>NC_138126.1:45049383-45649383 GCF_964188305.1 Podarcis bocagei
AGCCTGCTCCCTTTTAAGGTGGAACGGAAATATCCCAACAGTGTTTACCTCACACTTTCCCTCATGGACAATTTTAGAAAACTACATTGTTAAGCCTTTGTGTGACCTTGCCAGGATTGTTTTATTTCTAGTCAATGCTGCTTCCCTACCTCATCTGCCCTATGCTATTGCCTCCACACTATGATTGTTGTCTAATTAGTTTTAGCCAGGAAAATGCAAAAGTGGATAGAGCAATAAGCATAAATCTTCCCTTTGTACAACTGGCTAGTTTCTGCACACATCCAAGCAAACAAGAGGCGCTATCAGAGTTCAAGAGCACTTTCCAGTTGGGCAGAAACAGTGAAGGAGGATGTGGAGCAGGGCTGGTAAGGGATATGATTTGAGGAGGGTTCTGAGAACCAGATACTTGGAGAGCTGCATTTGACCACCGGACCTGAGGTTTCCCACCTCTGCTCCACGCCCAAGATCTTGGGAACCATGTTTCCATTAGTGATACTCATGTCACCAGGGACATGTGTCAACAGTGGATAAACTGTGGTGACACTGGAGCAATAACCCAGGCAGAGCTTCCCCTCCATGGTGGATAATTTCACTGGTCTGGATCAGGACTAGCACTAATCTGGCATTAAGAACAAAATGCATTTCCCCCCTCTGCAGTATGGAGAGTCCCTACAGCTCAACTCAGGAGTGGCACAAATTGTTGAAAGCAGACCCATCAGCTAATACACAAAACAGGCCACTTTCCCCTTGGCTCCACCAGAAGGTGCTCTTATCGTGCTTCTTTTAGTTGGCATTTGCTCCTGGCATCCCTTTCTGTAAATGCATCTCCTGCAATAGAAGATAAAATGGGCCAACTATAATTAGGGACATTTTCTTGGCCGGCATCACAGAAGATAAGTCTTAATTCAGGGCTTGGTTTTGGTCCAGCTTCACTGACTTCTCCTAAAACATCTGCATGAGTTAAGATCCCATGGATATTGGCTGTAAGATGGACTTGTTGGATTCTTCCAAGTGACTTTCTGAGAAAAGAAAGAAAGGCTTCATGAATGAATCACTAAACTAAAAAGAAAAGAAAAGGTGAAGTCATTGAACTTTTTAGGCAATAATCTGAAGGCAAAGGAGCTCTGCCAGATTTATTTATTTTTTTAAATAGCAAATCCTAGTTCTGCTGATCTAGTCTGCTATTGCTTTGGGGCTAAACAGAGTTGTCAGGTTGCTGGCCAAATGGCCTACCCTTCCCTCTAGCCTTCTGGAGTGAGGAGGGCTCTTCTTTTGAATGGGATTTGTGTTCCAACAATATCTAATGCATTTCTTTCCATAAAACAATGGATCTAGACACCTTACATAGCGGGTGGACAAGCTAAGTGAGACTTGAACCCATAGTCCAGGCGGAGGCAATGTGGTGCCCTGCAGTTGTTGTTGAACCCCAATCTATCCCAGCCAGTATGTTCAGTGATCAGGGATGATAGGAGTTGAAGTCCAACAATATCTGAATGGTACCATTTTGGCTACCCCTACCATAGTCTGAAGCACTGCAACTCAGTGGTTCAGCACCTGCTTTGCATGCAGTTCAATACCTGGAATGCCCAGGTAGGGTTGGAAAAGGCTTCTTTCTGAAATCCTGGAGATCTACTACTGCCAATCAGTGTAGACAATACTAGAAATACAAACAACCTGAACTGATATAAGGCAGCTTTCTATATTTCTATGTTATCACCAATGCACTCCAATTGCAAATGCAAATTTTTCAAATGGTTCTTCTAAAAAACCTCTGATACATAGGAAGGTGTTGGATTGATGATCCACGAGTTCCCTTCAGGCAACGTGCATGAACAATGGGCATGCAGCATAATCTACGTTAGCAAGTTTATGATATAGCCAAATGATGATGTACAGATGTGGATAAGGCCTTAGTTCTAACTAGAGTGACTTTGTTTATTTGCTTAACTGGCTGAATTAATGCAAGTTCCAGAACGGAAGAAAAGTCACGTACGCTAAAACTCAAGGGTGTATAGATTCTGCAAAAGAATCTTTAGTTCTAAGAAGAGCTGCCACGTTTGCTGCTTTATTGAAGGAGCTAAGCTCTCTGTAGATATACACTTTTAATTGCACAGCTAAAAGACAGCAAAATACATAAAGGTGGAATTTAAGATAAACCTTGGGCAGAGAATGCAATAAATCAGTGGGTGATGCTGCCGAGGGCACTATTAGACTGTTCCAATTTGTCACCCGGCGGGTTGCCTTGTATGTTACTTTTGAGAGACACAGGTGTGCTATCAGGAGTCATAGAGTGAAGATGTATGTCAGGCAAAACCTTAGAAGCTGTTCCAGAGGTCTTGTATTTTCTTTCAAGGACTAATGGATATTCTGATTAACAGGTGTATCCCTGAAACATTAGCTGCATACACACATACATTAAGAGCACATTATTTTCCTCAAGGAATCCTGGGAACTATAGTTTACCCCTCACAGAGGTATCATTCCCAGTGCACTTAACAAAACTACAGCTCTCAGGATTCACTGAGGGAAATAATGTGCTTTAAATGTATGGCGTGTGGATGTGACCAATGCTAAAAAACCACAGGGGAAAAGTAGCCTCAGAAGTTTAAAAGCCTGAGAAAATAAGAAAGATGGCTTTTCCTGAGGGGAGATGTATACAAATAGAAGACTCTCGACTGAGAAGACTCTTTCTATAGTCACTGCATCACTCTGAAAGGCACCCCGAGAAGGGTCTCCAAACATGATCACCTGCTGTTGGGCACCTGGGTCTCAAACCATCCAAATGCTGTTGGACTTTTAAGTCCCATCAGTACCAGTCAGTGTGGCCAGTGATGAGGGATGATGGGAACTGGAATTCCATGAAATCTGGAGGGGCCACAGACTCCTCTTTTTTAGGGCTTTAAAGGCACCTGCACCTCAAATCGTGCCTGGAAACGGTCTTCTTGCTGAAATCCCCTCTTCTATTAGAGCTTATTCAACTTATGGAAGCTGCAGGAGCCTGTCTTCTTTGGCATCTGGCCTCCCTATCCCTTACTTTTAATCTAGCTTTGTCATAGCTTGGATTTTTCACAGGCTAATGCAGTGTGTGTGTGTCTGTCTGTGTGTGTGTCTGTGGGGGGGGGGGAATAATTCACAATTCATCCACTCTCTCCCCCTCAACTCACATAATCAAGCATCTTGCAGCTGAAACTACTTGTCAGGGGGAAACAAAAATCACATACTTCACTTATGCATGTTTAAGCAGAATTCTTAAATGTAAAGAAGGAGAGCGAGCAAGAGAGAGAGAAGACTTGAATGAGAGTAGGAGGCTGTTGAAAGCAACTTTTGAGCGCTAGTGAAGTCTTTTGTCTAAACATGTAAAGATGGAGCCCAGTTTGCGAATGCATGATGAGGGGAGGGAAGACATGAAGCAACAGCAAACGGAGGGAAGTCAGGGAAAGCAGAAAATGCCTTTTAGGGGTTGAAATTCCTTTAGATGAAACTTCCCAGTCTCCAAGAGTTATGCTAGGGCTACCAACAAAAAATCATTATGACCAAAGCTGAAACTTGAACCTTGGCTCATCCATCTATCTGCCACCTCCTTGTGTTCTCCTCTCACTGTCAAGTTTTATACTTCAAGACCTTTGGGGGCAGGAACTTTTTATGTTGCAAAGTACCTGACATGGTTTAAATATACTGGCTCTGTCTGAAGAGCCATTTGAGATGTTCTAGAAATGCACATAGTCTCACGAAGCCAACAGGAATGTACTGGCTTATGGCCAGATACTTCTGCGTACTTGAGGCATGCACTGCAGTGGGGTGGTTCTGTCATAACAGACTAGTTTCATCTAGTACTGTGGAAAAAATTATTTAATATTTATCTATTGAATGTATATCCCGGAGCTACCACCTGAAGAAGTCTAGGGCAGCAAAACTTAAAGCAAAAACAAAACATGATGTGTACGTTTTTAATAGATCTTATATTTTTTTAAAATTCCATTAATGTTTAATTGTTTTTTAATGGCTTCAAAAATATTTTTAGCTGTTCTTATTTTATCTGTAAGCTCCCTGGAGTCCCTGTCAGGGGAAAAAGGTGGGATATAGATAAATAAGATGATGATGAAGAATATAAAACAGTTAAAACATTTTTAAAACAATTAGTCAAAAACATTCTAAAAGCAGACACAGCTGAAAACATTATTCCATCCAGGGCAAACAACTGCGGGTGGTGGAGTGGGTGGTTAAGGTGCAGAAATTCTGCTATGGCGACCCCCACCCACCAGAGTCATGCACAAACCACAGAAAAGAACTGCTTGAATGCCTTAAGGCCCCCCTCTCTGTCTGAGTTCTGGGTTCCCTTTGCTAATTAGGTCTCTCTCTCTCCCCCCCAAATAAAAGAGTTCAACCAAACAATCCAGGCAGGCTCTTGCATAACGTTCCTGTGCTAACTTGAAACCTTTTCGACAAAACTCTTATATATTTTGTTGAAGAGCAGAAGAAGAAGAAAGTAGCAAAATCTAAGGTTTGCCTAGGCATTTCGTTACCGGAGAGGTGATATTCAGAAAGCTACAGCCAGTCCATCCTCATGTTTTCTGCCAGAACAATTCAAACCCACCATCCATTCTTTGGAAGGCTTTTCCTTTTCCTTAACCGTATCAAAGATGTATGCATACAGAAAGGAGTTTCAATTCCCACGTTAAGACCTGATGCAGTTGTTAAGCAACGAAAGCAATTCCTTCCTGGTCCAATTGTTGCTTACTTAAACTCCCCGAAGCAGGGGGATTGATAGCACTTGTGATTTTATTTAATAGCAATCAATTTAAATGGCCTGTCTTAAAAACAAAAAGGAGGGTTAATGAAGGTAGAGACTTTACATTAAGCAGATCAGAGCATCTCCGGGTTTCATGCTAACGGCAAACAGATCGATGGCGACTGTGAGGTGTAATTGGAAATGTAGGAAAACTGAAAAACAGCCCTACAGAGTAAAGAGTAATAATACTCACTGCTGACTCACAGCACAATCCAGGTATATCGAAGGACCCAAATTCAAGCTGACATATTCCTATTGACTTCATGAGACTAATGATTGGTTCACATGATCATCTTGGTTCGTATCAGCTTGGCGTAAGTAGGAAGGCTTTAGCAACGTGGGTTATACTTTGTGGATATATCAGAACAGCCGTATGACTTGTCTTCTGTGTGTGGTGTCCAAAGCATGCCCCTTTCTCATCTACTTCTCCAATAGTAGAAGTGATCACAGTTAATCTCCCACACTATCCCAGCCTGTATGATATTGGAACGGCTGCAGGTCGCCAAGATACCAAGAATGATGCAGAGAGAGAGAAGTTGCACCCTCTAGATCTAAGGCCAACCATCCCAGTCAACCTCATGCTGTGTTGTGAGTAGGGATGTGGAAAGATGTAGCCCTCAATATGACGTTGGGTTCCACAATCCCCAGCTGTCATGGTCATGGATAGTATGGGAGTTGTCATGGGATAATATGGAGGCCTCATGGTCCCTGTCCCTCATATATATTCTGCAGTCTGCATGGTCAATTGCTGGAGATTAGCAATAAAGAAAGACTACCATCTTCATGACTCTTATGTGATGTCCCCTGAGATGTTGGGCTACCATTGTATAGAATGCTGTGGTCTGAATCAGCACTTTTTAAGCTCTAAGAATCCAGTTGTGCTTTGTGCAGCCTTGGCTAAATTTGTGCTCTCCAGATGTTTTGGACTACAACTCCCATCATCCCAGTCAGCACATTGTATTATGGGAGCTGTAGTCCAAAACATCTGGAGAGTACTGGCATGGCAAAGGCTGCCATAGTGGATCTCACTGCAGCATTATTAAAATAACACATGCATACCTCATAATGAAAGATAAATTGTTCTGGTGAATCCTGCTTTAACCGACAAATACCTAGACTAGATTCCCATTATAGATACACAGGCAAGTATATTTTGTTTGCCGGCTTCCCCTGCCACAGAAGTCTGTTCTGTTTATTGATTGCCCCTGAGATTGTGTGACACAGAGAGAACACTGGGTTGTAATATCTTCACACACAGGCTAGCCTTTGAATATTAACCATCTGTAACATCTATATGCGAGGCAGCCAAAATGCAACATAAAATTAAATGTGCACAAGTGACAGCGCACTATGGCAGCTGCAGGAAAATTGGTTGTGTCACGTCTTCACTGGTTATTGCCACTTATAAGGAATGCAGGGTTATTTCCGAAGCTCTGCGATAAGCTCAAAACACAGACATTGCACCAATTCAGTATCTGG
Organism: Podarcis bocagei; assembly: GCF_964188305.1. Taxonomy (NCBI): domain Eukaryota; kingdom Metazoa; phylum Chordata; class Lepidosauria; order Squamata; family Lacertidae; genus Podarcis; species Podarcis bocagei. The sequence continues at coordinate 45,055,652 of NC_138126.1, forward strand.
ATATCATTTTCTCTTCAGAGGCTCCCCAGAGATCAATCTGAGGGAAATGTACAAGCTTCCCATCCTGCTAATACATAAAATAGCCAGATGGAACACGAAGCTAGAAAAGATAGGGGGCTTCTTCTGTCTCCGTGAATCAGTTTCAAAGGTTTGGTCCAGTCTCGTTTTCTTTGACTCCAGTATTATTATTATTATTAAGGTAGTAACAAGGCACTTTCCCTCTTCTTCTTTTTGCTTACTGAAGCTGAGTGCTACCCATTAAGATAGTCCTAGGGACACTTCACACATTAATTCTTTTTTCCAGGAATTTTCTCATTCAGATTCCGACTCTCAGATGTACAGCACAATCTGCTCCCCTCTTTCTAGCCTTACTGGAAATCACAGAAACATGGCCTCACTTATGATGAAAAGTGGAGACAGCCAGATGGAATTTTCTGCCAAAGGTGAGGGAGAGATAGGAACACAGACACTAGCATCATCTAGCTTCCTATTGTTGACACTGACTGGTAGCAGCTTTCCAGGGTTTCAGGCAGAAAATCTCTCCCAAACTGACCTGGAAATGCCAGGGATTGAACCTGGTGCCATCTGTAAGCAAACATGTGCTCTGCCACTGAGCTACGTCCCCTTTGGCCACACAAAGAGCTCAATCTCCTTCCTTCCTGCTGGTCATGTTTACCTCAGGATCCTGGCTGGGGAGCAAATGAAGCCCAACCCCCCTGACTCTGTCTACTAGTGATCTGCATTAAACTGCCAGTGAGGTGTAAATGAGAGCAACAGCCCTCCCAGCCAGTCTTTTCAGGTACCCATTAACAGAGAACTTGTGAGTGGAGAATTTGCCCAGGGTTGCCCATTGTCAATGGGCCCCATCCTCCGACTGGTTTGTTCCATTTGTACTGACTAATTTGTGCAGGCAAGTCACCGCTTGATGCTATTCTTACAGGACTCCTAACTCTGGGGATGTTTTTGAAACATCTACAGCAGGGATGAGGAAGCTCAGGTCCAGGGGCTGGATGTGGCCCTCCAGGGCTCTGCCTGGCCCTTGAGATTATCCTCCAGCTGCCCCCCTCCTCAGCCACCACCCCTCCATTTTTCAGGCCAGACCCATCACTAGCCCCGTTCCACACCTTCCTTGACTATTTTTGTCTGAATGGAAAGAGCCATTGAACTTTGATCATGCCAGACTGGAGTACAGAGAGGGGTGAAACTTGTCTGCTGTGCCTGCTGTGGCCTGAGAATGTGTGAACGTGGCCCCAAAGTTGAAAATGTTCCTCCACTCTGACTATTGATTCTAGTGAGACTCACTAGATGCAGTCCGGGATAACAAGCTTCAGGTGGAGGGCCTGCAATGCTCACCTGAGAGGAGAGATAAGCATGAAAAATCTCCACTCAGATTAAAAATCCAGCCCTGTCTTATCCTTCTCCTACCTATTCAGCTCCCAAACTCCTTTCCAAATCTCCTCCCCACATCTTTTATAATCACACTTCCCTGGCTGGTATTTTATAACTGTGGTCTCACCCCAGGGGAAAATGTTTTTGTTTAGGGATGTACCTCAGGACATTTTCCAAGCTAATAAGACATGAAGCCAGGACTCGCTCAAGATGTTTTGCTCTGTGAGGCAAAGGGCAAGATGGTGCCCTGTCAGTTGAATCTTCAGCCCTGGTAATGGGACTGCATTCTCCACTGCTCCTGAGGACAGCAGGCTTGTTTAGGGTGTGCATGGCACACACAGTTCTCTCTGCCAACCCTTTGCTGCAGCTGCTCTGCACCTGCTGCCTGAGGTGCCACATGGACCCAGAGGAAGTCCCCTAATTCTCTCCACAATCTCTTCCTTCATGGCCCCTTAAACCATTTAGCATAGCTGACAGAAGATAATTAAGTGCCTCAGAATCTGTCCCGCTCTTAAAAAGTGCTTCCAAATATGCTTTCTATGGGCTTCTGTTGTTGATCTTACTCCATTCCTTCTAGTTCTGCTGCTTTCTGAAGATCCAAAATAGCTCCTATTTATCTCCTCATGGTGTTTATTCCCTTCCAACCATCTGCCAGATGGTTACATTCTACTCCCACCACTCAAATGTGAATATTTCCCATTTTTTGGCAGACTTACCCAACAACATGTCTTGGAAAAATGGATTATTCCATTCCCTTATTGTGTCACCTGGTTTTACTATATATATATATATATATATATATATATATATATATATATGGGGGGGGAACCATAAGAGGAAATTATTACTTAGAGGTTAGTCTCACACCTGACCTTTTATCAAGAACCTGAGAAAGAGTGACAATCTCTCCTTCTGGAAGAGGAAGCGAACTGCTTTTCAATAACTTGTCATGCCAGGAAATGAAATGAAGCAAATGGGCATTTTATCTGATTAGCCATGCAAACCTGCTCTTAACATTTAATTTTAAAAAAAGAGAGGAAAGAAGGATAAGTTGAATTGCAGTGTTCTATAGAGATCCTATTCTTCAAGGAATGAGGCTCTTGATGCTGAATGCTTTTTACTTTGTTCGTTTGCAAAATTGCAAAATTTTGGTTCCCAAACTCTTTGGCATCTCCTGAGAACAAGGTGCCGAAAGTATCTGGGTTCAGCATGAGATATGGGAAAATGTAATTTGAGGCTCAAATGTTTTACAATAATATTGAGATTTCGCTACTGTTTCTCCCTTGCACCAATGCTCTATATTGGGGTGATATACCAGAATGGCATGTTTCACAACAAAATCATATCACCATATGTGATCCAGACAAATTAAGTCATTTTGAAAACACACCATAAATAACATGCATAAAATCAAGGCGCCAAGAATATTTGGGATGAGTTATTTTGTACAGGAGGTGCTGTGCATAGTGTTGGTAGCAGAAATTCTCTGGGGTTCAGTGACCTGGTCAGAAGAATAATCCATTAGAAAGACTCTGTGGCACACAGACAAACAAGCCCTTCAAATTAACCAGACAGTTTAGATCCCTCTCTAATCAATATTGCCTTGCCAGAACCTGCAAATATTTGATTATCTAACAAATTTACTTTAAAACTCCCTCGTGGAACATGGGGCTTCATTTTGCTTCACCTCAGTAAATAAAGGGGGATTGCTTATTGTTTGCAATACTATGGTGAGTGCCTATTCTGGACAAACACAGCTTGTGGAGAATTTCTTTGTCAGGCTTCCTGGTGGCCTTGTTGCCAGGCAACAGGAAAAGCCACTGTAATATTGCCTGAGCTTAGTGGAATATGCTGTTAATTGCCAGTGTCAACTGCCCTGGGTGATAGCCTGAAGTCTTCCAATTTGCAGTGAAACAGGCTATGCTGTGTCCATATTAGTACTGAGGGCGCTTGGGCTGAAGATGTTGTTGTTGAAACAGTTTCTAAGACTGGTGTGGATTTAAGACTGGAATAGGAAGATCTGATGCACCATTTACTTTAAATCATTATTGCACCAATGAAAGGATATATCTATAGTTACAGTAAACGCCAACAAGCTGAACAGCAATTTTTTCCCTTAAGGAGACAAAACTCTGGGAATTGTAGTACTGTGATGGAGGCTAGGATTCATGAATAGAAATCCCAACACCCTCACCAAATTATACGTCTTGGATTCTTTGGGAGGGTGAGGAGCCATGTTGATTAAACTGGTAGGATACCATCTTTGAAAGTTCTGGTTTTAACAGGTGTTAGAGAAATTTTCTATTGGCAGCCACTCATCTATTTGTCATTACTGGAAGAAGATAAGGGCTCTGACACCTGAAGACTGCAGAACCAATATATGAGATGTAGTAAGCATGGTAAAATAGTGCAAGAAAATGTAAACTCATATACACTGCTAGGTATATTGTAAAATATTTATCTCTATCACCCTTAATAAGTTTCTGTAGTGATTATTTCCTTTTTTTGTTTTGTACTCCCTTTTCATTGCCTTGTACGCATTCTCACTAAGTAAAAAAGAAAAGACCTTTAGAATGTACTCTGAACTATGTACTGGAGACAATACATTAAACTATGTTCATTTTTTTATTAAAAAGAAACCTGATAAGAAACCAATAGATATTTGTAGTGCAGCTTTGAATTGGACTGAATCTTTTCACTTCTCTCCCCCCAACTTTTTGAGGGAATGGGAAGGAAATTCCCTCCTAAAGATGTAAAGATCTTCTTTATAAGCTCCAGACTTATAAAGCCCTTTCTCACGTGGTGGTAGTGGCAGTGTTAGGGTAATTGAAACCAGAATATGAGGTGCCAGTGGATTTCTTTCTTTCCCTTGTGTTTTATTAACATTTTGAAAATGTTTTATAAAAGCCAAGCTGCCAAGCTGAAGACATTCACTTCTTCAAGAGAATGCCCAGTGGGAAGGGTGACACTAATAACAAGGAAAAGAAAGAAAGGAGCCCTTAGAACCTTGCATTTTATTTTCAGTTACAGTAAGGACACCTCTCCCACCAAAACAAAACAAAACAAAACAAAACCACACAGAAGTCTTTACAATTTGCCTCCTCAAAGTCCCACTTTTATCCGGAGCAAAGAGCCCTGTGCAGTGATGGTGGGGATTTCTGGCACAGCCTAAGAAGAGCTTTGCTGGATCAAGCCATCTAGCCCATTCCCACAGTGCCTCTGGGAAGTCTGCAAGCAGGATTTAAATGTAATGACACTCTTCTACTCTTTTTCTGCAGCAACTGGTCTTCAGGGGTGTATTGCCTCAGACAGTGGCGGCAGTAGATATTAAGCTCTGCTCTCCAGGAATGTATCTAAATGACCTTGTAAAGCCATCCAAGTTGGTGGTCATCAGTGGCATAGCATGGTTTGCCGGTGCCCAGGGCACATGTGTGTGTGTGGGACAGGGGGGTGGGGCTCAGAGGGTGAATGGAGCCTGCTGCATCAGCCCAACCCTCACTACGACCGCCACTGGAGCAACCCCTACCTCCCCCAAGTCAAGTGGGGCTTCACTGTGCTGCCTGCCCATCCAAGAAGTGGGGATCCCAGCCGGTCGACATGGCCCTTGGCAGGCGAATCCCCCCATTGTTTTCTCCTCATCCAGCCCCCAGGCAACAGCCATGCACCCTTTGATCCCAGCTTCGCAAAGCAAGTAGGAGCCAAATGCACAGCACCCCCCTAAAAAATGTGTCCATGGCCATCGCCCCAGCAACCCCCTCACTACACTTGCATGTCATCCATGCAAATTCCATCCACTCATGAAGAAGTGCTTCCTTCTGTCTATCCTGAATCTTCGAACACTGGATATCACTAAATGATCCCTTATTCTCGTATTATGACAGGAGCAAAGAAACTCCTCTCAATCCACTTTTTCTAATTTTATATGCCTGCCCTTACTCGCCTTACAAATAATTGATAATAATCACTATTCAGCGTTGTATCATCCTTTTCGTACTCGGTCCTGAGATCTTTATTTATTAATTATGACATTTATATCCCTCCAAGTACTGAGTTACTTATTAATTATGCATGCATGCTCTTTCCTCCAAGGAGCCCAGTGGCACAAATGGCTCTACACACTCTCAAGATGATCCTCACAATAGCCCTGTGAGGTAGGCATAAGCTAACGGACTGTGAGTGACCCAAGGTGACTTCATGGCCTGATGGGGATTTGAACATTAGTCCCTCAGGTCCTAGTCCACTAAACCGCACTTCCTTCTGAAATCAGAACACATCTCTTGTGTCAAATGTGGAAGGTAAAGGTACCCCCGCCCGTACAGGCCAGTCTTGCCAGACTCTAGGGTTGTGCGCTCATCTCACTCTAGAGGCCGGGAGCCAGCGCTGTCTGCAGGCACTTCCGGGTCACGTGGCCAGTGTGACAAGCTGCATCTGGCGAGCCAGCGCAGCACACGGAACGCCGTTTACCTTCCCGCTGGTAAGCGGTCCCTATTTATCTACTTGCACCCGGAGGTGCTTTCAAACTGCTAGGTTGGCAGGCGCTGGGACCGAATGACAGGAGCGCACCCCGCCGCGGGGATTCGAACCGCTGACCATGCGATCGGCAAGTCCTAGGCGCTGAGGTTTTACCCACAGCGCCACCCCCGTCCCTACCAAATATAGCATTATTATTATTTTGTCTCAGAGTCTCCCTCCCTCCCTCCCTCCCTCCCTCCCTCCCTCTCTCTCTCTCTCTCTCTCTCTCACACACACACACACACACACACACACACACACAGTGGTGCTGTCTTAGGATCAATATTGCAAGGCTATTCTCCTTGTGTTCCAGCATGCCTCTCCAGTTTCTCCTTGGCACTGGCTCAGAATTACCTGTGATGCAAGAAAGTCTGTTTATAGCACCTGCCCAAAACAGGATAAAGAAATACAATAAGCAAATAGCATCTGTGCCTGTGCATCTTAAAGCCTGGCACTAGAGCACAAAGCTTCTTGGATTTCCAGGTGAGCAGATGGGTGAGGAGGAGGGGTGGGTACCACAGCCATCCAATCACTGTGCCTCATCCCCCTCTTTTTTTAACAGAAGCCTTCACTGAGGCTCTATTGCAGGAGTTCACATGAGGGGAGAGAAATTGCTGCAACTTTACCCATTACATTTTTTGGCAGTAGCAGACACATTTGCTGTGTCTATTCATAAGGTAGAAGCTGCTTCCATGCTAGAGCCCTTTAGTATCCTTTTTTTCACAGTCCGCTGGAAGCAGCATTAAAGCTGTGCTTTGTTTATCTACAAATACTTGCCACTAGCACCTTCTGCAAAATTCACGCAGAACTTGGGCTGAGCCAGAGTATCAGGTACAAAATTGGGGCTGTGCAGCATGCAAAAATAATATGCAGGTCCAAACAGCAAGTGGCAAGATGCAGTTAATCAGCCAAATAAAGTGTACAGAAACTTGTATATTATGGCAAAATGTAGATGAGGTGCACCTATTAGTGAAAAATAGCATATTTAAATGCATTGTATTAGGGAACATTTCTTGTATACATTTTCCAGGCAAAACTGCATACAAAAAGGTTTAAATTAGAAGAAATTTGCACTAAAATGCTGACAAATTTTCACGAGGACTTTTAGAAAACTACAAACTGATGCTGAATTGTGGAAAACTGAACTGAAGAATGGAGAACTGAGAAACTCAGAGTAACAAAATTGAGAGAATCTTCTATCCCCAACTATGCTTTTCAATTTTGTTCTCTAGTCCACTGTATTACCATAGAGGTGCATGGTTGCCAGTGGTATAAGCAAGTCCAAAGTCTTGCTTTTTTGAATCCAGATTAGTTAGTTGAAGACTATATATGCACTATAACTTTACAGCACACACACCCCGGCAGCAAAGAATTCTGCGCACTGTAGTTTGTTAAGGGTCTCTGTGTAACTGTGGGTTCATCCACACTCCTGTTTGTCGTGTGCTTTCTAGGCTCAGGTCTTAGAGGGTTTTCTTTCACCCCGCTGCTTTCTCAGGGAAAACCCAGTGATTACTGCTGAATTGGAACAAACATCAATTGGGTTTTTTGCAGATTGCCATTCTGATTCAGCAGTAAACAGCAGGTTTTTCCAGGGAAAGCAGTGAGACCTGCACCTACAAAGCTCAGGACAAACAGAAGTAAATGTGGAACAAGCAGGATTGTGGATGAGCCCGCTTGTGAAGGGTAAATTACGGTGCCCAGAATTCTCTGAAGGGGAAAAGTGTGTTTCAGGTGTGTTTTAAAGGTATAGTATGTACACAGCCAACGCTTTTGGGGCCTTTTGGATAGGTTGCTAGATCCATGCTCCCTTTGCAGTGCTGGTGCACACTAGACTCCACTACCCACATCTGACAGGTTCTATGGTAAGCCAGCACAACATGTGAGCTGCATGTTGGTTGCAAACACACACACACCCCTTGACTGTTTGCTGCTCTGGGATGATCCTACAAAACCCCTTGTTTGCAGTTTCCTCCCACATCTTTGTCAGAACATCAAAAGCTGAAGGTAGGATAGAGTGGAAGTGAGATAACTCTCACATTAGAATGTCCCTAGTGCTCATCCTCTCCATGAATTCAGATGACCTTATGGTGGGGTTGGCACCAACTTCTCCAGCCTGCCAGCCAGCCATGCTGCATGCACAGCTGCATCATAGCACATTGTGAGCTGTTAGGGGAGTGGACATAGGAAGTTATATTGAATTAGACCATTGGCCTAGATTGCTCAGTATTGTCTACAGTGACTGGCAGAGGCTCACCAGGGTTCCAGGCAGGGATGTCTCCCAGCCATACCTGGAGATGCTGGGGACTGAACATGGGATCTTCTGCATGCAAGGCAGATGCTCAAGGCAGAGGGGGACAGAAGCAGAGACAGAGAAAAAGGAAGATGGAACTGAGATGGGCTTGCAGAGACTTGTGGACTAAGAAAAGAGGAAAAACAATGTGAGTGTGCTGAGGGACCTGAGTTAGTGCAGGAAGAATAGTAACAGAGCTGTGGGATGCAGAGAGGAATGTGAGGTTGCTGAAGGATGTGTTGGTAGGGAAACAGAGAAAGTGGGAGGCAACTGAGAGAATGGGATGCTGAAAAAGATAATTCATGTTCTAAGGAATGGAGAAAGAAGGAGGGTTAACAAAAGGGAGGTGTGTTGTACAGTGCAAAGGGGAAAATGCACTTGGCACAGCATGGGTTAACAATTGAATTAAAAATGAAAGGAAGCATGCTTTTCCACAGCTAACTTAGCAACCTCTTATGATTTAAGGAATAAGAGTGGCGCTGTGGGTTAAACCACAGAGCCTAGGACTTGCCATTCAGAAGGTTGGCGGTTTGAATCCCCGCAACGGGGTAAGCTCCCGTTGCTCGGTCCCTGCTCCTGCCAACCTAGCAGTTCAAAAGCACATCAAAGTACAAGTAGATAAATAGGTACCACTCCGGTGGGAAGGTAAACGGCGTTTCCGTGCGCTGCTCTGGTTCTCCAGAAGCGGCTTAGTCATGCTGGCCACATGACCCGGAAGCTGTACACCGGCTCCCTCGGCCAATAAAGCGAGATGAGCGCCGCAACCCCAGAGTCGGTCACGACTGGACCTAATGGTCAGGGGTCCCTTTACCTTTAAGATGGTTTGTGTTGTGCACCCCTTCACAACCCCTTTGGAGGCTGGGGCAAAAAAAAAGAAAAAGTGAAAATGCTGATTCATGGTGATGTTCACTGCTAATGGGAGGTAATGAGCCAAGTAAGATGAAGACCAGCTAGTCAGGATTTTGGGACAGAGAGCAAGGCAAGGCAAGTTCAAAACCTTGGACAAGGACCAAATTGATAGTTCAGGACCATGGCTAGTGGTCTTGCAGCTGAGGAGGAAGATACTTGTTATCTCAGCAATGTCTGGGTTTGCTTTAGGCTAGCTAGTCAAGATGGAAGCCTCACCCCATAAGTGTTGCATTTGACTAGTTAAAAGGCCTTTTCCTGCAGCCATTGGCTTTTTCTAGGCACTGGGGTTTCCAGCTTTATGGAAAACTCCTCAGGGCTTCTCTGATCCTCCGAGGAGCCTGCAGTCCAGTCACTGGAGCTAGGTGGCAAAGGTTGGTGGTGGCAGAGATGTCTCATTGGGATACAGAGGATGAGGTATGATTTGCAGTGCCAGAGAAATCACATGGGAAGGAGTGGGAAGTGGGTCCTTCTCTTCCTTGGGGCTGTTCCTGTAGGAGCTGGGGATTCCTGCATAGTGACTGAAGAAAATAAAGTAGAACAACATAAAATAAAGAAAAGGGAAGGGAGGAAGAGGAAAGGGACAACATTTAACAGCAGAGCATCACACATCAACATGAACCTGGAGCTTTAGGGTGACATTGCCTTTTGGAAAGGCAGGATAATTTTCAGGAACAAATTTGGCTATGTGGTGAAGAACAGCTCTTAGTGGAGGCTGAAGGAGCACATATCAGATCTTTTTAACCTCACTCCATCTCTTTGTCCTCTAAACTGACCTACTTTTAAAGAAAACGAATAGAGGTAATTTTCACTGTAACTTTGCTATCTCCATGGAAACCCTTTCTAAGAAAAATGTTTATGAGATTGTTTTTGGGGAAAGAGCTATACATAGATGGAGCTGTGTTATACCTAATCACACAGATCATCTTCCTGCAGCAAGGTCCTGCTTTTCTTCCCTGGTAAGAGTCTGTGCCTGAGGCTTCCTTTGGGGGTAAGTGTGTGTCATATTTGCTTAATGTCAGGAACGGAGAGTGGAGACAGAAATGCAAACATTAAATCACATCCTTCTTGTACAAGTAACAGAGCAGAATAGATTTTGCTCCTTTTCTTTATATTGACTTCCCCTAATTTACCACCCCACCCACGACACCCCTTCACCATGCTGCTAATTGCCAGCTTGGTTACTCTACTATGCACAGGAGAAGCAAAGATAAATGGTTATGATAGTAAATGAATTGAATCTGTAATCTCCAGGTCCTAACTATTGGTGTGCATTTCAGTAAAGTGTTTGGGCATTGCTGTTCTGTGGTGGCTCTAGCATGACCAAAAGCACAGTTTGAGCCTGTACTAAAAACAAGCAGAGCTGGTGAGCTTTCTCATCAGAGAAATTAACTGCTTCCAGGACTATACATCAGTATCAAAACTGCATGATGGAGAAGAGGATAATGTGGATTGCTACCAAGGCTTCAGATTAGCACCAACTACAGCAGCAGTAAGATTGCACCCCTATCTCTTGAGACTAAGCTCTTGGCTCCACTTTTGATTATCTGTGTTACAGTGCTTCGTATTTCCCACCCCAGATACTTGTGGCGTAAGATTAATAATTATTATTTCCATCACTGAAGTTATGCAGTGAAAGATATTTCAATTAAGCTTATGAATCTTAAAATATTATGATAGCCCCTTCCCCCATTATATTAAACGAATCTGTCTGATTTGTTCAAATAACAGATTTTGGGAGTGGTCAGTTTACATGAGAAGTGTATTGTGGTAGAAGACTTCAGTAAGAGGCAGTGGTAAACCAGCATCTTCTGAAAGCAGGGCGTGCTTGGGATGAAGAAATCCCTGCTCGTGGAAGCTGCCACCAAGCCTTTCATAAGTATTCTCCTCCCATATTACACTCCTTGCACAAGCTTCTCATTGCACAAGTCAGAAACATTCCATAGTGCATAAACCGACTCTTCAGGACAGTGATCCAGCTTGTGTTTGGGGTGAAATTACCACAATCACTCCTTGTGCCCACATCCTCTAGGGCTGGGCAAACGATAATGGCAAATAAATTATGGTTGCACATACTTATACATAACAGATTGTGTGATATTATGCCTCCTGCACCAGCCTATAATTTATGGTTGCATCAGTGTATCTGCTTGATAAAAATCTAAATCAAGATTTCAAGACAATCCATCATACAACTTGGCAACTTGTTCCAAAGAATAACGATCAGGATCATTTAAAGTGTGTATTTGAAGTTCCATGCATAAAGGTTACAGAGCTGACCTCCTCCTTATTAATCTAGTTTGCTAAAGGATACTTTGTGTTTCCCTCAGACTCATTATCACATGACATATTTATGCCAAACATGAACCGTGACTCAAGATGGAAAAGAGACCAGCGACTGATCAGGGATAATCACCCTGCCTCTTCTGTGCAGAGTTGCCACATCTTTTCTTTAATGTTTGAGAAACAGCAGAGCACATTTGTTGAAATGATCAATGAGACTGTGTCGGTAGCACAAACTTCAGAGGGGTTCCAGTCCAACTAACGACGGGGAACTGTGCCGAAGAAAACAAATCAATTGAGGCATGTGGCTTTTAGCAGAAGAGAGAGGCGATGCCAAGTAGCGTCAGATCTTCCTCAGCTTCTTTGATTGAGATTAGCTTCTAAAACAACACCATGCCTTTATTGCCAATTCAGGGAAACTGCAAACAAAAAGCAGGTGCTGCACAACAAAGTCTCCATATGGGGACATAAACATAAAAGAGCTGGGATTCAATAAGTAGGAAGTCAATGCATAATAAATATGTTAACCGTTGGGTGCGAAGCCTTGGCTCCCATGGTCCTATGCTAGCAAATGAAAACAGGGCTAGGAAGATGAGGGAGAGGCAATTGGACCACAACAGTAGCAGTAATAATGTTTATTTATTTGAGAAATGCATTACTCTGCTTTTCACTTTTGTCTTAAAGAGGCTTATAGCAAAAAAATAACATACAATATACAAAATTTAGAACATCAATTAAGACATCAGAAAATAGAACACTGGAACAACATTCATGGGCAAAGGCCTCCTGAAATAAAGCCATTTTAACCTGTTGCCTGAAACTTAGCAGTGAGAATGAATAGTGCGCTAGATGGATTAAGTGGTAGATACATGATGGAGTGACGGGAAGTCGACATAGATATAAGAAGAATTTACTGCGATCTGATGTAACAATTATTACTATTTTCTCTTTTTTCTGGATAAATTTCTTGTTTGCTGTTTCTTTTTAATTTCAATAAAGCATTAATGTTTTTAAAAGAAACTTAGCCTGCCTGGTTTCTAATCAGAGTTCCATAGAGCTGGGCCTACTACACTGAAGGCACAACTCTTAGTTGACATGAGTCATGTTTCTGGTCCATGAAGGACCACTCATTTTGTTCTCCTAGATGATCTCAGTGATCAAGTTGGGACATATGAGATATAATATGCCGTCTTCTCACCTCACTATCCACTACAGGCAAGTGAGACCAGTGACAAATAGTTGACCAAATTATAGATTTATAATCACAGTCATTTATTTTCTCCATGGAATCCTGGAATTGCAGTTTAAGGAGAGGAGGAAGGCTGCCAAATTTTCAATATCCTCATCACACTACAATTTCCAGAATTTGCTGGGCAAAGCCATGATGCCTGAGCTGATATCAAACCACTAAAGGTTTTACAGTATATTGATAATATTTTGATTCACTTTCTCACTTACAATTGTGTGAATTGTTCAGCCTGTTCAGATGTAATGATCTTGGTCTATTAAGCCATGGTTTATCAGACTGGAAATGAGCATTGTGTCACACTCTGCCTGCCCTCCTTTCCCCTCTTACATACAAGAATACAAAACTTGGTTAAACACAGTTTCCCATTATGTCCAATCATGGAAACTGTGGTTTGACCTCTTGACTAGTCACAAACCAGGATATGAAACCAGAGACTCAGCTAGACTGGTAAAGAAAAAGCTATTTATATGTTTTGTATGCATAATATAACATTTTGCCACCCGATGAAGACCTGGAGTCCCATTTTTCTCTACCTGTTTTCCCTGTTTAAACTTACAATGCTTTAAACTGAAATGCTTCTTTGATCCAGCCCAGGATTCATTGGTTTCTTGGACCAATATCATCCTGCCTGAATCAACCCTTCATGTGCTTTTGAAAACAGAGCCATAGTAGACGAGGAAAGCAATCTCAAGTGCATCAGGGTGCTTTGCTGCCTTCAGCAGAAATGTGACAATAAGGCCCGTGACTGAAATCGTGGAAGACATGCTGCTCCAAATTTCCAAGACGTAAAACTCTAAGTAGAAGACTTGCAGTCACTGCTGGATTGAAAGGCTAGGAAAACTGTAATGGCCCAAGCTGGACAATATAACAGGAGGGAAAAGAAATGATTTGGGTAGGGTATGATGCCTTTTAAAGCTATGTACAGCAGAAGATCACATTTAAAGGCAATACTGTGATTTCCAAATCTGCAGATGCTGAGAATCACTGTACTAATGGGAGCGCAATCTAATTTCCAAATAAAAAAGGCGTTTTTTCAAATTGAAATGCATGCAGAATTCCTATAAAGGATAATGAATGTGGCAGCATGACTTTCATTATGCTCTAATGCAGGGGTTCTTGGCCTGGGGGCTGAGTTTCTCAAAAGCAAAGGGAGGAACTAGAAGCACAGAGAATTGGGGGGGGGGGTAGAAAAGAAATCATAGAATTATAGAGCTGGGAAAAGACACAAAAGGTACTCAAGTCTAATCTCCTGCACTTCAAACTGGATTCAGCAAACCCAAACCATTCCTAACAGATTTATTCATCCTATAGGAGTGTGCAGCCTATGATTTCAGCAATTAACAATGTCTCACAAGAAGAAAGCATCAAGGCACATCGACACCAAAGATACCTTGCAAAAAGTGTATTATTCATGACCTAATATCATGTTTAGCTGTGCAGTGCTAGGCTCCCTGCAAACCCATAACCTCTCACTCTGAGCTGGCATCAGACTTAGGACTCAGATAGAAAAAAACAGTGCTTTTTTCCGGGGGGACGCAGAGGTAAGCATACCCCTAAACATTTTGTGAATGTAAGCTTGGCCTCGTTGAGGGGCAGTATTTCAATATGAATAGGATAATGAGAGTACTCCTAAACATTTTTTAATAGAAAAAAAGGATTGAAAAGGCAATCTGAGGGGTGTCAGCTGGGGATTGGCCTTCTTGTGAAACTTCTGGGGCTTTTCAAAAAGACCAAGGAACACAAATAAGTTGTAGCAAATTAGAGGGAATCTCCACCCCTATAAAGGCTTCCAGGGAAGGCTTGTCCACTGGCCTGAGCAAGTAGGAGGCAGCTCTTGCTGTTTCCTATTGCCTTTACCTTCACTTTAAGATCTGATGCTCTAAGAGCTGGCCTCACCTCTTGCCTCCGGACAGTAGGCAGCAGCCATTGGCTTCCTGAGCTTAATCTTGCATTGCTGTAAAATGCCCTGGAACCTTTTGGTGAAGGGCAGGTGAGAAGTCACCACTGCCTCCACTACCATCACCATCCTGCATCATCTTCAGAGCTTTCTTTCAATCCAAGCTCAAGCTGTGTTTGCTGCAATGTGAAATGGTTGTGAGCACATCAACTACAGTTTGGATGCCAGCCATGCTACTCACTTAGGAAGGCTTTGTATTCAGAATCTCAGCCTATGCTTGTGGGACACTCAACATCAACCCATGGTTCGGGCCATGAACTGAGCATCATCAGACCAGGAGTGGGAAACATGAATTATTTCATAACAACCAATGCATTTTTGCACTCCAATTGAAAGCAAACCACTTCTCTGCAAATTGCATCCCGGTGTTATATGAAATCCTTTTTATTTCTTTTTCTTTCTTTGATTTTTTTTTATTAGGCATTTCAACATAACATTTTATCAAAAATACACCATCCTCATCCCCCCCATTTTTCCCCTTCCCCCTCCCCCAAAAGGAACTCCCCTCCCACCCCCCAGACTTCCCTCAGTTCCTCTCTCTAGTTTCTCAGCACATGTTATTCTCTGCATGTTATAAAATTGTAAAAATCCTTAATTGATCTATCAATATGTTACCAATTAAAATTTGTGTATGTTTATTCAAAACCTGCCAAGGAGTCCAGTTCATTTTGTTGTTTCTTTAAGTACTTTGTAAAAGGTTCCCATTCTTCTTTAAAGTCACAGTTATCTTTATCACATAGTTTGTGTGTCAATTTCGCCAATTCCACATAGTCCATCAGTTTCTCTTGCCACAGTTCTTTGGTCGGGATTTCCTCATTCTTCCATCTGAAATCCTTAATGCTTAGGATCCAAAGAGTCCCCAAGGTTTGCACAGTCACAATCACTTTCTTATGCATACTGCTTTTTTCCTTTTTTTTATAAAAAAAATATTATGGCTCTTCAAATGGTCTCAAAGACTTAGTTTCAGGAGTGATGCTTTTGGGGTGATGCAGATACTGCTGTTGAAAGAAAGCGATGCTCAAAAGCCTCACTGCCCCATCCGTTTGGATCCTAGCTCTCGTCTATATGGAAGATATTGATAGCTTTACTAAATGGCCTAGTATTTACACAAGCAAGCTACAGCTTGTGACATTACTGTAAAATATGCCCAGTAATAGGCAGATACTCAGTACCCAATAATATATGTGCCTCTGCTAAAAAAATAAAAAAATAAAATCCAATTACTTCATCTGATTTTCACTAGTTTAACTATTGAGCCAGCTGCATCAGCCAACTTTGGTTAATATTTCATGATGTATCTGCCAGAAAAGAAGATAATTAGCATGTAGGGGTGTTACAGCAGAGAGAAGCAGAAGAACTGTATAAAACACTAAGGAGCTTGCTCTCATGTTTGTGTATGAAGTCATCCTTATTTTCCATGGGAGTTGAGAATGCATATTCCAGGGCAGAATTTTTATCTCCATTACTTGGCACAGTAATTACAATGGGACAAATTCATGTGGCAAGACAGAGCAGCTACGTTTGACAGCTGCATCCAGCTTGTGTACTATCATTACAGGCATCAAAGATAAAAGAGGCCTATTAGACTATCTATTCTATCTTATTGGCAATCGCAGGATTGCTCATTACAGAACAATTTTCCAGTATTTGGCTTGTTTTAAATATCCTCAGTGACGATGTTGCTGCCTCTGCCCTTGGGCATTTATTCGATGGTATGATCGTTTATATGTCTATATTTATTATGCATTTAGTATCTGCTTCCTCCTTTGTCCTTGTCAGTTTCCGAAGGGCAAGAATCCAAGCAAAGGGTTTGGTAACATTCCTCACCAGGGGTTTCCCGTGAGAAGGTGACTCAATCTCCCAGTGGGTTTGGAAACCTGGTGTGTGATGAGTGAGAACAGTTAAGGTTCTGCCAATGATGTAGAGATTGATTCAAGCCTGATTCAAATGATGTTTGGAACCTGACTACCATGAATTCATTATAATGTCTGAAAGAGTCCTCCTGCTTTTCAGGGTTCCAAATATGTGGAGATAGCCACCAAGCATACAGCTGTATGTCCAAGGGTTCTTTCAGACCTTGTGATGATGCTGTTGGACTACAACACCCATACTTCCCAACTCTTGGTCATGCTAGCTAGGCCTCATGGAGTCCAACAACATCTGGAGGGCCACAGGTTCCCCACCCCAAATATGGAGATCTAGGAGTGACTCAAATGACACCTGGATGAACAGATCCTGACCATATGGACCAAGCAGAGAAGGGGCTCAGTGAGGGCTTGGCAAAAAGTGTTTGGGAGTCTTTCCTCTAGACCAGAATGGGGGACTTGTGGCTTTCCATTGGTTGTTAGTATCCAGCTCCTGGCCCTACAGCTATCATGGCTCAAGGGTTGGGAATGATAGGAGTTGTAGCATCAGTTTGCTGGGTTTTTGTTTGTTTTAAAGAAGCCCACACTGAAATTTGTCAGCATCTTCGTTTTCCTCAATATACCGTATTTTTCGCCCTATAGGACGCACTTTTCCCCCTCCAAAAATGAAGGGGAAATCTGGGTGCGTCCTATGGGGCGAATGCAGGCTTTCGCTGAAGCCTGGAGAGCGAGAGGGGTCGGTGCGCACTAAGTCCCGCCCCGCTCCGGATGGCGGCGCAAAGCTGCCTGCCGTTCCAGGACTGCAGGCAGATCTGCGCCGCCATCCGGAGCGGGGCGCTGAGTCCCGCCCCGCTCCGGATGGCGGTGCAGAGCTGCCTGCAGTCCCGGGATCAGCGCACTTCTCCCCATCGCCAGCCCCACAAGCTCGGGGGACAGCGGGGAGGCAGAGCGTGCCTTCCCACTGTTCCCCGACCTGGTTCTTCCAGCCCCGCACCTGGGGGGGAAATAAAATTTTTCCCTTTATTTCCCCCCCCAAAAAACTAGGTGCGTCCTATGGGCCGGAGCGTCCTATGGGGCGCAAAATACGGTACACATTTTTTGCAGGCTATTTCCCTTAATATAATGCATTTTAAATTTAATTTTCACTAATATATGTATTTTATACACACAGTTCATCACTAAATTCATTTTTGTACACATTCATTGGTTGGAAAACTGCACTGCAAAATTCGAAGATGCACGAATTACAAAGGATTGCTGCATTTCAGTCGTCTTACCGTTTTGGGGATTCACGTTAAAATGCAACCAAAACCAAATCCCTCTTCCCTTCATCCCTATCATCCACACACCAGAGAATGCAAGAGTGCAGTCGGTACACAGAGAGCAGTTTTCAGTGCTGCCCTCTAGCTGTCGGATATCGGTTCTCTGGAGATTCACCAATACTCAGGCCTTTCCTGGAACAATAAAGAAGTCTCTTTTAGGAAACAGACATACCATAAGTCTTTCCTTCCACCTAAGAACATATGCACAAGTATTCAGGGCTGGCCAAAGACATGGTGCCCCACCCTTCCCTGCCAGGGAAGCAGGGGCCAGAGAAGATCTACATTAGGAAACAAAGGCGGGAAGAAAGATAGTCATCGGGGTCTGCTGTCCTGATGGACCCTGGCACCTGAGGCCATCACCACACCATGCCTAAAAGTATTGCTTTTCAGCACTTAGGTAGCCTACTGATTGTGGAATGCTGCTGCTTGCATCTGCCAATGCATTGGTACCCTTTGTCATCAACACATCATCTTGCCAATCCAGGATTCAATCTTTTTAATATCTCAGAAAGGTTGGCGATTATGTTTAAAAAGGGAAACATCACTGAGAACGTCTTCAGAGGAGGATTGGCTCAGTGGAGCTTCATTTCTATGTACAGGAAGCGTGTCCAGGCAGAACAAGAATAGATGGAGGCCTGTCAGAAAATGATGCATAGGCCTCTAAGTGAAGCTCTAGCATTCGTAAAGAAACAATGTTATGAAAGATGAATAGCTCAGGAACTGCTTTTTATGAACATTTACGTGGGCCTTCACCTCTTGGCAATGCAAAAACGTCAATATTCTTCTACCAACCTGACTCGTAAAAACATAGAAGGGCTTTTTAGAATTTCTTTTTGACAGCATCTAATGTAGTGTGGTGATTTGGGGAAGCAGGAAGGTGATAGGGAGGTAACACAAAGGAGTCACTTAAAATGGAGGTGGAGGAGAGAGCGAGAGAGAAAGAAAGAAAGAAAGAAAGAGAGGAGTTGTTTTCAGACTCCTTGCCATGGTTTATTAGCATGGAAATTCAATAATCTCATTAATTACAGAAAATAATGTAAGGCGGATCTGCTGGGCTATGCTACAATTTGAGCTCTACTTCTGTGGGTAATTGCCAGTGACATGTCTGGAGAGAAATATCACAAAGATACATAACAAAGGGCAGCTCCTCTTTACAGCATAGATCTTGTTGCCATGGAAACCCGTCTTTGCTCCCATCCCGGAGCTCGATGATTTATGTACATGCAAGAGTTCCCCGTTTGCAAAAAAAAGGGGGGGGAAGGGGATGAAGAGCGAGAGTGAAAATAAAAAAATAAATGCTTATCCTAATTATCAACTCTTTAGTATAATTATCTGCTCTTCGGTATTCGTTATACTCTCATCCATCGCTTTAAGCATCCATCATCATTAAAAAACCCCGCACACACAAAAACCCAGAACCAACAACACAGTTGCAGCCCAACCTTGACCCCAGTTTAGCCAAACTACTTAGAGGTAAGTCAGTCAAGTGCCATGCATGGCTGTGAATTGCACTGCAGGACTGCAAACGGCATGCTCTGGAATAGCTCTTCACCTTTTTCACATCGTAAAATCAGGAAGCAACGGCATTGAAACGAACTTCCCCAGGATGCAGTGATGGCCCCCGAAGTGGATGGCATTAAAAGAGGATTAGACAAATTCATGGAGGAGAGGGGCTATCAGTGGCTACTAGCCATACCTCTACAGTTGGAGGCACCAATGCTTCTGAATACCACTTGC
The DNA here is from genome assembly GCF_964188305.1 of Podarcis bocagei. NCBI lineage: Eukaryota > Metazoa > Chordata > Lepidosauria > Squamata > Lacertidae > Podarcis > Podarcis bocagei. Next base: position 45,075,162 of record NC_138126.1, read on the forward strand.
TGGAAACTAGAGGAAAGGGGAGTTCTCTTGGGCCCATGATCTGCTTGCTGGTTTCCCACAGGCATCCAGTTGGCCACTCTGAGAAGAGGATGTTGGACTAGATGGGCCATTGGCCTGATCCAGCAGGTTCTTGTGATGTTCTCATTGTCTCCCTCAAATAAGCCCATAGTTTCCTGACCAAGTGTTAACTTGTGTTCCAAACCATGAGGCAGAGTATAAAAGACTCTTGAGCATCTTAAAGCCCTGCAGATCCCTAAACACCATTATTAGGATGCATTGTGCACTGTTATTACACTATTTGAGGGAACAAGGTGGGTGTGATTTCACTGAATATAGTATCTGAACTGCTTTCAGGCAGATTCCGGAAACTATATGGTTGTAGCTGACTAAATCAATGTTGTGTGTGGAATAACTTCTATGAGCGCATGGCTCTTCCCTTCCCCCTCCCCCCGCCCACTCCAAAATCTGTGCAGGAGGACTGAGGAAATCCCCCGAGCAGTTTGGCACACAGGGAGAGGAGAAGGGAGGGGAAGTTCAGTTGCGCTTTGTGGAAGTTGTTTTCGTGCACACAGTCATTTGGTTGGATACAATCCATAGATTCTAGTTTCAGTCACTGCTGTTTGATCAAAGTGAAAACACAAGATGGAGAGAGTTTTGCATTTTTGCGAATGTAAATTATGCCAGTTTCTTCTGGCCTTCTACTGGACCTAAGAAGCAATTTTGAATGGCATCGTTTGAGAACTAATATCCTACGATATCCAACATGCAGCCACATTTAACAGGATATCACTATAGTTACCTGACCATAGGTTTACAGATGAAATTGCAGATAGGTAACTTGCTGTTCTACCTATCAAGGGCATTTAGGGCAGTTTATGACAGTCTTTGATGTAAAAAATTCTACTGCAGGTTTGCACATTTGTCTGAGGAGAAGACGGAAAGTCACATCCTTAGAATAACAAAATGGATTTGGAGGCTGGGAACTGACACATGAGGATCAACAGGTGTAGGGATACGGAGGAAGATTTTCGCCAGTCAGATATAACAACCACCTCTCTCGACAGTGAGAACTGAACTACAGGCACAACATGGTTCTATCTTGAACCATTGAGATCTCTCAAGCCATTCTGTATAAGTCATGCATTTGGAAGAGCATTTTCACATTTTGAGGGCGGGTAATATGCCTACTTACAATATTGCTATAAGCAAATCAAAATAATGGTTTTTTATTCCAGACTGGATGCATCAAGATGTCATTGTTTGCAAAGGGAAAAAAGCCTTGATTACACCCTCTTCACTTCCAATAAAATGGGAGCAAAGGTGTGCGTATGAGACTTGCCTTTCAGACTTAATAGGTATGGTTTTCCATTTCCAAGTTCAGAAAGTTCATTACAAGCCTCGTCTAATCACTTCTGTCCAACAAGGGATATGCCTCGGTGAAGACCCTCTCCTGCACTCAAATGTGCTGTGGCCTCGTCATTGATCTTCCTTCAGAAATGCTGACTTATGAAACTAGAGTAATGGGGAAATTGCAACGTTGGAAATGATCAAACAAGCCTTACGTCATTTGAAATCCTGCTGCTCTGAGATTTCTCTCATGTCCGTTGTGCTGATTGCACTGCCCTGAAAGAGGGTTTTGTTTTTGTTTTTTTAAATTATTCATGTCTAAGCTAGAAGCTAATCTCTCTGGATGGCTGATAAATTCTTTGAAGCTGGACTCTTCATTCTTTACCTACCATAAATATATGGTGGAGGTGTAGCCTCAGTTCTTCCCTGCCTAGATTGACCCCTCATGCTCCCCCTTGATCTCAATTCTTTCCAGGCTGATCAATACCCTTATTAATGTTCCAAAATCAATTATACTAATAAAGCCTGGAGGGAGTGGAAGGGTCAGTGTTCAGAGCTCACCTTTGGTTATCTGGACTGTTTATTTTCCCTATTGACCGAGCTGTCAAACTTTATGAAGGATCATGAGCAAAAGTGCAATGCCCAATGCTCTTTCCAATCTCAGAGATGAGTTGCAATAATTATTAACACTTAGATGCTACAGTAGTGCACTGCTATAGGAATAGCCTTCGCATCTAGGTAAGAGTAGCTAAGGGACTAGCCCAGCCATTCTGGGCAGTTGCAAAGCTGCACTGTAAAAATACCACATGAGTAATCGAATCATTCATGATGTATATTCAATTATAATATTGCCTAGGGCTATATCGCTTTATGAATGTGGGAAGCCATCCTCTGGAACCTGGAGTGAGATTGCTATAGAGTATGGCAGGTGTATTATCCCGCAGAAGCTCGCAACAAATCAGTTTACAGCATATTACAAAACATGAGCCCCATGTCTGAGTTTTCCCCTTTTGATCAAATCACTTCTTGCCACCAAGAACCACTGAGCAGAGCTGTTATTAACAATAATAATGGTTGCTATATAGATGTATTCCCCGTGGTGTGGGGTCAGGAGTAGGGTACCTTGGCAAGATGTGGAGGGGAGGTGCCTACCCACTAAATCTACAACGGATAGTCTCTCATGTCCACAAACGGGCTCACCAGTTTTAAAGGAAAATAAAATGGATGGATGTTTCCTTCCCGGATATCGCTGGAGGGGACTCATGAGTGATGTAAAAGAATAAACAACAGCAAAACCATTCTGGGACAAATGAGCCTACCAGTACTGCTACTCATTTAACATTTTCTGTTTGTGCCAACAGTGTGATAGGACAGAGGAGAGTGAAGGTAGAGTCCTTGGTTCCTCTGAGCTACCTTGGGAACATAGCAAGCTACCTAAACTTATACTCAATGCTATTTTCCTAGACAAAGAGGTGCTAGAACTCACAATGAATGCCTCCCTTTCTCTCTTATAATGGCAATGGTGCTCACCCGAGAGGTGCCGGAACTGAGTTCTGGTGAGTTCCGGCTGAAATAAACAAAACCACTTATACTGAGCCAGACCACTGGAGTCCATCTGAAGCAGTCTGGTTCACACTCACCCCCAGCAGCTCTCCAGGGTTTCAAAGAGAGCTCTCTACCAAGCTTATCTAGAGACCCAGTATGGTGCAGTAATAACAGTGTTAGACTAGGACCAGGGAGTCTAGGACCTCCTCTATACATGTTCTAGCTTGCCAATATCCTTATTAAATTGTGGTGCCCAGAGCTGGACACAGTATTTCAGGTGTGGTCTAAACAAGGCAGAATAGAGGGATACTATTACTTCCCTTGATCCGGACACTGTACTTCTGTTGATGCAGCCAAGAACAGCATTAGCCTTTTTTTGCTGCTACATCACCCTATCAACAAACCACTGAGCCTCTTGGGCTTGCTGATCAGAAGGTCAGTGGTTCAAATCCTCATGACGGGGTGAGCTCCCGTTGCTTGGTCCCAGCTCCTGCCAACCTAGCAGTTTGAAAACACACCAGTGCAAGTAGATAAATAGGTACTGCTGCAGTGGGAAGGTAAACGGCGTTTCCGTGCACTCTGGTTTCCGTCACGGTGTTCCGTTGTGCCAGAAGTGGTTTAGTCATGCTGGCCACATGACCCGGAAAGCTGTCTGTGGACAAACGCCCGCTCCCTCGGCCTGAAAAGCGAGATGAGTGCCGCAACCCCATAGTTGCCTTTGACTGGACTTAACTGTCCAGGGGTCCTTTTTACCTTTTACCTACTAAGACCCATATTCCCACTGGCAAGCCAGGTGTCCCCCATCTTATATTTGTACAGCTGGTTATTGTGGCCTAAGTGCAGAACCTTACATTTGTCCCTATTGAAATAAGACTTGCCGCCTTGCGAGCACAGAGTACATAAAACTGTAGCCCTTACAGAAATATTGTCATACTTGTGGCACAATTTCAACTCAAATGATGTGAAATTGCTAAGCGGAAGGAAGTCTGAATTCTAACTTCCTAAGCACTTCTGGCACCTGCAAAGAAGAAAGAAAAAACCATGGATTGCTTCTTTTGGAGTTAACTGGTTTATTAGAGGGGGCCGTTCTGCAACTAGTCATCAAGCTGGATAATGAGACAAGACACATTTGGAGGCACTTATTGGTTTATTACAAACCGAGCATCCTCAAGATGCCTTAATTTTACAGAGCTCATTTCACATTATCAAGATTTCTTGTCTTTCGTTTTTGATGTAACGTTTGTTAAAAATGATTTGTCTCACTCTAATACTTAAAATTGGTGCAGTCCAATCAAGCAAACTGTATGTAATTTAAAGAGTTCCTGCGGGATTCATAATATGATGGGACCTTTGGGGTATGTTTTCGCTTTTTTTTCTTCTCCCCCCCCCTTTTTAAAAAAAAGATACATCCTGCAGTAATGACTTTCCTCATCCCTGTTCCACTTTTATCTGAAGCTTTGCTGCCAATATGCTGATCTTAGCCGAGCTCCAGATAAATCAGAGCTGCAGTGCAAAGTGATATGAAAGTGGCATAACCAAAGAGAAAGAAAGAAGAAGCCCTGATTGAAGTTGCAAGCGAGTGAGAGAAATACGCGAGCCCATTAGAATCTGAATTAATTAAAGATATTATTAGCATCTGACGTTGCCTGTGGGGAAAGTGCTCTAGTTACCAAAAAAAAAAAAAAAAAAAACCTGCAAAAAGAAAAGAAACCACACAATTGCAGGAGCAGGAACGTATCCATCACAACAGGAAAATCACGGAACATCTTCTTATGTTTATGTTAGGGCAAAACAAATACAATACCTTGTTACGCAGATGCAATAGTTACAACATATAGAGCGCAACAGGCTGAGTGGTAATGTTCGTAACAAATTTCTTTACTGGTTCCTTCCTAACATACGAATCAAGTCCAGGATGTGCACCATAAACAATCCTTAAGCAAGGTATAAGGTAAAGGTAAAGGGACCCCTGACCATTAGGTCCATTCGTGACTGACTCTGGAGTTGCGGTGCTCATCTCGCTTTATTGGCCGAGGGAGCCGGTGTACAGCTTCCGGGTCATGTGGCCAGCAGGACTAAGCCACTTCTGGCTAACCAGAGCAGCACACGGAAATGCCGTTTACGTTCCCGCCAGAGCGGTACCTATTTATCTACTTGCACTTTGATGTGCTTTTGAACTGCTAGGTTGGCAGGAGCAGGGACTGAGCAACGGGAGCTCACCCCGTCGGGGGGATTCGAACCGCCGACCTTCTGATCGGCAAATCCTAGGCTCTGTGGTTTAACCCACAGCGCCACCCACTTCCCACCAAGCAAGGTATATAACCTATTTAATTAAAACTGCAAAAAGAAAAGAAACCACACAAGTGCAGGAGCAGGAACGTATCCGTCACAACAAGAAAGTCACGGAACATCTTCTTATGTTTATGTTAGGGCAAAAGCCATAGATTCAAACCCCATCTACAACTAAAACAACACTAATGGAATAGTACTCTGCGATATAGATATCTTCCTTTATGCCTAAAAATGTAAGATGCCACCATGTTCTGTAGTTTGTCTGGCTACCGATAGGCAGCCATACCAACTGCAGCATGAAGAATGGCTGGCCAGCCCAGATGAGCAGTTTGGGGGAGGGGGGAGACAGGTCCTTCACACAGTGGTTTAGCAATCTGCTCTGTGAAGCACCTAGTCCTCCTTTCAAAGTGGGTGGCACTTAGGGTAGGAGGGGTATTGGACATTGAAACATGTCGCAGAGTGCATGCAGTGTGGGCCATACAGATGGAAACCCTGAAGAGATGCAAAGATATCTTTGCAAGGTTTAATAACAACTTCCCAAACATACATCTTACACATTGCCTATAATCGTCACCCATCCATCCACCAGGGCAGAGTAAGGTACATACTGCATGTTATATATCATTCACAATTGCTGACACAGCTAATTACAGCACCTGCTACACTGCTACACAGCTGTAAAAACTAGGTCAGGATATGCACCCCGGCTTTTAAAGTCATACACATCCTGTGAAACAATAATGAACCCTAAAATTTAAACAATAATGAACCCTAAAATTTAAACAAACTATTCAAGAATGAGCTAGGAATGAGCTGTAGGAGAGAGGTGAATGGGTGGGTGAGATGTAAAGGGAGGAGGAATTGATCAGGTGTGAGGGAAGGGCCAAGTGGTAGATGGTGTTGGTGAGTGAAGCATATGCTTTCAAAGGAATGGTCTGTGGGAGTTATAACTCCAATTTACACACAGTATATAGTAAGAGATGCCACCAACAATAATTGGATGCACCCATGGCCACTGAAGGGTGGGATGTGAAGGTTCTGCATGCAAGGTTTGTGGGTGTCCTTTCTTTCATGCTACAAATCACCTCACCAGTGGCCTGCACTCTGCAGCCTTCCCAGGTGCTCACACTTCAATTAAGCTCCAGGGCTTGAAGACATTGTGAGACATTGTGAGGTAACTCCTCCCAAAGGGCTTTTTCAGATCAGTAAGTGTGGGCAGCGAGAAAGGACAAATAAATGTTTACTGGAAAGTAAAACCCATACACCATCCTTAGCCAGTTCACAATGATAGGGTATGCCCACACCCACAGAAAATCCAAAATACCCTGAAAATAAGGCAGAAAAGATGGGTGCTTCTTTCAGAAAGGAAACTTTCATGAAACTGGAGGGTGAATTTTGGCAGAGCACTGCAGAAAAGCACAAAATCTGGCCTTTCTTCAGAAGGCTTTGTTCAGCTTCCTCAGATCTTCTCAGTTGATCCCCTGCTGATCCCAGAGCTTTGGGATCTGCCCCACAGTGCAGCTTTCTGAAGCAGACCACATTAGTTGAAGGTTCTCTCTCCCAGAGATGATGCATATCAGATCACATCCAGTCTCCTCAAAACTGGGCCTGATGCATAAATAGGCTCAGGTGACATCCGCACTGTTCCCCTGTCCGCCATGTTAATCCCCTCTTCCCAGAGTATCAGGCAGTGGAGGGCAGGACAGCAGGTGAAAACAGTAGGGAAACAGAGCAGGAGGAGTCCTGAAAGGCCTCTTCTTGGCTGTGAGTGATGCAGTGTGTTATTTCTAGGGATGTCAAAGAATTTTGGTGGAAGTGGGGGAGGAAATGAAAACAAGAGTAAAAAATGCCAATGCTTCCTTATCCATCCCATGTCCAGAACCAAAAACAATTCCATGGAATAGAATTAGTATTCACTGTTGCTTTTGTTTTCAGTTTGCAAACGTTACGTAATTCATGACTCCCCGCTCCCATTTGCATTGCATTTCCTTTGCGATGAAATAAATGATTTGGAATAATGTAACGATTACACAACTGAGCACACAATTCATTATGTAGAATCTCACCACAGCAGACAGTGAGCCAAATAATGTCGTTTTTGTCAGAAGCCAAACTGCAGCAGAATGGAAACAGTGCGTGTGTGGCAAACTGAGGTCTGAACAGAAATCAATGCCTTATTACATCTGAAATTAATTTCTGCAGGAAATATTAGGACGTCATGCCCCGCTCTCTTCCCTTACTACTATACCTCCTGCTCCCTTAAGGTAAGGGTTTTTGTTCTTCAAGAATCAGATAGGTGGGACCGCAGTGGGGAGAACAAAGCGATGGCAGAGGTGGAAGGCTTAGAGGAGGGAAGGGCTTGAATTTCTGAACATTCAAAAAGCCCAGTTAATCTTTAGGGTGAGTCAAGGTACATTGATTTATCCCTATATCAAGGGTGGCTAATGTATGGTCTCCAGATGTTGTTGAACTACAGCTCCCATCATCCCTTGCCATTAGCTATGATGGCTGGGGCTCATGCAAACTGGAGCCCAGCAACATCTGGAGAGTCAAATGTTTCTTCCCCTTCATATATAAAAATGACTGCCATCTACAACTTTAGTGAAAGATAAAATGCTGCTCTTGGAGAGAACATGATGGCGACAAAATCTGTCTCCCCCCTCTCCATCCTTGACTCTGCGTAGCCCATTGGCAGTGCAATGTATTTCTGTGAGCAGGAGAATCTGTGAAATACATGTATCATCCCTTCTCCTTTGTACATTTTCTCTCTGCAAAAGAAGATGGGGATTTCATTACTTTCAATAGTAGTGCCCCCTGGATACCTTACAAAAATATATATCCACAAACTGAATCATTTTGCTAAAGGGCAACCCTGTAGTGTCCTTGTTATCAGAAACTCAGTTAATAAAACTCCCAGAGATCCAAATTCAACATACATTTTCAGGCTAATAGTTTATCACTGCAATTCCTATGTTGGAAGCTCTCCCACACACTCAGATTTCTAGCTCACGTGTTTTGGAGGCTGTCCGTTATTTCCTCTGTCCATTTGGAGAAATAGCCATGTTCTGAATCACCAATGAATGTTATAAAGAAACAGTTTCATCGGGACAATCAGGGGCATTTGTCCTTTAACACCAGCAGGCAAACTATGTAATGCTGGAAGGCCTTATCTTAGTATGTATATCAGCACACTACTGCAGGGGTTTTTATTTTGAAATGTGTATTTCAAACCAGGCTTTGCTGAGATAACTGCAGGGAAGTGGATCCCCTGTGGAGAACAGAAGATTGCAGGAGTCCTCATCATAGCAAACCACCCATTACCGGACACCGCCCAGTGGCCATTAAGATTCCGCATTCAGCTGAGGAGAATAAACCCAAGATTGCTTTTGTTTCAGGAGGCGAGAGGAAGAGTGGGAGTGAGTTTGTAGGTCTTAAAATTAATGATCTTTCCTCCAACCTGCAAGCTCAAGCTTTGGCTCAACATCTCTTGTGGGTGACAGGCAAGTTTCCTACCTTTTCTTCAGTTAGCTGTAGCATTTTTCTTTCAGTCTGTATCCCAGGAGCACCTTTGTAGTTTAACAACCTCTTCTCAAGCTTTTGCAAATGCTGATGTGGATTGGGAAATATTTCTACAAACTATTTCCCTCCCCCCACACCCCGCCCTTTTCTCTATTTTTATGTTTTGATACAAAAACACACAGAGGTTTGAAAACCATTAAAGGGATGCAAGGATGCAAATCTAAATCTGCATTCCTGAAGTGCCAAATTGTACAGCTTGGCTGAATGTTCTCTGCTGAACATTTTCAGTGTGGAAAATGAGCTTTTATAGGAGGTGGTGGTGATTGGGAAGTTCCCCAAATGATCTCACAAAGATTATCTTTCTCATGCATGTTCACTGGAATTCGTTGCCCTGATTGATTGCAGCTTCCCTGCCATTTTGTTTGTTTGTCCAAAAGCCTCTTTTCCTCATCCTGGCATTTATATTGGTTGTGCAACCACATCATGGAGAGCAAAGAAAACCAGAGCAGACAACAATGCTTCTTGAAAAAACCATCCCTCAAGAAATCCTCCCTAGATTCAGGAAGTCTAAATAATTACCAGACAGTTGCCAATCTCCTCTTCTTGGCCAAGGTTCTTAAGTGAATGATTGTAGGCCAGATCCAGACACTCTTGTCGATCCATTTCAATCAGGGCTTAGGTCTGGTTTTGGCACAGAAACTGCTTTGATTGCCCTGTATGATGACTTCTGTTGCAAGAGAGACAGGGGAAATGTGTCACTGTTAGAACGCAGAATAATAAAAATAAAAACAACCCAATAATCCCCCCTACCACAACACATTTAAAAGGGCATTAGATGTCAATCAGCCAAAGGCCTGGTTAGAGAGGAACATTTTTGCCTGGTGCCTAGAGGTGTATAATGAAGGTGCCGGCCAAACCTCCCTGAGGAGAGCATTCCACAAATAGGAAGCCACCGCAGAAAAGTCCCATTCTTGTATTGCCACCCTCCGGACTTCTCATAGAAGAGGCACACAAAGAAGGGCCTCAGAAGATGATCTCAGGGTCTGGGTAGGTTCATATGGAGAGAGTCAGTCCTGGAGGTATTGTGTTCCTGAGCAGCACCCCCTTCTCACCAGCTCCTCGTAGCCCATCCATTCCTAACAACAACATCCCAGTCAGGGGGTGGACTATATGACTCTCTGGGTCCCTTCCAACTCTGCAATTCTATGATTCTATGAAAACAGACTACAAGTGTGATATATACCCTAGAGATTTCTTTGCACTTTTAAATCCACCACTGCATTGGAATGTGTCCCCTGGTCCTTACACACTTACATACACACACTTACACACACACACACACACACACACACACACACACACACCATCTGCATGCTTGTCTGCCACTCCTTATGCCATGGGTAGGCAAACTAAGGCCCGGGGGCCAGATCTGGCCCCATTGCCTTCTAAATTCGGCCTGCGGACGGTCCAGGAATCAGCGTGTTTTTACATGAGTAGAATGTGTGCTTTTATTTAAAATGCATCTCTGGGTTATTTGTGGGGCATAGGAATTCATTCATCCCCCCCCCCAAAAAAATATAGTCCAGCCCCCCACAAGGTCTGAGGGACAGTGGACGGGCCCCCTGCTGAAAAAGTTTGCTGACCCCTGCCTCGTGCAGACATGGAGAAAGGTCCCTCCTTGTGTGTGGAAATAGGGTAAAGGACCAGTCTACCTTGTCTCTTGGTTCTGCAGTAGGCTTAAAGGAATACAGGGGCTCTCCAGGATGCAGCATGGTAACCCCAGCCCTTTCTGATAAGCCACAGCTCCCGTTACCAGAGATGCGCATGAGGGCTCCACTTAAGCAGTGTGCAACAGGACCATTTTCAAACCCAATCTCAACAGAAAGACTGCATGTTGCATTTAGGGGGAAATTAGCCAAGCAATTGTTTAGCTGATTCCTCATTGCTAATGATCTTTTGTGGTGCATGAAGGCAAAGCCTAATGACTTCAGGCTACATTGCGTCATTCCACATGAAGACTACGGCAGCTAATAGGGCTAGGAAGCATCAATAAAACCTCTGTAACAGAAAGTCAGAGGGGGATCTTAAAGCTCAGCACTGCTGGGAAAGGATGTACTTGGAGGGCAATAGTGTTTATATAATCTTGATATTGAATCCTCATTTAACCTTCTTTGTTGTACGGAGCAGCCTATTATAACTAAAGTGATTGCAGAGCCATCTTTTCTTAATGCCTGGAGCTCATTAGAGTTTAGAAGAGGGATCATTCAGAGACAAGGCTATGCAGTGGGGAGAAAGGAAAGGATCTTAAATGCAGCACACTGCAGGCTGAAGGTCTAAGGTCAAAAACGGAACTACCAATAAACAGGAACATAAAACACTAACGAGTAAAGGATAACTAAACGATGATTACACACAACACTTTTATTTTTATTTATCATATTTAATTCCCCCCTGCTTCCCTCCTTTTTGGGTGTTTGTCTGCCCAAAGTGGCTTTTAAAGAAATAAGTAAAATGGTGTTTGTCGTTGTTGCCATCCATCTATCTCAGGAGACAATGGAGTGCCCCTCCAAGGGTGAGTCAAACTGCTGCATTAGCAGCACTGAGGTGCCCTCCCCAAGGCACAAGGAGGTCTTGGGCTGCCCAGATGACAAGGCTTCCCTCTCAGCCTTGCTGATGTGGTCCAAAGGAAAGCAGAGCAATGTGTTTGGCACCTGCTTGGCTGCAGGTTATAATAAGCTATTAACATAACAAACAGCATTAGGTAACATCAACATAATAGCAGTGGATAAAACCAGTGCCATAAAACCACCCCAAAGCAGACTGGAAGAATAATAATAAAAATGTGTAGGGCTCTTCTAAAAGCCAAGAAAGAGGGGGCTGGATAGATCCCCGGGGAGCAATTTTTTACAGAAAAGGTGTCCCCCTGGAACTCATTACCCCAATAGTTCTCATAGGGGAATGAAAGATCCTGTCATTTGATGTTGTTCTAAAAGCTTGCATGAGTGTTGCCGTAGGTGGTCCTTCAGATAGCCTGGCCCCAATATGTCCCAAAAGGTTACAGCCAGCAGCTTAAATTGGGTCCAGAAATTAATTTGGCTGCTAGTGTAGTTGTCATGGAGGCAACAGCACCTGTCTCCTGCAAACATTATCACTGCTGCATTCTGCACCAATTGCACTCAGTTGAAAAACAATGTTACTCTTCAAATAAACCCTCTTGCTGCATTTTTTGCAGTGATATGCCATGCAACTCATTTTGCTGGAGGGTTACTCTGAGAAAGGAGACAATGCCCCCGGTTCCAGTCTCACCTGTCACACCCACCCGCCAACAGTTTCCATTGTCCTGGGTATCACTTCAGCCTCTCTGGAAAGGGCACAAGGTGACTCACCTGAAGGAACCGGATTTTGCCTGGAGGCTGCCAGTTGCGTGGCAATTCCCCTCCCCCATGTGAAATGAAGACACCGAACACATTATTTAAGGTTAATGGGCATAAAAAGGCCACAACTTTATTGATTACAGGATTGAAAGTTATTGGCCTTAGGCATTGGCTCCTATCGACTACCCGGCATGGGGACCGGGAAGGGTTATCCACAAGCCGTGGGAGTTCTGTTGAAGTACGCCAACTAGGATCCCATGGGTGTCACTGCTCAGGGGCGTGCCGGAGGCCCTTACCTCCCTAGGTTTCGGACAAGGCAACGCCCCCCCGGAGTCCTCTAACGGACTACCCTTTTCATTGGGGGAAGGTGATGGTGCTTCCTTACCCCCTTCATTTGCTTAACAATTACCCCTGCCAATGCCTAACCGCCAATACCGAGGAAGTTGTGACGTTTGCTACGAGGTAGGCGAAAAAAACCAAAAGGCTGGAAGTACGCCAAGTTGGAAAAATTCCTACCCGGCCCCTTGCGGCGACCAACTGGAGTCCATAGCAAGGTCATACCTAGCTAAGCCTAAAGGGTGGGTGGGATGGGAAAACCGATTGGCAGGCAGGGTCGCAGGCGCGCCCGGGGATTCCCTGTTCTCGCGGGGGCAAAAGGCCAGCCCCTGCGTGTGTGGGAGGGTGCAGCCCGCAACCCCCTCTCCTCACGAGTTCGGAAATGGCTTTGCTGAGCTCCAACTCTATGCTGACAAAGAGCCAGTGGAAAAGGAAACCAGATCAAAAGGGAGATTAGGAAGCCACACATAGAATATCATGTACAGTGGTACCTTGGTTCTCAAACACCTTGGTACTCAAACAACTTGGAACCGAAACACTGCAAACCTGGAAGCAAGTGTTCCAGTTTGCAAACTTTTTTGGAAGCCAAGTGTGCTCCGTTTTGAGTGTTACACTTCCGATCTGAGTGCCACACTTCCGTTTTGAGTGTTACACTGAGGTCTGTTTGTTTTTGCTATTTATTTTGTGTTTTTTTGTTTTTGTGGCTTTTTTGTTTTGTTTTTGTGACTGTGTGGAACCCAGTTCAGTTACTAATTGATTGATTGAGCAACTGCAATACATTGTTTATTGCTTTTATGGATCAATGGTCTCGTTAGATAGTAAAATTCATGTTAAATTGCTGTTTTAGGGGTTGTTTTTAAAAGCCTGGAACGGATTAATCCATTTTGCATTACTTTCTATGGGAAAGCATGCCTTGGTTTTGGAACACCTTGGTTTTGGAATGGACTTTCGGGATGGATCAAGTTTGAGAACCAAGGTACCATTGTAAGTGCAGGAAATAATGGAATGAGAACACTCTTGCTGGCAGGCATTGGAACAATGACAACTTCCTGGATCTTGACCCCACTGATTACTCTCATTGCCTCAATGACATAACTGGCTATGCACTGGAAACACTTTGGATACATGATACATGTCTTGCACTTTGGCCAACCTGGTATGAACCTGTGGTAATGCAGCCATTGCACTGAGATACTGGGAGAAACCAGTGTAGAAGTGTAGCCTCCACTTACTGATTGTTTCAGGTTACAACAGTTTTTGGCTACATGAGTCCTTCTTTCCAGTCAGGTAATTTTCTTCCTAAGAGCTAGTTCACATGTGCCTGTACACACCAGATTTCTTATAACACGATTGCTCACAACAGAATATGCTTGAGTTAGACCTATTCAATAGCCCTAGCCACCACAATATTGGATACATATGATCACTCATCCCAATGGTGACTGCATAGAAACTCCCTGCTTGGTATCTGCAGCTCTAAGCAAAATGGTCTGTCTACAGCATCTGGCCAGGCCATATGGTTAGACAAATATTATGCATGACAGATGCTATAGATCACTGGTTCTACATGTGCCAGCTTACATAGGACTTTGTGAATGAGGCTCCCCATGATGCAAAGTCTGCAGGATGACTGTAGCAGCTAGTGGTTCTTGCAGCTGCTACAGTCACCCATGGAGAACCCTCGTTTAACCCTCTCCTGGTGCTGCTCACCCTCCCTCCAGCAGCACCTGGCTTCTTCTTAAACGCAGAGCAGCAGAGAGGAACAAGGAAGCTTGCTGGTGTTCCCAGACAGGAGGGTAAGCATTGCAAAATGGGCTTCTCTTTATTAAGTAGAAATCAAAATAAACATGTTAAAATGTGCTCATACATTCAGACAGTGATTTATCATGATGTCTAAGGCACCCCTACACAATATTTTGCAAACCCCAGCTTAGGCTGTGCAAAAAATTCAGCTTTGCTGAATCTTCACTAGAAGATGCCTGCAGACCCTCCAAGGCACAGAACATAGCTGCAGTTGCTGTCTGTCTCCCACTGCTGGACAAATCTAGTATGAGTCATATGCAGTCCCACTTGGTGCCCTGGAAGACTGAGAGGTGAAGCAACCATCTGCGAGAGACAGAGGTGGCCCTACCATGAAGTGGAATGAGGTGGCTGCCTCTGTCAGGTAGTAGATGCTTTGTGGTAAGGAGTAGTGGTGAGATGCTCTGTGACCCCTAAGCTAGCCTGATCCACTCAGATGCAGAGGAGGCTGTTGACCTGTTAAGAGTGTCCAAGTCCTGGCTTCTGTGTGTGGAATTTGGAGAGAGTGCTATTTTGTCCTTCATTTCAAGCCTTAGGCTAGCCTAGGTGGGTAAAAAAACCCTACAAAAGGATTACTGTTGCCCCTTTTTAATGTATAGATAGGGGAACAAAGGCAGCAAAAAATGTAGAGGCTATGTCGAGTTCAGCCAATGAGTCAGGTAACAGAGCTTAGAACAGAGAATGGGGAGAGAAAGAACGAACACATTATGTTGAGAGAATTTGAAAATTAGCATTGGCAGGTGCAGGGCTACCTCTCAGACAATTTGGAGAGGAGCAAGCCTAGTCAAGAGGCACAATGCTGGTGCTGCCATCTCAGGGCACAGAGAAGATCTCACCAGGGACTCCTTTGTGGGAGAAGAAGTCAGGAAGTGCAAGTCTTCCCATTTAGGCAAAGGTATGTTGAGTAGCCACTTCATCCTCTAATGATGAGAGTTTCCATTTGGAGGGAGGGTGGTGTGCAAGGAATGAGGAACAAAGCTGATAATTGGCTTCCTGAGGAATCCTAAGGTGCTTTCAGTTCAAGTGGTTTGGTCAAGACCTTGCCACACTGTTCGTTGCAGTGCTACCACTACATGGTTGAACAGGTTTTTTGGGGGAAGGGGGGTGTATGTGTGCATGTTCAGAAAGTCTGACAGAACTGGCAAATTTGTTCAGTTCCTAATTAAGTGACTGGCACTTAAAGGAGCAATTTCTCTCGCCGCCTGTATGTGGGAAGAGATACTTGTGTCTCTTTGGAGAGACTCTTGTGTTGGTATCATTTTAATAAGCCCATCAGCATCTCTTTTTAACAGCCTCATGGGAGAGGAGGATATGGCAGAGTGCTTCTCCCCATGACTGCATGTCCTCCCCAAATGCATTTGGATTGGTGATGCATGGAAGTAAAAGGTGAGGAATCTAAGTGAGGTAATGCAGTCCAGTTTCTCCCAAAGGTGAGGGAGCTATTAGGCATTTCTCCATCTTTTAAAGTATAACCTGACAAAGCTATTGACCCAACAGAAGAAAGCGCTATTTTTAAGAAGCAGTGACAAGCTTGAGCCACACAATTCCACCGGAAAGTGATGATGAGCCTGATGTGGGAATTAATATGTGAGCTATATAGAGGAGAACTGTGTGCAGCTTCCACAGTGACCCCCATTACCCCAATTTCTTATAATCTATGACTAATCTGCGTATGGGTACATCTTTCAGGTAATGAAATGTATCAGTTGAGTGATCTTGCAGTGATGTGAGGAAGCAGCAAGATGAATACTCTTGGAGTATGATGTATCAGTGAGGTGTTTTGACACCTGAGGCAGGAAATCCAAATGATATCCCTTCCTTTAGTAAAACAAAACAGCAAAAGACTGCACCCCTTTAATGGTGCACAGAATCTGCTTCCTGAAGCAGATGACTCAATGGCCAAGTCTGAGCATTGTTGAAAGACATAAACCATTGCTTACCATGCATGACCAAATCACATCTGCTTCACTGCTCCCTAGTCCTTTCCACTCCTTCTGGGATTCCCAAACTAGCGCTATGTCTGAACCCTGCCCTGGTAACAAGGTTTGCTCTTGGTTTACCAGTTGTGGATTTGTTTGCGTTTGAAGCAGAACATATGACCCCTAACAAAGGAGTCTAGTTTGGTTCCTTTTAGCTCAAGATATGTGTGAATTGGCCCATTACATGCTGTGATAGGATTGGCCCTGTCCAAGGTACTGAACCCCTCAAGCAAGTAAAGTAGTGTTTCTCAAACTTGGATCTCCAGCTATTTTTGGACTACAACTCCCATCATCCCTAGCTAGCAGGGAGGAATTGCAAAAATCACCTTGTGCTTAGATAATTATCATACAATGTGTGACTTATAACAGGCAAAAGAGAGACAGAGACAAATAATCCCTGGTGCTTCAACTGATAAGTGGTTTTGAAACAGGTGTTGGTTGGGTACTTTAATTTCATTCATATGTCATTCCACTATAGTTCAACACATCATCTTATAATACTGTACTAAGAACAATTACGCTGCATGTCATTATGAATAAAAACCTGCACATTGCCCTGAGGATAAAGTGTGTGAAAGACATGCTTGAGATTTGGTTCCTTCTAGGCTCGCATGTTCCTCCTCCTCCTTTTTAAAAATCCATCTCCCTACACAAACAAGACGGATAAAATAGAGACAAGCTCCTTCCACCACTTTCAAATTTCTCATTTCCCTCTGCTCTTAAAAAGACTGATTGGCGGGGAACTTATGGCTGGCTTCTCTCAGTGAGGTATACAAAGCCTGGTTTGTCCAAGATGGTCTCTCTTGTGTGATCATCTCCCTGAAGCTGTTATTTGGAGAGCTCGCACTTCTTATTTTTGATCTCTCCCCCTCCCCAGCTCCCCCTTCCAATTCACTTTCCATCTAGCTTTTTACACTTTCACTCTTTCCCTGACAATTCCGCCTGGCTGCGTTCCAACAGCCATGTTCAGTTTATCCCCCTACATGCATATAATACAAAAGAATACAAAGACGACTAAAAATGCAATTATAAAACTGTCTCTTCTGACCAGGCAGAGGGGGCTGCAGTTATTATATTTATTTAAAGTGCAATGCCCCCTTTTTTAGAATCAATGGAGGAAAAAAAAGAAAGGAAGAAGAGCAAATAATAGAGGCCTCTTTCAACAACATCTCTGTGCATTCTGCATCAAATGTCCAGCAGAAAGCTATAATGAGACCATATGTAAATAGGTGAAATGGGAGGGGTGGGTTGAAGGTGGGAAATAAAGCCAAGGAGTCCGACATTTTTAGCGCTGAAGGTGCAGCGAGTGTTGACAATATAATCATAGTGAATCTGAAGAAATATGTACTACCCATAAGAGACAGGCACAGATAGTAAAGCTAGTGAAATAGATTTGGGGGCTTTCATCTGGGTAATGAATTTCAATTATTTGTTAGGTAATTCTCTCCAAACAGGAGTATTTCAAACTCTTCTAAGTGCTAGATGCTCAGAAAGCACTTGAACACCCCTGGAAGGTCACGCTTTAGGATCTGGCTGGGCCAGTTGCAGAAAAAAGGGCTTGAAGATATGTTTGGATACCATTGCTGCTTTAATATTTTTGTAATTCTGATGGAAACTGAAGATGAGTTCATTTATATTTCCTGTGCCTGCATGGTTGATGTGATTTCGCTGCTGATTAAGTTGCCAAACACCACCATCTTTGTACAGACCCAGTTTTTTGTTGCTGTAACTCACAGCATTTCACAGGAAGTAGAAAAGCAACACTTCTGCCCATAAGTTCCTGCTCCATGACAATCTAATATGTAAGCCCATCAAATAAGAAAGTATTGTAATGCATGGTCATGGTTTATGGGTCAAAAAGAGGACCCCATTATACATAGCATATTCTCAAGATGTGTGTTGATAGTGCACATGCACAAGAAAAATAATAGGTACCATATTTCTGAGGAAAACAGGACATTGTACAGCCCTGGATGGCATATAATTTCAGTTCTTTTTGGCAAGAGATTCATGGGGTCTAGTATCACGAAGGTGAAAGTTTCCTCTCAGCAACAATGTCACACACACACACACACACACACACACACACACACACACGAGCCCTTGAGCCATCTGGCCTGCTCAACTCTCTTTAATGCTCTTTATGAAGTATTTAACATATCTCCCTTCAGCAGGTCTACATATTTGCTGTCAGAGAGTCTTATGATGTTAAATCCTTGTATGGGGATTTGGTTTTATAGCTATCGTGGCATTGTGTAGAATTGCTGCCATAGATTAGGTCAGCCCGACTGCCTTGGAAAGGAAGATTGTAATGCGTAGATTTGGCAAACATGCAGAATGGATACAAAAGCTCACCAGCTGAGGGCCTGTCATTTTCTTCCCCTGCAAAGTCTACAGGTCAAAGCCATGGAAATGGAGTTGGGTCAGGAGATACCTAGAAAACCTGGAGCGTTAGCTTGGTGACTGCCCATCTGCTTTCTTTCTTTTTAAAAATCTTGTAAAGCACCAAGGGCCTTGAAGGAAGCACTCTAGCAGCAAGGTCCAGGTGCCTTGCACTCCATACCACAGCTGCAAGTTGGCAGAGGAGGGAGGTGCTGGCCTGCTTTTTTTTTTTTGTACTGTAGCATCATCACTACCAGTGGCCAGAGTGTAGTACTGCATCTCAACAGGAAATAGGTGACACAAGAGGTCAACGGGCTTCCATGTGGTCCCATAAATCTGCTGATTCTTCATTGGCTCCTCAGTCTCATTGCTCACTTACAGATTGGCCAGCTATTGGACTGTTATTTCAGGAGTAGCAAATGTGGGGTTCTCCACATATTACAGACTGCAAGTCTCATTAGCCCAATGGTCAAGAATTGCAGGAGGATTATTTGAAAAAGGGCTGTGGCTGTTCAAAGTGGTATCTCAGTGATTTCAATGTGTGGTGTGAATGTGGTCTTGATCATCTGTAGCTTCCAGGAATTGAAGGAGAGGCTGTGGGGGACACTCAGTACCATTAGAAAGCCATGCCAAGTCCTCACAGGCCCGTGGAATATTATTTCTTTATGATGCAAAAGAAAAGAAAACATTGTGTGTGCACGGCTCCATGGGGTGGGGACATTTATCACTGCAGCAGATGGCTGCAACCAAGGTACCCAAATCTCACATCTCTGTTTCTGTAAATTCTGGTCTGATCTGAAACTGCCTAAGGGGGAAGAACACCCCTCAAGCCATCCCTTAGGCTTCAGTCTAAAGGGAGAACAAAACAACAAAAGAAATGAAAAACAGCCCAAACCAGACTTGCCAGATTCCTATCACACGACACTATCTTATTGGCAGGTTCCTGTTATATTTCATGGTTTGAGTGTAGTGCAATCAAACCATGTATAACCTGTAAATTGTGGGTTATTTATTAGTTGGTTCACATGTACAGCCCTATATATAATAGTGCAATTTTGTAACTGTGATCGTAAAGGAAAAAAGAGCGGGGATTGGTCTCCTGGTTTTCTTAAACTTTATAATTGCTTATCTCTAAGATCTTTTCTTTTTCCTTCTTTATTTTCATCACCTGCATTCATTTCCAAAACCCCTGACTTAATGTATGTGTTTCAGGGGTTTCATGACATATTTTGGATATGGAGACATAATCATTGCTTTTAGAATATTTGCTATGGTTGTATCTTAGGATCAATTGTATAGAATTGTTCTATTTGACTTTACTCATCTTCGCTCACTCATTGTGCTCGTCCTTAATGAATCTTTCTGAGATAATCAAGTGACATTTACATGTTTGCTAATTTGTTTTATTCTAATAATATGTAGATTAAAAAGCCACGTACAAAAAAGTGTGTGAACTATATATATCAGGGTAAAGGGGTTAGTGGAGTTTCAGAAAGATTGGGTTTTTAATTTCTTTTTGATACAGTATGCTAATTCACAGAGGGAACAGGGTGGTGGCGGGGGGGGGGAGAAATTCCCAAGAAAGATATGATTTATGTCAGAAAAGCTTCTGCCAGCTAATTTGTTTTCCAAGTTTTAACATGAATAAGTTCCAGGGACACGTAGTTAACATACCGTATCAGCTCCTGGGATGCTCCAGCTCTATCCATTCCTGATACACATTGATTTCCACCTGATAAATATAATACACTCTGATGAAAAGTGGCAGGATCTGAATGGAGACCAGCTTATCAGCTGCAAAGGTCTGGCAGACTCAGAGGCTGAAATCAAAGAATATAAATATTTACATTTTTAAATGGGCTTGAAATGTGCACTAGATCAGAAGAGGCATCAATCCAGTCACCTTAGTGCTGTAATTCGCTGCCACAGACACCTTCAGTCATTTTTATGTCAGAAAAACAAATTTGGTACACAAGGAAGTTAATGAAATTAGATGGCAAATGATCAGTGTCCCTTGATAATAGAGAGACAATGGGCTCCCTAGCTGCTCCCAGGCTTGGGGTTATCTGCCTATGCTTTGTAATTATAGGAGAAATCCATATGCTCAATAAAATAAAGCAGCAACTGTTTTGCAGAGATA
Source organism: Podarcis bocagei (assembly GCF_964188305.1). Taxonomy (NCBI): domain Eukaryota; kingdom Metazoa; phylum Chordata; class Lepidosauria; order Squamata; family Lacertidae; genus Podarcis; species Podarcis bocagei. The sequence goes on from NC_138126.1 coordinate 45,095,876, forward strand.
AAAATGCCTAGGCAAGGGTTTGGGGTTGTCAGCTGGGGTTGTCAGCTGTCCTGATTCTGTCCTAAAAAAACCAACACCCTACAGTATTATGTATTGCCCTTCCTTCCTTCCTTCCTTCCTTCCTTCCTTCCTTCCTTCCTTTTACAAAAAATCTCTACCAGGGCAGGTAGGGAATTATCCTGAATATTTAAAATTTTGTGCAGAAAAGGAAATAATGGGTTTTGTATTCTTTTGAAACATACACCCAGTATTCCAATAGTTGATGTACTCCCCTTGATTATCAGTATTTGGTGCCTCCTGTCTTGGGTACACCCAGTCCTTATTTTATAGAAAAACTGTAGCTATGTTTCCTACTTCAAAAAATAATCTGAGGATGACATTGGCTGTGGCTAAGACCATAGTTCACCTTCATGGACAGTTCATGGGAGGCGCTTTCCTGTGTGCGATCCCTCACCACATCTCTGCATGTGCACACAAAGGAGCCACCTGCAGCTTCCAAGAAGCTGGGAGAGAGAACTCACCATCCTTTGTCAACCTGGGCAGGGCTATTGACATGGTATCCATGCTCCCTTCCAGCCTGGTGTTGACTGACTAGTGATAGACCAATGCAATGGACCATGCCTAGAAGTTTGCTTTATCCACATGCTCCAGGAACTGTGTGAAGTTGCATCATGGGAAGATGTCTTCCACACCACTGCCACTATATGAGAATGGGGCCTGAAGTCTTGGTTTATTTCATCTGTCATGTCTCAACCCAGACAGCTTCATAACACAAATACACATAAAGGGCAATCAGATGCACGCCAAACTGAATAACAGAACCATAGAATTCATATGGTTGAAAGGGACATACTCCCAAGTCAGTGCGGATAGCAGAAGGAGATGTAGTGTTCTCTATGCTTCCTATCACTTTGTCCTGGTCCTTCTTACAGTAAGCACTATGCATATGTTCACAATGTTTTCACATAAGAATGCAAGAAGAACCCTCCTGGATCAGGCCACCTAGTCCAGTAAACTAGTTGGCGCAGTGGCCAACCAGATGCCTGTCAGAACCCGTAAGCAGGACATGAAAGCAAGAGCACTCTGCCCACCTGCAATTTCCAACAACTGGTATTCAAAGGCATACATTTCCGAGCGCAGTTCAAAGTGTTGGTGTTGACCTTCAAAGCCCTAAACGGCCTTGGCCCAGTGTACCTGAAGGAGCGTCTCCACCCCCATTGTTCAGCCCGGACACTGAGGTCCAGTGCTGAGGGCCTTCTGGTGGTTCCCTCACTGCTAGAAGTGAGGTTACAGGGAACCAGGCAAGGGGCCTTATCGCTAGTGGCACCCTCCCTATGGAACGCCCTCTCATCAGATGTCAAGGAAACAAGCAACTATCTGACTTTTAGACATCTGAAGACAGCCCTGTTTAGGGAACTTTTTTATGTTTGATGTTTTATTGTGTTTTTAATACTCTGGTTTTTAATACAGAGTGGCTGGGGAAACCCAGCCAGATGGGCGGTGTATAAACAATAAATCATCATCATCATCATCATCATCATCATACTGCTTTTGACAGTGGAGGTAGAAAATAGCCATTGTGGCCAGTACCCACTGCTAGCCTTGGTTGATTGGCTGGCATCTGTCTGTCTCAAGAAACAATGGAGTGCCCCTCCGGGGGTGAAGTCAAACTACTCTAGAATCACTGTGCCTGCAGAGACTGCTGACTCCTAACTGCTGCTTCCTACATTGTTTTTGCTGTGTTAGCAGCACCGAAGTGATCTCTCTGGGGTGCAAATCTGGGCAGTGTATATGGAGGTGCTGGGCTGCTATCACAGCATCAGCTGGGGTTTGTGTCCATAAGTGCAACTCCAGTGTAGTTCTAGTTCTTTCACCATTCTGCTCCCTGCGTGTTCATGTTACCATTTACTCTGCATCCACTGCACTCCCACTGTTTTCCAAGTTGCATTCACAGGACATTACCCACAATCCATATCAATCCTGTCATTTCTTGACAAATAATGCTGTTTGCTATGCCCTCCCAGCCCCGTTCGAGCCAGGTTCAATCCCATTGGATAACTTAAGCTGCATTTACTCCGTACCTAAGAATGGTGTGGACATCTGAGGCAGCCATTGCATGTGTGCAGATGAGGATTCACGAATAAATTCATGAAAAGAGTTTGGAGGGGTGGGGGCTCCAACTCTACCCCACTAAATGATAAGCAGAAATGACTGCTCCCCGCATAAAACGGGGGGCGCCCTTTGCGCAGCCCCTGGATCTGGAGCGGCTCCATCAGCATAGGCTTGGCTTTGCCTTCCCTCAGGTGGGATACCTGGAGGTCTCCGCCTACCCCAGTCAGTTGTCCAATCCCACCTGGGGGAAGCGTTGCCAAGGAGACCAGGCCAGGTAGGGGAGGGATTACCTGCCCACACAATAGAGGGAGGATCTTACCTGGGAATCCTCACTTGCCTCCAGAGCTTCTCCCACCCTACCCACCCTCAGTTAATGTCTGTTTTGCAGGTTAACTTTTCTTCACAGGTATGCGGGCGCTGCTACGATAAGGTCGCTGTTAAAGGGCCAGAAAGGAATTTCCCTGCATTGGCAGGTTTCGCCTTTCCCGTAGCAAAATGTCACAACTTTGGCGGTATCAGGCCTTGGGGGGAATCCTTTTGTCCATCTTCCTCTTTGCAGCAGCGATACCAGGGTTCCCCGTTAAAGGGGTTTCTGAAGGGAGGCTTTGACCGTACGCTGAAAGGTCGTCATTGTTCTCCCCTGCGGCGGCGGCGTAACGGGGGCTATCTCTGCTTGAACATATGTTCTCCAGAGCCGGCCCATCCCCTCCCCCACTGGATAACCCTGATGCTCCCTAGGTTCCCGGCTGGGGACTGGGGAGGGAGAACGCCCAATGCCTGAGCCAAGGTCTACCCACATTTGAAATTTAATAAAGTTGTGGCCAATTTAATCCCATAGCACATTGTCTTGAGTCGTTATTCCACATGACAGGGGGAGACCGCTCGGGATCTGGGGACTCCGCCTGTCCATGCAAATTAAGATCCAAAGGCCTGTGTGAATGAAAATGTTTTTGCCTGGTGCCTTTTTATGTCCACATATTTGGAAAGCAATTTCTCCTAATATAATGGGTTTTTTTTATAATGTTCTTTTCACTAATATGTGCATTTTCATGCAGACTTTACTCCAATGTGTGTGTTTTTGGACATATTGCTTGGCTGGAGAACTGCCCTGCAAAATTCAGACAAGTGCAATTGTTGATGCATGGTGGTGTTTTGGTTTTTGTATTGTTTCAGGAAGTGCAAATTCCACAGGCTCATGGAATTGAATTTGTCTCTCATCTCTTCTTGGGGACATATGGCCCAATGGCAGAGCTGTTGCTATACTTCACCATACTTCATGGCACCTCATGTATAGAGAGGTTGTGATCACCAGTGTATATATATATCAATGTGGGATTTTCTATAGGGAAAAGTAATATTCCATATTATTCTGTTGTACATCCACCCTGCAAATGACTCAGGCCCCCATGTACTGTGTGAGCATCCCACTGAGACGACAGGAATAGGCACCAACCTGTAATTACCTAGTAAAGACAATCAAATCACACACATTCAAGCCACCTGTGGTTCCAAATGACGAAAAGTGTTAGTTACACTGTTGTGTTTCTATAGCATCTCTGGAGAAAAAACAGAGGGCGTAATGAACCACTAGGTTTCTGATAGGCTTGCAAGAGGCAGAATTAAAACACTCACAATTTGCCCCTACCGTGGCTCCAGCAGAAAGACAGAGGGGGGATCACAATTAAACTTTCTCGCTTCCTCTTAATTTGCACAGATGAAGAGGGAGAAAATGAGGGAGGGGAGGAGGAAAGAAAGCTTGTTTTTATTGCAATGGCTTAGCAACCTGAAGTTTTTCTTTATCCTCCTCCTTGGAGAGAAGGGGGCAGAGAGGGGCCCTGCTTTGAGCCCCACCTGATCCTTGGGGCTGTAACTATCCAAGTTGCTTCGTACTCAACGGCCTCAGCAAAGCCCAGTTTATATTGCCAAGTTTTTCTGCAGAGGCCCAGCTTCTTCAACAATGGTACATTGTGCATCCGAAAAGGAAAATGCTATTTTCCCTTGTTGTTTAGTCGTTTATTCGTGTCCAACTCTTCATGACCCCATGGACCAGAGCACGCCAGGCACTTCTGTCTTTCACTGCCTCCCGCAATTTGGTCAGACTCATGCTGGTAGCTTCGCGAACACTATCTAACCATCTCATCCTCTGCCGTCCCCTTCTCCTTGTGCCCTCAATCTTTCCCAACATCAGGGTCTTTTCCAGGGAGTCTTCTCTTCTCATGAAGACATACTATTATACTATTATATATGAAGATATACTATTATATATACTATTATATATACTATTATACTATTTTCCATAGTACAGCCCTGACGTTGAAATCCCTTCCCCTCTAGTGCTGACATGATATTGCTCCCAACCGTCCAGCTCCAAAAGGACCCTGGGTGACTGCATTTGTGGTGGAAATGGAAGAGGGGCAAGAAACCACTTCCAGTTCCTCCTGATGTGTGCCAGCAGTGAAGAAGAGGGGGCAGAGACTAGAACATGGCTTTCTCGGAAGTGTGGACAAATCCACACAGTCATCTCTGTTCTGTACTTTCCTTCCTGCTGTCTTATCACTTTGGCCCACTAGCTTAAGAGAAGGAGGAGAAATAGCCTTCAATGAATTTTCACATCTTCAGTAAAGTATGTAAGTAACTCACCAGCAATTAAAACCCCCCTGCGAGATCTCTCTCTCTCTCTCTCTCTCTCTCTCTCTCTCTCTCTCTCTCTCTCTCTCCTTACACTTCCGAAGCTAAAATGAGCTGCCCAGAACAGGCCATCTTAAATAAACTTCCATCTATGCAGTGTAGTGCTTTTTTGCTGCTGTTGTTTGAGATCCTGAGTCAGTGTTACGGGTAAGGGAAAACCACAACTCAATATGGTATTCATCTGAGATTGATGGGAGCTATTGGTATTGTTCGGAGCAAGCACCAAAATGCGTTTTAGTCCAGCTATTTTAAGAACCATTTACCAGACTTTCAGAAACTGCAGACTGCCTTCAATTGCTTTGCCACTGAACCTTTCAGGCCCAAATTAGAAAAAAGGATATTTTGTGACAACCTAAATTTAAAACAACTTTGCTCTGCACTCTGCTTATTGGGAAGCTGCTGGGCAAATGGGAAGGAGGCAAGTAGCCCTTGCACTGGGAAGCACAGGCCAAGAGGGCAAAATGAATGGCAGAAGGCCTCCTTTGAAGGCCAGGCCAGGAACCTTTGTGACCTTCACCCAATAAACTACTCAAATGGGTTATTGCTGGAAATAGCAGCAACAGAATTTCAACATTCTGGCATCACTTGGATGAACCTGTTCAATCCTTCCTTTAAATGTATTTTCCCCCAGTCCACGGTGAGGCAGAAAGCATGTTTATTTATTTGCCCTACAAATTGAATGTGGGGGAAATGCCAGGATGAGAACAGGCAGTTCTTCTTCTTCTTCTTCTTCTTCTTCTTCTTCTTCTTCTTCTTCTTCTTCTTCTTCTTCTTCTTCTTCTTCTTCTTCTTCCTTACAGGAGGTACTCAAGGGTACGCAGTACTGGCACCTCTTTTTCGTTGTTAAAAAGTGTGGCACTTATTGTAACAATTTCATGGTGAGTACTGGCGCCTCTTTTTCTAGAAAAAAGCACTAAGAACAGGTACACTTCCTTCCTTCTTTCAGGGCCCACTGACAGAGGACACTTTGCCCAGGATCCTCTCCAGTGCTATTTTTCTAGAAAAAGGGGTTCCGGAACTCACTATGAATGCCTCCCTTATTCTCTTACAATGGCAATGGCGCTTTCCTGAGAGGTGGCTGAACTGAGTTCAGGTGAGTTCCAGCTGGAAAAAAAGCCGCGGTCAGTTCTCTGTTTGTAGGACTTCTTGGACCAAGCTCAGTTTAAGGATAGGGAGCTGTAAGAAGGTAGAGCAGAGAGGGACCTTGACATTGCCTATCAACAGTGAGCACCTTGACAGCAGACTGCGCAGGCAGGCAGGATTTCTGTATTTGCTGCTAGACATATATATTTGTAAATGCAAATTTGCATCTTCTTTTGTCCTCTTTTTCTTTGATTATGCAGTTCTTCTTCTTTGCTGATGAACCTGGAGCTGTGCCCATCAGAGGCACCTGTGACCCTCTTTGAGAATACTAGGCATCCATTGCATCTCCTTCTATTTCTACCTCCCAACTACTCTGTCTGGCTCGCTGTACTGAGCAGGACTTCAGAGCAGGCAGGATAAAGGGGTAGACAAAATGGCTAGTGGAGAAACGGGTGGTAGAAGCTATGACGTGTGCCTAGGATCTGGTTCTGGGGGTATATTTAAAGGCACATGAAGTTATTTAACCCAGGTTGCAACATGGTGACAACTCTAAAAATAAACAGAGCCCCTCCCCTCAACTTATGGAGAATGAGAGAGAAAACAGTGCCCCGAGTTCATGAATAATAGCGTTGCTGAGATTGCCACCAGATCATGCCAGCTGAGACTGTTACTCAAGGGTCTCAAGCTGTAAACAGTCATTTGAATGTTTTAGCATGCTGGAGGAATGTCCTTGGGGATGGCAAAAGGAAAAGCATTGGAGGGGGAGAGCTCGGCATACCATTCTTTATTCATATCATTGCGCGCCCTCCAACAATGTAGATAAAAATAGGAGCACTCCTGTGCATGGGCAGAGTGGTGGTGGTGGAGCTAAGGGCACAGTTTGGCACTCCAGCAGGGCACGTTAGGATGTGGTGGGCAATGCTATTTCCTGGGAGAAAATATCACCATGAATTTTCTAATGTAAGTGCCACACTTTTTCACGACAATAAAAAGAGGTGCTGGGACTGCATACCTTCGAGTGGCCCCTGGAGAAAAGCATTGGTGGTGGACCAACACAATCCAGACACAATCAGTAAAACAATTTCATTCACATCTGTGCCAATGGCTTTGGTGAGCAAAATTTGAAGGGAGGAAACTGGCAAACGCATTATAACCAATGCATTTCATGCCCGTTTCTTTGCATTCTTCAGGCCACATCACTTAGAGTTATGATATTTTGTTGTCACCCGAACTAAGAGGGTGCATAAGTGATGCGGGCTACATAATACTGATCTGATAAGCAGTCCATTTATGAGGCCTATCCTAGGCTGTCATCAGCATGCAAAAGAAAGAAAAATGGGAAGGAGGATTTGCCTAGGAAAAGGCTCTAAAAATGTGGCAATCCCTACAAAAATGGGTCGGTTGAAAAGAATTGCATCCCTATACCACCATCACCCCATTTTTCATTCTCAGTGTTTCCCCTTTTAGCCTGTTGTAGTAAATGATACAGAGGCTTTTTTTAATAGCTATTGTACTGCTATACATTTTGCAGCATTACCTTCTTGGGAACGTTATTGTGGCTGCAAACATAGCCCATGGAATGTGGGGCATTGCGCTGAAAATGTGCCTCCTGGCATCAGCCACGGTGTGCTCTGAAGTGCTTTATTTGATTGCTATCAACTTTCAAAGAGGGGGCGGGAGGGTAACAAACACCCTTTCCTCCATTCACAGATAACATAATATTGTGTGTGTGTGTGTAAGTAAGTAAGAAAGAATGCAAGGAAGGGGAAATCTTTAATATATTTCTTTTATCTTTGAAAGCCACGTTGCTCTCCTTCCGCAAATGTTGCAGGTACAAAAGATTACAAAGGTGATAAGGTGCCGGAGTGATTGTTTAAGCTGAAATTGACTCTCTGCAGCATTTGAATTAAGCAAAGGTAGCAGAGAGCACCATTGCAACAGCTTTAAGGGATCCACATTCTAAAGCAGCTTAAACATAATAGAAGGCTCTCGTCTTTCCCCACATCCACAAATAATCATCTTGTCTTTCCACTTGCACTGACAGCAGAGGACTGAAAACAAACAGTCATTTAACAAAGATAATATTCCTCTTTGTTTCATTTTTGTTTCTATCTCTCCCATCATCACAGGATTGGAGTACTTGGGAGAACCTTGATTGCCATATATTTGCAACTATCTGTATAACACACACACACACACACACACACACACACACACACACACGTCATCACTCTGGCTAAGTGCAATTGCTTCTATCTAGATGATATCTAGGATTATTTTCCATATCACAAAAGTGACGAAAAGTGGACAAGGAAGTGAGATATTGTGGGTTCCCATGTGAGCTCAAGATCCTGGCTCAATTTCCCTACTGCAGAAATGTGCCAGTTCCCCCTCCGTTCCCTTCAAGCTTTAGAATAGAATAGAATAGAATAGAATAGAATAGAATAGATTCTTTATTGTCATTACACAAGTGCAACATTGTACAAAGTGCAACGAAATTGGATGCCATCCCTTAAAACATCAAAAGCAAAACAACAACAACAAGCAAACAAACCACATTCCAGCCACACCCACACCACACCCATCAAACTCCCAGGTCACACTATCGAGTTACAGCATTCAAAAAGGCCACAGCTCTTGGATAGAAACTGTTTTTCAGTCTATTTGTCTTTGACTTGATGTTTCTATATCTCCTGCCAGAAGGCAGTAGTGCAAACAGACCGTGTCCCGGGTGAGATGAATCCTGCAGGATGTTATTTGCTTTCCTAAGACAACGGGAACCGTACAGTTCTTCCAAAGATGGGAGAGGATGACCAATAATCCTTTGGGCTGTGGTTATGACCTTCTGGAGCACCTTCCTCTCCCTAGCTGTACAACTGGAGAACCAAGCACAAATACAGTATGTAAGAATGCTCTCTATGGAGCCTCGGTAGAAGCACACCAGCAGTCTCTCACTCAGATTGTTCTTCTTTAAAAGTCTGAGGAAATAAATTCTCTGCTGGGCCTTCTTCACCAGAGCAGTGGTATGTGCGCTCCAAGTCATGCCCTGATCGATAGCTACTCCCAAAAACCTGAATTCCGCCACCCTCTCCACCCGTTCCCCGTTGATATACAAGGGCTGAATGTCCGCCTTTTTTTTCCTGTAATCCACCACCAATTCCTTGGTCTTAGCCGTATTAAGAGCCAGATTGTTCTCTCCACACCAAACACAGAGCCGCTCCACCTCGTCCCGATAGGCGGACTCATCCCCTCCTGAAATGAGCCCTACCACCGTAGTGTCATCAGCAAACTTGATGATTTTTTTGCTGGAATAGATGGCTGTACAGTCATACGTATAGAGAGTGTAGAGCAGGGGACTCAACACACAACCCTGTGGTGAGCCGGTGTTAAGGCTAAGGGCTGTGGACATGTGTGACCCTACTCTAACCCTCTGAGAACGTTCTGACAAAAAATCCAAAACCCAGAGACAGGTGGAGTTGGAGAGTCCAATCGCCTCTAGCTTGGACACCAGTCTATGGGGGAGGATAGTGTTAAAAGCAGAGCTAAAGTCCACAAACAGCAGCCTCACATAACTCCCCGGCTGCTCCAGATGGGACAGAGCAGCATGGAGAGTGGTATTGATGGCGTCTTCTGTGGATCTATTTGCTCTGTATGCAAACTGGTAGTTGTCAAAAGTTGATGGAAGACAGGAAATAATGTGACGGCGCACCAGTTTCTCAAAACACTTCATGATGATTGGAGTCAGTGCAACTGGTCTATAGTCATTCAAACTACTGATTGTGGATTTTTTAGGCAGAGGGTATACTTTATATGGTATCTCCACAATTTTGGTAAGTGCATGTGTGAGTCACTTATCCGCCTGCTTTTGGGTGAGTTCTGCAACAAAGCTGCCTGCATTCTCACCAGTTCTAGATGGCTCAGATCTGTGGCTTGATTCTGTAGACACTGTTTTGAAATTTTTTGGTATAAGTGGTTTATATGTCATAATAAACAAACAAACAAACAAACAAACAAACAAATCTAATAATTGGCAGATTGCTCTTGCAGTGCTCCCAATTAGGTGCCAGTTGCATAGCCACTTAGCCTGTCCTGGTTTTTTTTTGGGGGGGGGGCATGGAGGAAGCTTATGTGTATGGGGGAGATACCACACTTTTGAGTCATCACAGATGCAGAGGACTGGTTGTTTTTTTCTGTCAGAGGAGGAATGGGGACCAAAATGACTATCTCTCCCAGAACTAGAAAAGGGGTGGTGCCGTGGTGGCATCCATTTAAGTTGCAGCAAAACTGCTCAAAAATTGCCCTTTCCTTTTTAAAATGTGCCCCCTCCTGGAACCAATTAACTAACTGGTTAACTGTTTGCAATGTATTTATTTAATTCATTATAATTTTTTTGAACTGGTCAGCAGCCCTGGTGTAATTGTGCCTACTTAGAACTTTGTGAGTCATTCTGATGTTCCTTCTTGAAAGAAAAGTGGATATAAGCTCCAACCCACCCCCATCCACCTTCACACAAATGAACTATACAGCAACTAAAGAATCTCAGAGTCTTCCTTTTAAAAACCCATTAGCAGATTTTTGAAATCCAGCACGGTTATGAATTTTAGTTGCCAAGCACCATTCTCAACAATGCTGTGCCAGTTCCTTTTTGGAATGAAAATAGAGGTCAGGAAGGAAAAGGTGAAGAGAGAAGTGATCGTCCTCTTTCTGAAGCTGCCCTTGTTCTTAATCAGACGATCATAAATGAAGTCACATCGAAAAATGATTATGGAAAAGGGAGAACTATGACCTGTGGGTGGACACTTCTCTGCATGAGCACTCAGTCTCTCTAACCTCTGGCACTGTGTGTGTGTGTGTGTGTGTGTCTTTGTGTGTGTGCTAAATCAGAAACTTGTTCAACCGTATTGAAAAACATGTTGGGAACGGAAGATTTCTATTGATGCTGGCTTCAAAACAACCACTTAAATAGATGACTCTGCTTTGTGTCTCCAGTCCAATGCCAGAAGCATCTCATTATTATTTTAGGAAAGGGGAGGGGGAATGGATTCAGTGACACATGAAAAAGGGCAATGACTGTCAGGCACTTTGGAGAGAAATGAACTGACTTCGGCTCAAATGGAAAAGGAGGCCTGCAAGTCTTACACTCTATTGTCCTGGGCCCCCCAACCTCTCTCACTGCCAATGAAAACTAATAAATGAATAGAAAGAGAACCTTCCCACGTGACGCTGGCACAGAAACCTCACACATACACTGAGTAAAAGAATCACAATTTACTATCCTCTCCTCCCCCTCTCTCCCCACCTCTCATCTTCCCCAACCTTATACTGTATGCATTAATGTCTCACATTGAATATAACTGATCTGTAAGGTAAAGAGACCCCTGACCATTAGGTCCAGTTGTGACCGACTCTGGGGTTGCGGCGCTCATCTTGCTTTATTGGCCAAGGGAGCTGGCGTACAGCTTCCGGGTCATGTGGCCAGCATGACTAAGCCGCTTCTGGCAAACCAGAGCAGCACACAGAAACGCCGTTTACCTTCCCGCCGGAGCGGTACCTATTTATCTACTTGCACTTTGACATGCTTTCGAACTGCTAGGTTGGCAGGAGCAGGGACCGAGCAACAGGAGCTCACCCCATCGTGGGGATTCGAACTGCTGACCTTCTGATCGTCAAGTCCTAGGCTCTGTGGTTTAACCCACTGCACCACCCGTGTCTACTGATCTGTAGAAAGGACTTTATGATCTGAAAATAGATGCAATGTTTGTACATTTGTAACCCAAGAAAATCTTTAATAAAAACTTTTTTATTTTTTAAAAAGAGGACTTTGTAGTGCCATTCTCATGATTTATTGGAGTCATATGTGTTTGTGTTATGAGGATGGGCACAAATGTGGCCAATTTCCACTTTCCCTGATCCACCAAGGGAGATCTGCACACATGTAAGCAGCTTTCCACATTCATTGCCGAGCTGATTTCGATCTGGATAGAAGCCCCATGCAATTCTGATGTCCATTAGAGCACAACTGAATTGAATCTTTTGACTTTGCATGTTGACTTTTGCATGTTGACTTTGGGGGCACTGGATGTTACATGGAGCTAGTTGCTTGCAACAATAGTTGGGGAAGAGGCCACAGAATTTAACCCAGGTATCGTCAGGGAGCAGAAGGCTAAGCAATCACAGCAGTATATGGAGGTGCCATGAGATACCAATACAGGCCTTTGTTAAACAGCAATTAGAGTTTGTCAAGTGGTAGCCTGCAGGCTAGGCTTTGCTCACTAGAGAGTTCTACATCTGATCTCTAGTGGAGCTACCGGATTTTAAATAATGTGTTCTGCTGCAGTTTCATTCATAAGGAAAATAACCTTGTTTTCAAAATTCATGCATGAGAAAAAGACAGAGAAAGAGAGCAATCCCATGGTTTAATTATATAGCTTTCCAGGACTTTACACTGAGATGAATGTATGTACAAGTTTTACAGGCATCTCCTCGTACACAGAATGAGAAATTTGGTGCTTCATTTTGACTTCACAGATTCCTGTACTGGGAGTTGCTCCCTTCAGAAAGCTTATTCCTGGAATGCAAAAGCCAGAGAAAATGAAATCACAAAGATAATGTAGCAGACAACACAGATGGAAAACGGGGAGCAAGGCTAGCAGGGACATATCGATGCTGCTCACATATACTCCCATTGTGTATTCATAAGTTTGTAAGTGGATAAATTGTTCAGTTCATTTATAATCTGAAACCTACTTACCTTTCTTGACCTTCACCTTCCACGTACACAGCAAATTCATGCAGAGAATCCACAGTGTCAAACTGGAGCTTAACCAAAGAACTTGCTGAAAGACAGGTGAGTTACTTGAGCCAGGTGGTTCTTTCAGAGGCTCTAAAATAATGGACTAAAAGAGCTGAAGCTTTCATTTTGTCCAGAATGCTGTCTGAAGCTGTCATTCTGTCTGCAAAATAGATAGCTCAGCCACTAGAGCACGAGACTCTAGATTTCAGGGTAATGAATTCGAGCCTCATGCTGGGCAAACGATTCCTCCATTGCAGGGGCTGGACTAGATGCCCCTTGTGCTCTCTTCCAGCTCCACAATTCTATGGTTCTGTCATTAATCAGCAAAGTAATCTTCTTGGGGATGGGCAAGTAAGTTTAACTCAAAATTGAAAATGAAATTAAGGAACATGACTAAGGCCTGTCCACATTTCCACTTGTTCCACGCCCAGAAAGCACAAGCCCAAGCGTTTTCCTCCTTGCCCTGCTCCTTCCCAAGGGAAAATGCTCTCTTTAACAACAGAGTGGAACAAATGGAAAACTTGAATTGCCTTTTTCTCTGTCTGAGCGCTAAAAAGTCATTCTCCCTGGGGGAAAGCAACAGGACAAGCGGAAGTATGGATAAGCCCTAAGCTGGGCCTATTAATGCCAATAGGTCTACTATGAATAAAACTTAGTTGACTAATAGCTCAGTCAGTAAAGCAACAGACACTGAATCTCAAGGTCGTGGATTTGAGCCCCATGTTTGACAAAATATTCCTGCATTGAAAGGGGTTGGACTAGATGACACTCGTGGTCCCTTCCAACTCTACAATTCTGTGAAATCTTACTAACCCATGCTTGCTCTAGCTGGCTTTGGAGCATCATTGGAGAAACAGGCAATGTATGCATTTTTAAAAAATAATGAAGCAATGATCTCACACCGTCTAATTCGGGGAAAGCTCGCTGTGCAGGCTTGTTTCATTACTGTTTGCTTTGGCTTCCTTTATGGCTTGATGGTGAAAGCCGGCATTCTGCACCCTGCAGCCCAATAGCTACAGGCTCCAGCTAAACGTGTCGCTGCTGATGCGACGCAAATTCCCATGGAAAGAAGAAGCCACAAAGACTTGAAAGAGAGAGAGACTCCCTAGGACTGAATAATGTAGTGTCAGTTCCTCTAATGAATGCTGATCCTGGGTGCGTGATAGGTAATTAGTGACTTTGATACCTGCAGGGAGCAGTCAAGCAGGTCATGATTTTGCTGTCAGAAACTTCATTGCAACAGACGCATCATTATCCTAGTCACTGCTGTTTATTAATACACACCTTCACAGGGAAATTTTATATCCTTTCCCCCGCATCCAAGGAGCACAAGCAAGCTCTGCAGGCATGCATGGCAGCTTTCTGAATACCAGACAGAAGGCAGCGCACTGTTCTCTCCATGAAAGAGAAGGGAAAGGGGCAAAGGAGAACTCTAGCAGTAGCCACCAGAAAACAATTCTTGAAAGCATCAGATCAGATCTGCCAAGTGCCTAGATCTCCACAGAACCAGGGAAGATGAGTGCTTGTGTATCTGCCCCCCTCCTGCTTTGTTCAACAGTGCAGGCAAGAATGATGGATTGTGTGGCTGAGATGGTTGTCAAGGTCTGCTGATGCTGGGGAGTCTAGATAATTAGCAAGATAGCAGGAAAGCCTTAAGTGGCTATAGGACTTAGCCTGCCTTGAGTGCCAGGAACAGGTGTGGAAACAGGAAATATGTGGCTGTGTTTCCCTCGCTGGAAAGCAACCCCAACTACTTGGCACATGTGCTGGATTAGGAATCAGGACTTTTATGTCAAAGATGGTGGTTGCGATAGCTTGAGATGTGCAACAGTTGTGCATCAGCTCTCTGTGTGGGGTCAAATAAAGTGAATTGAAGAGTTGAATCGCAATGTCAATAAGTCTCCTTGAACTGAACCAGGTCTCCCTCTCCCCCAGCAACAGAGAACTATGCCACAGTTTTCCTGTCCTTTTAGAAAACAAAATAGTTGTATGCTTTCATATTCCTCTGTGTTTCTCTAGGTCAGAGGTAGGGAACCTATTCTGGCTTGTGAAGCAGATCAAATGTCTTCCCACCTCTAGCGGGGCAAATTTAACAGGTGGTTGCCAATCACATGATGTCATTATGATGTCAGGTGATGTTGTGCTTTGAAGCTCCAATTTCAGGGGCTTCAAGGCACAGCATGGGCCTGTTTGAAAGCACTTTTGCCCACAGCCCACAGGGAAGGTGGAACAGCCCCAGCAGTTCCCACAGGTCTTAGATGGTTCTGTGAGGAGCTGATGGTATGTGTGGCCGCTGACCTGGGCTCCCTCTCTTCTGCCTTCCCTCGGGGCGCACATGTCTTTAGCAGCACCCAGGAAAGGTGGGAGTGGAGCTGCCCCAAAAGTTTCCTTTTAAGAAGAGCATGTGGAGAGTGCAAAAGAGGAACTTTAAAACTGATCAAAGTGTTCTAAAATGCACCAGTAAAATACACTGTAAGACTGGAAACCTGATATTTAAGGGGAGGAAATAATATCTGTCTCTTCAAGATTCTAGGGACCCCAAACTTATCCTTTCTTTCCTCTCTGAATCATTCAGCTTTCATTCATTCCTCCTCATTTATGACTGTGCCCCCCAGACAGTACTCAAAACAGTGACAGTTGAACCTAGATTAGTGCAAAATCTAGGTCTGGGTATAATCAGCATATACATGACATCATATTTCCAATTCCCAGATGATTTTTTCTACAGTCGTACTTCAGAAGTCAAACAGAATCTGTTCTGGAAGTCCATTCGACTTCCAAAACATTCAGAAACCAAGGCACAGCTTCTGATCGGCTGCAGTAAGCTCCTGCAGCCAATCGGAAGCCACAGAACCCACATCAGAAGTTCGGGTTCCAAAGAACGTTCGCAAACTGGAACACTGGTTTGCGGCATTTGGGAGCCAAAACTTTTGACTTGCAAGGCATTCGACTTCCGAGGTACGACTGTAATGGTTTCATATAGATATGAAATAATAACTGAGTTAAGACCAAGTCCTGCCAGAACAACAGAAGATAGCTGAGAACCCATTGGCTGCCATCAATTGTGTGTGTCTACGTGTTTAGACTAAAGAAACTCGGTTTGCTGTTTTGCTTTGCTAAATAATGATTGGTGGCAGAGCTTGGAAGACAAAAAAAAACAAAAAAAACCTTTTTTTAAAAAAATGAAGAGCTTAGTATATCATCAGTACTTTGGAACCTAATGGGAACTTGCCAGAGAATATTACATAAAGCCTGCCTGTGACATTCAAAGAACACAAGCATAATCAACAAGGAACTTTTTGTGGGACGTACAGTACCGTGTTCATTTCAGGAAGGCATTTATCAAGGATAATGAATAGGTGTTGTAGCCACCAAATGCTCATTAAGTCATTGAGTAGGATGGCTGAGTCAGTTGAATATTATAACTGAACAGAGAGCCTAATTCAGTACCTAGTAATCAGTCATTTTCCTCCGCTTAATTTCTGTAGGTATGGTATGAACTGAATAATTTTACTAAAAGTTGTGAAGGAGGAAAGTGGGGAAGGAAGAGATTTACATGACTCTCTCTCTCTCTCTCTCTCTCTCTCTCTCTCTCTCTCTCTCTCTCTCCCCCCCCCCATATGTAGATAAAAATGTAAGGCTGTCATTACACAGCCCCTATTGGAGAATTTGTATTGCTGCATCACATCCTGGATTTGCATGAAGTCAGAGTGCAGACCCCATTTAGGATTTGCACTGCCTCATTGCACTCCTGGACTTGCAGGGTAGGGTAAAGTAAGAGGGGGGAAATGGTGGTTTAATAAAGCAGGAACTGAGAGAGCTAAAAGAAAAATGGCAGTTTTAAACAACAGCAGAGGTTCGAGTAAAGCTTCATACAATGGGCTCTGCATCCTTCATCTCTCTCGCATGAGGCAACTGAGGAATGGAAGAAGGAGACCTCTGAGTACAGTAAGAAGGGGGAAACACTGAAAGTTGGGAAGTGGCTGTTTTAAACAAAAGTTTAAAACTTAGCAGAAGTTGAGTAAAGTGGAGGTAGAGAACCATTGAGAGGGAAATGCTGATTTTGTCAGCATCGCCCTTGAGCCAGTGCCACGAACTGGACTCATCCACTTCAGCCCCGACTGGGCTAGGCGAGCTGGGTAGCACTTCCAGAGACCATCTTCTGCACAGGAACAGGTCAAAGTGCTGTGGACTCACAGCTTAGAGTTGTGAGCACCGGATTCACTTCCACAAGAAGACAGTCGTCGCACAGCAGAGTACAGCAGAGTATAGCAGAGCATAAATGACTCGGAGAGCAGCTCTGTAGAATATCTTCTTTATCTACAAATATAATACACAGCTATAAAAAGGTAAAGGTACCCCTGCCCGTACGGGCCAGTCGTGTCCGACTCTAGGGTTGCGTGCTCATCTCGCTTAAGAGGCCGGGAGCCAGCGCTGTCCAAAGACACTTCCAGGTCACATGGCCAGCGTGACGAAGCTGCAGCTAGCGAGCCAGCACCAGCGCAGCACACGGAAACGCCATTTACCTTCCCGCTATAAAGCGGTACCTATTTATCTACTTGCACTTAGGAGTGCTTTCGAACTGCTAGGTGGGCAGGAGCTGGGACCAAACGACGGGAGCTCACCCCGCCGCGGGGATTCAAACGCCGACCCTACGATCAGCAAGTCCTAGGCACCCACAGCGCCACCCGCGTCCCAATACACAACTATATACAGAGCTAAATGAGGTCTAAACGAAAATGCTGAACTGCACTGAGTGTCTGCAGCTGCTCTTAGCAGCAACCTTATATATACACACGATCTCTCTCTAACACTCAGTCTCTCTCTCTCTCTTTGATGTGAGGCTGGAGTGAAATAAGTAGGGAGCAAAAACCACCCCCTCCTCTCTGGAGAATCAGCAGAGAACACCAGCAGATTCTTGGATATGGGAGGGATGAAATCTCCTCAGGTTTTGAACAGCAACAGATATTTGAGTAAAATAGAGATGGAGGAACACTAAAGGATTGTTTAAAAACAAAATGAAACTCCAGTTTTAGTGAGGAGAAATAGCTGAGATGTGTACTGCACAGAAGCTACTACCAAAGACTAACACAACAGAGGCTTTCTGAACTCCCTTCTTGCTGTACTCAAACCCTGTGTTAAACTGCCACTTCCTCCCTCCAGGTCACCCCCTGCTTGCTCTACTCAAGCTTCTGCAAATGCTTAAACTCACCATTTTTTCCTTCTCAGCATTGCGCCATCCCTGCTTTATTCAGATACTTGCCATTGTTTCAAATGGCCACTTCCCCCCTTCTCGGTATTTCTCCATCCCTGTTATACTCAAAGCTCTGCTGTTGTTTCAAACCACCACTTTCCCACCCTTAGTCTCCATCCTTTCTTGCTGACATGCCATGCCATGGCCACGGCTGTTGTGCAACCTACCTTCAGTTTTGCTCTGCCACCCCACCCTAAATTCATGCAAATCCAGGCTTGGGAAGCAGCACTACAAATCCTCCAGTGGGGATTACGTGATGACATCCTTACATTTTTATTATATATACTAGGGGCTGCACATCTGTTCACTCTGCTCACTAATTGCTTACCATTACCCCACATAGCCCCACTAGCATTTCCCTTTCCCACTCCATGCAACTATTTAGTTCACCTTTCACCAGATGCAGGGGGTTACCATGGGGGTGGTTTGTGGGGGGGGGGAGCAGATTGCACAAAGGGAGGGTGAAGGTAAAAACAGGTGCAAAGCAATGCTGCATTACAGATGAGAAAAGTGACTCAGAAATGGGGTTCAGAAAGTGAAAAGTGAGTTTGGTAGTTGATAGGGGATTGATCCCCCACTCTCTCTCTGTGATATTAATTTATTCCATGGCTCATACATCCCCATTTCATAAAATAGCTTCCTCCACTGCTAGAAGACGCTTTGGTGGTTTGTTTGCTATTCATAAAGGATTGAGTGTGTACATGAAAGGCCAGATTTCATTATGCTGTTCCAGAATGGTGAAATAAAGAAGAAGCAACTCATAGGGAAGACTTTGACATCTTCAATACCATCCCTTTTTATAATCTAATCTTCCTGTTTGTTTATGGCACCCTTGCCATGGCTGGAGAGAAAAGCCTTGCTCAGAAACACATTAGAAGACTTTAGCCTCATGGGGGAAAGAACATATTGGGCAGGATTCACCTAACGAACCCTATCAGTGGAAGCCCTGTGCAAAGACTTCCATTTGTGCAGTGGGGCTTCCCCCTCTGCCCTCTCTGTGCCATCTCGGACCCCTTGAAATTGGCTTGGAGTGTGGGAGAGAAGCTCCAGGCCAGTGCATGCAGGAAGGAGAAAGGAAACCTGAAATGCTTGTGTAGATGGAACCGCCATCATAGCACAATGGGTGGACTGAAAACCACTCATTATTGTTATCCTATTGAGCTAAGAGGCCTTCTCAAATGAGGATCGGGAACTGACCATGAATCTTCTGGAAAATTCTTATCAGGTGCCTATCGACCCCCAACTCAAACAGCTGATAAAAAGATTGCCCAAGCTTTATACTCATACCCCCCAACTGTCCTGTTTTAAGCAGGACATCCAGAATCACAAAAACCATTCCTGGTTTCCGTTTTCATCCCAGAATGTACTGTTTGTTGGTCCAATGCTCTGGTGAAAGAGCGCTGGACCAAAAGATGCTCACTCTGCAGCAAGTCAGCAGGGTTGCACCATAGCTCTGGTGCACCCTGCTGATGAGCACCTGAGTGCCAGACCAGAATATGCGCCCCTCCTGATGTCCAATCTTGTATACAGGTTGCTATTTCAGCTGATATGGATGCCTTGAACCAATCACGTGAATGCCCAAACTGCTGTTTGCTACGGCCACTAGCAAGTCTTTTTCCAAACATTTTTTTCAGGGTACACAGGATAAAAGGTCCATATATAATTCAATACACTCAGGTTCTCAGAACAGCCAACTCATTGACCTCAGCACTTAAAAATTATAGTGTGACTCACCCCGAAGTCTCTAGGTTATGGCCCACTACCGGCTGAACACACTAATCAGATCTAACCAGCCAAAGCCTAATTCAAATCTGTTTATGAATCATGTTTTGTGGTTGTACTCACCTCTGTAGTGGGCATCTGTGTGAACAGGACAAGAAAAACAGCCTGGAGATGTAACAAACTTCATTTCAGCTCAGTCTGCAGCCCAGTTAAGGCAAAGTGCTTGGTTTGAAATTGATCAACGATGCAATCCTGTGCTCATTTGCTTGGAAGTAGATCTCATTGAATTTAGCAAGACTTGTGAACAAACATATTCAGGATCAGGCTGCCCATCACATTAATCAGTTCTGCTCTGTTGTATTCTATGCCATCGGGAGTGGGAACTATGTAACTGGTTCATGGATCTGGCTTGATATGGTGTGGTGTGGTGTGGGGTGGGGCAGGGCAGGGCCAGCGTAACTTCTTGTGAGCGGCCAATGCCTAGAGAGAATAGGGCAGCCAAAGTAAAACTCCAGTGTAAGGGATCTTGTGAATGTGCATTGCCTGCTCTGTTGAATCCAATGGTGCTGTTACCATCTGAAAGAAAAGACATATGTTATGTTCTATGAGGAGGTGAACGCCTTAAGTAAGTGACAATCCTTTAAAGAAAACAGGGGCTGACACCTCAAGGTGAAGGAAACTTGTTTTGTTTACGCTCAATGTGTTCAGGCTAAATAGCACAGCGACATCTCTATAGTGATAAATCCAGCACTCCATACTAGCAATGGGCTCATTTAAAAAATGAAGCTGCATCTATTCCCATGTCAACTAGCCTAACCACTTCTAAACTCTCATTGCCATTGGCTTTCTTTGGATATTTGATTGCTCTCTCTCTCTCCCACCCCCCCACCCCAAGACCAGAAACCCTCCTCCCCCGAAGTGCTTCCAATAATTACAGTCATCTCATTTGGAATTAACAAACCAACCATTGTATCCTGATTCATGATCAATGGGATGTTAAAGGAGTTCTTATTGAGTTTAATAAGTATATAAGTTGCTAGTTAATGAAGTGAAAATTATGTCACCAATAACTGTGTAATTACGTTCTTATTAATGCATTCAAATGCCTTGCAGTTTAAATGGTGTATAACAAGCTCGTTATAGCAAGATAATTAGATAGCCATTAATTGTTTAAAATGCTGATTGACGTGTGGTATGGTAATAGATATCTAGCTTCCCATCGCTGTCTTCCTATGGGGCTAATTTAATGTTTTTGTGCCCTTCTAATTAGGAATATAGATTAGGACAGAACTGTAGAAAGTGTGAGGCTAACTAAGGAAGGGGGTCACACCAATTGTCATGGAGTAGCGCCCACTCCTTGCTGGTCCTGCCCACTGGGTTTCTTCATAGCACCTGCCCAGTCAATGTTCACAGCTATGTCTCAACTGACACCATGGACTGTCAAACCTAGGCATCAGTTCTGCAACACTGCAGCAAATGCTATATTCTACCCTGATCAATACAATAGAGTCTCACTAGAGTCTTGGTACTGAGCAAGTTTGCACAGGAATATTCTTGGGAATTGTAGGGTTGGAAGTGGAGGGTGTGGGGAGGAGCGGGTGAATACTTATTGCAGCCATACAGACTCAAGGCCTAAGTACACTGATTCTGCTTTCATAGATTATTCTACGGGGCATTGTCTTCAATTATGCTTTTCACCAATTTGCCTAGAACACGCATTAGCCTAGCTGGTCTGTCATTTCCTAGCTCTCTCATTGATTTGTTATTTTAATGTTAGCTACCTTTCAACCTTTAGTGACAATTTTTGTTAAAATGTTTTGTTAGGCAATCAACAACTCCACATTCAAGTTTTTAAATGAACTCCCCCAGTGTATGTCAACCAGAGCTAGTGACTTGTAAAGTTTTAATTTGACAGTTAGCTGCAGAATGCCACATACTGGGTGTATTCAGTCAAATCATTGCACTGGTGGATGCCTGCTAATGCATTGGGACTCTCCCTTCCCCGTGCCCTCATTTCCTCCCAAAATCTGCTTGAGAGGGTTGAGAGAACCCCACAGCCAAACAGTATGCGAGGGGCAGGAGAAGGGAGATTGTTCTGTCACACGAGCAGAAATGCTTCCCTGACAGAACAATCTCCTCAGCGCTACGTTGAATTCAACCTGCAGACAGCTGTATTTGACTGAGTACCTCAGATGGCCTTCTCAAAAAAGTTATTCAGGCGCAGTCAACATATTGCACAATGAAGACAAACACAAATTCTTTATTCCGCTTTTCTTCATTCATTCTTGCTTTAGCAATCCTTTCACACCTTTATTTAATGCGCCAACTGCCTCCCTGGCTAGGTTCTTGCCTTGGATGTGCTAACTGCTTTAATGGGCGATATCCTAAATTAGTCAGAGCAGAACCGCTGGAATCAGGGCTGGCTGGTGGGGGAAGGCAGCACTGGCCTTCGGGCCTCCTGCCAGCTGCACTGCTATGCTTCCACATTGGGAGCAGAGGGAGATGACAAGGGAGGTGGATGCAGTGTGAGTGCTGCAGCAGGAGTTCTGGGTTGGCTCTGCTGTTGTACCTGCATAGCACCAACCTTCCAGGTGCCATTTTCCCAGCAAGCACAGTGACATGGCTGAGGACAGGCTGCCCCTGATTTCAGTGGCTCTGCTCTGAGCATGACTTACATATCACTTATGCCACATCCACCCTATACATTTAAAGCAGTATTGTGCCACTTTAACAGCCTTCCCCAAAGAATCCTGGGAACTGTAGTTTGTTAAGGGTGATGAGAATGGTTAGGAGACTCTTATTCCCTTCACAGAGCTACAATTCCCAAAGTAGTTTAACAATCAACTCCTCTTCTAGTGTGGTGTAGTGGTTAAGAGCGGTGGACTCGTCATCTGGTGAACTGGGTTCGCGTCCCCGCTCCTCCACATGCAGCTGCTGGGTGACCTTGGGCTAGTCTCACTCCTTTGAAGTCTCTCAGCCCCACTCACCTCACAGAGTGTTCGTTGTGGGGGAGGAAGGGAAAGGAGATAGTTAGCTGCTTTGAGACTCCTTCGGGTAGTGATAAAGCAGGATATCAAATCCAAACTCCGCTGCTGCCGCTGCCACCTCCTCCTCCTCTTCTCCTCCTCCTCCTCCTCCTCCTCCTCCTCCTCCTCCTCCTTCCCAGGTAACTCTAGGAATTGTAGCTCTCTGAAGGGAAAAGGGGTCTCCTAACAATGCTCTGCATCCTTAGCAAACTATGGTTCACAGGATCCTTTGGTGAGGGGAGCCATGCTACAATTGTGTAATTGTGCACCACGGGGGGGGGGAGCTGAAGGACATGAAGATGGTTCTCAGTAGTGAAACCAAGTAGGACAGGAGGAGCCATTTCTTGAAATACTGTGACTCAAGGCACTTTAAACCAAAAGCTCCTTTATGGCCAACTTACATTTGTTTTGCTAGCATTTCTGCTCCTGTTAAGTTCCTTTATTTAGAGGAGGCACACAGGTGCCCACTTTTTCAGGAGAGCCTCCTATCCTAGGATATTGCCATTCTCTTGGTCTTGTTTGTCTCTTTGACCACTTCCTAATCTGTAGCAACGTGCACAGAGGAAAGGGTAAGAGAGAGCTGGATTCTTCCTGGAACAGACCAATTTACTTGATGCTTTTCACTCCAACCACCTTTTCTTAAAGCTAATGACTGGCTTCATCATGCAGAACGCAGATTCATACAAATGATGATTAGATTGTTTTGTGCCTCCCCCAGCTAGCAATTGGATTGTTCCCTATGGTGTTTTAAGTTGAAAAGATAATGGGCAGCTGATTTGTAATCATGACGTGAAAATTGTAAATGTTGATACCCCCATGTTAGCTTTGCAAGGGTGGGTGTGCGCTTTTTGTTTAGATATTTATCTATTTTGCAACAAACACATAATTGTAGTAACGTTTTGGGAACGGTACCATTGACTTACTTATTTTCTCAAGTCTGGGAAATGTAGAAAGAAGGACTACTTTTTTGTGGACATGGTAAGAACATCTGCCTTATTCTTTCTCAGAGGCAGCTGCAGTTAACGGAGGGGCCAGGAATATTTTTCTGTCTGAGCACCTCATTTCTTTGTGGGCAACATTCTAGGGGCTGCATGCCAGGAGTGGGTGGGGCCAGAACCAAAAGTGGGTGGAGCAATGGATGCAAATTTTGCCTTAGTACAGTAGGCTAGTTTCTACACTAAGGTTACCAGACGTCCCCGTTTCCTGTGGACAGTCTCCAGATGGGCAAATCAGTCCCCTGACCAAATCCATCTATTTAGTAGGAAGTTGAAAAGTGTCCCCTGGATTCATTGGGGGGAAAATCTGGCAACCTTATTCTACACACACTTCTCCCATGTACACATCCTGTTTTTCCTCTATCCAGGCAAGTGTCATGGATTGGCTGGATGCTGAAGAGTGGTGGGAAACACCGGCTGGGAAGCCCAGGGGAAGAAGGCTCAGAACTAGGGGAGTGGTAATGGGACAATGATGTGTGGTCAGAGGGAGAAATGGGGGCAGAATGGGGGGAGGAGGTGTTGGAAACTGAAGTGGCAACAGGGTTTAGTGAACAGGAAGAGTCTGAGGCAGAGAACAGTCCAGAACCAGAGGCAGAAGTGGAGGCTGGGAAGGAGTGGGGCCAAGAGGCAATGTGTTTGTCTCTCCCAGTGCCCAGAGAAGCCCTTGCAGAGCCTCATGCCCATCACGAGGGCACCAATGTGCATTTTGCCTCACATGCTGAAATGTATCGGGCCACCACTGGCTGGAGGGTGCATATATTGTTTCCTATGTTACTCTAGGCCCCGCTCCAGCACCTTGAGTTTCTTTGCTTTCCTAGTCTTCCTTTGAGTGCCAAATAAATGTGTGCATATCTGGCTGGGGAGCCCAGAGTAGACTTCAGATGGCAATGATACAATAACACAGAGGAAGCACCACAGAGCAACTAATACAATGGAATCATGTGTGGGTGGTCCGGTATGGTGCTTTCCCTCCATTGTTAGTTGCTGGCCACAGCTGCTTCTCCACTGCCCTACCTGCCCAGAGAGGCACAGACAGTGGTTCACCCAAGCTGTATTACTGTATTACTCTGGGTGGAGGGGGAAGCCTCACTGCTTATGCTAACTCTGGGCTCCCAAGGTGGCTGTAGAGGGTCATGCCATATGTCAAGGTTGCCATATGTCCTCTTTTTCCAGGACACGTCCTCTTGTTCATGCAAAGATTCGCCATAGCAATCCATAGTTAAAAGCAGAAGTCGGCAAATGTATCCTCTTTTTCGCTCTTCAAAATATGGCAACCCCAGAGGGGCAACTGGTGAAAACCAAGTCCCCTGCTCCATGAATGGAATCCTCCGCTGAATCCAAAGCTCTTGAGCCTGCCCAAGGACTTCCATGAGCAGAAATGCATCTTTGCACCTAACCCATTCTGCTGGTGGGGAATATGTTAACAAAATATACTCCCTCCCTGCCACAGCTCAGCGGTAGAATTAACACACCCACACACATATACACTCATTTCCCAATCTCTGTCATTTCCCCAGATCTGAATTATTCTCCTCACCCCTGCTTTAATTTGAATTACTGGTGGCAAGGCGACAGGCAACCCCCCCAAAATGATTTGCTTATTGGTTCTGCTACCCATATGGGACTCTGGCAGAAATCAGATTAAGCTTGTTTGCGTGTTAAATGTTTGGGAAAAATGACTTGCTCTAATAAGGTGAGAGGAAGAAAATGTGCTTACCATAGCAAGCAACCCCTTCAGCTGGGTTAGAATGGAGGGGGGGGGAGGTAACTGTATCCCCCACCACACTTTATGCAGCCCAACACTCCCCCCTCACTCCATCAACCCAACCTACCACCTAGCAACAACAACAAAAAACAAAACAGAAAGGATTAAAAAAAACCTCCTAGCAAAATGCCAGGGTTTTAAATTAAATTTAAAACAGTTTAATTGCCTAATTGCTCAGCTATTTTGTGCAGTTTATTAACAGAAGCAATACTTCGGCAGCCATGCCAGCATAGCAGAAAATTGGCATTTGAGCCAGCGGGAATTAAAGAGGCAGAGTGCGGAACTAAAACAAAAAGAGCGCCTTGAACCTAGTGGAACAGACATTTGAGGCTTTTGTTTCATTTTTATCTCTTTCCTTAATCTGCCATAGAAAGATCAAGGCTACGGTTGTGCTTTTTAAAAAATGCCTGAGTGACAGCTGCTCATCCCCACCCCACTCCTGCCTTTGGAAAAAGTACTCAGTGTCTCTCTCTCTCCCCCCCCTCCAGCTTCCTCCTAAGGAATAAACATGGAAGCACAGAACATACTTACAAAAAGAAATAAAATGTGTTTCTTGCCAATAATATTGGCATCTCTGAAAAGAGCTAATTTGACGGCATTTTTCAGGATAAGCGCTACAGCTAAAATGTGTGTGTATCCAAACAGAACTAGCAAATCAGCCATATAAATAAATGCATGTATTTACTGAAGAGAAGAGATTAATATTCATCTATAATATGCCGCGCTCATCCTGACCTCGTTTCCCTTCCATCAGAAGCAAGAAAGGAGAATGAAAGGTACCTTGCATAATAAATAAACCAATATTTATTGCCTGCAAAGCACCATTTTAAGGCAGCGATGCTGCTGCGATAGATGTTAAGAGCTTGAACTGCCAAAATGAGTTTTCAGGTTACTTCAGGTGCTCACCTTTCTTCTGATTTACAGGATGCAAATTGAGATCTGAAATTTGATTTGCCACACAGACGTCCTAAAAGCATTTAGTAGAAATCATATTTTGACGTACGGTTTGATACGCAAAATGTTAAATGGTTCCTAAGTTTGTGGAATATGCAATGGAGAGTTGACTGGTGTTCAGCACAAGTGGAAGAGCACATTGCTGTTGCTTAACCGATAATTAACTGAAATGGTGTGCAAAGCAAATTTATGAACCTGTAATCCAGTTGAAATTTGTGAGGTTAGGTTTTAAGTTCCAGTCCGAGGCAGTGCCACCTCTGCCCTTTAGTAGGGATGAATTTTCCACACAACTCTTTTTGAGTTGGTTCCTCCCTTGGGGATCCATTGGGGATCACAGAGGAGGAGCATCCAATAGGATGGAAGAAATCAGGCTGCTCTTTAAACCTATTCCGCCCTCTACACCTCCTCCTTTTTTGTAGTGCCCTCCCTAGTTGCCCTTTCCAGGAGCTGAGTAGGAATTTTGCAGGGGGAATTTTGGCCCTTGGGATTTCCCTTGTTTTGCCTACTCCACACTTCAGGGTTATTTGCTCTTGATGTATGTACTTATTTTGTCTGTTTGACATTCAGGCAGGCAGGTAAAGGAATTTAAGAACTTAATTGACCGGCACCCTGGGGCATTATGGGGTTTAGATGCATTCACCTTCCGCAGCCTTTGGTTTGTGAGGAACTTGGCGCTGCCCTTTAGGTTTCATGTGCACATTTGGTGAATACTGGGCAGTGGGACTCGGGCACACAAGATGAGTTCATCCAGTTCATTACAAAGGCAAGACAATGGTCCAGCACACCTGCAGATGCAAAGGAGAAGTAGAGCTGTGTGTCACCAGCATTTTGCTGACAATGTACCCCAAACTCCCACTCAGTGCTTTCATGTAGATGCTGAGCAGCATACTGGATAAAATTGAACCCCGAGGAATATCATGTTGAAGGCTCCATGGGGCCAAATAGCACTCCTCAAACACCACCCTGTGGAAATGACCATTTAAGTAGGACCAGAACTACCACAAAGTGTTGCCACCCTCCCCCAACTTGGACAGCCACTCCAGAAGGATACCATGGTTGATGGTATCTAAAGCTGCTGAGAGGGCAAAGAGAATTAATAGGCACATATTCCCCCTGTCTTTCTCCTGATAGAGGTCATCATATAGGGTGGCCAAAGCATAGCCTGGGCTAAAAATGGGCCAATACCTCAATTGAAATGGATCTAGAGAATCAGTTTCCTCCAAGAATGCTGGGATCTGGTGCACAATTTTGCCCAAGAATGAGAGATTGGCAATTGGCCAGTAATTACTTTTCTGAATCCAGTGAGGGTTTCTTGAGGAGTGATTTTACCACTGCCTCCTTCAAGCAGGCATTAACCACCTTCCTGGTCCAGCCAGCTATCCCACTCCTGCTAGTTTTTTTCTATCAGCCAAGAGGGGCAACAGTCCAGAGCATAAGTGGTGGCCCTGACCCACTGAAGTACTTTGTCCACATCCTCGACCTTACTAACTGAAACTCATCCAACACAATAGGACTAGAAAGTGCCCTGGGCACCCCAGGAGATTCATCTCCTGTAAGTCAAGATCCCAGCAGATGCAAGCAATGTTATCCTCAAAATGCTTTGCAAACAAGTCACAGAGAGCTACCGTCAGTTCTACTACCTCTTTGGGGCAAGAGTGTAGCAGGCCTTGTGGCATGGCTGGCCGCTTGGGTGCCTGGTGTGTGGGGTGTCCTGCAGCTGGGGGCAGGGCAACCTGCGCCCATAGGGGTGGGGTGAGCTGCCCATGGGGACAGGGAGCGAGCCTCTCTGATGCTTGGAGCCTCTCAGCTGCCTCCGCCTCAGCTGTAGGGCGGCTGAGGGAGAGCCAGTAGGCAGACACAAGTCCCATGCTGCTGTTTCAGGCAGTGCGGAAACTGCAGGTGCCTAAGCCACCACGTCACTCCTAAAAAGTTTCAAGAGCCCATTTTTAAAAACTTATTTTGCCACACACACCCCAACGATAACACCTGTGGCGGTCCGCACCCCCTTCCTCCACTGCATAAAAGCTCTGCTGGATGGCACAAAGAGAATGCAATGGAGGCAGCAATGAGTGCCTTTTTTGCTGCCTTCATTGCCACTAAGTAGGTTTGATGATAGGCCCTCCCCAGGGCTCAAATGCATTTGACTGGAATTTTCCTCCTCTCACGCTCAAGTTACCTCCTAGCTTGTTCATTGCCCTGAGCTCTGAAGTACACCAGGTAGCAAAGTGGGCTCCACAAAGTGGGTGAGGGTGATTAACATAAGCTTGCAAGATTAACACAGGGGGTGGGGGGAGAGTCTTGTGGCACCTTAAAGATGGCAGAATTTGTTACAGTGTAAGGTTTTATAAACAACAGTCTCCTTCACCGGGTGCATGAAGTGGTGCAATGGTTAGAGTGTTGGACCAGGGAGACCAGAGTTTAAATCCTTACACCACCATGAAGCTCACTGGGTAACCTTGGGCCAGTCACTGACTATCAGCCTAATCCACCTTCCAGGGTGGTGATTAACAGGGAAGGGAAAGAACCATGTATGCTGCTTTGAGGTCCCTGGAGAGAAAAAGGTGTGATGTAAATGCAATAAATAATATGTAATTAATTGCAGGATTGAAACAAAGCACTTTGCAGCTGCATCACAGTTCTGCTGCTTTGCAAAGAAACAACCTGCAAGGAAGATGAGCTGTTATAGCAAAAGGGATTTGTTTTATCAGACAAGGTCAGAGTTTGGACAACATCCCTTTGCTAGACTTGCAG
Organism: Podarcis bocagei; assembly: GCF_964188305.1. Taxonomy (NCBI): domain Eukaryota; kingdom Metazoa; phylum Chordata; class Lepidosauria; order Squamata; family Lacertidae; genus Podarcis; species Podarcis bocagei. The sequence goes on from NC_138126.1 coordinate 45,125,019, forward strand.
AATCTGAGATGAATAAATGGAAGTATGACGTCCAGCCTTCTTTTTCTTCAGCTTTTTAAAAAGCATCAGACCAGTAGCAAGCAGAGAGGTTGGGGATTCCAGAGTCATGGGAAGTATATCTCATCTTCCTCTTAATCAGTGGCGTAGCGTGGGTTATCAGCACCCGGGGCAAGGCAAGTAATTTGCGCCCCCTAACCCGGGGCAAGGCAATTAATTTGCGCCCCCTAACCCGGGGCAAGGCAAGTACAGTAATTTACTCTCCCAAGCAGCAGCAGCGAGGCTTCTCTTTCCCCCGCGCTCTCCTGGAGCTGCCTCTTTTCTTTCCTTTTTCCCCCTTTCTCCAAGGCTTTTCGCTTTCTCTCCTTAATTGATTCCTCCTCCACACCGCAGCGTTTCCTGGCTGCTCCCCCCCTTCCCCTCTCTCTCCTCCTCACTCTGCTTGCCCTGCCCTGCCTGAGGGCGCCCTGAGGAGACTCCGCTCTCCTTTTTGACCAGGTGAGGTGGAAAAGTCTCTTCCCGCCCCCTCGCCAGACTCCCTGCTCGGCTCGGCTCACTAGCCAGGCGGCCAGTGGAGAGAGAGCCGCAATTACCATAAAGCTCCTCTCCCTCCGCTTCGCCAAGCTGTCAAAGCCCGGCAGCAGCAGGCGCAGCCAGACCCCCGCCAGCCAGCCAGCCCGCCCGCCCGCCCGGCTTCCTCTCCTTTTTTTGCCCGTGGCAGAAGGCTTCGCTCTCCCCCTTCTGCGACCTCCTCGCCAAGCCGAGCGAGCGCGGGCTCCCTAACCCGTGGATTTTAGTAGGGGCAGAGAGCTGCTAGTGCGAGCGCGCCCCCCGCCCATGTTGCGCCCAGTGCGGCCGGCACCCCTGGCACCCCCCACGCTACGCCACTGCTCTTAATGATTTCCCAATGAGATTTTTGGAAACTGGGAGAAAATACCAGGAGAAAGAGAGGTCAGTTTCTTGAGATGCAGAAAAGCATAAAGGAAAAAATGGTTGCTGCCACTGGATTAGGAAAGAGTAAACTGGATTAGCAGAGTCAGCAAAACAGAGGGTCAAATATTGTAATTGTTTTGTCTTCTCCTGATGGATCTTACGTTACATATGATTTTAGTGCTTTGTTTTTTCATTAGTTTCTTTTCTTCATGTGTAAGAATTTCCCCAGCTTGTCCTATTTTACATTTTAAAAAAACTTTTAAAAACCACAAAGGGTCAAACTAGATTTTGCTCTGATTGTTTGGTTATTTTGGTGCGTGTTACATTAATACTAACCATGGGGGGTTTTCATTGCAGCTGCAGTGTTCAGAGAGGGGAAGGCTAACCCTGACCTCCCCAGCTGTGATCCTGATGAAAATCACCCCCCTGTGTTGCGATCAGCCTTAGAAAAAAAAGTCGCGTCGCAGTCCACCCCCTCCTAAAGCTAATTGCACCATGGATGGAGGGGGGGGGAGAGAATTTTCTCCAGGATAGCAGCTGGGGAAAATGTTAAACCTCCCCTCTTCAAGTGCTGTGGCTATGATGAAAATGGGGTGGGGGGGAGTTGCAGCCAGTTGCAGTTTAAAATTTTTTAAGGCCTTCTGAAAATTCATTGCATTTTTATTTATTGCATTTTATTTTATTTTTAAAAAACACAACAAAAACAAATCAGATGTGGTTGGATCAGAGTCTATTTCTTCTGTAGTACCATTTCCTGTGCTTCCGGTTTAGCAGTAAATCACACAACCAGCCATGTAAGAAGCTGCTGTGTCAGACCAGATTGTGAACTAGATTAATCATCGTTCTGACTTAGCACAGTTTTGTTTTTCTTTAAAAAATGGGCTCTTGTCCCAGGTTCTTAAGCCTCATGCAGAGATATTTTAATGGAAACAAATCTTTGCATTTGGAATCACAAATTTGATTAGTCTTATTTGTTTTTCATTCTTGTGGATTATACTGGTATCATGGCGCATCCTAAATGCATCACGGAATTGACGTGCCTCCCCTGTTGCTATGGCTTGCAATCTCTGGGAGACTAGTCCTGCAGAGAAACCAGCTTATTCAGGCCCTGCTAAAATGTCTGTGGTGACTGCTTAAGGAACGGAATTGGGCCCCTAGCTCTCCTAAGGAGGCTTGAAATATTCTTCAAGTGCTAAAATGTTTCACGGTACCCAGTGCGTTAGGGAATTAGGGAAATTGGGGGAAATAGGCATTAGGGAAATGTGTTGCTGGCAGGCATTTGGGGGCAAAACTAACTCACATGGCCCAATGGCCCCCTCATGTATACTTTTAACATATGATTGTGGGTTGTCTACTACACTGTCTGCTGATGAGAATATATTCCTAGTTGAGCTGTGTGCAATTGGCCTCTCACCCTATTTGTGGTCAGAAAAATGGGGATGACCATTTCACCAAATTTGTCCACAAAATTCTATAGCAGTTTCTTGGGAGCTGGGTTGGCCATTAGCACAGTGTCTCTCTCACACAAACACCCACACACCCACCCGCTATAGGTTTTATGTGTGTGTTCAAGAGACAGCAGTAGCAGAAACTGTGCCAGCAGTCTAATCACCATTTATGTATCTTCTCCAGTGGCCTGGACCTTCCATTGTTTGTGGGTCGAGTGGGATTGGAATAGCAGCTGCCACAAACAAGAAGATGGAGAATATTTGGGGGGGGATCACAACTGGACTTTTTCTAGGATGTGGGATAAAGGTAAAGGTAAAGGGACCCCTGGGGTTGCGGCGCTCATCTCGCTTTATTGACCAAGGGAGTCGGCATACAGCTTCCGGGTCATGTGGCCAGCATGACTAAGCTCTGGCAACCAGAGCAGCGCATAGAAATGCCATTTACCTTCCCGCCAGAGCAGTTCCTATTTATCTACTTGCACTTTGACATGTTTTCGAACTGCCAGGTTGGCAGGAGCAGGGACCGAGAAATGGGAGCTCACCCCGTCACGGGGATTCAAACTGCCGACCTTCTGATTGGCCAGCCCTAGGCTCTGTGGTTTAACCCACAGCGCCACTCGCAAATTTGGCTTCTGCCAGTTTCTCCTTTTTTCCAGTCTTAAGTTCAACTATGATTCTATTCTATTCTATGATATATCCACATGAGTTTACAAAAAAAAATTTTAAGGCCTTCTGAAAATTCACCAGCATTTTAGTTCAAATGTCTCCTAATGTAAACATTACGTATGCAATTTCCCCTTATATACACATCTTTGCAAAGAATTTTTTCCTAACACACACACACACGTTTCAGTAATATATGCATTTATATGCTCACTTTACCCTATTCTATGTGCTTTCGCCCATGTTGCTTGGCTGGAGAACTGCACTGCAAAATTCAGAGAAGTGCAAATTTCAAAGTTTGGCTGTTTTTCTCTGCACATCTTGCTCCAGAAAGTGTGAATTAGGTAAGTTTGCCCTTCAACACAGAAGATTTACAAAGTTATCCCCTATTCTCTCTCTCCTCTCTCTCTCTCTCTCTCTCTCTCTCTCTGTGTGTGTGTGTGTGTAAGTGTAATCTCAGCATTTTCCTCAGAAAACTTTTTTCTGGGAAATTTTGGCTCAGCTTAATGATTACCTCGCAGCCATCTTGACGCATTTCCCTTCCACTCCTAAAAGCAGTCAGGGAACAGTTTGAGTGGTTATCAGGAAACAAACAAATCTTCCCCTGCCTCCTGTTTCAACAGGTAAGAAGGGTCATCGTGTACATTATGAGAGGGTGTGGTGGCCGCCATCTCATGCAGGCCCCTGCAAAAATGCCCCATTCATCCACATTTTAGCACCCGTACTACCTGGAATTAAACATATACACATATATTTTTAAAATAGCAATCACTTCTTACTAAGAGGTATAGGCTGGATATCCCATGTTTGTATCCCCTGGCCCTGCCTGGTAAGGAAAGGTTTATAGAGAACTGAGTGGCATTATACAGTAATGTAACCCAGTATGCAGCAAATGAAAACTGATACTTAGAGACTGCTAGCCATGTTATTATGGGCTAATTTGTGCTAGCAGCTGCATATGCAAATCAGTTCACTTTTGAATCCTAATTAGGGTCATTGCACATGCAGCAGACTTGATTTGTAGTCATGGCAATTTCATGTACAACTCAGCAACAAAACAAGGCATTTCATATTTAAAGTGGGGGAATGAAGAAGATTGGATATATTTTCGAGAAAAAGAGCGGTATACAGTGCTTCCTCTTTTTTATTTTTTAAGAATAGGTGCGGCTAAGTCTCTTCCTGCTTCAGCACTGGAATCACCAGCTGAAGGCATCGTTGCACAAAATGAAGTCGCACCATGTGGAACGAGCAGCAATTGTCTACCTGTGACACTCTCCCTCTTCTCTCCACTATTGGCAGAACTACTACAATGGGCAGAAGATTTATGAAGTCCAAAGGGTCAGATACAGAAACTAAAAATGAGAAGTTTGGTTTGCTTAAGGAAAATTGCACATGGAGCTTAGGGATAAGAGCAGCTTCAGAGGGCTGGAGGCAAGGGGAGCTGGGAAACCTTGGTTGTAAAGCCACGGAACAGTTGCAATAAAGACCCTTCCTTCTGTTTTGATTTCTAGACTTTGTACAGTTCTCTGCTCATATGCAGTTTGCTGCAGCTTTAATTGCCCTCTAGTTGCTCTCACCTGCTATCCCACCTACCTAACTGATAAACATAAGCACTTGTGCCACTTAATTAAACAGTGCAAGAAAAGGGAGGGGTTATATCCATCTGCACAGTCAGCAGGAGCAGGTCAGCAATAAATCACACGGCATCAGTGCACTTAACTCTTTATTCAATAAATTAAGGTCTGCTCAGGAGGTCAGGCCTAGTGGGCACAGCAACTCATTCCGGTAGATCTTGTCCCCATAGGGCACTTGTGGGGACTGAAGGTCCCTGCCTTCCCACAGTTGCCTAAGTCTCCTCCTCTCCTGAGTCCTTCCCAAGCAATCTGAGACCCTGTTTCCATGCCTGCTATGCTCCACCCTCCTCATACCTCTTTTGGTTCTGGGAGAGCAGTGGGGAGGGCAGCGGGTTGCAGCAGGAGAGGGAGAATCCCAGGTTTCTTCACCAGCTTGACTCATCTCTGCCTCTTGCTCCCCTTCCTCTCCAGCCTCTGCTTCAGCCTCAGAGTCTGCACTGCTCTCTGACACAGCCTCTTCCTGCTCACTAAACCCTGTTGCCTCTTCAGCTTCCAACACCTCCTCCTCCCAGTTATCGTCCCACCACCAACCCCCTTCTTCCTTTGGGGTTCCCCAACTGGCCCGTCCCACCACTCCTCGGCATCCAGCCAGTCCACAATAACTATACATTTAAAGCAGTATCATAACGCTTTAAACAGCAGTGGCTTCCCCCAAAGAATCCTGGGAACTGTAGTTTGTTTTAGGGTGTAGAGAGTTGTCAGGAGGCCCTTATTCTCCTCACAGAGTTACAATTCCCAGAGTTCCCTGGGAAGATGGATAGAGAGCTAAACCACTTTAAGAAGTGTAGCTCTATGAGGGGAGCACAACATAGTCATTAGAGTGCTGGATTAGGATCTGGGAGACCTGGGTTCAAATTCCCATTGAGCAGCGAAGCTCACTGGGTGACTTTGGGACAGTTTCAGTCAAACCTACCTCACAGGGTTGTTGTGAGACTAAAATGGGGAGGAGAACCATTTATACTCCATGGATGAAAAGTGGAGTATAAATGTAATAAATAATGTAGTTCTTCACACAGCATTGTTAAGCTATGGAAGCTTGCTGCCACAAGATGTAGTGATGGCCATCAAATCTGATGGCTTCAGAAGAGGGATTAGACAAATTGATAAAGCAGTTAGTATTGGAGGTGATGTGCTTCTAAATAAGAGTAGCTGGAAGAACCACAGTGGGAGAGGCCTATATCCTTCATCATCATCATCATCATCATCATCATCATCATCATCATCATAATTTATACCTCACCCATCTGGCTGGGTTTCCCCAGCCACTCTGGACGGCATCCAACAAAACACTAAAATACAACATTAAAGTTTAGGGAAGCTATTAAACATTAAAAGCTTCCCTAAACAGGGCTGCCTTCAGATGTGTTCTAAAAGTTTGGTAGTTATTTTTCTCTTTGACATCTGGTGGGAGAGCGTTCCACAGGGCGGATGCCACTACCGAGAAGGCCCTCTGCCTGGTTCCCTGTAACTTGGCTTCTCGCAGCGAAGGAACCGCCAGAAGGCCCTCGGTGCTGGACCTCAGTGTCCGGGCAGAACGATGGAGGTGGAGGTGCTTCTTCAGATATACTGGACCGAGGCCGTTTAGGGCTTTAAAGGTCAGCACCAACACTTTGAATTGTGCTCGGAAACGTACTGGGAGCCAGTGTAGGTCTTCCAAGACCAGTGTTATGTGGTCTCGGCGGCCGCTCCCAGTCACCAGTCTAGCCACTGCATTCTGGATTAGTTGTAGTTTCCAGGTCACCTTCAAAGGTAGCCCCACATAGAGCGCATTGCAGTAGTCCAAGCAAGAGATAACCAGAGCATGCCCCACTCTGGCAAGACAGTTGGCGGGCAGGTAGGGTCTCAGCCTGAATACCAGATGGAGCTGATAAAGAGCTGCCCTGGACACAGATTTGACCTGTGCCTCCATGGACAGCTGTGAGTCCAGAATGACTCCCAGGCTGCACACCTGGTCCTTCAGGGGCACAGTTACCCCATTCAGGACCAGGTAGTCCTCCACATCTGCCCACCTCCTGTCCCCCCAAAACAGTATTTCTGTCTTGTCAGGATTCAACCTCAATCTGTTAGCCGTCATCTATCATGTCTTCATGGTAGTGACAGAATACTGGAATAGTAGATAGGCCCTTTCTCTGATGCAGCAGGGATCTCTCTCTCTCTCTCTCTCTCTCTCTCTCTCTCTCTCTCTCTCTCTCTCTTTGTGTGTGTGTGTTTTAGAGAGAGGCAGAGAGGGTATGCATGCCATTCAGTGTCCCTCAGTGCCTAGACTCTAAATAGAACCACCTGCACCCTCAAAAAATGGGATTAAATAAAGAGTGTGTTACCTACATCAATTTTGGCAAGTGATGCAGTGTAGTTGAGTACATAGAGTGCCCAATGGGAAGCAAGAGGGCTCGATTCAATTTCTAGCTCAGCTACTGTTGCACTGTTTGACCCTGATCAAGTCACTTCATTGCTCTATCCCTTTGTTAAATGTCAGTACCCCTATTAAACAGAGCAAAAAGCAAAGTGCACTCGGGATGCCAGGGAAGAAGAAAAAGCCACAGAAGAAAGGGAGGTTAGAGGCAGTCGGGGAAAAGCGTGCCTTCTTTTATGATTTGATTCCTTACACCGGCAGTGTCATTAAACAATCAGGTAACACTGTCAGTGTCAGTACTTGATTGCAAATGCACTGTGAAGCAACACATCCAGTGATCAGCTATTCAAGTCTTCAGGCAAAAGAACAGGAGAATGGTGTCTCCTGGGTACTGTGACCATGGCAACTTTCAAAAACAATTGGTGCTCTGGATTTCAGGCAGGACGCTAAGCACTGAGCCTTACCTTCCACCAGCTTTGTTTGCATGAGCTGAATGAGATAAGCAAGCCATTCAGAAAGAAGAGCTTGGTTATTTTGTGAACTCCTCCGCCCTTACGTTAGGGGAACCAGCTAGATGAGCCGTTTGTCCTTCTGTCTGCTTGTATCTTCAACTGCCTCACAGGGCCAGCTTTGCCTCTGTCTTCTGTAAGGTGTCCTATTATTTTTACCATGCAAAGAAAACCATTTATAGGAGGGCTTCAAAGGCCAAGAAAACCTTTCTGCATGCAGTGAAACATTGCTGTACTGAAAGGGCACATTGCTCATGAAAACTGTGCCAGCATTGGCAGCTATAATTCAGCCTTATTGCATCTTCTTAAAATAAAGGGGCTCTAGCAGAGGGTAGTAAGGGGGTTGGTCAGACTTAGGCTATGTACACAGCAGGAGTTTTAAACACAGAGAGGTCATTCCTGCCCTGCCCTGCATTTCTAGTTGTATTTTTATCTTGCTGTCAATACCAGAGAGGGGACAGGGATGCCTTCACCCAACACATTATTTTATTTGTTTCCCTGTGCCTCCAACCCTTCCAACCTCTATCCCGTGGAGCTGTCATCTGTGCATGCATATGTTCAATGGCTGTCTCAGGTGTACACACCTCAGCTTAACCAGCAGATGTTTTGAAATCAGATGGAGGCTGGTTTGAGCAGACGTGCACCAAACAACACTAGTTCTCAAGAAACTATAGGATACAGGTGGATTGTAGCTAACGCCATGTGTACATGGTGTTTGAAACCAAGGACCATGAAACATCTTCAATGGCAAAACCAATTTTCTTATGATACTTTCAGGGATTACCAGCTTGGTCACTAACTTGGATGGCCTTAGAAGGGAAGTTAAGGGTGGCTTACTAGGCATAAATGCTACCTGCTACCTTCAGGATTAGAGGCTGCATGCTTCTGAATACAGTGGTACCTCGGTTCTCAAACGAAATCTGTTCTGGAAGCCTGTTCGGCTTTCGAAACATTCATAAACCAAGGTGCAGCTTCCCATTGGTTGCAAGAGCTTCTTGCACTCAGCAGAAACCATGTCACATGTTTGGGTTCTGAAAAACGTTCAGAAATGGAAGCATTTAGGTACTTCTGGGTTTTTGGCATTTAAGAACCAAAACGTATGACAACAGAGGTGTTTGGGATCCGAGGTTCCACTGTACCAGTTGTGGGGAACGTAAGCGGAAGAGTGCTAATATCTTGTTTGTGAGAAGAGAATACTAGATCAGGTGAGCTTTGATTTGATCTAATGGGGCTCTTCTTACGTCCTTATGAATTTGTTATATCCAGTGGGAGGTCTTAAGGATTCCTCTAGCCTCTCAATGAGAAATGCCAGCAAGGCCCACTGTCACACCCACCTGCCTCCACATACGGTGGTGATGAAAAATTCACCTGAGGGCTGCATCCTCCTCTTGGCCAATCCACCAGGAGCCACATGTTAGCAGAGGACATGGTAAAAATAAATGGGCATGGCCCAATTGATTCGGCTACTGCTATACACAAACTGCACTTGCACGCAAACCACACAGTGCACAAACATGCCCACATGCATGTGAAGAAAGAGGGCTGGCACTTCTCTTCCCAGAAAGATCACCCCACCTCACTGAATCAATTAAGCTTGGTGGGGGGAGCTTTATGTTGGAGTCAGCAGAAGGCTTTTTCCTAGGCTCATTTTAGCAGGAAGTGTTTTTGGTGTGGCTGTTGCAACACACAGGATGGGCAGGCACCTCCGGTGCTTTTTTCCTAAAAAAATGTTTAGGGGTACTCTCATTTTGACTCAAGAAAATCACCATTAAATACAGTAAATGGACAAAAGTTCAAAGAACATGCATTACTCATACTGTCCCTCAATGAGACCAAACTTGCATCAGTAAAACACCACACATCCACATTCCACACTGCTTCACACATTAAACACTCGCCTCCGTCTGAGACTCAGGAAACACTGTGACAGGAAATGAGGCCACCATCAGGGGTAGCAATGGAACTGACGATTCACTGTGCTAGAGAATAAACTTTTTTTAAAAAAAAAAATTCGTTTCTTCTCCCATTAGATAGATTCACAAAATGTTTAGGGGTATGTGTACCCATGTGTCCCCTCAGAAAAAAAGCACTGGGCACCTCTATGTTAGCCTGATGCTCTCAGGTGAGATGGAGGGTGGTGTCCCATTCATGAGCAAGCATGGTAAAGTTCTGGATTGGGGGAGGGAAGCACTTGTTTCCCCCTCTTTGCTCCTGGCAGGTCCTGAAGTGCAACCTGAGTTGGATGTTAATGTAAGTCAAATGGTAAGAAATATTCAGCCTCCTGTTTGAAGGGGAACAGTTACCTCTCACTCAGCAATGTCTTTTGCAGTCTGAAGTTCATACCTGGTGAAGGTGAATGAAATTGATCAAATGCCTGTACACAAGGCTGGTCCTCACAATTAATGGGGGCAATCCAAACACATTGCTTTTGCAGTCAACAGTTACTGGATTGTTAGTCGTATTTTTTTTTTAGAGGAAGTTGCACTATTAAAGCAATTTCCTAGATTTTCAAATTTTCTCACTGTAATTAAAAATAAAAAGCACCAGGCAATTAATATGACACTCCTGATTATTAAATATATTTAGTTCCTCTTGAAAGGGGAAATTGAATATGTCTGGTACATACAAGTAATGCATTACTGAATCTTAAAACAACGTACTTTCCCCTTTGTCTAGACTATTTAATTTATCTAAGGTTTCACTCATATGACAGAGCTATTGTTTTAGCTCACTGAACTGAGGTTGAATTCAGACAAGATGGAAACGATGCTGGCTGGGAATTTGGATGTTTTGGGAGTGAGAGATTTGTCTAATCCAGGGGTAGGGGGACTTGTGGCTCAACAGATATTGCTGAACTACAACTCCCATCAGCCCTAGCCAGAATGGGCAATTATCAGAAATTATAGGATTTATTATTGGCTGTGAGTCCTGGAAGACCTTTTCCACCTGGCCTGGGAGGGCGGGGCCCTGACAAACTCCAGCTACAAAGGTTGAGGGTGCTGAACAGATTCATGGGCTGGGATATAATTTAGAGGGGGGGTTTGTGGGTGGTTTGTTGCTGCTATTGATATTAATTTTTTGTATCTTTATTATTTATGTGGGAAATGGTGGATTTGGTTGTGCATTTATTGTCCATGACTACTTTTGTTATGTCTGTAATTATGTACTATTTTACATTACATAAGCATGGTTTGAACTTTGGAAAGGCAGCATGCAAATAAAATGACCGGTATAATTTAATTTTATTATTTATTTTATTTCTGAACTGTCTTTCACCTCATTGCCCCAGAGCAGGTTACACCAGTTCGAAAATCCAATATTAAAATCCGTTGTAGTCCAGCAATATCTCAAGGGGCATAGGTTTCTCCACCTCATGTCTGATCCAGAACTGAACTGTGCAGAATTGTATTACAAAAATTAAATCTTTCTTTGGCTGATCCTCAGCCCACAGCCAATGAATTTCATTTACTAGCTTTGAAATATCATACCGAGAGAAGAAACTAATTGACGTAGGAGAGGACTATCAATGGCCAACCTTCAAGGATGACCAGACCTATATTCCAACAACATCTGGAGGGCCACAGGTTCCTTGTTTCCATCTTAAGGTTTGAGCCTAAATTGTTATGTTTAAGTCATAAATGTGTGCCCCAGACAACAGATTCCCACCCCATAAATCTGTAGTTTGAGAGAGAACACATTTACTTTGATAGGGAAAAGTTAAAGAAAAACAGTACACTGTGTTTTCCTAATGCCCTGATCCATCATCCCACAACTGAAATTTCAGTGAACTAGTCAAGGCAAATAAACCTTTCAGACTCTAACAGAGAAAACAGAGAAGATTAAAAGGAAAGCCCATTGAGTTTTGATGATGTTTCATTTATAACTCCAGGTCCAGTGGACACTTGGCCTTGCATATAGGAGCAAATATAACAGCACTTAAGAAATTAATTGAGATATAAAAGAGCATGATGGTACTGATAAAATCATAAAAGCATTTTTCCCTGGAGCTGTAACAAGAGGAGTAAACAAATAGCACAGTGAAGCAATTAATTTTATATGTTCATTATAGAGAGATTTTCTCTTATACAAACTCCTGTTAGATATTTAGTTAATGTTCAGTTAATAAAATCTGGATGTGTAGAAATGCCATGTACACATTATACATTATCCAGCCATAATCCAGACTTAAATATTTTAAAACCATGTGGGACTCAGCAGGTCGGCATATGGCTAAATTTCACCCAGTGACATTATAGGTGCTCTATGTGAACACATGATCTGCAGGATTCTTTCCTCTCAAAAAAGGGGGGATTCATGTGCATTTGGTGTCTGCATAATCAGACCTCTGTATGCTATTATCTTTCTGAAAATAACAGTAAAAAATTATGGGGCGTAGCCAACATAGCACCATGTGCAGAGGTGAGTTTGGGGAGCATGACCGGTTCACCTACACTGGGCGCTGAGCCAAAAGGCACCACAGGGGGCGCTGCAACAATGACAAACAATGGAAGGCGAGAGGCAGGGGTGGTGTGATGAAGTTCAGTTCTAGAGTAGTAATCTTGAATTAATTAGCCCATGTATTGAACTATTATACTCCACCCTTAATGACTTAATTATAAATACTATCATGGTGGCTAACTAGAAAACAAAGAAAAGCAGTATTATTAATTGTAACAATTAATAAATAAAATAATTATAATTAGAACAGATTTAAATTTCACAGGACAGGGGAAAAAATCACATTCTAGTAAACTAGAGCTGCTGTGACTGAACAGCAGGACTTGCAGAAGTGATCACCACAGCTCAAATGCTTGCAAGCGGGACTGAGGTGAGCACATCACTCTTGATGCCTGCCTTGAGCAGGGCCTTGCATGCACCTAGATCTTGTGAGCTGTCCCACTGCCTTGCCTTTCCGATGCCTCAAGTCCCAGAAATCAAAGCCTGGATCACAGGAAGAAGGCAGCAGATGACGTAGGTGGACGTGTTCCCTAGTGGAAATGATGCACATAGCATCAGTTTCTCATCAATCTCAGCAGGGTAGTAGTGATGCTCACCACCCACTCATATAACAAAGTATATTTTGGGGGCTTAAGACAGAGAAAAGGGAATGTAGTAGCAGCTTTGTGAGCACCCTGAAGCACTCCCTCTCCCTCCTTCTTCCCCCTCTCTCACACACAGTTGTTCATATCAAATACTCACAAAATGTGTGAGCCTGTGAAAAAACTTGATAAGAATGCTAGCAAACGTTCACCCCTTTCAGTGTGAGCAGCAAGATGCTTGCCCATCCCTCTACACAACCAGACTATTATCCAGAGTTTAAATCTAGGAAATGAGCAGAAAAGTTAGACATTTACGGTACTTTGGAGGTAGAAATGGCATATCTCATTTCATTTTTGAGAAGGAGGGATCAAATGTATTGTCCAGATTGCAAGCCTGAGCAACAGCGTGTCTGATTCCATATACAGTCCTCCTTTCAGCACAACAATAACATTTCAAAACTTTGGAACTTGTATTTTTCTGTGGCTGCTTACCTCCAGTGCATTTTATTCTCAAGCGCAAGCTTCAGCACTGACACTTTGTCAAGCAACAGCTCCTCAAATTCACGAGGACCCCTTTGGTGTGAATCTAGAGGTCTGTGTGCCCTCTGACTGCAGGAGCTGCTAGAGTGCAGCACACATATCCCAGCAGACACTCAGATTAGCTGTTTGACCTGGTTCCAAACACAAAAAGTGTTTGTGGCACAGACTCATTGCTGAAGGCTGCCAACAGGATTCTGCCAGATAGTAATAAACTCAATTTACATTATAACTTAGCACTCCACTGCCCCCTTCTCCTCTGCCAAGTATGACAACATAGTGTGAAGTAGCCCCGCACTCCGCTAAATAAAAGAATCCCAAGATTTTCAGGCAGAACAATTCCCTTGCATCCCAATTGTACCCGTTGCCTTAAATGCTGCTTCACATTTCTGTAGCACTTTGGTTCACAAATGGGTTTCAAGGGGTGCAGAGCATATGGCAGAGGTGATTTCATGAACAAACATGCAGATTAGTTGATTTCTTTCATCACTGGGTTATTCGGCTACTTAAAGACTGACAGCTGAATGTGTGAACTCATTAGAAAGAGTTAAGATTTGTTTATAGGAACAAATCCCAACATGGGATGCATACAATTGAAATACACTCCCCAAAACCTGAGAATAAAATTGCAACAGTCAAACTTCGACAAACAAAAATGCCCTGACTAGTTGATAAAGCGAAATGGAAGCCGAGTGAGACACCCAACAATATCATAATCATCATAAAATGGCGGACAGAAGGGAACAGTCTTTGCCACGTGTCAGGAAACAGAAAGGGGAGGGAAGCCAGATGCACTTCTGAATGGAGGAAATTCCATAGCCCTTCAGGTGCCAAGGTGGAAAAGTCCCTGTCCTTTGTACACACCACAAAAGCTGGCCGTACCATTAGGTGGTTGCCTCAGGCAGCTGATTTTGTGTATTATGCAAGGGAAGCAACTTGTTATTTTTAAATGTATTCTTATTGGATTTTTACTCCCAGAAAGGGGAGAAGGTCATGTGAGATTTTCTCCCTTCAGGTGCTGATTCTAGGTTTGGGTTCTATGCCCCTTGACTTGAAGGGTGTGTGCGCACAGTGGCAGAGGAACCCTCTCCAGCACCCAGGGCAGGACACCGAGGGGTGGGGCGAACTGCCCGGAGGTGCACACGTGCGGTAGCTCATATGGTCGCCGCGCAAGCGACAGCCCGTACGGATGCCACACAAGCGGCGCCCATACTGACTGCGCTTGCTCCCTCGGCCGCACTACAGCTGGGGGGAGGCAGCGGGCCATCTTGTCACCCCCCAGAGTAGTACCCGGGGCGGACCTCCCACTCTGCCCCCCCTTCGTATGCCTGTGTGTGTGTGTGAGAGAGAGAGATTTATGCAATGCAAATTTTCAAGAGTCAACCTTGGAGGCGGCTTTCCATATTACCCGCTGCATTTACAGCCAATTGCATTTCAGATCAGGTTGAACCAAAAGTTGGAAAGAAGGGGGAATGGCTTGTTTAAAGCATGTGAGGCAAAAAGCAGCTTTCTTTTAAAGCCGGCATTGCTAGTTTTGTGGCAGCAACACACACAAACCCCGCTGCTCACTTTCAACTCAGAATGACCCTGGGAACAATGTTGTGTGATGATGCAATGTTGTTTACAGCGACATTCTGGGAGAAATGATGGCAACCTCCACTCAAAGAAAATTGCCAGCTGCCATGAGTCATACTTTCAGGGCCCTTAAATTGCGGATATACACCCCTTTTGCCCATTTTTGCTACCTGTGAATTAAATGGTGAAAGGGGACATTTTCTATTCCCCTTGTGAGTATTTCAATGCTGGCTTATGTGTAGAGGAAAAAGTTAAATGCTGAACTAAATCAATTGCATGTAAACTTATTAAGATACCTTATCTCAGGGCACACCTGTTGATCCCTCTAGCCCAGCACTTTCTCCAGAGTTTGAGGCAGGGGCTTCACTTTCCCTGCTGTATGAGATCTTCTGGAAATAGCAGAGATTAAACCTGGGACCTTCTGCAAGCAAGATCTGCTATGGCCTGAGCTATCATCCATCACCCATATATTTCCCCTATCACACTGGAAATCATAGCAGATGTTCCTTTAACAATCTTAGCAACAATGAACTGAAACATAATCTTGGGCTCTTCTTTAGAAATCCCATTCTTATCTTGGAAGAAAACTTGGTGGTGATGCCCTGGCTGTTTTACAAAATTATTCCTTTAGCTAGCGATTCATTCTGGCATGGGGAGGTACCATTTTTGTTCTGGGTTTTTGATTGTGATGCATATTTGTCAGGGTGTGTGAAACTTATAAATGTATTTTTATCAAGAGTTTTCCCATATGGCCATTTTTAAAAAAATGTGATCGGCTTTGTTCCCTATGAGACATTGGGCGGGTGGGGGGAGCATTTTGGATTCCCCAACGTTCAAGAGTCAGAATTTTTCCAGCTTGAAATATTGTCAGCACATCCCACTGAGAAAAAGTGGTAAGGCAAGGGAAAGCACAATTAGAGCATCCTTTGTTTTATTTATTTATTTTTCATTATTTGTGCTGTAACAAATCTAATTAGTTTGTACTTCCGAGTGGCAGATTTTGTTAAATTCCTGCAGTGCTGAGCCAGATTTCCCCACTCAGGAAGCAGAGCATCTGTCTAGGGTACACAACCGTGAGCGGTTCATGGACTCCATTCTGTGCTGTTGGAAGGAATGGCATTCTGTCTTCTTCACCAGTCTGCTGTGTGTTTGCAATGACCTCCAAACGTGGCTTTTAAGGCATGAAAAATTCCGGAGCCAGCTCTGCTCAAAAAGATATTAAAACATGAAGAGAAGCACAGGTTCAAATGCGCTGAAAAAGCAGAGCATCAGCAAATCTCGACAAAGCACTAAATCTGCCCGTGTTTCCTGAATGATGAATGTATGTGAGACTCTATCAGTGGCAGGAACACACTGTATCAGATCCTTTTAAAATATACAATCAGATTTTTGTCGGCAGCCTTTCCTAGAGGGAATTGCTCAATGCTGAGAGGCTGGGTTTGAAATATTAAAACGCGGCTTCATCTCACTAGAAGGATAGAATCAACCCTTTATCCTTCAGGGAGAGATAATCTTGGGTTCTTCTCTCTATGAAGAACGAGTTCCTATGACATGGGCGGAGGCCAGAAACACAAACACAAGCGCATAGGGTGTATTGAAAGAGAGGGGTTTCTTTGGGAGTTGAAAGCACTCAGACAACCACGGAAGATTCAGGCACAGGCAGCCACGAGCACCTTGAACTGAGCCTCCAGTGGTGTCCAGGTTTCCTAAACAGACGTAGATCAAGTCAGTGTAGCATACAGGGTTTTCAACATATGCATATGTCGAAGTATAGCATCAACATGTCCTTCTTCCACATATGTCAGGGATGAGGAGCCTATGGCCCTAATGGGATCTGAAGTCCAATGTCATCAGAAAGGTCTCTGATGACCCACCCCTGACATGGGCACAGCAGGGCTGCCAAGCCTGGCAATGTCTCCTGTGATAGTGGCCCTGCAGGTGCCACTTTCAAATAACCTTTCAAACAAGATGATGGAAATAGCCAGCCCCTGGGTTGCTGGTTGTCCCAAGCATCTGATAACTATGGATAACCTGATTTAATTATGCACCATGCCATGAAGTTTTTCTTTGGTCTCTTTTGGGCCCTGTCAGTGATCAATTTTCACAATAAGACCTTGAACTCTGGCATCTGAACTAGAGTGAACAGTATCTCAAATAGCGGCATTGCCGTAATATGGATCTTTTCTTCTTATGGGCCAACATAATCTTTACTCTTTGTTTCTCTCTGGTTACTCTTTGTGTACGATTCATAATTCTGTAAGCAGCTATCTTGTCCCTAGCCAGCTATTTTTGCAGCTTAAAAAATATAAAGTGGTAACAATCAAACAAAATGCACATACCTCGCTATGGGCTGGATTCAGGCTTAGTTAGGCTTACAGTAAACACATTGAAATCAATTAATCTGCTCTAAGCATGAATGAGTCTGGTTCCTACCTTATAGCTTGAGAAAGAGATACAATTTCTTGATGCCTTCCAGCTTGGCAGTAAAGAGCTGAGCCATGAGTGTGAAAAATGTTCAGACCTGCCTTCATATCTCTCTCTCTCTCATACACACACACACACACACACACACAAATATTGATTGGCATTTACAGATGCTTTTGACTTAATTTGTTGCAAGGCTGTCCAGTGTACTGTATCTGATTGCACTGCAGTTGTGCTTTGGACTTAAACACTTTTTGCATATTCAGCTAGAAGATTTGTGAGGTGGCATTTCACCAAAGTACTGGTATATAATTCAACCCTATGAAAACAGACTAGCGGGCTTAGCATTTTGGCTTGACCTCCACAAATGTAATTATTCACAATGTGGTTTGGATGGCCTGGAACTGTGCCCCCAAAATGGGTTATTGTAACACTGTGCTGAGGAATGAAATGTGCTGCTTCCTAATGCAAGTCATCTGAGCTCACTTGTTTTAATGTATTTATTTCTGGCTTCAGAGCATGGCAGCTAAATATGCTGGCTTAAGCAAGAGCCAGAGAGACAGTGTGCTATAGTGGAAAGGGTATGAATAAATTTGAATTGGAGAGTCTTGGATTCAGATCTACATCCAGCCTTTGACACCCCACTATAGCCCTTTTCACAAGGTTGCATCCATGCATAGACAGACTCAACTTCTGGAGATGGAGTGGGATCTCACATAATGGCCCCACCCAGATGTGGCACATCTTTCCCATCATACACGTGGCAGATGGGTACAGCAGCAGCAAGAAAAACACCCACTGGTCTGTCATGTGAGAAAGGTATTTCAGAGCACAAGCAGTAAAGGAAGCAGTAAAGGAGTCTAGAAATGTTGTGAAATGCTGAAAAGCTTCAGAATCATTTAGCCTGCTGAATCACTGTGACTCATCTTGAGGATGACTCATTCTCTGTACCTCAGGTTACAGACGCTTCAGGTTACAAACTCTGCTAACCAGGAAGTGGTTGCTCCAGGTTAAGAACTTTGCCCCAGGATAAGAACGGAAATCGTGTGCCAGCAGCGCAGAGGCAGCAGGAGGCCCCATTAGCGAAAGCACGCCTCAGGTTAAGAGAACCGTTTCAGGTTAAGAACGGACCTCTGGAACAAATTAAGTTCTTAACCCGAGGTACCACTGTATAAGTATTGTACTGTATCCGCTTGCAGACAATCTCTGTCTGTCTGTCTGTCTGTCTGTGTCTCTCTCTCTCTCTCTCTCTCTCTCTCTCTCTCTCTCTCTCTCTCTCTTTCTCTCTGTGTGTGTGTGTGTGTGTAAGGTGGAGTCTGTGCTCTGTGAAGCCTGTGTTCAATGGAGACTCTGTGTGGCTCCGCGCTGAGAGGAGTGCCAGGTCCAGGTGCCATAGCTGGCATTTGGGGTTGGTGGCAGGGTTGACAGAGAGCCCTCCTGGTGACTTTGACCACTGACAACTGCCGAATGATGCTAGTCTTTGACACTTGTCCTGACCCTGTCTGCTAAAATATTTTCCAAGGATGCAGGGTTGTTTCTCTCCCCCCCCCTTTCAGTCTAGCACTTTCCCAAGTACAATTATTAACTCCTAAAGGAAGGAAGTGTAAATACAGTAAAAATAAACCCACTAAGCAAAGATCTTTCACCTTCCTTGATGTGGTAACAGCAGCAGCAACATGAATTTCCAGCAATGCTGAAATGAAAATTAATAATAAAAATAATTAAACTCTCCTTCTGCAAGCTACGCATGCTGTGCCCAGGCTTCTACTGCAGTCCTATGAAGTTTTGCAGCAGCAGGATAAAACTTGTTTGTCAGATGGACTCCCAGGGGCATCTTAAAGGCTTGCTATTGTTTCGAACCTCTTCTAAGGGCCAGCCAAAAGAATTGGAGATGTGTCCTGTTAATTCCAAACACACACAGCCTATCAAGGAGCGACAAGCTTGCTTCTTATCAAGCACATACCAGGAACAGGGAAAACATTCAAAACTGGCTTCACCCTGTGGAGTCCTGCAGGTCGTCCATTGAGAAACCTGGGAATCTCTTGCAGACTCTCTGCCTCTGAATCTGGTAAGTGGCAACCTCCACTTTAACAAGCTGAGATGCAGCTGCAGATTACACACACACACACACACACACACACACACACACACTTGGGATTAGAGCCAAGTATTATGTGCCCGTGCTTTACAGATAATGTTCTGCTTAAGTCCTGCCCTAAATTATCAGTACTATTCAGGGTCTGACACTGTCAGCCTAGGGAGAAGGGGTAGCCTTGTTCCATCAGACCAAAGGCTTACCTGGTCCAGCATTCTTCTCTCCAGATGCCTATGGAAAGTGCACATCTCTAAAAGGGCTCTTGACATTTCTTCAATACAAAGGCCATGTTACACTGTTCCAAACCCAGACCGAAGAGTCAACAAGATAGAAACTGGTTTTTAAAACTTTTATTTATTCAAATATAGCAATGCAGAATTTGTGCCAATCTCAAATCACAGGGGATGTAGAATCTGCACAGGCAGGTAGAAAATATCCTCCCTGCTGCTAAAGGCTAAACCACTACAGAGCAACTACATCATCCAAACTGGTATGATATGATTCAAATACCATTGTCCCATAAAGGGAAGCCATGGATGTGTGACCCTGAGGGCACCAAACCAAGTAGCCTTCCAAGCTGGTTGACAATAGGAGATGGTTAGCGAAGTGCCATCGACGATGGCGTTGACCATTATCTACGTCTCTTATCTGTCCACGCTAAACACTGTATGAACCCAAGCAGCCAAATCAAGCCCTAACCCTTCCAGAAGCCACATTATTAGGCATAAAAGGTGCACCTAAAGGCCAATCAAGGTGTCCTTCTCCCCAAAGAAAGCCTCTTCAGCTCCAAATGGAAACAGATAAGCTCACACTGCTCAAAGGATAGGATGCTGGAACTGAGAAGGAAGAGCTGTGGGGAGAGATCTTATAGGCAACCCACTCCCCTGAGCCTACTGACAACTACAAACCATCTGCTGGAGTTATTTGTTGTGAGGCTTCTTAATTCATTAGGGTAGTGCAAACCTATCCCAAAAGAAAAGTCAGGAGTGATAATCTTGTCTATAACTTTGACTCTGATGAGTACCTTCTCCTATAAGTGAGTTTTGCCTTCTTTGTCTTCCCTCACCAGTGCACAGCACACTCTACCCATTCTGGACAGTGAACTACTCAAAGTTATACAGAGGAAGCCCACTGAAGTGAAGTTTCAGGTATGTCAGAAGAATATTTGGACTGGTTCTGGTCTCCCAGGTCCTAGATTAACACTCTAACCACTACAGCACATTGGCTCTGATGGAAATTGTAGCCCAATTTATTAGGGCCTTTCAAGGCTACCTTTCGGGACCGAACCCTTACAAGGTGGCCTCGCATTTAACCAAAAAAGTTAGCCATAAAAACACCACCAAAATAGAATATTAATAAAAATGGCATCATCAGCATCAATAACAATATCAATGCAAATAGTTTAAATTTTATTTCAGCCCCAAAGCAAGCCAGCACCACAATGCTCTCTTTTTAAGAGAATGTGGTTCTAAACAAATGGTTCCTTAAAACCCTCTTAAAGCCTGTAATGATGGTACCACACACAGGTCATTTGGAGCAGAATCCCACCTGCCTGGGGATTCCACTTGGAGTTCCCTAGCCCTGCCTTCCTGCTTCCCAGCAGCATCTAGCTGACCAAAGCAGGAAGCTGGATGCTGCTGTACTATGTGGACCTTTGGTCTGCACCAATTGGGTTATTCTTATGTGCATTTACCACTGTAAAAAGGCTGCCTTTTTTGATATGCTTAGAGTAAACACACCACTGAAAATCAGCCCTGAAGCTGATATTCAGTGGTGCATTGCTACGTTAGTGGAAACAAGCAGAGAAATAGATGCTTTCAGACATGCCCTTTGCGGGTACGTGATGGGGAGCACAAGCATAACTAATACCTCCTATTCAGGTTGTCCCTCTTGGGTACAGCCTAGAAAAATCTGGCTACAAGAGCTTTATGGATATGCAGTTCTCCTTTTCACCAAAAGTAATTATCCCTCGCATCGCATCGTACTGTGCCACAGCGGTAAAGCCTCACGTCCACGTCAGTGTGGAAGATGAAGAAGATAAGATGGGAGGGGAGATAAATGGTAATATTCCTCTCTCTCTTCTCTGTGTGCACAGAAAGAGAATGATCAGTGTCGGGGGGGGGGGAGGGGAAAGGAAGCCACAAATTCCTCAGAGGTACTGGGGGGAGGGGGGGCAAGTTGAGAGAAAGAATTAATTCCAGAGGAGGAGGAGGAGGAAGAAAGAGAAATCAATTGGGGGTGGCGAGAGAAGGAGCAATTAATTTGGAGCATTTGTGTGTGAGAGGAGCCATGAATTCCAAAGGAGGAGGGAGTGGGAGAAGGAGAAGGAGCAATCAACTGGCAGGGGGTGAGCCTGCCCTTTAAGCATTTCCCCCTCCTCTTAATTGGGTCCACAAGGGTAGGCTGAATGGCTGGAGCATTTGTATGTATCTGTAGTTCAGAAGCTGCAATCAAATGAAGGAACCAAAAGGCGGGGCTTAGAGTATTACAGCTAAAAACCACTTAATTTCTATCCAACATCATTCTAACATTCATTAATTTTACAATATTTCTGTAAATAGTCTTTAAACTTTTTCCAGTCTTCTTCCACTGACTCTTCTCCCTGGTCTCGGATTCTGCCAGTCATTTCCGCCAATTCCATATAGTCCATCACCTTCATCTGCCATTCTTCCAGAGTGGGTAAATCTTGTGTCTTCCAGTACTTTGCAATAAGTATTCTTGCTGCTGTTGTGGCGTACATAAAAAAAGTTCTATCCTTCTTTAACACCAATTGGCCGACTATGCTGAGGAGAAAGGCCTCTGGTTTCTTCAGGAAGGTATATTTAAATACCTTTTTCATTTCATTATAAATCATCTCCCAGAAAGCCTTAATCCTTGGGCACGTCCACCAAAGGTGAAAGAATGAACCTTCGGTTTCTTTACATTTCCAACATTTATTGTCGGGCAAGTGATAAATTTTTGCAAGCTTGACTGGGGTCATGTACCACCTGTATATCATTTTCATAATATTCTCTCTTAAGGCATTACATGCCATGAACTTCATACCTGTGGTCGATAACTGTTCCCAGTCAGCCATCATAATGTTATGTCCAACATCTTGTGCCCATTTAATCATAACAGATTTCACAGTTTCATCCTGAGTATTCCATTTCAACAGCAAGTTATACATCCTTGACAAAATCTTAGTTTTGGGATCCAACAGTTCTGTTTCCAATTTTGATTTTTCCACCTGGAATCCAATTTTTTTGTCCAAATTGTATGCCTCTGAGCTTTGCTTCTTCTTAAAAACGGGTTTCAGGAGACCAGATATATTCATGCTTACTCAGAAGGAAACCCCATTGTATTCTCCCAAATGAGCATGCACAGGAGCCCAAACCAATGCACCTTCACTTTACTATGATGTAAGGCAATCTATGCCCAATGAGTTTTACTCCCAGATAAGTGAGTAGAGGATTTACAGCTAGAGGCCTGTGTAGTGCCCGCAACTAAGAAATGCAAATTAAGGGCTGATGTTTGAGGGAGTTCTGAAGGCCCTTCCTCTTGATTTATTAACAAAACCTTTTCTCGATCTGCACAGCAACTTCATCATGGGCTTGTGGCTTGGGCATGAATCTTTAGGTAGCTAAGTTCTTGAGGGCTGGGGCTCAACCTCTCCAGGGGCTTGTCTCCTGGCACTCCACCCTGAGGATTCAAGAGGATCCTGGGGGAGCAAAACCAGGGAGGCTCCCACAGACTTTTGGGATCTTCAGAGCTGGCAATAGGGGCCCCTGCCTATTTCCCCCTAGTCTTCAGTCAGCTCATTTTTCAAGCAGTTGGCATCCAGCTCTGGGTCAGGGCTGACTGCAGCCCTACAGACTGCTGGTTTTGGGACCTAGGGTGCTGTGATTAGGGATGGACCCACACAACAACAACAACAACAACAAAAGAGTATGGAAAGGGGGACAGAAACGGACTCTGCACTGTTTCCACATGCAGGGTTGGAGCAGGCGCACCCTCATCCAGTTGGCAGGGAGAAGATGCATTAGCCCCCTGCTGTAACAAAATACCCATACAGTGGTACCTCGGGTTACATACGCTTCAGGTAACATACACTTCAGGTTACAGACTCCGCTAACCCAGAAATAGTATCTCGG
Organism: Podarcis bocagei; assembly: GCF_964188305.1. Taxonomy (NCBI): domain Eukaryota; kingdom Metazoa; phylum Chordata; class Lepidosauria; order Squamata; family Lacertidae; genus Podarcis; species Podarcis bocagei. The sequence goes on from NC_138126.1 coordinate 45,148,359, forward strand.
GTTAAGAACTTTGCTTCAGGATGAGAACAGAAATCGTGCGGCGGTGGCGCGGCAGCAGCGGGAGGCCCCATTAGCTAAAGTGGTGCTTCAGGTTAAGAACAGTTTCAGGTTAAGAATGGACCTACAGAATGAATTAAGTACTTAACCCGAGGTACCACTGTATAGTGCTGAAACGTTCCTAGCTTCCCACCTCCAGCAAACTGAATCAACTTTCCTCCTCGCATACTTATTCCCCTGACTGTCTTGAAGACCACAGACGGCTGTGCTCTTCAACTGGCTGAAGCTGGCATCAAACTGGCTTGAAGATGCAACTCATATGTTGTCCCACCTTGGCTCAGATAATAACTCCAATACAAATCTGGATATTTCAGTCTTCCATTAATTCACATTGAAAGGTTGCCCCCCCCCAAATAAAAATAAAAATCAGAAGCTCCAAAATGCCCCGAATCATTTTGGTTCTTTATTTAGAATTCATAGAAATGTGAAGAACACCCCTGCGAGGAGCATTCTGGAATATTTCACAACATTTCCTCCCCAATATTCATAGCTGTCTTTCTTCTTCTTCCATGAATGTGAGGAGGGAATGTGCTTCATATAGGGGAATACAAAGACAAAATAAAATTGCTTCACTAAATTAATTTGCAAGAACTAGATTTTCTTATTAGAGCCTGATTTTTTTTTTAGACAGTTTTCTTATGAATTTTTGGTATTTTATATCCTGTATCTCAGAACTGGTCCCCTTATTACATTATCTGGTATGAACAAGGAACTATAATACATAAATATATTATACTTATGAATTGCTTTCCTATCCAAATTCTGTGACTGGTATAAAGCTTTCTGTGCATGAGAAACTGCATTATATTGAGCCAGACATTTGGTTCATAGAATCAGATGATTGTAGAGTTGGAAATGACCCCAAGGTTCATCTAGTCAAACCCACACAAATGCAGGCATCTCAACTAAAGCATCCATGATAGATATCCATCCAACCTCTGCTTATAAACCTCCAATGAAGGAGAGTCCACAACCTCCTGAGGGAGTCCATTCCACTGTCAAACAGCACTTAATGTCAGAAGGTTATTCCTGATGTTTAGTCAGAATCTTCTTTCTTGAAACTTGAATCCATTGCTTTGGGACCTATTCTCCAAAGGAGGATACTAGCTTATTCCATCTTCCATGAGACAGCCCTTAAGAGACTTGAAGATGTCTATCATATCTCCAAGATATGATAGACAAGAAGGCCTTCTTAAACAAGCAATGCAAAGAAATAGAGGAAAACAATAGAATGGGAAAAACCAGAGATCTGTTCAAGAAAATTGGGGATATGAAAGGAACATTTCGTACAAAGATTACCATAATAAAAGACAAAAGTGGAAAGGACCTAACAGAAGCAGAAGACATCAAGAAGAGGTGGCAAGAATACACAGAGGAACTATACCAGAAAGAAATGGATGACTCGTATACCCCAGGTAGTGTGGTTGCTGACCTTGAACCAGACATCCTGGAGAGTGAAGTCAAATGGGCCTTAGAAACCACTGCTAATAACAAGGCCAGTGGAAGTGATGATATTCCAGCTGAACTATTTAAAATTTTTAAAGATGATGCTGTTAAGGTGCTACACTCAATATGCCAGCAAATTTGGAAAACTCAGCAGTGGCCAGAGGATTGGAGAAGATCAGTCTACATCCCAATCCCAAAGAAGGGCAGTGCCAAAGAATGCTCCAACTACCGCACAATTGCACTCATTTCACACGCTAGCAAGGTTATGCTTAAAATTCTACAAGGCAGGGTTAAGCAGTATGTGGACCGAGAACTCCCAGAAGTGCAAGCTGGATTTTGAAGGGGCAGAGGAACCAGAGACCAAATTACAAACATGCGCTGGATTATGGAGAAAGCTAGAGAGTTCCAGAAAGACATCTACTTCTGCTTCATTGACTATGCAAAAGCCTTTGACTGTGTCGACCACAGCAAACTATGGCAAGTTCTCAAAGAAATGGGAGTTCCTGATCACCTCATCTGTCTCCTGAGAAATCTCTATGCGGGACAAGATGCTACAGTTAGAACTGGATATGGAACAACTGATTGGTTCAAAATTGGGAAAGGAGTACGCCAAGGCTGTATATTGTCTCCCTGCTTATTTAACTTATATGCAGAATTCATCATGCGAAAGGCTGGACTGAATGAATCCCAAGCCGGAATTAAGATCGCCGGAAGAAATATCAACAGCCTCAGATATGCAGATGACACAACCTTGATGGCAGAAAGTGAGGAGGAATTAAAGAACCTTTTAATGAGGGTGAAAGAGGAGAGCGCAAAATATGGTCTGAAGCTCAACATCAAAAAAACGAAGATCATGGCCACTAGTCCCATCACCTCCTGGCAAATAGAAGGTGAAGAAATGGAGGCAGTGAGAGATTTTACTTTCTTGGGCTCCATGATCACTGCAGATGGTGACAGCAGTCACGAAATTAAAAGATGCTTGCTGCTTGGGAGAAAGGCGATGGCAAACCTAGACAGTATCTTAAAAAGCAGAGACATCACCTTGCCAACAAAGGTCCGTATAGTTAAAGCCATGGTTTTCCCAGTAGTGATGTATGGAAGTGAGAGCTGGACCATCAAGAAGGCTGATCGCCGAAGAATTGATGCTTTTGAATTATGGTGCTGGAGGAGACTCTTGAGAGTCCCATGCACTGCAAGAAGATCAAACGTATCCATTCTTAAGGAAATCAGCCCTGAGTGCTCACTGGAAGGACAGATCATGAAGCTGAGGCTCCAATACTTTGGCCACCTCATGAGAAGAGAAAACTCCTTGGAAAAGACCCTGATGTTGGGAAAGATGGAGGGCACAAGAAGAAGGGGACGACAGAGGACGAGATAGTTGGACAGTGTTCTCGAAGCTACAAACATGAGTCTGACCAAACTGCGGGAGGCAGTGGAAGACAGGAGTGCCTGGTGTGCTCTGGTCCATGGGGTCACGAAGAGTCGGACACGACTAAACGACTAAACAACAACAACAATCATATTTCCTCTCAGTTTCCTCTTTTCCAGGCTAAATAAGCCCAACTCCTCAACCATTCCTCATAAGCTTTGGTTCCCAGACCCTTGAACATCTTGGTTCCGCTCCTCTGCAAATGTTCCAGCTTGTCAACATTCTTCTTGAATTGTGGTGCCCTGAACTGCACACTGTATTCCAGAATAGAGAGGAACTATTACTGCCCTTGATCTGGACTCTATACTTGTTGATGCAGCCTAGATTAGAATTAGCTTGTTTTACTGCTGTATCACACTGTTGGCTCATGTTAAGCTTGTGATTTACTAAGACCCCTAGATCCTTTTCACATGTACTACTGGCAAGCCAGGTGTTTTCCATCTTATATTTGTGCAGCTGTCTATTCCTACCTAAGTGCAGAACCTTACATTTGTCCCTATTGAATTTCATTTTGTTAGTTTGGGCCCAGTTCTCCAATCTGTTAAGGTCATTTTGAATCCTGATTCTGTCTTCTGAGGCATTAGCCACCCCTCCCAGTTTGGTATTATCTGCAAATTTGATTAACATCCCCTCAATACCTTCATCCAAGTCATTTATAAACACATTGAACAACAACAGGCCCAGGACAGAACCCTGTGGCACTTAGCTTGTCACTTTTTCCCAGGATAATGAGGAACAATTAACAAGTACTCTTTAGTTTGGTCAGTCAATGAGCTACAAATCCAGCTAACAGTTACCTCATCCAGCCCACATTTTACCAACTTCCCCACAAGGAGATCATGGGGAACTTCATCAAAAGCCTTAATGAAATCAAAGTACGCTACATAGACAGCATTTCCCTTATCCCCAAACTTGTAACCATCAAAATAAAAAATGAGATTCATCTGGCATGACTTGTTTTTGAGAAAACCATGCTGGGTCTTAGGAATCATAGCATCCTTTTCTAAGTGCTCACAGACGAACTGTTTAATTATCTGTTCTAGGCCTTTGCTGATAATTGATGTCAAAGTGACCAGTCGGTAGTTGTCTGGGTCTTCTCCCCCCCCCCCACTTTTTGAAGATGAGAACAGCATTTGCCCACCACCAGTCCACAGGGACCTCACCCACTCACCAAGAATTCATAAAGGTTATAGACAGAGTCTCTGGGATTACATCTGCAACCTCCTTTAGTACCCTTGGGTGTAGCTCATCGGGCCCTGGAAATCTGAATTCTGAGTTTAGTGTTCCCTTCGCTTTGAGAATTTCATCTCAGTCCAGCAACACAGGTTCCTCACCTATGGTCTACCCTGGCTGGTAATAGCCCTTCAGGGTTTCAGATGGGATTCTTTCCAGCCCTGTCTGGAGGTGCTGGGGACTGAACCTGAGGCCTTCTGCATGCAGAGCATATGTTCTGCCACTAAGCTATGGCTTGCAAGTTAACCAGGGCTGCATAAATTTTATTTGCACATTCAATATTAGTTGTGCATTTATTATTATTATTATTATTATTATTATTATTATTATTATTATTATTATTATTATTATTATTATTTGTTTGCAGCATGAAAGTAGCATCCTAATATTTTGTGTGTGTCTGCTTTTAAATGCCTAACAGAATATGTTGGAACATTAGCAGCTTGATGAAGATTTGCATGTGATGAGGGGAGAAAGTCATCATTTTCTAGTTGAACTGATCTGAACTAGTGCCAAGCACAACAAGGGAACTGTGAGGAAGATCTGGGGCATGCATAATCCATATGGATACATGTGTGCAGCAGTTAATCATCAAAGATCTGATCTGAGTAGTTAATATAGTGATGATGTCTAATTATTGACATAACTACTCTTCTGCCTTAGCAGGTCAAGGCTGAGCAGACTACAGGCTTCTCAGGAGAAGCCATTCTTGCCAAACATTCCCCTAAGATACACATATTATGCTTTGTCACACACTGCTGCTTCCAATGGGCCTATTCCAGTCAATATTTCTGTTTTTGTGACTTGCCCACAGACAGCTTTCCAGGTCATTTGGCCAGCATGACTAAACTGCTTCTGGTGCAATGGAACACCATGACAGAAACTAGAGCACACAATTACCTTCCTGCCACAGTGGTACCTATTTATCTACTTGCACTGGTGCGCTTTAGAACTTCCAGATTGGCAGAAGCTGGGACAGAGCAACGGGAGCTCACCCCGTCACATGAATTTGAACTGCCAACCTTCTGATCAGCAAGCCCAAGAGGCTCAGTGGTTTAGACCACAGCGCCACCCGCGTCCCACATTCTTCTGTGTAGTGACAATGGAAGTTCACAGAAACCAAAACTTTTTAAAAGTGGGATGACAACATGGAAAGCAGGGGAATGTGATTGTTTTCCAGCTGTGTGGAGTAACGGAAGTAACACAGACATCAAATACTGGGGGGGAAAGGCCAATGCAAAAGCAACAACAGTCAGTGAAACAGATATTGCAATATCCCAGCTAGAGATTAGGTCACAGTGCTATGTAAATCATCCTAAAGACCATAGTTTTTTTAAAAAACAACAACAGATTTACTTCTTAACTGAAATCAATGAATGGAGAATTGCACAAGCACACACAGTGTGTGTGTGTGTGTGTGTGTGTGTGTGTGTGTGTGTGTGTGTGAAATAAATACTCCACAATATTGGAATTATGGATCTCCACAGTACAAAATGTATCCATCATCCAGAAAAAGAAAACCCATTAAAAAGAGGGCAAAGGAAGACTTTATTAATCAAAAGCAGATCCCTTTAAAGAAATAAATTCCTTATTTAGATCTTAAAGAGCTTTGCAAGCACATAAGGGACCTATTTGGCAATACGCTAGCAGTTTTATAGCACAGAACACCAACAGTATGTGTTAAATTTATTGAGTCTTTTATTGTGAATGGTGAAAATGAAGTCAATGTACAAATCGAGTTCCTTAACTGTACCTTTAACTTGGCAGAAAAAGAGATACTTCAAGCCAGGTCGCCAGTAATATAGGAAAGCATTTGACAAATGGTCACAGATCCCGGCTGAACATTTCTTTTTGCCTTAGCAGATATCAGTCGTTAGAACTCTTCTGGATTTACCACCGCCACCTTCTTTTAAATGCCCCACGTCCGTCTTGTAGAAGCAGCAAAGGATACAGGCAAATTGTGAGCATGTAACTAATTTAAGTCTCATGCGAGTGAAGGTCCCGGCTGGCTTTGCTCTGTGAATCGGAGCCGGGGAGCCTCTGCAATCACTCGAAGCAGCGGCATTTCCCAGAAAGCTCTGGGAAACCTGACACAATTGCCGATCAATACCCTCTCCAGATAATTGATGGCCCACTGAAGGGGGAGAAGAGAAAGGAGGAAGGAAAGAAAAGGGAAAAGGGTCATCAATACACAATCTTAGTTAGGAAACGGAGGACTGGAGAGAGGTGTTTTCTACGGTTTAGGAATAATAGCCAGGCTTAAGAAGAAAAATGAGAAACGAAAAGAAGAAGAGTACTTTCAGATAGATGTGTCACTGGGAAGATAAGAGGTCGAGAAGAAGCTGGTTGAAGATACTGACGGAGAAACTAGTGGGGAAACCAGAAGGACTTTTGAGCAAGGACTGAATGCCAGTGGTCCTAAAGCCTTTTTTCACATCCCAAACCACCATTACCACAACAGCAGGGAACCCCAAGAGAAATAGTATATCCCAGGGGCCAAATCTCAACATATCTAGGACCTGCTTACAAACTTCTGCTTTTTAGTGTGAAAAGAGAGGCTGTTATTAGAGGCAATGGGGCTGATCAAGAACCAGGCCAGGACCAAATTTGGTTGCTGCCACACGAGCCCTTCGTCTAGCCTTTGTCCACTGGGGAATCCAGAGGATGATGCTTCCCAGTTGTTGCATTCCTGTGTTTTCAGGGACTTCCTGCTGCATCCAGACCTAATTTGTGGTGATTTGGGGAGGGGGAGGTAAGAAAACATAACTTGCAGCACCAGCCTGCCTGGCGTCAACAGGCAAAGTACTCTATTGCCCTCTGTGCCTTTATTTCAGGGGTGGAGGACCTCAGGCCTGGGAGCCAAATGTGGCCTCCAGGCCTCTGTCTAGTCCTAAAGCCACTCCCCAGGCAATGCTTCACCCCCAGGCCACACCCCCTTTCCCCAGGCCCTGCCCCTGCTAGCCCTGATCCACATCCTCCTTGCATCCTTTTGCCTGACTGGAATATGCTCTTGCACTGTAATACGCCACTTGCTTGCCAGGATGGAGAGATGAGTGTGTAGAAATCTCTGGTTTTCGAATAGTTGGAATGTATCCTACTATCCAAGGGTAAGAGGGGCACCTGTTGCTCCACCCACTTTCACCTCTGCCCCCCACCCACCACTAGCATGCAGTCCCTGAGATGGTTGCCCATGACACAATGTGGCCCTCAGGTTGGGGGGGGGGGAACCCAGTCCTGCTTTAATGAAGCGCTTCTCATTTGCAGGTTCAGCCCATTTTATGGCTTTCTGATGGGTTTAGGTCAAGGATTTGCAATAAATGGCCCATTAACTGATCAATAGATGGCTTCTCTTAATTGCTGTGGTGGTAGCTAGGGATGGGGAGATTTTTTAACTAGGGATGCTTGAGGAATTAAAAAACATATACAAAATGACTTGATTGGTACCTTTCAGAGGATCAGAATGTAGCTATGCACTAGAGCTATGTATTTGAGTGAATATTTCAAGAGAAAATATGCACAGCTGGACACCTGTGGGTTTTTGGGGGTGGACTCATCCACACTTCTGTTTGTTGCGTGATTTCCAGTCACAGGTCCAAGAGGCTTGTCTTTTGTCTTGTCACTTTCCTCTGGAAAACCCACTAATTACTGTTGAATCAGAACAAATGTCAATCTTGTTTTCTGCAGATTGACATTTGTTCTGATTCTGCAGTAAATGGCAGGTTTTCCTGGGGAAATTGGTCAGAAAAAGGGAAAACCTCTTAGAACCATGCACAGAACAAACAGAAGAAAATGTGGGACAAATGGGAGTGTGGATGAGCTCCATGTGTGAGAGAGAGATGGAATATAGCAGAAGACATTGTGACCGTTTAAGGCTGAAGTCCTCCGTGCCTTTTCCTGGGACTAAATTCCAGCGGATTCAGTGGGACTTACTTCTGAATAAATAAGCTTAGGGACGTGCTGTAAACTCCTTCTCGTGCTTCCCTTTGATCTGGAGTTATGGCATATGTCTGCACATCGTCTCACAGAGACACACAGAATATTTCATCGCTTTGATAAGTCTGTGCCTCACAGGCAAGATTTCAAAGGGAATATCCAATCACACACACAAGCCTCCCTTTGCTCAGCAACTTTGCAGGGGGAAAGAGGCCCGGGTGTCAACTGTGAAAGATGCAGATGTGCTCGCAATCAAAGGCAAGGAGGTTGCTCTTGGCACAACCGCCAGACCGAGAAGGGACTGACAAGGTCTTCTCCTCCCCCCCCCCCACCTCCAGGAGGCTTAAGAGCCCCATTTCATTTCCATCGCAGTATGGCCAGCTGTTCAAATTAGTGCTCTCCAAGGTAGGATGAATTATTACATCTTATTCCAGCATTTGCCACAGATTCATTGCTATGGGCATGTAAATCAGACCCCACCGGTGAACTGCTGAAACCACATCTGTATTCCTGTCCCTTGAGGGAGCCTGTAAATTAGAGCGGGGTCTAGTGCCTTCATAGAAGGGCACTTCAGGAATATGTGTGGCAATGGGCCAGATGGACCTCTTTCCGCCTCCCGTGTGCTGCAACTTCAACTAAATGCATTTAGAATGATGAAGGAGGGTCAGCTCACCCAAGAATAAACTCCTGATCGGTATCAGGTAAACCATGAAGTCTAGGCTCCGCAAGCAGTCATGTATCATCATCAGCCATTGCGCAACCTGAGATAATTGCCTGAGTAAAAGTGGAAGTGTCCAGCTAGGCTGCAGCAGAGTCCCCGTCTCACTCTAAGTTCTGTGCCAAACGTCAGCAGAAAGTTGTTTCACAAAACCTCTGCTTGACTCATCTCTGTTTCCTCTTGGTATGATCATGTTCTCACACATTCTGTGCATTGGGATTGACACCCAGCCTGAAGCATGAGCAGAGGCACCACCTTGGAGGGCTATTGGGAGGGGTCAGTGTCTCATATGTGACATCATGCATGACGTGGTGTCAAGACGTTGGGAGGAGCTGGGGGCAAGGCTGGACACAGTGGTCCCTTACCTTTCTCGCCCTGATCTGGCCACAGTCATCCATGTGATGGTCACCTCCAGGCTTGATTATTGTAACTTGCTCTACGTGGGGCTGCCCTTGAAGCTGACCCAGAAACTCCAGCGGGTGCAGGTTTTATTGGAAATTTATTAGTGTTAACAACCCTGAGCCCAGTTCTGGCTGGGGAGGGCGTGGTATAACTTTATTTTTTTTATTTTTTTTAAAAAGGCCAGTGGCTCCTCTGCCTTTTCCTCCTCCTGGCACCACACCACCCTCCCCCTCCATGGCACGAGAAGGAGGAGCCAGCCACTGGAGCCGCACTGTGCCCAGCTCCACCCTTGGCTCTGCATTCAGCCTCCTTTGCCCCCTCAATATTGGGTGTCCCTGGCCCCCTCCCAAAAGATATTGAGGGGGCTCAAAACAGTTCAGCCTCCAGGAGCTGGCACCTCTGAACTTGATGGTGCTCATGACAGCAAAACATCATACTGTGTTATGTCTGAATGCAGCTATGGAACTTTCTCTGAGCACCCCTATGGGAAAGTCAGTGCTCACCAACTCTACTTGGAGATGATGACTGAAGCTAACCAAGGGGGCTTTGAAAGAGCCAGGATTAAAACTGAGGTCCTTGCTATTAATATGAGCCCAGAGGTTGGGTTCTTAACCCAAAGGCTGTTCTTCCTCAGAGCCATTCAAATGCTGTTCCAGTTCACTCCAGTGGGAGCTCAGATTCTTGGTTCCTGATCACTCAGCTCTGAGCCCTTGGGGACATCCAAAAACTAGCCAGTTTGGCTTCTGATGTGATGTTGTTTCCAGGCCAACACAGTTCACAGAAGCCACTTTTGAACCGAGCCAAATCTCTGACCCTTTTGAAGCCTGCCTGCTGCTCATCTTTACAGCTCACTGCTCCAATCAAAAGGGAGCATATGACAGCCAGGCAGACCCCTAAAAAAAGAATGAAAGAAGAAAGGCTTAGAAAGACACCCTGCCGCTTTCCGTGTACTAAATCTCTCCTAGCCCCTTTTCCTTCCTTCATTTCTGTCTCTTTTATATAATTTATGGTGTATAAATAAATTATATCTGAATCAATGTTGAGATGCTGTTTTTCTCCCAGTTATACATTAGAGGGCCATATATAATATTGTCTTTCGGTGAGTTACAGCTCAGATGAGATTTTATCTCAGGATTTTGTGGTTTAAAAAGGCCCTGATGATAAAGGATGGAGAAATGTGTGGTGTGGTTTTTGCAATGAAGCCCGACCTGAGAAATGATGGATCGTTCGCTCCCCATATAGAACCTAACCCCAAGTTCTTCCTGTAATCAGCATGTTCTGTTGCCATGATGGGGTTTTTAGCAGTGGAGGGAGGGAGAGATCGCATCTCTGGCCCACTTGTCTATCCCTCCTCTTGGCATACCTTGGTGAAGCACATCTGTTGCTTCAGCTGTTCTCAAAGCCTTTGGCATCTCGCAGTCCTTAGCTTGGCGTTGCCAGGCTGATTTGCATCCCAGATCCATTCCAACTGAAAGACCAAGGCTGACTCGCACATGTGGCTGCACTTATTAGCAAGACTTGTTAACTATCTTCGCCTCCAGCAGCTCCATTGCACCTCCAACCCGATATCGCCACCCCCTTTCTGTTCCCTTGGCTTCTCCTCTGTGGAAGTGGGCTTCCAAATTCATTAGTTCTGCTGTAATCCCTCTGTAAGGCTCTCAGCAGAAGCATGCACTGGCATCCACCCCTCAGCCAGTGTTCCCTTCCTGAAGGCCGACTGGCTTAGTGGGTCCATTCAGATGCTGCACTGCCAACCACCATCGTACAAGAGAAATAGGTGGCAAAGCAACAGGAGTAGGGTTGCTTTGTTTGAAATATGGCAACCCTAAGCAGGAGGATTGACTGACACATCTCCTTTGGGAGAAGAGCCACTGCAGCTGGATCATTAATGTAGCACAGCAGCTGCAGACTATAGGGAGCCTTGTTCCTGGTATCCACAACTAGGTTGTCCAGATGCCAGAGAGAACCCCCCCCCCCGAACCGTTAATGGTCATGTCAAAGAGGGAATTCCAGACTGGTGACAGGGAGCGGCTGGTGGGACCATGTAACACCAGTCCTAAAGGATCTATGTTGGCTCCAAGTATGCTTCCGAGCACAATCCATAGTGTTTGCGCTGACCTTTAAAGCCCTAAACAGCCTTGCCCCTGTATACCCGAAGGAGCGTCCCCACCCCCATCATCCAGCCCAGACACTGAGGTCCAGCTCTGAGGGCCTTCTGGCAGTTCCCTCACTGCGAGAAGTGAGGTTCCAGGGAAGCAGGCAAAGGGCATTCTTGGTAGTGGTGCCAGCCCTATGGAACAGCCTCCCTTTTGGAAGACACCTGAAGGCAGCCCTGTATATATATAAAAAAATGTTTCTTTTACTGCGTGGTGTTTAATTTGTTGGAAGCCACCCAGAGTGGCTGGGGCAACCCAGTCAGATGGGTGGCTTATCATCATCATCATCATCATCGAGGTGGGTGAAGCTGTACTGCAGCCTGGCTATCAGCAATATGTCAATATTGAGTCCTTCCATGCCACACTATTGGGTCCTCTACAGCAGGGGTGCAGCACCTTTTTCAGTCCAAAGCCCACATTGCCTCATGGGCAACTTTCGGGAGGAGGTCGCATGTGATTTTCACCTTTGTATGGTAGGCTGCAATCCAGCCATGCAAGAGCCAGAGGTTTCTGCTTGCACATCTCTCCATCTAGGCAAGCAAGAGGCACAGTCACAGTTCAAGGACACAGGCAAAAGCACTCAAAGGGAACACTGAGAGGGATGATAAAGGGTATGGCCTAAGTGAAAGGAGTGTGGCCTGGGGAGGGCCTGACGTTCCCCACCCTGTTCTAGAGCAGCGGTTCTCAACCTGTGGGTCCCCAGATGTTGTTGGACTACAATTCCCATCATCCCTGAGCTCTGGCCTTGCTAGCTAGGGGTGATGGGAGTTGTTGTCCAACAACATCTGGGGACCCACAGGTTGAGAAAGACTGTTCTAGAGTATCTTGTTGTGAACACCTCCTCTGGTTTTAAACTGGAGAGGCAGCAATGAGAAACACAAACACAATCTAATATCCAATGTAATTCCCCCTCCGCTTCTTGCCCCCACTCCACAGCTCCCAGGACTGAAGGCAACTTCCAAGAGCAACCACACACACACACACACACGGCTGTAGCACAATTGTTACAACCTGCCATGGGCATAGGTCAGTTTTTGCATTTGGCTGCCATTTGCAAGGTGACTAGGGGACAAAGAAAGCCCATAGATCTTCTTGCTCTGACAAATGATCTCACCCAAAGCAGGGTCCTGGTGTTGAGCTTTAAAGGCAGGTAAATCTTTTGCTTTTTAAAATCGAAACCTACAGAGCCCATTAATTGGTGTCTTACTTGCAGTGAACCATCGGCTCTAATTTGACACATATTTTATGGATTGCTCTACCCCCTCGGTTCATAAAAATGATCTGACTTCTCCTCGCCTCACTGGCCAAAGCTACTTTCCAAATGCCTGTCCATACTCTCAAATGAAAAATGATAGCCCTCAAAAGGTGATGTGTCGGATAGGTATGAGACAAGCCCACACATGCACAGCGTAGGGATCTGGTGGCTTAAAATTATAAAGATAAGGAGAATGATGAACTCTCTCATTACCTCAGTTTATCACTCTGACAACTTAGGAGAGTAAATAAAACAAATGAATAGCTAAGGAGCAGTACAAATTAAGCCACAGATGGAAGCAATAAGGTTCTGGGAATTCACAGGATATTTAACCTATGAGGCACTGCTGATTTCACTGCCCTATCCATGTGCAACAGTGTCCTCCTCTTACTATCGAAAACACATCGCATGAGGCGTTGTCCAAAATTCTGTCCATTAACAGAAGAACAGGTGAAATGCAAAATTCCTCCAAGATGGAATTGTGTGGTGAAATTGGTGGTGGGTCAACAGTGTCTCCCTTGCTTCTGTCTGTTCCAGAGATATCTACTCTGTTCTGTAATACTTGGCATTCTGCAGGAACTGCATGGGATTTTTGTGCATGCATTCTTTGCTCAGAGTAACAGTGTAGTACATGTTGCACTGAAACTGCAATCAAAGGTATGGTAAAGGTAAAGGGACCCTGGACCATTAGGTCCAGTCGTGGCCAACTCTGGGGTTGCAGCGCTCATTTCGCTTTATTGGCCGAGGGAGCTGGAGTACAGCTTCCGGGTCATGTGGCCAGCATGACTAAGCCGCTTCTGGTGAACCAGAGCAGCACACGGAAACTCCGTTTACCTTGCTGCCGGAGCGGTACCTATTTATCTACTTGCACTTTGACGTGCTTTAGAACTGCTAGGTTGGCAGGAGCAGGGACCAACAACGGAAGCTCACCCCATCGCGGGGATTCGAACCGCCTACCTTCTGATCGGCAAGTCCTAGGCTCTGTGATTTAACCCACAGCACCACCAGTGTGGCAAGTGACATGACAACAGGCTAAATGGATTCCCACCCCCCGCAGACATCCATGGCTCTGTCCAGGATAAAAAGGCTTCAGTGTGGAGCTTCAGTGTGGAACTACTGCTCAAGTAGTTCACTCTTCCCAAATTTCAAGTCATGTTCAATTTTATTTTCCAAAAAGCGTATTTGACACAGTACTTTAATGTCCACCAATGAGTGGCACATGCACATTGTGGGGAAGAAGAGATATTGTGCTGGAGAGAAGAGAGACTTCACTTTATCTGTAATGCAAGGCACGAATGGTGGCCTTAATACAGCAGCAAATATTTCATAGCTTGATTTTATGGGATTATTCCATTGACAGGCTAATAATTCCCAGAGTTCCTTGGGAAGACAACTTGGTTTTTAAACCACTCTGGAAATTGTAGCTCTGTGAGGGGGAATAGAGATCTCCTAACAACTTTCTCAGCATCCTTAAGAAACTACAGTTCCCAGGATTCTCTTGGGGAAGTCATGGGTGTTTAAAGTGCTTTGATACTGCTTTAAATGCACAGTGAAGGTGGGGCCTTAGTCATCTGAGTCCATTGGTTTGCGTGCTGCCCTCTGGAGCAACAAAATACAAATTTGAGCCATTTTCTATATGATAGCCCTTCAAATATTTAAGAGAGCTACCATATTGCCTCTTGATTGCCTCTTCCCTTGGCTAAACATACCCAGCTCCTTCCTTCTTCCATCATCAGCCTTGGTCTCCAGCCCTGCTCACTATTTGTGTCTTCCTTCTCTGGGCATGATCCAGAGGCAATACATGGAAAAGTAACTCCACTGCACTATGTCTTCTGTGAGCAATCATTGCTTGTTGCTGCAATATGTTTGCTTTCTCTCTCTCTTCGAATGACTACTTATGAACTGACAAAAAAGGGGGAAAACACAGCACCAAAAATGAGAAAAGAAGATACAAATTTGCATAAAAAATAATATGGTAATTTATACGTATAGATGCAAATTGAGAAAGGTTGTCTATGGTTTAAATAGAACTACAATGCATCTCTCCATAGTGGGGAAGAATGTGACCGGGTTAACTGTGTGATTGCTCAATATGCAGTCCAGGCCCTCACTGTAGATGAGCCATCTCAAAGCCCCTGCTTTCTTTTCCAATGATGACTTTATCTTTTAACTGAACTTGGACTAGACAACTCTTCACATAGAGGATGCCTTCAGGTAGAGGACTGCCCTCTGCAAAGCAGCATGAATGATCACCCTTCCCTTTCTCCCTCCCTTCCTCTCGTGTGTGTGTGTGTGTGTGTGTGTGTGTGAGAGAGAGAGAGAGAGAGAGAGAGAGAGAGAGAATTTCCTATACTTATTACTATCTCTGCCACGAAAATATATTTCCCCTCCTGTAGCATTTAATCTGATCCCTTACATTTCTCCTCCACGTATTCCAGGGGAAGAGGTGCTAGCTAAATCCTGAATGCCATTTTGTGACAATTTATGAACAAACAAGCTTCCCATCAAACCAATTCTCAGAAATGTCACTCCAGGCTGTCTCTGAGCAGAGATTAAACGATGGATTGTCAACCTCCCCCCCTCCTTCCCTTTTTTCATTTGATGCTTTGAATTTAACTATTCCTCTCTCTTTCATTAAAAATGAACTAGGGAGGGGTGGGAAGTGGAATAAGATAGAAAAGCTTTTATATCTAAAAGTCAAGGTAATTATCTCTTACATCCCAGCCCACCCTTCCAAGGTGCCAAATGAAGCCATCATTAAAATCTGTGTCCATCTGCCGACTTTCACCACATCTAATTAGGTGAAGAAGCCAGTTAACATATCTATAGGCAACTTAAATCACTCTTTCTCATAGATGTACTGTATATACTCCCCTCCCCCGAAGTGTCTCATGCACAGCCTAGACGCTGCTATCTCCTCCCTCGCTTTCTTCTCTCAGATTCCTCAAGAATGTATAAGAAAAGAAATCAGGAGAGGAACTTCCCTTTATGACCAGCACAGCAAAGAATCTTGGTGCAAGATATATGCCGGTGGGGAATAAAGAGCTGACGGTCCAAGGCTGTGTTAACATTTTAAATGGGCAGCAGGAGGGATTGTGTGACCCGCAACACAATGATGTGAAGACACAGCGCAACAGGGGACAGCTCTAAGCTCCTCCAGCAGATTTGGCTTTCCACAGTTTGAGAAGACCTTTTAAAAGTAGCTGAAAGTTATATTTGGAGTATCAACTTCCTACAGATACTTTGAATGGCTTATAAAACATTCATAACACTATTGCTCAGGGTCACACAGCAACACTAACGTGCAGTAGCCTCAGGACACATAAAAGAACATCCCTGCTTTGGAGAGTGCATAAGAAGAGGTTTGGTATTGTTATGAGTTTGTGGGTGCCTTGACTCCCCTAAATTCCTGGTGCCAGGAATTCCTGGGTCTAGTGGGTGTTGGAGTAATGACACTGAATTTAGCAGTGTCAGACTAGAGGCCAAACCAGTTTTTCTGCACTCAGGAAACCACTTGGGAGAAGAGCCATTACGGAGAACAAAAGAAAGGTAATGGGCAATTAGTAAAGCAGATACTCTGTGCCTGATGGTGTAGTGAGCCCCTCCTTCCACTGAGAGATAGTTAGCAGAGACAAAGCAGAGTTGGCTGGGAGTGGGCTAGAGAGAAGTATCAGTCTGTTAAATGTAGCAAGCTGAGCCAAGGGACAGAGAACCATGTTTGATTTATTTTTGGATCCAAGGCTGCCACAATGGGGTGGGAGGAATAGGGCCATCTTGGAGTGTAATGCCTTGAACCCCTCCATTGTAGCTCAGGTTGTGTGTGTGTAAATATATATGTATATATATGAATGACACCACAGTCTCCGCTGCGCCTCGTTTCTAAGGGAAACACAAACCCTGATTAAATGCCTAGACCTTGGGAATTTGCAACACTTGGAGATTGGGGTGGTGTGCAACACTATGTTGGCTGCTGACATCACGGAAATGTTCAGCCATGTGATCAGGGCAGAGTGAAGAGGAAGTGAGCTGGCATTCAGTCTTCAGGAAGGGTTTGTTCTGTATTTGATGGACCATTTTGATAGTCCGTCTCTTTTTGGTGAAAGGTCCCAGGTCCCCTGAACTCCGTAGCTTGCTTCTCCACTGCCTTATGGTACTTCTTCCACTCGAAGCATTGAAATGATCAGGAAGAGTGGAGAGACAGAGCTGGATGCATGTAGACATCTATAAAAAGACAATGTCTATATAGTTCTTTGTTGTGGTTGGTAGGCTTGTGGTTAACACCACCCCATTTTAATGGCCATTTCAAAGTTCATGCAGTTATCATTACAGCTAGAGGTGAGAGAGACCAGAGAAAATAAGCCCTGCATGGACACTGGGCTAAAAGAGAGCTTGGTTGGGGATGTATCCTGAGAGAAATTAGAGGCCATCAGAAGGAAAGAAGAACTTTGTGATACAATCCGAGATCAGATCATGTTTGTGCCATGCTTTAGAAACTGTCCTTGTTTCTGTCTCACCACTCATGGGCATACTAGAGAAATCTGTACCCATCAGTCAAACAGATCAAAGCTCCATTCTCCTTTAATGGTACAACTTCTGGGACACCCTGGCTCCATCAAGACCATACAAAAGAAGTAGTGGTGCCTAATAAGGTATTTCTTCATATCTTAAAATCGCTTTAAAATTCCATCTGGTCAGAATTAAGCATACATTCGACTCAAATACAATATCCCCTCTACTACTTTTAGTTTATTTAATTTTGCCCTGCCTGGAAGGTAAAGATAATTTATAGGTTGCAGCTGAGCTCAGTCTGGTGAGAATCCAAGTCAGCCCTAGGAATGTAATATTTTTCAAGCAAATGGTTCAGGACCTTAATATTTGGGCATATGGTGAGCCATTTCCATCCCTGACCCTGTCCTGAAAAAGGTCAGTGGTGAGGAAAAGAGATATTCAGAGCATTCCTTGAGTCATCATTTCTGCACACTATTGCAGATGACCTTAGATAATTGACATACGGATTATGGTACCTCTTCCATTGTGCGAGGTACATTTCAGTGTGAATTGTCTTAATTGCCTTTCCTGTGGTTTTGGCAGTGCATAGGCTTATTCTTTCTTGGGGAGAAAAATGGCACATGGCAGCCACAGTTCAATTGGCCTTGTTTCAGAAAAACACTTAAGCTGCACACACCTCCGTTAAGTGGAATGGTCTGCTGAATCAGGACCTACGAACATGAACCTGCCTTCTATAGAGGTCGAGCATTGATTAAGCTAGAATGGCACTATCTTGTCTCATTGACAACAATTCCTCAGCATCTCAGTTTGGCTTCTGAGAATTAGAGTTGTAAGAAAGCAGCAATTTCAGTTCCGACCTGTATTTGTCGCCATCTGCGTCGTTTCTGTTCTGCTGCAGTTTGGTTTCTGCCAACTACTATGTTTTTTTGTCTCATCTTTCTCAAGTTTCTTAAATAGCTTGTTTTAATACTGTATTGACATGCAAAACTTTGGAATCCATCTTTTGAATGAAGGCACGGTTTAGACCAGCCTTCACCAAACTGGTGCCCTTCAGATGTTGTTGAACTACAACTCCCAGCAGTTCCAGCATGCTGGCTAGGACTGATAGGAGTTGTAGTCTAACAACATCTGGAGGTTACCAGAAGGCTGATTTAGATTATTTCAAAAGAAATACAAAGAATGAGCTTGGTAAGCTTTTCATATTTCCCTTATAATGAGCAACCTACTGTCCTTTACTTCAGTCCTACGCAAAACAGCAACAAGTTTCTTCCCCTGCCCTTGGCAGTTCAAATAACAGAACATTTGCGATGGAAAATACATATTTAATACTATTTTATCTCAATGTACACACTTCTAAAGACATTTTTCCCCAAAATACATATTTTGTGTAATGTATGTTTTTGAGCCAATTAACAAATTCTGAGAAGTGTGAAATCTGAGGAATCATTACATTCTTATTAAGTTTTAGTTTAGGAGGTGCCATGTAGATTGGTTCACTTTAAAAGGTGCACTTGAGGACCTTCTCTTCCATTCCCGAAACTTAGGTTGCAAGCAGGTATGAACCCCACAATCAGTATTTGGGAGATGCTGAGGTAAGGAAAGCTGAGGACAAGAGCAAAGTGTAGACAGTGTTCAAAGAGCTGATCTTGAGAAGTGGAAAGCAGTGAGCAGAAGGTGGGATCACAGTAAGCAGGATCTTAGAGCACAAGGCCAGTGGATCGCTCCTGAAACAAACACTAATGCTTGACCTGGAAGTATATTTATAACCTGGCCAGTGCAGCATAAATCAGTGGTCTACCTCTGGGGATAGAGAGCAATAGGACTCCATATTTTCTCCACTCTGCTCTTTTTAAAAGGGCCTCGTCACAGGGAGCTCAAACACAATAATGATAGAATCTCCTTAATTCTTCACAGCCCAATCAATCCTGACCATTGGACATGATCAGCATCAGTCAGAAGGGTTTTTGTTTTTTGTTTACAAAAAAATCTACTAATGGATGCACACAGTGTTCCCTACATGGGGAATGTAAACCCTAACTGACCGCAGTTCACATCTGTGTGGAAGAAATACATCCATATTATCAGCAGCGTTGGCATCAGCATACCAAAGTAGACCAAGGCAGTAAATAAATAATAAAACAAAACAAACGTTTACGAAGTTTCAGAACACGCCAAACATCCTCACAATGAATAACTATGAAGTTACAGAACAATACATTTAAAGCACCTTCAGCCTTATGATGATTATGCATAGGCCAAGCAAGTGCAGTCACTCATGCCTGAGAGACCATCGGTGCATTTTTATGAACAGGGCTCCAGTAAACTGGCTCTAAATGGAGCCTGTACAGTGGTACCTTGGGTTAAGAACTTAATTCATTCTGGAGGTCTGTTCTTAACCTGAAACTGTTCTTAACCTGAAGCACCACTTTAGCTAATGGGGCCTCCCGCTGCCGTTGTGCCACCGTAGCACAATTTCTGTTCCCATCCTGAAGCAAAGTTCTTAACCTGAGGTACTATTTCTGGGTTAGCGGAGTCTGTAACCTGAAGCGTCTGTAACCTGAAGTGTATGTAACCCGAGGTACCACTGTATATGTCATTGTATGAAATGCACAGACCAAAATGCATAGGGCCATCATTGCCTACTTCAGAGTTAGTCAATAGGATTCCCTTCAGATGTTGTAGACTGAAACTCCCATTATCCTTGACCATTGGCCATGCTGAGTTGTGGTCCACAAGACTTGGAGAGCAGAACATTGACCATCCTGGGTCTTCTTGAATGGAACAAATTTCTGTAACTGTAACCCCACTTCAAAGTGATGTTCTGAATATGATCAGGATAGGGATAGAGGGCAGCATTCAACCAAGTTTTATTCAGAATAGACCCACTGAAATTTATGAGCATGCCTAAGTTAGGCCCATTAATGTACGTTGGTCTTCTCTGAGTAAAATATAGTTGAATACCAACCAATGGATGCAATGCAGTTTCCAAAAAGGACTCATCCTCTGTATATGCTATTTCTGCTGCCAATGTGGGTTGGCACGCTCCCATTGAAATCAATGAAACTAATGTGCACAGTGAAATGTTTGTCACATTCAGTCGACAGGACTCAGTTGCAATGAACGTCTGCTGGACTGCATTATGCTGGAACACAAAAGAGCCATGTGCTAAGGCAGGCAGTCCAATGAATCTGCAAGCCAACTTAGCTTATGGTGTTGGATTTCAGCCAGTTTACTCCTCTAATGGTCTCAGATCAGGTTTCATTGAGGTACTCTGATAAAAGAAGTTTTGGGAACCAGGTTAATTCTGAGCTAATGGCCTTGCACTACTGACACATTTCTTTGCTAATGCCCAGATCTAACCCCCAGGATCAGACATACATGGAATCCTGAAGATATGATTATGAGAAGGATCTGTGTCTTACTATTAAAACCACCTCATTTTACATCTCATAGTTACAGATACTCATTAGATGCATTTTATAGCGATTAGGCTCTTTCAGGCAGTCCAGTTCATTCAGTAACATTACAATGCAAAAATGTCACCTAACTGTGTTTAGGTTATTGCAGTTCATACTCCAACATTTGATACAAAGACACAACTGTGACTCTCTTGAATGAATCAGGCACAAGGGAAATGGGGTGCAAGAAGACAGCCAGGTGTGTTGGAAAGGTCATCGCTTTCTGTAGCGGCAAAACAAAAAGGAGCATTCTGAGACAATGAAAAGAGGTGCCAGGAACAAGGCAGAAGGGATGACTCCCAGATCAAAGAGAACGGCACATCAGTGGAACCGAGGCATAAAAACACAAAGCAATTCTGACAAATGTGAGAATGAATTTGTAAATGATATGAAGGGAAATGTACACACACACACATATCTCCAAACATTTGAAGGAGATGCGCACAGGCATTTCAAAAGAATCTTTCCAGTTCATGCTTTGACAGATCTTGAAGCTGATGTTCACTTGTGCTACTCACAAAAGGGCATCTTATTGCGTCTCATGTACTGTGGCTTTTGCAGCAGACCCCTTGGGAGGAACAATTGGGCCCCAGGGAAACCAGTGGCCATGTGCTTCTCTCTTCCTCACCTTAATCTTCAGCCTCTTCATGAGGAATCCCTTAGAGACACACCTCCCTGTCACCTCTTTGCACATTTCTTTCTCCTGTTTAGGGTTTGGGTGATTCTGATGAAAGAGGTCCCCTTACTTATAAAGGCTGCAGCCCCAAATGGAGATGAACCATAGCTCAGCCACAGAGCACATGCTTTGTGTGCAGGATGGCCCCAGGTTGAGCCCCTGGCATCCTCTAGTCTAGTTCAAGCAGCAGCAGGAGCTATGAAACACCTCTTTGCCAAAGACCCAGCATACCTGCTGCCACTCATTTGTAGACAATGGTGAGCTAGAGGGGCAATGCTTTCACTGATAAGGCAGCTGTCCTTGTTCCTTTTAATCAGGATAGAGTGAAGCGGACAATACTAGCTGGGGCTGATGGGAGCAGCGGCAGAGCTTCATGCTACAGCACGGGGTGTGTGTGTGTGGAGAGCAGGCGGGGTGGGGCTGGCGCGCATCCCAGGGGTGTGGCGCACTGTCCGCAGGGGCATGGCATGTGTCCTGGGGGTGTGGCACGCCGCCTGCAGGGGCGTGGCACCCAGCGCAGGCGGGAGGCAGCTGCAATGGCACCGCACTGGGATTGCACTGCCAGGGGAGGTGTGCTCCCCCCCACTCCTCTTCCTCCGCCAGTGGATGGGAGTTGTAGTCTGGCAAAATCTGGAGGGCCACATGTCCCATCTCTTAATTTAAATAAACCTTTGCTTGACTAAAATGGTGCCTCAAATAATCAGGCAGAATATTTTCATTCATATGCACACAAACAAACAAACAAACAAACAAACACATACTTATAATCTTTTAATGCTGCAGATGGAAAACACCATCTTAAAAGAGGTATTTCATCAGGGCCAGCCCTACCACTGGGCAAAATTAGGCAGCCAGGTGGTGGCAGATGCTGAAGAGTGGAGAGGAGACAGAACTGTCTGAGGCACATGGCTTGCCCTGCATCCCATTAGCTGCCCTGCTGCCCTCAGGTGTGATGGAAGACTCTAGCCCATCACCAGCACCAGCACCAGTACATGGAATAGGGAGATACCACCTTGTCCTTTGCCTTAGGCAGCAAAATGGCTTGGGTCAGTGCTGTATTCCACTTTCTCTCTCAAACAGGAGGAAGTACTCTAATGCATGCATACAATCATCTGCATGTAACTGCCTGATCCATCAAATTTGTTGATTTGGGCTGCAATCCTAAATCTGGGAGTAAGCTTCACTGAATAGAATAGGGCTTAAATTCTATGGTTAGGCTTGTACACTGTAATGCTCATATGATTAATTGTCTCAGATTGCTTTTATCTTGGGTGACAACCCACATGATAAGGCATGTGGTGAGTTGTGGGTGCACAACAAAAATCAGAACATAGATACCCCTTGATGTTTTATGCCAGTCTGTGCTGATTTCTATTGCTGGCAAGCACTTCCAGGGGACTCCAGAATATGCATTTCCTATCCTCCTCCCCCTGCCATCAGACTTGGCAGATGAATGAAATATTTTATATTGCAACTAGCAGCCTTTTATCAGAAATCACTTAAAAGCTTTTCAGTTTCTGCAAACTTTTAGATCAATATGTCAGATTTCCCTGTGTAGAGCACTATATATAGTGCATATAGCAAATTGCTTCCTATATTGGTTCAAAATCCATTATAAAAGGACACTGGCTTAAATCCCAAGATGACATAAAAAGATCATTGGGCCTACAGAAGTCAATGGAACTGAAAATTTCTCTGCCTAATTTCAGGATTGCAAGAACTGAAACTCAGCTAATAGAAACTGCATACAGTTTCTATACAATCGTAATCATATTTTCATTGTTACTTGTTCTGATTAATTAGGCATTACAAGAAACATTATCCACAGTGCTTGTTGAATTAAAAAAAGGAGATTATTTAATCAACATCTTGTAATGACAGGGACAATACAATAGATGACAGATATTTTAAGCACAGTGGTCATGTGGAATACAGATAGCACTTTTGGAAAAGCCTACTAGTCAGCCTCAATGGGAGCAGTGCAAGGCAACCTGTGCAGCACAGCAAAGCACATATTTGTGTAAGAGAGACTGTGACGGGCACTTTGATGACACCACACTCCATTTAAGCAACCTTCATTTTAGAAAGCACTGCTCTACGTACTTTCTCCTTCAGAGGTGAGATGCATATCTCTACTATGGACTGACCTCTTCCCGGATCTTTCAATTTTCAATTTTTATATACCAAAGGTGCATTCCGACATGTGGATTCTTACGTTAGTTTTCCTGTTTATAAAGCTAGCACTTCTATCACGGATTCTTATGTTCCATTATGGAACTGGGGCTTTTTTTCATTAGTGTTGCCATGTTGTGCTAAATTTTAAGTGATGAGAAAGAACTATGCTGGAATACTGCCCCAAATTTTGTCACGTGAAATTAGAGTGCATAAATCCTATGATTTTCTGCATTAACATGGGGGCAAACAGAAATTTTCCTGGAAGCAAATAACACAGAGTTGAGCACTCAATTTCCACTAGATTCTGCTAGTTTTCCAGAAGTTACTTTACTCTGTCTGTGTACAAGATCACATAAAATGTGGAAATTACCAGGTAAGGAATCATTGTGAAAATGGAATAAAGTGCTCTCTGAATGCAGCCAAAGTCAAGGCCATTATGATTCACAAAGCCTTTGGACGGTTATAATTCTGGATAGACTTTTTCATTATACCTGCTATGGTATAGGGAGACATTGGTAGTGGGGTGTCCCAGGGAGCTCAAGCCCCCCCCCCCCCCACAACTTTTTAAAAACGCTTATAGTTATTGGCTTCTTTATACTTACATGGTGACTTGGCATGCTACATAGTACAGTACTGCCAGGGGTGCCAACTTGAATAAAATAGGGGGGGAGCCAGGTAAGTACCACCCCGCATAATCAATCACATGATGCAATGCATGCACACCATTGGAATGGCAATACACATCAAATTTGCACACACACCCAGCAAAGACCCTTTGGCCCCTAGGAGTTGGCTCCTATGAGCACTGCTGAGAGCATTAAAATCACCCAGCAACGTGCCCTGCAGTGCTTGTATTATTTTCAATATGCACATAAGCAACAGCTCTTCCCAACAGCCTATGGGTAGGACAGAGGGCCCAATCCACCAACACTGTTCTGGCCTACAGGGTACTGGCTCCCGAAAATCCTGTTGGACTCCCAGTTGACAATGCTGAAAGTCAGGGCTTGTTTCCCCCTTCTGATAATCAGCCTAAGGAAACACACACACACACAGAGAGAGAGAGAGAGAGAGAGAGAGAGAGAGAGAGAGAGAGAGAGAGAGAGAGAGAGTGTCTATACTGGAGTGGAGGACAAGTCTGGAGGAAAATGAGGAGGTGGAAATGCAGATCAAAGGACAGTGTGCTCTTTTAATATACACTCAGGTTATTGGTTGGCATTTACTTTTTAAATACATTTTTATTAGTTTTTTAATATATTAATTCCAACATTCATACAACATAACTTCTCATCTTATACAATATTTTTGGACTTCCGTCAACACCGCTGATGACTTTCTGTTCTTTATCACTTATTATGCATTTCTTAATTTCATATTACCTTTAATTATTCTTAACTAATAATTCTCCTCATTATTATTTTTGCAATATTTCAAATAATACACCTTACAAAACTTCTTGCAAACCTACTAGCGTAATTCGTTCATCACAATTGCTTTTCAAATAGTCTGTAAATTTACTCCAGTCTTCTCAGAATCTCTGGTCTCACAGGTTTTGAATCCTTACTGGATGGCATTTACAGATTCTGAGCATAGGGTAGTATCAGTAAAATGTGAGGCAACATATTCGAAAAGCTTTGAGGCGTGCCAAGCCTGATGGAGAAGATGCGTCTCTACGAAGGGTTTGCTGTTTTACCTGCATCTGAGACTCTATTACACCCCAGATTGCCTTGAGATCTTCAGCCAATCGAATATGTACTTTGCAGGTGTCCAACAGCTGGATATATACCCCAGCTATGGCAAACACTACCTTTGGGACTCAATGTAGCAAAAAACCCCACACCTAAGATTTGTGATTTGCTATAGGTGGTTTTAGAGGTCAACTCTAGTGGCAGGAATAGAGGCATTTGGGTTTAAAAAGATAAATAAAGGGGAAATGAGACATATCACATCAGGCGCTGAACAGGTAAAGTAGTGGCTGCCTAGGAACAACAAGGAGCTCAAGCTAAGGCTTTGCAGTGGCCTTGCGTTTGGTACTGTTTAAATGTGGTGCCAAGTGCAAGCTTCGCTACAATGGGCCAAAAACAGGAAAAATGTATCTCAGCTGCAGGGACAGCAACCAGTTTTGAATGCCTCACTGATGTAGGTAGGTTGTTTTTTCCCCAGTCCCTGAATAACAATTCTGAGACAATAACTTCAGAATCTTTATTGTGCAAACAGGCACTTGGTAACACAATTGCCACCAACACCGATGAAATGAAAATGTAACTGGCTGAACAAATGTTTCCTTCATCTCCTTTAGAAACCTTTTGTCCATTAAGCAAGCAATTCTTGTCAGTGCCTTGAACAATCACTTGAGTGCTTTGTGCGTGTGTATCAATCTCTCATTCTCTCTCTTTCTCTAGATATATATTCCTCCCTTTTTTCCTTTTCTTTTTTGAAGAATTTGGGTCTCATAAGTGTCAAAGGCTGATCTACAGCACCAGGGAGAGTCCAGACAGGTATGCGGCTACAAAAAATTCCCCATCCAGCTCTACCAAGGCATCTCAAAATTTGACAGGCAGCACCTCCTGCTCTGCCAATCTTGCTTCCTGGAAAAATTCTGTCAGAGAGCCTCCCATCTTGATACACACACAGCCTCTCTGTGTGATTATGATAGGCTGAATGAAGGAAAAACCAACAAATACATTTCCCGAGTGGATTAAAAAAAGAAAAAAAGAAAAAAACATTTGAAGTTGAATCTCCAGACGGGAAAGTCTGGTATATTGATGTCTTACTTGGTTGAATGAGATTTCCTGTAGAATCACTGGGAGGTAAGTCCCATTCTCTCCTGTGTCCTGGTCACTGCTGAGCAGTCTTCATAAATCTTATCAGGTGATGACTGTTTATGCACCAATAAAATAACAGAGAGAGAGAGAGAGAGAGAGAGAGAGAGAGAGAGAGAGAGAGAGAGAGCAATGACTGACAAAATGAATAGGATTTGCAGATTTGCAAGGAATTGAAGTTCAGTGTGTGTAGAAAGTCTCCCAGCCATTCCAGAGGAAATCTCATTCAAATGTGCCTTTGAATGTAACACTGTTAAGTTAAATACACCTTTGCAATGCAGCTCCTAGGCTGCATCAGTTCTGCCCCCTCTCTACCCTCAGAATGCCTCACTTCAGGGCTTTGCATCATTGGACCTGGGATTGTTTCACAACAGAGCCAGCATGGCATAATGGTTGGAGTGCTGGGCTAGGATCTGGGAGACCAGGGTTCAAATCCCCACTCAGCCATGAAGCTCACTGGGTGACCTTGGGCTTGTCCCAGTCTCTCAGCCTAACCTACCTCAGAGGGTTGTTGTGAAGATAAAAATGGGGAAGACCAGGAACTCCACCTTTAGCTCCTTGGAGGAAAGGTGGACTATGAATGTACTATTAAAGAAAGAACTAATACACAACGAGTTAAAAACATTTGTAAATAAATACAATTTGTGCAGGATTACAGCCTCCCTCCATAAGGGAGAAAGCTTTCTCCATTATGGAGAAAGCTAGAGAGTTCCAGAAAGACATCTACTTCTGCTTCATTGACTATGCAAAAGTCTTTGACTGTGTCGACCACAGCAAACTATGGCAAGTTCTTAAAGAAATGGGAGTGCCTGATCACCTCATCTGTCTCCTGAGAAATCTCTATGTGGGACAAGAAGCTACAGTTAGAACTGGATATGGAACTGACTAATTCAAAATTGGGAAAGGAGTACGGCAAGGCTGTATATTGTCTCCCTGGTTATTTAACTTATATGCAGAATTCATCATGCGAAAGGCTGGACTGGATGAATCCCAAGCCGGAATTAAGATCGCCGGAAGAAATATCAACAACCTCAGATATGCAGATGACACAACCTTGATGGCAGAAAGTGAGGAGGAATTAAAGAACCTTTTAATGAGGGTGAAAGAGGAGAGCGCAAAATATGGTCTGAAGCTCAACATCAAAAAAACGAAGATCATGGCCACTGCTCCCATCACCTCCTGGCAAATAGAAGGGGAAGAAATGGAGGCAGTGAGAGATTTTACTTTCTTGGTCTCCATGATCACTGGAGATGGTGACAGCAGTCACGAAATTAAAAGATGTCTGCTCCTTGGTAGAAAGGCGATGACAAACCTAGACAGTATCTTAAAAAGCAGAGACATCACCTTGCTGACAAAGGTCCGTATAGTTAAAGCCATGGTTTTCCCAGTAGTGATGTATGGAAGTGAGAGCTGGACCACAGAGAAAGCTGATCGCCGGAGAATTGATGCTTTTGAATTATGGTGCTGGAGGAGACTCTTGAGAGTCCCATGGACTGCAAGAAGATCAAACCTATCCATTCTTAAGGATCAGCCCTGAGTGCTCACTGGAAGTACAGATCATGAAGTTGAGGCTCCAATACTTTGGCCACCTCATGAGAAGAGAAGACTCCCTGGAAAAGACCCTGATGTTGGGAAAGATGGAGGGCACAAGGAGAAGGGGACGACAGAGGGCGAGATGGTTGGACAGTGTTCTCGAAGCTACAAACATGAGCCTGACCAAACTGCCAGAGGCGGTGGAAGACAGGAGTGCCTGGCGTGCTCTGGTCCATGGGGTCACGAAGAGTCGGACACTACTAAACGACTAAACAACAACAACAGTCTCCCCGTGTAATCCTATGCAAGTAAGTCCTTTTGAGTTCAATGGTACTTTGTTCAGTGAAGCAATTCTCAAAGTTTTTTTCTCTGGGTCATACATTCAGAATAAAAATTTGCTTGTGTCACACTGATATTTTTATTGACAAGAAATACATTGGAAACACATCTATCAGTATCACTCAATGCCATTGCTCTCGTTTTGAAAGAATAGCTATCCATATTCTGCAAAGAAAAAGTACTACTTTGATACTGCACTGCAATGTTTAAACGTTTCTTTGATTGAGCTTGAATCTCCCTGCCGCACTTGCTATCCTCTCCTGCCACACCCTTGGAGAACAGCTGCTCTGGAGGATTGCAGCTTTAGTTGTCTATGGACACTGGAAGTGAAAAAAAAAAGGAAAAGACGAGGGCTATTGTGAGGCTTGGCAGCGAAAAAATATTTTCTCTCTCTTTGATTTATTTGCTTTACAAGGGTTCTAAATCCCATCAGCAAGACAGTCACAACTATCTGAACCCTGATGAAATGAATTTCTCCTGGCTGCCCTATGTGACTGAACCGCATTTTCCAATTGAAAGGGTCAGCATGAGTGTGTGGGTGTGCAACTGTGTGGGTGTGCATACGGTGAACATTTTCCTCTTCCATTTTCTTTTCTTTCTTAAGGAATGGAACAGACTTGAGGGTGAACATATATGAAGTGAAACAGACCAGGAGCAGATGGCACTACTCCACCGAAATCGCAAACTGGTGGCAATGGAAGCATGCGAGTTTGTATATGGCTCCGATGTTCCCCATTGATCTGTTTCTTTCCTGGCAAAAGCAGGAGAGTTGTCATCATCAGCTCTGAGCCTTATAGTATATACTGTATGCTGTTCAGAACTTAGAAATTTGGCCAGACACATCTAGTTCAGCTCTGGTTTATATGAAATCGAACATCCCATCACTATGATGGCATAGATGAAGCAGAGATTTCCCTGTAGCTTCTTTCTCATCAAAAAGAGAGGATCCCTGCGAGGGTAGGAAATCTGAATTGTAAACAGGTTTTTAGGATTACTGATGCATGGTTTGGAAACACAAAATGAAGGAACAAATCTTCCCACAGAACCATCATTGCAAATGGGCAGATATCAGAGCGCACTATTTCTGGGCTGCCTGCGTCACTTGCGCAGAATTTTGTTTCCGGGTCAGTGGGAATGTTAATTAGAAGAATGAAATGTTTTGTGACAATTTGAGGATTCTTTCTCTCCTTGCTTCTGATGAATTTGTAAGTGACAGCGTGAGTTGATTGGGGAATGGGGGTGGGGTGGGGGTGGGATGGCAGGTGGAGAATTTATGTGTATGGAGCTCAGCCTATCAGAGCTTCCGAAATGGTTCACGTTGCAAATGTAAGATAAATGTGACATTAAAAGCAACTCCACAATTAAAGCCACAAAGGCAGCAAAACGGCAATAGCAATGAAAAGAGCTACGAACAACAACAAAATAGCAGCATTGAGATAGTTAGCAAGCACCACCCAAAAAAAATTGAAAACACACCTGCATTGGCTCAGAGATTAGTGGGATCAGCCTGAGATATTCCGGTGCCTGAGGCAAAAGGATAGGATGGCATTCCTGCCATGGCACCAAAAAACCCCCTCACTGGATTGAATCTTACTTTGAAACTAGCAATAAGACAGCATTCTCCACCATGCCTGAGGGAAGCTAGCTGGTGCAGAGGGTGCAATGCAAGCCATGTGATAGGTACACATGGCTCTGTCTTCCAACAGAAGGGAATGGCCAGGGATTGCTTCCATTATTTCCCTAGCTACTGCTGTTGCTTTGGTGCAGTGCCATTCGCTGCCTTCCCCTTGGAGACCCAGACATACTTCATCAATGGACAGGCAGCAGCATGTTTTTTGTTTTTTTAAAAAATAATATTTATTAAAAGTTTAAGAATTAAAGAAATAAATAAAAAAGAGAAAAAATAAACAATACAAATCAACACATTGCAATACATATAAAAAAGCAAAAGACACAATACATCAAAACAAAAACAAAAGCAAAAACAATGAAAAACACATCCAATATTTCCATATCTTTATCTTTCATTAACTTGTTTCATCGACCTCCTCACACCTCCCTTTTTGTGTTCTAGTTATTAATTATTTCGGCAAATCCTTTCCACCTTTCAATGTTTTCTGTCATTTAATTATCTTAATTTATTTTAACCTTATCTTACCATTAAAACCCTAAAACTTATTTATATTTAACTCCTTATAACATTTCTACTAAAGGCATATAATTTCATTCCAACATTTTTCTAACACTCATTAATTTTGCAACATTTCTCTAAATAATTTTTTTTAAAAAAAAGTTTTTTTCCCAATCTTCTTCCACCGTCTCTTCTCCCTGGTCTCGGATTCTGTCAGTCCTTTCTATCAATTCTATATGGTCCATCAACCTGGTGCCCTTCTGTCCGGTCCGAGGCTCTTAACTCTTTTCCATGTCCCTTCTGCAGATCTTCATCATATTTATACATGCACTTTACTTTATCTTCTGCTGATCTTGTTCTTAATTTCCTTCCTTTGGCACTGAGGAGTAGATCTTGGGGAAACTCCAACCTAACAATGTCTTTATTCCTTCTCGACAGGTCAGCCCATTCTCCATAGTCAGAACTAAAGTCCAAAAGGTATTTCAGAGCGCCAATCTCCCCCTGATCCAAATCCAGATGCCAAAGGCCAAAACATCCGTGCATAAAGGGATCTATCCAACTTTCCTTCTCCAGTCCAAGCGGGGCTCCATCCCACCAAATCTGACTTTCTCTTGATTCGATCGTAAAAGGCAACAGCTTATGTTCATCAAATTGCCTCTGTGAGGCTGGGGCTCTCTCCACTTGAATTACTTGAGGTTCAACAACAACTTTCTCCTTCGTCTTCTCCACAGCTTGCCATGTCAAAACAGATTCCTGAGTCAATTCCTGAGTAGTTTCTGTATAGGTATTGACTTTTTGTCCCAAATCAGTCATTTTTTGTCCCAAATTGTCAATTTTAAGAATCATCACATCCGTCTTCTCATGAAGCTGCTCCAATAAAGCACTTGTCTTGCAAAATGCAATCACTAAGGCTTCTTCTGTCAACATTCTTGTCCAAGGTCAATCTCTGATTCTCACAGTCTTTAATCTCTGCAGCTGGAAAAT
Organism: Podarcis bocagei; assembly: GCF_964188305.1. Taxonomy (NCBI): domain Eukaryota; kingdom Metazoa; phylum Chordata; class Lepidosauria; order Squamata; family Lacertidae; genus Podarcis; species Podarcis bocagei. The sequence continues at coordinate 45,179,612 of NC_138126.1, forward strand.
TCCCCAGCTCCACTCCTGCAACAGTTTCAAAGGCTCCCTCTAGGGGAAACAATTTCTATTTGTATCCATCCTTTTAAGCGCAGATGCAGCAACAAAGTTATTTTCAGTTACTTTTTTGCTCCTTTTGAAGTGCAAAAGGAGACAATGGAAACAATATACTTCTCTTATTTAACTATCTGTCAACATACGTTTTATTCACAGTCAATGAACTTTCCCAAAACGTCAATCTTACTAGCAGCCCGTTCCCAGGTTCGAAACGGTGGTAATTTATCCTTCTTCACCCTCTCTCCTGCAGGCTTAAACGATCTAAAATTTCCCCCCTCTTCTCCTGCTTCCAAGGGGGGTTTAGTATTTTTAACCGATGGAGATTTAATCCTTTACAAAAGACTTTCCAGGCTTTAGCTTGCAACGTCTTTGCTTCAATCTATTTACAAAAGAGGAAGGCGGACTTCCAGTTTGAAACCTTCCCGTTTCGATGCCAAATTAAGATGTTTAGAGATCCAATTTTCCGTTCTACTCACGGGTAGTTGTTTAGAGTCCAATTGTCCACAGGAAAAAGTCAGTGCTCTCTGGCAACAGCAATGCGGCTTCACTCCGTGAAAGAAGCAGTAGATTTGTCCAGAAAGTGGGAGAAGCAACAAGAGGAACAGCCATTTTAGATCTGGTCCTAACCAATGTTGATGACCTGGTTAGTGGGGTAGATGTGGAAGGATCATTAGGCGCGAGTGATCATGCTCTTCTGAAGTTTACTATACAGCGGAAAGGAGCAGCCAAGCATACTAGGACTCAATTTCTTGACTTTAAGAAAGCCGACTTCATAAAACTTAGGGAAGTGCTGGGTGAGATCCCATGGACAGCAATACTAAAAGGAAAGGGAGTTCATGATGGCTGGGAGTTTGTTAAGAGGGAGATAGTAAAAGCACAACATCAGGCAATACCAATGAGACGGAAACATGGAAGGTGCCTAAAGAAGCCAGGGTGGCTATCTAAAGAACTTTTAACTGAATTAAGATTAAAAAAGGATGTGTACAAAAAATGGAAAAGGGGGGAAACCACCAAAGAGGAATTCAAACAAATAGCCAGCACGTGTAGACACAAAGTCAGAAAAGCTAAAGCACAGAATGAACTCAGGCTTGCTAGAGAGGTTAAAAGCAACAAAAAAGGCTTTTATGGGTATGTTCGTAGCAAAAGGAAGAACAAAGAAACAGTGGGGTCACTCAGAGGAGAAGATGGTGAAATGCAAACAGGGGACACAGAAAGGGCTGAACTCCTCAATGCCTTCTTTGCCTCAGTCTTCTCCGATAAAGAAAACAATGCCCAACCTGAAGAATTTGGAGCAAATGATTCAGCAAAGGAAACACAGCCCAGAATAACTAAGGAGATAGTACAAGAATATTTGGCTAGTCTAGATGTATTCAAGTCTCCAGGGCCAGATGAACTGCATCCAAGAGTATTAAAAGAACTGGCAGATGTGATCTCAGAACCACTGGCAGTCATCTTTGAGAATTCCTGGAGAACAGGCGAAGTCCCGGCAGACTGGAGGAGGGCAAATGTTGTCCCTATTTTCAAAAAGGGGAAAAGAGAGGACCCAAATAATTACCGCCCAGTCAGTCTGACATCAATAGCAGGGAAGATTCTGGAGCAGATCATTAAGCAAACAGTCTGTGAGCACCTAGAAAGGAATGCTGTGATCACCAATAGTCAGCATGGATTTCTGAAAAATAAGTCATGTCAGACTAACCTGATCTCGTTTTTTGACAGAATTACAAGCCTGGTAGATGAAGGGAACGCAGTGGATGTAGCCTACCTTGATTTCAGCAAGGCATTTGACAAGGTGCCCCATGATATTCTTGTAAAGAAGCTGGTAAAATGCGGTCTTGACTATGCTACCACTCAGTGGATTTGTAACTGGCTGACTGACCGAACCCAAAGGGTGCTCATCAATGGTTCCTCTTCATCCTGGAGAAGAGTGACTAGTGGGGTGCCACAGGGTTCTGTCTTGGGCCCGGTCTTATTCAACATCTTTATCAACGACTTGGATGATGGACTCAAGGGCATCCTGATCAAATTTGCAGATGACACCAAACTGGGAGGGGTGGCTAACACCCCAGAGGACAGGATCACACTTCAAAATGACCTTGACAGATTAGAGAACTGGGCAAAAACAAACAAGATGAATTTTAACAGGGAGAAATGTAAAGTATTGCACTTGGGCAAAAAAAAATGAGAGGCACAAATACAAGATGGGTGACACCTGGCTTGAGAGCAGTACATGTGAAAAGGATCTAGGAGTCTTGGTTGACCAGAAACTTGACATGAGCCAACAGTGTGACGCGGCAGCTAAAAAAGCCAATGCAATTCTGGGCTGCATCAATAGGAGTATAGCATCTAGATCAAGGGAAGTAATAGTGCCACTGTATTCTGCTCTGGTCAGACCTCACCTGGAGTACTGTGTCCAGTTCTGGGCACCACAATTCAAGAAGGACACTGACAAACTGGAACGTGTCCAGAGGAGGGCAACCAAAATGGTCAAAGGCCTGGAAACGATGCCTTATGAGGAACGGCTAAGGGAGCTGGGCATGTTTAGCCTGGAGAAGAGGAGGTTAAGGGGTGATATGATAGCCATGTTCAAATATATAAAAGGATGTCACATAGAGGAGGGAGAAAGGTTGTTTTCTGCTGCTCCAGAGAAGCGGACACGGAGCAATGGATCCAAACTACAAGAAAGAAGATTCCACCTAAACATTAGGAAGAACTTCCTGACAGTAAGAGCTGTTCGACAGTGGAATTTGCTGCCAAGGAGTGTGGTGGAGTCTCCTTCTTTGGAGGTCTTTAAGCAGAGGCTTGACAATCATATGTCAGGAGTGCTCTGATGGTGTTTCCTGCTTGGCAGGGGGTTGGACTCGATGGCCCTTGTGGTCTCTTCCAACTCTATGATTCTATGATTCTATGATTCTATGATTTGAAGCACCGCACCGCTCACCCCACGTCACTCCGGATCCCTGAAACCGGGTTTCCCCGTGAGTAGGGGAGGTGCAAAAGGTGCCAGCCGAATCCCACATCCACAGGCTTCTCCCGCCTGTGGTTTTTAATGGGTCTCCGCCTCGCCGTGGTGGTTCAGACCCTAAATTCCACGGAGTGGATTCCTCCCGATCAGAGGAAATCCGCCATTGCCGGAGGCGCTAACCCGGAAGTAGGCAGCAGCATGTTTTAATGGGAGCTAAGGTCAGCTCCTCCCCACGGTGGCCACCCACCATCTTAACTACCCCCAAATGCAATTTTCTAGATCTGTAGTCCTACTCAGATTATAGATAATACTCAGATTATAAATAAACGTCAAAGATATATGGGACGTTACATTTTGGGTGAATTGAAATGATGGGGGGGCACCACACATAGGAGCTTGCCTCTCATTAAAAAGTGGCACCACTGCCCACTGTAGAAAGTCATCTGGGGAGGCCTGGTTGGGGAGGGCAATGAATAGCAGCACAACTTAGTCCGGTTAGCAAACGACTTTTCCAAGATCATGGTGCCCCATCTAGCTGTGCCCAACCAGTGCCCAACCTAGCTGACCGCTAGGAGGGTTGAATTCACTGCAAATGAGCCAAGCCTCGAGCTGGTCTAGAGTTCACTTTTCTGCTCTCTTTGTGAAGTGGTCTTGTTGCAGAGACTTTCTGATGATTTCCCCAGAACTGTTTTTCAAAAAGATTTTTTCAGATATGATGTCATTTGTCCTGATAGGATTTAGTCAGCCACTGTCATCATCAGTCTTTGATCTTAACTGTTTGCTAACTGGGGTGCTGCTGAAATGTGTATTTACTTTAACTTCTGTCTCATTGATTCACTGTTGAGGTGATTATGTTTTATTGTTAACCTTTCTCTCACTTTTTTGCCCCCACAACTTAGCCAAACAAAAGCGCAGTCATTGCCTTATCATCTTAATGTGAATCTATGATATTTAGTAATGTGACCAAAAACAAATGGCCTTTACTGGTATTTTGTGAGGACTGAAATGTGAGTCTGATGCATATATTTTCGTTACAACATGATTACATTGATTGTTACAAGATAATAACATGCTTATGGTTTTTCATTATTAATGCATGCAAAAATACAAAGCATTTTATTGTTCTTCTTCTTTCCGGGCAAAGTAGTTTGGGAAAGGGAATCATAACCACACCTTGCAAGCTATGCCTTGAACAATATGAACTGGGTTTTGGGGGTGGAATCATAAACATACAGTGCCCTGAAATCTATCTTTCTCAAGGAGGTGTCAGTCTCTGAACTGGGGGAAGACGTAGATGTGTTTCACTTTGCAAAATCCAGACCAAGAATCAATGGAATGGGTCACGCATTTGCTTGACAATACAAGTAGTTAATATGCTAGCCAGCTGACAGGAAAATAAAAATGACAAGGAACAGTATTATTAATTTTTTGGTGGGGGCGTCCAGCACCTTCTCATTATTACTTGAACAGACAATAACCCTGAGGCAAGATGCATATTTCAATGGGCAATTACTGGCATATTGAGTTTTCAGCCAGCTCTGAAACTGTCATAAAAATGTAAACAATAATGGTATTTTTGAAAAGCTAAAGGACCACATCGGGAATAGTTAAAAATAGAGAAGTGAGAGCTGAAGTGAAATGGTACGTGTGATGAGTCCATTCAATTGTTGTCTAAATCAGTAGCAAGACTGCTGACCACTGAAGCAGGGGCACCGACTTGGACCCCAGGTTATGGGTGCCCAGTGCACGTGATGCAATATCATGACATCACCTGACCCACATCCTCAGAACCTTACTTCTGATGACACCAGAAGTCAGGTTCCGAGGTCTTGCAAGGCCTCGGGCAGCATCTCTGAGCTCTTATGAGGCCTCAGACGTGACTTCCAGTGCTTCACAAGGCACCAGACATTGTGTTGTGGGCTCTGCGGTGTAGGTGCTAAGCATGCACAGCAATTTTTTAGTGGGCGCTCAGGCCCTAGTGCTCAGGTCATAGTTGACATATTGGCTTAGGCATTGGACCTATCCAACTATATCTGACTCCAGCCCATCTGCTGGAAGTCCAAGAAGGGTTAACCACCAGTAGGGGGAGTCCTGCTGATGCACATCAACTAGGAGCTCCTCCGGGGTCATCGATAGGGGGCGTGCCTTAGGTCTTTTTGTAATGAAAATCAGGCACGTGTAATCTTTGAAGGTATGTGTGTAAGTGAATATGTAGTAAGTGGGCAATATGCTGGAAATTGGAATAAGTGTACAAAACCTGCAGGATATATGTGGATGTAGGGATGTTGAAAATGTTGAAAAAGTAATAAATATCATTTTTTTTAAAAAAATAGAATCATAGAATCATAGAGTTGGAAGAGACCACAAGGGCCATCGAGTCCAACCCCCTGCCAAGCAGGAAACACCATCAGAGCACTCCTGACATATGGTTGTCAAGCCTCTGCTTAAAGACCTCCAAAGAAGGAGACTCCACCACACTCCTTGGCAGCAAATTCCACTGTCGAACAGCTCTTACTGTCAGGAAGTTCTTCCTAATGTTTAGGTGGAATCTTCTTTCTTGTAGTTTGGATCCATTGCTCCGTGTCCGCTGCTCTGGAGCAGCAGAAAACAACCTTTCTCCCTCCTCTATATGACATTCTTTTATATATTTGAACATGGCTATCATATCACCCCTTAACCTCCTCTTCTCCCAAAGGAAACACAAACCCTGGTTAAGTGCCAAGCCCCCTGAAATCTCCCACTGCTGAACGGAGATTAGGGTGGCCTGTAACAATATCCTTGGCTGGCTCCTTGCTGCTGAACCACCTCCTACCTTTATATGGAGCAGCAGACCCCCATTTCCTTGTGGCAGAAACAACGGCCTGTGATATAGACAGACCTGCTGGAAATATTGGGTAATTGGGCATGTACTCCATTAATGAGGGTAAGGACAGGAGGCCCAACATTTGACCTTGGGAATCAGGCCGCTGAGCCCTAAGATTCAATCCCTGGACACATCTCTAAGCTAAGAAGATAAAATTCATTTCTTAGACATTATGGTCAATAAACAAAATGATCAATAAAAGAGCACAATATTAAGGACCATGGAAGTAAGTTCAGTTGTGTGTTTTAAATACAGGAAGGCCTTTTTATTGATTTGTTTAGAGCAAAGGGGTGTTAACGATGCTTGGATGTTAACCGCAGTTCTATTGCACTTTATGTTTTAGACTGCTATGCAGCAGCTAAATAAAAGCTGGAATTGATTTTTATGCTAACTCCAAGCTTGTGTTTCTGAAGTATTATAGCATGCATTAAGCATTCAATTTATGTCTTGCAGCTTACCAAAAATACAAATGTAGCCTATTTATATTAAATAAACCTCTTATAGGATCTATCCCTCTCTTGCTTTTTCTCACTCACCCAACTAAATAGAAAATGTGTTTGTTGTATGGTTGCAGTTTCCTTTGCAGTTTTTCTTTGCCAGCTGGAATGGAACATGGTTGAGGAGCGAGATTTCCTCCCCTCCCCTTTCGTTCAAGGTGAATTATGAAGTAGAAGAGCTGCTTCTACTCTCATTCTTACTCTTCCATAACTCAATTTGATTCTGGTGAAATGATTCACAATTTTTACTGGTTGAAATAGCTACCTTCTTTTTCACTGCAGGGAACTATAAGAGGGGTGGGAAGACTTCAGGCTTGTGGGATCTCCTCCTCCCCTTCCCCTCTTCTCCTTTTTCCTCTTGAATTTTATTCTTCAATGGGAGCCAGGTAGGGATGGAGGAACCTTCCGGTTTCTGTTTCTCTCTGTTTATTTGTTTTCTGAATCTTAAGCTTAGTTCTCTGTATTTTCACATCAGTTTGCAATTTTTCTAAAAAAGTTGTCCTCATGAAAATTCATCAGTTTCCTCTCCTAATATACAATCATATTTATGCCCAATTTTGCCCAATGCAGGTATCTGCCCCCTTACATGGGGGTTACATTCTGGGGCCCCACATGCATTAGAGCAATCCTATAGACGTCATGTAGCTGTTAATATGAAAACACCACCATGTCAAAGAGCCACCACAATGGCTATCATTGCTATTGACACACAGCCACCACAAGTTTGTCTCTAAGCACACCCTACAGGAGTAGAAAATGAATATAAAATTCTTTGTCCTAATTAGCATCAACAATTGGCCAATAAGGCCAGCTGGTCTTGATTGCATGCACTGCCATTTAATACGATTGTCAGTAGTGGCCCACCACACAATGACAAGCAAATGTGAAAGTTGGGCAAAATAGTGTGACACCACTGACAAAAACCACATGTCACAACAACCAGTAGGAATCCATAACAGTGTGGACAAAGAAAAAGAAGGAAAGCAGCAGCCAAAGGAAGCAATATCAAAGCATGGTTAGTTTCTTGTTTTGTTGCAACTACTTTAAATGTTAACTTGCTACTATTTATGCACGTATTATGAAAGCCATGTATAAATACTGGAATTTGTATTCAATGTCAGAATAAATGAAATAACACTCATTTGGATCCCAGTTACATAAGGCACCTCACAGTGATTTCAGCTTCTTATGTCTCCTCTGGACAAGGAAGGGTATTGTGACCTGGTAGCGGCAGAGTATTCAGCCCTGGTGGTATGAAAAAGAGCTCCAATTTCCCAGGACCAGAGGCACAATCTAAGTACAATTTTGAATAATGGACTCTTGATATTTGCTTACAATTTCATGCAGGGAACAGAGCCTTATTTGTAGTTATGTCTCTGTTAGAGAATCACAACCACTGCAATGCTAGGGGCAGCTGGAATGGCTGCTTTGTTCTTCTGTCTTCCCAGTGCTGTGTGCCACTGCTGGTTACCAAGGAGGAGAGGGGTAAGGCAGCAGGGAGCTCAGCAGTGCAGGCGCAGCCTCGGGAGCACTGGATTGACCCTGCTGGGGTGTTCACACCGCGCTGAACTCTTAGCTGCCTTGCCCCTCCCCAGGGCCGGATTTAGGTTTGATGAGGCCCTAAGCTACTGTCGGTAACGGGGCCCTTTATATGTCCAGCTGTCCTTGGTCAGCAACAAATTATTGCTGTTTTTTGTGTTGAATATATGCTATATGGTCATTTATGGACCTAATACAGTGGTGCCCCGCAAGACGAATGCCTCGCAAGATGAAAAACTCGCTAGACGAAAGGGTTTTGCAGTTTTTGAGCTGCTTCACAAGACGAATTTCCCTATGGGCTTGCTTCGCAAGACGAAAACGTCTTGCAAGTTTGTTTCCTTTTTCTTAACACCGTTAATACAGTTGCGACTTGACTTCGAGGAGCAACTCATAGAACATGGTGTGGTAGCCTTTTTTGAGGTTTTTGGTGATTTTTGAAGCTTTTCCAAAACTTTTCCGACATCGTGCTTCGCAAGACGAAAAATTCGCTAGATGAAAAAACTCGTGGAACGAATTAATTTCGTCTTGCGAGGCACCACTGTAGGTATCTAAAGCCACTTGAACATAACAAAATGTCAGTGTGGTGCAGTGGTTAAGAGCGATAGACTTGTAATCTGGGGAACCGGGTTCGCGTCTTCGCTCCTCCACATGCAGCTGCTGGGTGACCTTGGGCCAGTCACACTTCTCTGAAGTCTCTCAGCCCCACTCACCTCACAGAGTGTTTGTTGTGGGGGAGGAAGGGAAAGGAGAATGTTAGCCGCTTTGAGACTCCTTAAAGGGAGTGAAAGGCGGGATATCAAATCCAAACTCTTCTTCTTCTTCTTCTTCAAAATATGTATTTTATCAAAGTAATTGTTGAACTGAAATACAAGTAAGAAGTAGTATAGTAACAGTGAAAAAAAATTGAGGGGCCCAAGAGAGTAGGGCCCTAAACTATAGCTTGTTTAGCTTATACAGTGGTACCTGGGTTTGCAACCATTTTGGATTACAACCACATTAAACCCTGAAGTGTGTGTCCCCCCCTTTTTTTATTACAACCATTTATTTATTTTGGGGAGGCCCCACTGGCGAAAGCGCGCCTTGGGTTACAACCTGTTTTGGTTTACAACTGGACCTCCGAAATAGATTATGATTGTAAACCAAGGTATCACTGTATGCAAATCCAGCACTGCCCCTCTCCCCTAAGCAACTAGCACCATAATCTCACACGGAGTCCTTATGTTTATACCACTTTTGGCCTCTAAGGACCCTTCTATATGCAGAGCAGCTAGCTAAAGGAGGGCCAGGGGCCAGGCCAGTAGAGGGTAGTAAAGTTGGGAGCAATTCCATTCCACCCCCTCTTCCCTCAATACATTTACTCCTCTCATTGCCACACCATGATATCTGTGCTCCACCTCCACAGGTGGAGATACCAGTGCTTCTGAATGCCGGTAATACTGTGTCCAGTTCTGGGTGCCACAGTTTAAGAAGGAGATTGACAAGCTAGAACGTGTGTGGAGGAGGGTGACCATGATGACCAAGGGTCTGGAAACCATGCCTTATGAGGAACGCTTGAAGGAGCTGAGTATGTTTAGTGTGGTTAAGGCTGAGTATGATAGCCATCCTCAGATATCTAAAGGGCTGTCACATGGAAGATAGAGCAGGCTTGTTTTCTTCTGCTCAGGAGGGTAGGATTCGAACCAATGGCTTCAAGCTACAAGAAAGGAGATTCTGACTGAACATCAGGAAGAACCTTCTGATAGTAAGAGCTGTTTGACAGTGGAATGGACTTCCTTGTAATATGGTGGGCTCTTCTTCCCTGGAGGTTTTTAAGCAGGGGTTGGATGGCCATCAGTCATGGATGCGTTAGTTGAAATACCTGCATTGCAGGGGGTTGGACTAAATGACCCTCAGAGTCTCTTCCAACTCTATAACTCCACAATGCTATGATTCTGCGCTGGAGGGGACCACAGGAGGGGAGAGTGCTCTTGTGATTGGGTCCTGCTTGCAGTTTCCCCCAGGTAACTTGTTGGCCCCTGTGAGAACAAGATGGGGCCCTAGATTGGCCTGATCCAGCAGACTCTGCTTACGTTCTTCAGCATGGCGGCAATTCCTAAAAGGATCATGCTGGGCTTCCACCCCTCTGTTCTTCTTTCCATCCATCCCATCTCTGCCTCTTTCATGGGGAGGGAGAGAACGGAGAACATAAACAACTGAGGGGGGAAGAGAGAAAAGGGAAGAACGAAGAAAACCAGGAGACCTTTCAATTTTCTTCCCCTACATAAACCATCATAGCAGAAGTTTGCCGGCTTGCCTGAGTTATGTCAGAACTATTCAATAAAGGGAAATGAAACAAAGACTAATAATCTCCATTAGGCTGTATAAATCAGAAAAGCCATCTAGCTCGCTCCGAGGATTTACTCAGTGAGCTACCTGAACTGAATGTAATGTATGATCCGGTTCCTTATATATTTGAGAATTCTAGTCAGCTTGTTCACCATTGTTGCTCTTAACCTGCCTGGACTGGGTGTGGCCTGAGGGACCTGAATCTCTGCCACAGGTTGATCTTCCTCACTGATGCTGCTAGATTGCCACAGGGAAGGTAAAGCAAAGGAACAGGTGTGTTGCAAAGGGGCTGATGCAATGAAGGGGGGGGGAAGCTTTCCCTTTCTTTAAGTTTAAACTCACAGAAAGTTTAATGTGTTCTCGGCTCCTGCTTAGCCCTCTGGTGAATCGTTCTGTAAAAATGGCACCTTGGTGTTGCATATATATTGTCCCTATATGACTTTCCTGGCATATTTATTCAGTTTACTAGTCAAAGCTAGTTTCATGGTACACTAAGCCCAGCAGGGTCAACACCTAAGCTATGAAAATCAAGCTGTCTCTTTTCTCTCTGCTTCATACATCATCATCAGCCCAAGCCAGATAATGGAAAGCAAGGATTCTGACCCGGAATGATGATTATTGCTTCTGCTTTCAAAATGCAGGAGGCAGGATGAGTTGAAATAAAATGAAATAAAATCCCGTGTTGTTTTCCTTGCCCCAAAATTAGCTATGCAAAAGGAACGGATTGTAGCAGGGAGGTGGAATTCCAGGTCTGGGGGGCCAAATGTGGCCTTCTGGGCCTCTGTATCAGCCCCTGAAACTCACTCCAGACTGCAACCCCTCCCTTGCCACACCTCCTCTCTCCAGACCACACCCCTTACCAATCCTTTGCATTCTCCTTGAGTGTTTTGGCATAGCTGGGTAGCTCCATTGGTAGAGCAGAAGACTCTTAATCTCAGAGTCATGAGTTTGAGCCCCACATTGAGCAAAAGATTCTTGCATTGCAGGGGATTGGGTGAGATGATCCCAGTGGTCCCTTCTGTGGTGATCACACAGGGTCCCCGGACATTTAATGGTCTATTGATCCCTGTGCTGCCACTGTGCTCGCTTCACCGCTGCCACCAACCAGTTACTCTCTGGTAAAACACTGAGTCCAGACAGTTGTTAAAAGTGAGCCAAAAAAACCCACAAGTTTATTTTACAAACATTAACAAGTTTATGTTTTTCTGATAATATTCCTGTCAGTACCTTAACTTTAGTTTCTTTACTGGCCTATACCTTCCTAATACCTTCTGACTGATTATCTCAACTGTTTGACTGACTCCTCTTAACAAATTCTCTCACTCTCTCACCCCAGACTAGCCCAACCCACAGACTTATCTTATCTGTCTCTTCTAACTCCAGACTGTCTTCTCAACCACCCTAACTCCCCCCCCCCCCGAAAAAAACCTCTGTGCTTAAACCTTATACAGTGGTACCTCTGGTTACGTACTTACCGGTAATTTGTTCTGGAGGTCCATTCTTAACCTGAAACTGTTCTTAACCTGAAGCACCACTTTAGCTAATGGGGCCTCCCACTGCTGCCATGCCGCCGCTGCCCGATTTCTGTTCTCATCCTGAAGCAAAGTTCTTAACCCAAGGTACTATTTCTGGGTTAGCAGTGTCTGTAACCCGAAGCGTATGTAACCCGAGGTACCACTGCACACAGTTAACTCTGCCCCCTGGGTTCCCATAGGTTAGTCATTTTACAATTAGTTAACACTTTCCCTATGAACCCAGTATGATGTCACACACCTGGGAGGGCAAACGCCACACCTTACAATTCTATGATTCTATGAAATACGACTTTGAACTTTGATAATATGGTTTCTGCTTGCCAGCACAGAAGACAGAGAGGTGTGTCTGTGTAGAAACTAGCCAACTATGCTAAGGTAACATTTGCATTCAATTCTCCACCTGCTTTTGCCTCTGCCGCCCCCCACCTCCAATGGCATGTGGTTGTTCAGAATGGAATGCAGCCCTCAGGCTGAAAACAGCTATCTGTTTCTGCATTATAGGGCCATTGTGCTAGGCGATGTAGTGAAGCTCTCCAATGAGAAGAAAATGAAGGTTAGGAAGAAGACACCTTAGACTACAAGGCGAACTTCCTCCTGCACCTGTTGAGTAACAGTACTACTGCCACTCCTCACAGTGATGGCAGAAGGTAGGGAAAGCCTGTCTGATCCAGGCCTGTTCACCACACCAGCTCAAAGCTGGCACAGAGAATGGCCAATATCAGGTTTGGTGCTTGCCAGCACTGGCTGTGAGAGACAGAGAGCATTGAGTGGATCCCAGACCCGTTCAGTCCAACCTTGGAACACCACATTTTAGGACTGTCTGCTGGGCTTGTTCAGTGGGTGGAAGCGGGAGCTCTGTGCCAGTGGAGGAGAGATGGAAGCATCACCATTGTCAGCTAGTGGGTGGCCAGCTGAGTTGGCAGAAGCAAGCAGAGGGATGTCTCCATTCAATCCAAACCTCCACGGTCTGGTGTAAGCATGTGTGTGTTTGTGTGGATTGCAGCCTTAGTTTGAAATTATATGAAAGCAAAAGCATGAGATCGAATGGGGAACCAAGATTTGAATTAGAGGAGCCTGGCTGGAAACAAGAAAGCTTTGTGAAGTCACCAAGCAAAGAAGAAGTGGTGAAGTGTGCAAATATGGGGATGTTACCAAAGATTGCACTTCCTTGGCTGAATGAGGAACCTCAGCAACTCATCATGTTTGACTTCAATATAAGTTGGTAGATAGTTCTTGCAATGAGTCAGAGGCCATGGTTGGCACCAATGATATGGGGGAATGTGCTTATGACATCCTAGAAGCTCTGGGCTGCTCTTAGGCATCTGGTTGGCCGCTGTGGGACCAGGATGCTAGGCTAGATAGGCTATTGGCCTGAACCAGCAGACTCATCTTATGCTCTTATTTTCTCAAACATTACACACACTCCATCTGAGCTCTTCTTCAGCTTGGATTTTACAGCAGCACCAGCAGCAGCAGCAACAACAACAGCAACAACAATTTTATTTTATTATGTGAGAAAATGAAAGACTATGGAAAATGAGCGAGGTCCCAACTAAAGAAGAATGGCAACTTAAACTGATGGAATATGCGCAGCTTGCGGACCTAACATATAGAATAAGAGAAGAAGAAGAACATACATTTTAAGAAGATTGGAAAATGTATATTGAATATATGGGGGGAAATTGTGTACACTTGAAATCGTTGGCAGCAGTAAGATAAATTCAACACTGTAAATAAGTTTAGATGGATGTGATAATGGAATACTGAATGGTTTAGTTTATGTAAAATATGCAGGGATTTATGTTATGCAAAATGAACCATGGAAAGAGAAGAAGGGGAGTCATTGATATTTTAAGGTTCTTTAAATGGTTTACAACTGGACCTTCCTGCCAAAATGTCCATCAAGAGTGGATAAATACTTGTATTTCTTCCCATTTATAATATAATCCACTTTTTTTTTAACCATCTCCCTTATATTTGATATGTCTCAGTCCACCTCCAGAGCTGATTTGGGAGGGGGGAGGAGAGAGGAAGACAAAGTTCTATTGCATAGGCAGAAGTACTTGCACTAATGGGACAACTTTGCTGGCTACAACACTAAGCGCTACACATGGAATACACTAACCTGTGTTATGCCTGTGCACACAAGCACATTAGCATATCTGCTGCCAGCATTTTTGTTTTGATCCCGTGCAGAACAAAACCAGGAAGAAAGCTGCTATGCAACAAAGGGATGGTCCTCCATGTGAGTGTGCTTACCATGAAACCTGAAATTTGTGATAACTATGGGTAACTCAGATGACACCTGGCTTGAGAGCAGTACATGTGAAAAGGATCTAGGAGTCTTGGTTGACCACAAACTTGACATGAGCCAACAGTGTGACGCGGCAGCTAAAAAAGCCAATGCAATCCTGGGCTGCATCAATAGGAGTATAGCATCTAGATCAAGGGAAGTAATAGTGCCACTGTATTCTGCACTGGTCAGACCTCACCTGGAGTACTGTGTCCAGTTCTGGGCACCACAGTTCAAGAAGGACACTGACAAACTGGAACGTGTCCAGAGGAGAGGGCAACCAAAATGGTCAAAGGCCTGGAAACGATGCCTTATGAGGAACGGCTAAGGGAGCTGGGCATGTTTAGCCTGGAGGAGGTTAAGGGGTGATATGATAGCCATGTTCAAATATATAAAAGGATGTCACATAGAGGAGGGAGAAAGGTTGTTTTCTGCTGCTCCAGAGAAGTGGACACGGAGCAATGGATCCAAACTACAAGAAAGAAGATTCCACCTAAACATTAGGAAGAACCTCCTGACAGTAAGAGCTGTTCGACAGTGGAATTTGCTGCCAAGGAGTGTGGTGGAGTCTCCTTCTTTGGAGGTCTTTAAGCAGAGGCTTGACAACCATATGTCAGGAGTGCTCTGATGGTGTTTCCTGCTTGGCAGGGGGTTGGACTCGATGGCCCTTGTGGTTTCTTCCAACTCTATGATTCTATGATTCTATGATTCTATGACCCGTTAACCACTTGCCCAATGCAACCTGACCTTGAGAATAAAAGATCAACGATATGTAAATTGCCCTTTGCTCTCTCTATGTTCAAAGTGCCCAACCCTAAACTGCGATGAACATTTCACCTAAAGCTGTTTGGCACGATAGATCAGCTCATTCTGCACCTTGCTATCCCCCATGTTTTGCTGGGTAATGCCATAAAAATGCTAAAAATGTAATTAAGAGCCCAACTGAATATTATGTGGCATGTTGAGCAGTGCCTCCAGCTTCCTAAAGCCTCTTGCTTAATATGCTTCCCTTGCTGAAAAGCACATCTCCTAAAAGCTTCATTGCAAATTTTCCATTTTCGCTTATTGTTATGTTTAGCATGCAATTGGCAATCGGCACCTGCATTTGAATGGAACTCAGCGTGGCCTCCGCTATTGATTAATTTGTGCTAATTAAAAACAGCAGTGATTCTGCAGAAAAAGAAATATGTGTAAGTGTCAATAAATTACAGGAAATTTCTTAGATTAAAGTTGGCCAATTTCTGCTTGAAAATAACTAAACAAATGTTAATGGCCTTTCCCAAGGAGCTGGATGCATCCACAGGGATTCTGGAAAGGCTGCAAAACCATTTGTCAAAGCCTCTTATTGAGTTATGTAGGGCAAGTTGATGCCAGCTTTTTTTTCCTCCCTAAGATACATCCCAGGAAAACTGGAGCTTTTCACAGGAAATCAGAAGTACAGTCACTCATTAGTACTCTCCTCATGGGCTCAATGCTTGAATATATATTTGGTGGCTTCTCAATTTCAGGTATTTCAAAAAAATCCAGATTATGAAGATCCATTTCATTCTGGTTTCAGGCCCAGTTTTGGTATGGGAACAGTCTAGTTCTTTGCCAGGAACTAAACCGGAGGAATGGTTTTGTTGGTTCTGCATAGTAGCTTTCAGTAGCTTTGATCATTGTTTCATCTTCGACTTCCTGGCCAGTACAGGACTTGAAGACACTGTCCTACAGTGGATCTGGTCCTTCCTGGAGGGAGAAACCTTGGAAGGTAGCAGGGCTTTTTTTCCAGCAGGAACTCACTGGATCTCACTTCTGGCACCTCTCAGGTGGGCACCACTGACATAATAAGAGAACAAGGGAGGCATTCATGGTGAGTTTGGGTACCTCTTTTCCTAGAAAAATAGCACTGAAAGGTGGCATTAGAGACTCTTGCTCATAATCAAAGCCATTGGCTTGTGGTACCTGTCAGGGTTCTATTCTGTTCCCCATACATCTATGTAAAACTGCTGGAGAAGGCCATCGGGGAATGTAGAGTGGAGCGGCAAATGGCACTGAGCTCTATTGCTCCTTCAGTTGCAGTCCAGGGAAGTTGCTGACGGCCCAGGGTATGAACTGAGTAGCTCAGCAACATTCCTGGTAAGTCAAGCTGCTTCTCTGGGAACAGGAATTTGTCCTGTATAGGATAGGGTGAAACTCCATGGGTTTTGACACCATCACTGGATGCTCAGTTGGCCAGTTGTGCCCTTGCCCAGAGTGCAGATGTGGTCATGGTATCACATGTCTTATTAGGACTACTGCAATGTGCTGTATGCCTTTGAAAAGTGGCTGCAAACTTCAGTTGGCCCAGAGTGCAGAAGCGAGTTATTCACTGAAGTTGCCTTTTGGGATCATGTACCTTCACTGTTGAAACAGCTGCACCAGAGTCTGACTTGTTTCCAGGCTCAATAAAAAGTGCTAATGATGACCTTTTTACAGCCCTTTATGGCTTGGGACCAAGTTATCCAAAGAACTGCCTTCTACTGCATAAACCTGCCTGCTTAAAACAAATGCTTTACAAATTATAGGAAAGTCCTGTTCACAACCTCAGCAGCACAGGACACCTTGAAAGCGAGATTCCAGCCTGGCTGCACTTCCTGATTCGACCATGTTGCCATACAACTTCTTTCCAGGAACACTTTCCAGGCTAGAATCCCACTGCAAGTACAAATGGGGCACTGTAAATCTGGTTAAAGTGTGGGTGGGTGGGAATCTCTCAATCGCTTAATTACAGTCATAAAGAAACACAAGCACACACACCAGTCCCTCAAAACATCCTTTTAATGCAAAGTTATGCAGCCGCACCTGCTGCCCTTTTCTGACGCATACCGCCAATGTGGCCATGCAGTAGTTCTTCTGCCTCTGATGCCGTGTCAGTCACGAGATTGACCAGTCACCACAAGACCCTTGGGCAACTGGGATGGGGGCAGTGCTACTTTTGAAGGAGAGTCTTGCTTAGCTCCTGTCCACAATGGCTGCCCACCTTTTGAATTTACCTAAAATGCAGTGCTCCAGCCTACATATCTGTGAAATCTACAGTATAGGCTAGAACATCACATTTCTGATAAATTAAGATGGCTGCCAGACACTGTGGATGGGAGCCGGGCCTGGCACCCCTTCAAAATCAACACTGCTGCCTGCATCACTCCTAAATGGTCATCCAGGGGCCTGCAGCATAGCTGGATGGGTCTGGCAAGGAGCCCTTCTGAGTCCCTGAGAGTTTGGGCAAGTGCCTGACGTCTGGGCTTGGAGGACAGGAAGTGGATAGCTGCCAGAGAAGGGCTGGCGTTTGGGTCCTTTGAGTACTGAAAGCCCCCTTGAGACTTTTTTGAGCTGTCACCATTAACACCTGCAAATGCATTTTTGGGACGAGCACAAGGCTCTTCACCCATCTCTGAACAATTGCAGGGGGGTTATCCTCTCCCCCAAAAAACCCTTTCTCAACTCAATACAGCTCACCCGCCCTACCAGTGAAGTTTCAACTGAGAGATAAAAAATGATGCATGAAAATGGGTGTAGAGGGGTTACCCTGCACAGCGCATGGGAGTGAGCACCAAAAGGTAATAGGGGAGGGGAAATGATGTGGGTTTAGGTGGGACGGCAGGGGTGGCGGTGGAAGAAATTGAAAGCACATAAACATAGAAGAATATGAAATGGCCTAAAACGGTCTTCAGATGCAGATATGTATATAATCCATATTTGAAGTTTCCTTCCGCCTTAGTTATTACAGACAGCTGGGGAAGGGGGAGGGGTGGCAGGGGGCTGCTTTGAAAAACGTTTCACCCCTGTGTCCCTTTCACTGATTATATTTCAAAGCCTTTTCAGAGAGGGAGGAGGGGAGGACAAGTGATGTGCAAAGACTAAAAAGCCAAGATCAGCAGTAATTCTGTTGGCACAGTATTTCATTGGCTGCTGGCAATCGCCGCTCTGTTGCCTTGTCTCGGAGAGTAAGGAATTAATGATCACATTTCCAATCATTGACTGCTGTATATCAGATACTTGGCGGCTTCTCCTCTGACTCAGTGAGGCTGTCACCATCTAGAAAGATTAGATTTAAAGAATAGCCAGATGTAACACTGGGGCCATGGGAGAAAGAACCAGAAACGGTTCAATGCAAGGGGTAGAACTGTGCTGCTTTAACTGTGCTGCTTTCTTGCCAAAGCTCCAGTCCCAATACGATCTACTCAGAAGCAAATCCCATTGACTCAGTGTGATATACATCCAAGTGAAAATGGGTAGGACTGGGCTGAAGGAAATGAAAGTGATTATATTGTTCTTTTTGTGTGTATTGCATCATCTCTCAAAACACACAATGCCCTTGGTCCTCTGATCTGCATAGAGACACAGGCAGGCCCACACAGCCAGTGTAGACACATCTATGTCACAGTGCTCACCTAGACCTAAGGATAGTTCACGTTGAAAGGCAGCTGGATAGCTCAGTTGGTTAGAGCATGGTGCTGATAATACCAAGGTTGCAGGTTCCAGAGGGCTGGACTTAGATGTTCCTCAGGGTCCTTCCAACTCTACAATTCTATGATTCTACCTGATTCACACTTTCCAAAACTCAGGGATTCCAGCACATACCATAAAGCGAGGTTTGCATAATGAAAGTAGGTTGAAGCGCTCTGTTGCTCTAGCTAGCACAATAATTTCGCTTTCATTTTTGCAGTTAGGAAAGTGAGGAGAAAATGCACTGAAAGAGCTGAGCTGAATGGATGGTCATTGGGAAAGCATATGAACCTAACAAGCAAATCAGGATAAAGTCTCACTGTTGTATAACTGCCCTTGCAAACAAATCTGAACTAATGCTCAATAAAGACTGGACACAGTCTAACCTCCATGTAGGCAGAACAGAAGAAGAAGAAGAGTTTGGATTTGATATCCTGCTTTATCACTACCCGAAGGAGTCTCAAAGTGGCTAACATTCTCCTTTCCCTTCCTACAAACACTCTGTGAGGTGAGTGGGGCTGAGAGACTTCAGAGAAGTGTGACTGGCTCAAGGTCACCCAGCAGCTGCATGTGGAGGAGCGGAGACGCGAACCCGGTTCCCCAGATTACGAGTCTACTGCTCTTAACCACTACACCACACTGGCTGAATGCTGGCCGTCACACTCACATTCTTTGTACATGTTCCTGAATTAGTGGCATTGCCTCAGTACTACTGTCTATACACATACAGTGGAACCTCAGTTTTCGAATGTAAGGTAATCCGTTCTGGAAGATGGTTCGACTTCCAAAACGTTTGAAAACCAAGGCGTAAAGGGCTGTTGGCAAATTCAATTGAGAATATGGAAAAACATGCAGTGGAAGCTGTTCAACTTCTGAGGTGCATTTGAAAATGGAAGCATTTACCTACTTCTGGGTTTCTGGCTCGGCATTTGGGTTCTGAAACGTTCGGCTTCCGAGACGCTCAAAAACCGAGGTTCCACTGTATCAGCTTGTATAAATATATATGGTCTATGTTAGTGTGGGGACATGTTGACAAGAAAGAGAGACAGAAATCCTTTATGTGTCAGTCTTGGGCTCCTAGCACGGACCATGATGCTGCTGGCATCTTTTTCTGTGTGAAGGAGAAGCCAATTTGAGCTCCCCAGTCGCGGTCAGCGGCTGCTGTTTCTACCATTCTGTTTCTTTTCTCCTATTACTGTAATTACCAAAACCCAATTAGTGCAACACTTAATAATGATATAAAAACCTTGATAGTTCAGGGAGTGGCCTCCCAAAAAACCTATACAGGACGAGTAAACCAAATTGCTTGGTAATTATTGATGTGAATGGCATCGTAAGCAGTAGGATTCTTCGGTTTGTGACAATACTGTTAGCTGATTTTCGAGTGGGAGGAACGAATCCTCAGGAAAGAGAAGTGTTACGATACCTGACACACTGCCTGAGAATATAATACACAGGCTTTGCCGCAAAGCGATCTATTTATGTCACTTATTGCAGGGTTCAGTGTCATGTCTGTATTTCACCCCTTGCGCAGTGCAAAGCATCATGGGAAGAACAAGGGCTTAAAATGTCAGCTTAGCATTGAAGGTCTGAACTTCCCAGCATTAGAATCAGGTGACCAAGAGGAAATCCGATCCAGGACATAGTATCCATCTCCTCAGAGGTATGCGCCAGATCAAAGAGAATTGTTATAGGCTTCTATTTTTCATTAGGTCAGACAGTAGCCGTTCCCTGATTCCTTGGTCACACTAGTTTTCTGTCCAGGAATGGAAAGCATAAATCACTTTTTTAAAAAAGTGTGGTTTTATCAATACGTTGATCTATAAGTTCATATATAATTTCTGGATCAGGCCAGTGGCCCATCTAGTCCAGCACCCTGTTCCCAAAGTTTTCAGCCAGATGCCTATAGGAAGTCCATTTATATATTGGTAACATTTTATGTCAACTTATTATTAATATTTGCACTTATGGGAGTTTTAAAATGAATATTATAGATAGTTAGCTGCAAATCTCTTGAAGGTTTTATGTTTATAAATTTTAAATTTTAAAAATGCATATGCTAAATAAAAATAACTTTTTCTAACAGCACCCCCAGACTGCTGTGGCCAAAATAGGGTCATTGAGTAGGCTTGCCATACGTCCAGAAAATTCTGGACATACCAGGAAATCGGATGCCAAAAATGGCGTCCTGGGGGGAAATTTTGAATTTTAAGAGATGTCCAGAATTTCCCATATGTATGGCAACCCGGGTTTCTTCGGTTTTCTTTCCCGCTGAGTAGCAGAAGAATTGTCCCCCCCCCTTACGTGGGAGACCCAAAGTGCGCTCGTGCCCCCTGCCTTCCTACACACTGCGTTGTTTCCATTTTCAATTATTGTGATGTTGTGACGCCTATAATGCACCACAGCAGCTAGCAACCTTGAGCCTGAAAGGAGGAGCCTTTAGTACTTAGCATAGTTACCCATGAAAGAATTACAGCCCAATCCTATGCTGTCCACTACGAAGCAATTCCTGTTCAGTGGGAGATCAATGGCAGACACAGCCATCTTCTGGAATTCACATTTATTCAAATTTCGCAATGCTGTTCTCCAACCGAGCAATGTGTACAAAAATGCATATACAAAAATGTGCATTAAAATTAATATATTGGTGAGAAAAACACACACATGTGCATTATATTAAGGGAAATGGCAAAATGCATACAAAATGTATATATTAGGAGAAATTTATGATGAATTTTCATGAGGGCTTTTTTTAATGGCACAAGTTAATTGGGAAATGTGGAGAAACAGAGTGGAAAAATGAGAAACGGAGAGAACCCAAAATTGACAGACTTGCCCATCAGTAGCAGCAGGGTCACAAGAGTTAGTATAAGAAGTTCCATAAAAGAATAGCGTCCTTCACGATTACTCCCATAGGAGTGTTATACTCACTCACAACAATAATATTTTAAAAACCACAGAATGGGAGAGACATGCCAGCAGAACAAAGGCAGTTCCATTTTGCACAACCTGCCGGCTGTCCTTTATTACCATCTCATCTGGATTCATATCAGGAATGAGAACATCTCTAACAAAAAGCAGCAAATATTAGTTGTTAAATATGAAATGTTAAGCTCTTATTGGCTGGAGTGGATTTCAAGGTTTATTTGAGTGACCTCCACAGGGTGAAATAATGGGCTACAGACAAAACAATGGCTCAGCAGCAGTAGGTAAGAAGGATAATGCACAGACTTGTATCTTAACTTGCATCTAATTTGCCTTTCACAAACTACATTGACTTCAAGGCCATCGACTCGCTTTGACTTTACAGAGGCACAGGGTGGTTTCTATGGCTCCATTTCCAAAGTCTCCTGAGAGAGGAAGCTCAGAAGAGAATATGAATTATTCACAATGGAATAGCACAGAAATACATAACCTTTTACTAAAGGATCAGATTCAGGACCAATGGGATGCTGAGTGGTTAATTTAGGCCACAGACTCACAAGAGTCATTTGAAGTAGGCCTCATTGAAAGCATTGAGTATAAAGGCATACCATTTTATTCTGGTTTCAGTAATCTATAAAAAATAACACCCTCTCACAACCACTAACATGATTTCCACTCCATACATAGAAGGGTTGGGGAGGCTCCATGTGTGAATATGAAACGGTGATGATTTTGCCTAAGATATATACTTGTGGATATTAATTTAGTGGTTTTGTGGAACTTTGAATTGCTATTGAGATGTCCTTCCAGCTGTGAGGAAGCCACCCATTGATCAAGAGCTTTTTCATGGTGGGAAGTAGGTTTCAATGGCCTAACCGCCTGATCCATGAAACCTTATCGTGATTAAACTAGCAGCCCTTACCCCAGACCCACCAGGTGTCCCTTTTTCCAGGGACATCCCTGATTTAGAGAAGCTGTCCTGGTTTCTGATTTGATCCTGGAATGTCCCACTTTTCCTTAGGATGTCCCTATTTCCATTGGAGAAATGTTGGATGATGTGGACTTCTCTAACCATCTGAAGGCAATCCTGTATAGGGAAGGTTTTGTGTGTGTTTTTAAAAAAATGTTTAATGTTTTAATGGGACGCGGGTGGCACTGTGGTTTAAACCACTGAGCGTAGGGCTTGCCGATTGGAAGGTCGGCGGTTCAAATCCCCGTGACGGGTTGAGCTCCCGTTGCTCGGTCCCAGCTCCTGCCAACCTAGCCATTCAAAAGCACATCAAAGTGCAAGTAGATAAATAGGTACCACTCCGACAGGAAGGTAAATGGCGTTTCCGTGTGCTGCTCTGGTTTCTCCAGAAGCGGCTTAGTCATGCTGGCCACATGACCCGGAAAAACTGTCTGCGGACAAACATCAGCTCCCTCGGCCAGTAAAGCAAGATGAGCGCGCAACCCCAGAGTCGTTCACGACTGGACTTAACTGTCAGGGGTCCTTTACCTTTACCTTTTAATGTTTTAATATATGTTGGAAGCTGCCCTGAGTGGCTAGGGCAACCCAGTAAGATGTGTGGGGTATAAATGGTAAAATTATCATTATGGAATGGGAGATCCCTATTTTCATCGGAGAAATGTTGGAGGGTAATGTCTGATCTTTTATCACTTTTTTATTACTATCATTAATTCTGTTGGGAGCCACCCAGAGTGGCTGGGAAAACCCAGCCAGATAGGCGGGGTATAAATAAATTATTATTATTATTATTATTATTATTATTATTATTATTATTATTATTACTACTACTACTACTACTCCTGGCATGGAACCATATCTGTACGAAAGACCCACAAAATCAGTCTCCACCCATTTGGGTCATTTAAATGTTCTCCTCACCCCACAGTGATGTTTCTGAATAGAAGTATGCCTAGTCAGTGTTTCAGCACTAAATTTTCATAATAGGCTTGTTTTCCCCCTCCATGTTACACAAAATAGGAAGCACAGTTATTGGGTACTTGAGTTTGGGGGCTGCCAAATACCTGGAGTAGGCAAGGCCTTCCTTAACCTCAGGGATTGCCACTTGTCTGGGAGCCACTGGTGGAGGAAGAGGAGTGCGGGGGGAGCGTACCACCTCTGGTAGAGTGATCCCAGTGGGGTGCCATCGCGGCTGCCCCCCTGCCCGCGCTGGGCACCACGCCACCATATGTGGTGTGCCACGCCCCCAGGACATGTGCCACATCCCTGCAGGCGGCACACCGTGCCCCTAGGACCCACACCACGCCCCTGTGGGCAGCACGTTACACCCCCGGGATGTGCGCCACCCACGTCCTCACCTGCTCTCCGCCCCCCGGTACCGGAGCATGAAGCTCCGCCACTACCGGGAGCTTTAAAGTCAGAAGATGCACAGGATTGGCTCTCTGGAGTCACCTGATTCTGAAGACCCGCTCAAATGGCTTATGTTTCGTCTTCCAACCAGTGGTCCTAAAAGCTGAGGAAACAAGATGTCCTCATTGCCTCATGAGTTTCTCCTTTCTTCTCCCTCTAGCATCCTCCTCCTCCCCTTTCAGCATAATCCAGACCTACTCAGTCAGGGCACTTTCATGCAACTCATACCTTTTTAAACAACCTCCGCACCTCAGAAACCCAGCCCACTAAACATTTTCTATTTCAAAACAGATTTCATCTTCCATAGAAAGTAATACTGCCTCCAGCCATGTGTAACTTATTTTTTATCCAACGGAGTATATGGGCTTATAACTAGATCCTGATAGGAACCCGGGTTTAAAACATTATTCACAGCAGGTTATTTGATCTTTATTTGCTGAATGCACTCAGCTGAATCCCTATCTCCAAACAATATGAGAAATAAAATGCCAGGCATGCTTCATTGGCCAGCTAGCTCATCTTGATTTGCAGAGACGATTACATCCCTCTCAGCAGTTTCACACACAGGCCACATTCCAGGAGCCGAGGTACTGCTCCTTATTCCTCTGCTCGCAAAGCCCTGCCCGGAGGCAAAAGGAACACAGTGGATCACAAACAGCAGTGAATGGTGCCTCTCAAAAGTGGGTGGG
Source organism: Podarcis bocagei (assembly GCF_964188305.1). Taxonomy (NCBI): domain Eukaryota; kingdom Metazoa; phylum Chordata; class Lepidosauria; order Squamata; family Lacertidae; genus Podarcis; species Podarcis bocagei. The sequence continues at coordinate 45,204,129 of NC_138126.1, forward strand.
TGCCAACAGTATTACCCCACTCTGCCACCCTACCTTCCTTCAGCACCACCCACCCAGGGATCCTCCTACCTGCTTGACGCCACTATTCTGGAAGCTCATTTTATCAGTCATGGTAGCTAAAAATGGCCTCTTCATATCTGAGGGGAAGTGCACTTCTGAATACCAGATGCTGAGGATGAGAAACATTTCCCTGGTGAAGTTGCTCTCGTGCTGATTAGGGCCCCACCTGCAATATACATGTAAAGCATACCGTTTTAAACAATCACATTCCTTAATATACAAACCCCAACCAGTGTGGTGTAGTGGTTAAGAGCGGTAGTCTTGCAATCTGGGGAACCGGGTTCGTGTCTCCGCTCCTCCACATGCAGCTGCTGGGTGACCTTGGGCCAGTCACACTTCTTTGAAGTCTCTCAGCCCCACTCACCTCACAGAGTGTTTGTTGTGGGGGAGGAAGGGAAAGGAGAATGTTAGCCGCTTTGAGACTCCTTAAAGGGAGTGAAAGGCGGGATATCAAATCCTCTTCTTCTTCTTCAAAACAAAACCCATCTATCAACCAATTGCAAAACATTATTTCCCTTTCTGCCGTTTTCGTTTCTTCCTTCACGACCTTCTTTCCTTCACAAAACCCCAGTCCTCTTTTCTTCTTGCCCTACATCAGAGACACAAGATAAACCTACAGCAAGCAAGCAGGCAAACAAATTCTGTGAAGCAGGGGTGAAAAAACTGTGGCCCTCCAGATGCTGTGGGACGACAACTCCCACCATCCCATATCATTCACCATGCTATGAAAGCTGGACTCCAACCACATCTGAAGGGCCACTGGTGGGATTCAATGGCATGTCAGCGAATTCAGGTTGTACACTTAAAGTGGATCTGGATCTCTTGAGCAGAAATGCACACACACACTTTTTACTTTTTGCAGCAAGGAAAGTGACAGGAAAATGCATCGGGAAAATGTGGGATAACACTTTCTTAACACAATGTTGTATAACCTCTACACAAATAGATCAGAATGAATGCTTAAAATCCAACCTGCATCACAGAACTTCCCCACAAACTGAGAGCCAGTGTGGTGTAGTGGTTAAGAGTGGTGGACTCATAATCTGGTGAACCGGGTTTGCGTCTCTGCTCCTCCACATGCAGCTGCTGGGTGACCTTGGGCTAGTCACACTGAGAAGTCTCTCAGTCTCACTCACCTCACAGAGTGTTTGTTGTGGGGGAGGAAGGGAAAGGAGATTGTTAGTTGCTTTGAGACTCCTTAAGGGGAGTGATAGGCGGGATATCAAGTCCAAACTCCTCCTCCTCCTCCTCATCTTCTTCTTCTGCTGCTGATGCTTCTGCTGCTTCTGCAAGCAGATCAGCTCAATAATCATATTGTCTGGAAGTGACCTTAGCTTCCAAGTGCTATCTTGAAGGCAAAAAAGAAACAATGACATCACCATCACCACCATTCCATAAAAATAAATATCTATTGATTTTCTTTACTAGGGTTGTTGTTGTTTTTTTACCTGTGGAATGGCAGTTTGGTGTGCTGTTAGTCTTATTGAAGGAGTCACATGTGTTCAGAATGATTTGTGTGTGTGGAGAGAGAGAGAGGGGCTGGATTAGGAAAGGAGCTGTAGGGGAAGCAGGAAGTGCCTGTTTTGAGAAGCAGCAAGGGGAATTCCCCTAGGGAGGTATATTAGCGCCAACCATGGGGAGTTTTTGACTTGATGGGTGTGGGTGTGCACCCTGAAATGGCATGCTCCTGAAAAATCTGTACGATCTGATTTTTCTGAGTCAGACATAAGTCAAGTCACCTTAGACAGATTTGGCTGTCACACCATGAGGTGTCTTGTGCTGGGAATTTAATTCTGCTACTGATTTTTTATTATTTTTTTATTTAAAGGAAATCTGGTTTTGGCATTTTCATTTGATTTCCTCTCTTCTGGCCCCAGGGGAACCTCTTTCCGCAAAGTAATTGCAGGGTGATTTAACACAGGAATGTTCATCAACTGATGATTACAATGCTGGGTGAGATGACTGACAGATGTGAAACTGTGTAACAGATCAAACACCACAGAGAGGGTTCAACTTTGTACCACAAGCCTGCAACCTGAACAGCCCTCTTCACATGTGCAGGGCGTCTCTTGATTGAGCTCCTGATGCAGCGTCCATGGGGTTGCATTCTCTCACTCCTCTCCAACCTCTGTGCATTCAGCTGATGGTGCGGTGGAGGCCCTGCACCCTTAAAAAGAAATATTATTCCAACTTTCATTGTGCTTTATGCTGTTTCTAACAGCCGATGTTTTAAAATGTGTCTCTTATTGCTTAGGGTTTTTAAATAGACAAGGCTGTTCTGTTTCATTATTTTTATAAGTGGCCTTGAAGTAGGTAAGACAATGCAGCGTTTAAATATTATAAATGTATCAATGCATATATGCACATTGCTCCCTTTCACACTGTCAGCTGAATACATGGAGATCAGGGACAGCAGGGCCACATATTCAAGGAGCAATGAAGACTAATATGTTTCAGTGGCAGATATTTGTGTGTTCAGTTGCAGGACCAAAAGGGGTGTATTATCAGATGATATACAGCCACCTGCTTTCCACGCAGAAGGTCCCAGCTACAAGGCTGTCTGAAATCACACAGCCGCTGCCAATCAGTGTAGACAATACTGGGCGAGGTGGACCAATGGTTTGCCTCAGTATGAGGCAGTTTCCTGTGTTCCCGCATACGTGAAGTAGCCCTTTGCTGTGGGAATGTTGGTGGAGACAGGTGCTAGAACAGTCAAGAAGGGGTGAATTGGTATAAAGTACCACGCAATTATTTTAAATGAAAAATTAAAATGTGGAGCAAACCAACCCTTTCCTGACAGATTTTAGCACTTCTCGTAGCCAAGTATAAAAAAGCCGAGGATTGCTGCCGAAGACAGCTAAAACGGACCTTCTTGGCCACATCCTTCGTGCTGGTTTTCCCACAATTCATTTCAGCACTCGATCATCCAATCCTTAGGCAACCTTACAGACAAGTAAACCTGGCATCGCTTACATCCGCAGTCTAAAACGCACACACTTCGAGAGAGGCTGTCATTCGTTTGTTTTGTTTGTACGCTGAAAAATCTCCGGCTGAAACTTTTATTTTCCTAGAAGCTTCCAGAATTTTCTTCAGGAGTTTGCTTAGCCGTAGGCAGCTGTCAGTTATTTGTTTCTTGTTGGCGTCTAAGCCAGTGGACCCCCTGCTTAGTTGGTGACAGACCCCTCCTGGTTTGTGAAGCCTGTTTGGGAAGACAAGCTGTCATCTAAATTGTGTAGGAATGGGTGTAGGGAGGGGTGGAAGGAGAGGGGAGAAGATGGAGTAGATCACCTCACTTCTCAGAAGGCTGAGGTGTTGAGAGCACAGTGCTGCCCAGGGAAATACTGTCAATCAGGTTTAGGCTACACATGGCTTGCTTTTGTGGCGCAGCAAAAACTCAAAGGTCTAGGAACATATATGCATAATTAGGTGCCCAACACTTGCACAGCTAGCACCATGGTGTTTTATTTTATTAAAGAAGACTGAAAATGAAAATAAATAAAATGGTTACAGTTTGAAAACATTCAAGTGGCAGTAACAAGTATGGAGGAGACAAAAGGTGCTTCTAGGCTGTTCCTTTTTTGGGGTGGGATCCCATAATATACTGGCAAATTCAGGATGTGCCTATGAAGCTGATTTGGTGTTCTTGCATGACAAACTTGCTCCCCTCCCAAGACACCCTCCCATAATTTTTGCAATAAGGATGGTGAAATACAGTACACTGGAAGGTGTGGGATAGCAATTGCTTGGCAACAAAGTCTTCTAGCCTCCTCACAGTCAAATAAGAATTGATGCTCAGTTATTAGCAGTCATCCTCTAACCTCACCACAAACTTTGTGTAAACAAATCAGGATGAATAATTAAATAATAATAATTTAATAATAATAATAATATCTTTATTGTCATTGCCCCTTCGGGGACAACGAAATTACTTGACTGCTCCATAAAAACACTAATTAAACAATACAGTATAATACATCAAGGGAGATTAGATGACTTTCAAAGTCCGGGCTTCCCATTCAGGCCAATCATTCAAAAAATAAACAAACTACAAAAACCTTTGGGCAATCAATCAATCAATCAATCAATCAATCAGAATGCTCAAGAAACAGGGCATCTGGAAGGGACCAGACAGAAAAGGGCTGGGAGGCCAGGATCACAAGTAAAGAAATAGGCAGATTCCAGGTGCATATTGAAGTCTATTGCAGGAAAGATTAAAGAGGGGAGGGAGCCTTCAACAAATGCTAGGAAAATAAGCTCAGCACATCTGAGGTGTAAATGCTTCCTTCTTCAGGGTTAATCATACAAAACAAGCATATCATAAACAGTAATTCAAAGATCTTAAAGATATGCATTTTAACTTTGACAACTTATATTTCCTCGCTCTCGACGCTTTTCAGGATTCTCATTATGCATCCCCCCCTCGCTTTAGAAGTTGGTGAATAGGTTTGATTTCATAAATAAGTATTTTAACATTCTCTAGTAATATCCATATTGACTGTTTAGGGTGCTCTAGACATTCATAATCCAAGGTGTGAAAGTTAAATGAGGCAGCTCACAAGGTATTATATCACAAGGTATGTGTTGGTTTTATTTATGCTCACAATAATCTTTAAGATCTTTGTAGGGAAGATAAAATATTAATACTAATAATAACCAGGGCTGTTGTCAATCTGTCTGGGGAGAAAGTGCTTTTCCTAACCCCAAAATGAGGATCAGTTAGATCATGATTATGAGCAAAGCTTATTCACCATGACATACCAAGGGAGGAAGGAGTGGATCTTAGTGTATTGACAGTCTAGTAAAAGTTCAATATGTAACACTGACTGTTGCTGTCATCAAGCTTTTATTAATATTTCAACATAAAGTTTATTATGGAAACTGAAAAGTGTTTTGAAAATCTCTAACAAAACTGGCATGTACAGTCATACCTCGGGTTGAAGTTGCTTCAGGTTGAGCGCTTTCAGGTTGCGCTCCACGGTGACCTGGAAGTAACGGAACACGTTACTTCTGGGTTTTGCCGCCCACGCATGCGCAAACGTTCAAAATGATGTCACATGCATGCACGGAAGTGGCGAATCGCAACCTGCAGACGTGGGTTGCGTTCGCTTCAGGATGCGAGCGGGGCTCTGGAACGGATCCCATTCGTATCCAGAGATACCACTGTAGTCATTATTTTTGGGTAACTGGTAAACCTGAACTAAACCATTTCAAATTGCAGGAAAGTAGATACAAATGAAGAGGGGCAGTGCAGCGCAGTCTTTAGCATATGTGCCGCTGGGGTGCAAAGATCCGCGCAGTGCCCCCAAATTTAGTTTAGCCCCCAAATTAACTTTCATTATGCTTATGTCAGACACCACGCTTATGCCTTATCTCTTGTTTACAAAAGAAGGGAGGAAAAAGAAACAGACTTTTTTATTTGCTCATTTATTTACAATACACTTATACTTAAGTATACAACACCACCACACTTAAACTTATAAGTATTGTTTAGGCACCTACTTAGGAGAAACATCCATTATGTCAAAGGTGCCACTGACCCCGCTGCCGCATAGCAATGCAGCTCAATGCAATACGTAACATAATATTTAGATATAAGAGTTAATTTCGCTTGCACGGCGCCATCATTGAGTCAAGTGCTGCCGCTGGCATGGCGTGTCTTTGGTAAATGAGCACACAAAGTCAAAAGTCCTTTAGTGAAACAGTTGGTGTACATTTTGGTAATACCTAGGTATATATGTATTTTGTTTTTCTAGCTTGATCAAAATTATTTCCTATTTCGTAACAGGTAGATAGTTAAGAGTTTAGGGGGATTCAGCGGTGGGCACCCGGCACCCCCCAGAATTCGGCACCCGGGTGCCCCGCACCCCTTGCACCCCCAGGTAAAGATGGCCCTGGGGCACTGTCTGCCTTTTTATTATTCCTCCACCATGCTAGTTTTCCATGTGCATGGATGCATGCATACCGGTACCTATTTATATAGAAGAGCATTCAGACAAATGAACCCCCTGCCCCACCTGGGTGGGGTGAAGTGATGCAGACCAGAAACACATTTGGCATTTCAGGTGGCCTAGCAGAGAACTCGACCCAGATCTTGTCTGTCAAACTAGACTGTGAGTTTCCTGGGCAGGGTGCTTGTCCTTTCTTCCTACTATGCAGCAAAAGCACATAAAAATGTACTAGGAGTCGACATTCAATTCTGCCCACTGTTACGTTGCATTGAATGTACAACTAGCGTTTCACACACCAGAAAATAATAGTTGATATTTGCTCTGTCTCCCTCCTTGCAGGCTATTCAAGATTGGCGAGTAATGGAAGCTTTCTGTTAGCACTGTTCTCATGCTAGAGCAGAATCCCTATCCTCAGTGGCAACTCCTGTTATACACACAAACACAAATGCGCACACACGCCCGTGTGTGTGTGGCCTTTGGAATGCTGCCATAATGGGACTGACCACATTGCCATTATGACCAGCAGCCATTCATTCTCTCTGTTGGGTACAGTCTGCACTGCCACCCAGAGAGAGAGAGGGGGGGAGAGAGAGATTGAGAGAGAGAGATTGAGAGAGAGAGAGATTGAGAGAGAGAGAATGTGAGTGGAAGCTGAAGCTCCTTCTCTTTGGTCTTGTCACTGCTCAGCACTTCCGTGTTTTAAGAGAGCAAGTGAACAGGCAGTAACAACAAGGAGCAAGAAATCAAGAGGGCTTGGGGGGCTGTCAAAAGTGAGGAGACTTCTGGAGTGTTGCCCAGTGATGCCAAACCCTTGATGTTGGCCCTGTCCACTCCAACCAAGGTGGGTTATCACTTCTCCTTGCTTCAGGAGAAGGTAGAGGTGATAAATTTACGTCAGGGATGAGGAACCTTTGCCTTTCCAGATGTTGGCTGGACAGCAGCTCCCATCATTCCTGACCATTGGGCCTGCTCGCTGGGGCTAGTGAGGGCTAGAATTCAACAGTGTTTGGAGGGCCACAGCTTCCCCTGATTCCCTGATTTTTAGGAAGGAGTACTGGAGAGGGCAATTGTGCAAGCCATCTGTCACGGGAAATGGGATTGCTTGTGTGTAAACCTCCAGCTGTTCCAAACTGCTTAGAATTTGGTGGTGTCTTTCCCTGACCGAGCAGCCTAGATGCTGCTGCTGCTCAGTCGCTGGACGCATCCGTGAGTGGGCGGCTTCTAAATTTCCTCCAGCATAGAAGCTCCTTGACGGATAGTCTCTGCCTCCCCTTTCTGCGTGAAACCCTTCTGCGCAGAGTGGGCGTGCCTAGGGATGCCCCTCCACTCTCTCCACTGTCTTCAGTGCCAGAGTGTCGGAGCCTCTCCTCCAAGCTGCTTTCCCCCTCTTCCTTCTTCCTGGTGTCACCTGGACATTCTTCCCCAGATGACGCTCTCTCTCTACCCTTACTCGTTCCTTCTTCTGCAGAATCGGGAAGTACCGCCTCTCCCCTCTGCTCCGATGTCAGTTCCCTGACATCCACCTCCCTCCCAGGGCCCTCCCCTTCCCCCGTCCTTCCCTCTGACGGTGACGCAGGGAACCCTCGGAAAGAACTCTCCTCTCCATCTGACGATTCAAACACCCCTCTCCATTTGCTGCTCTCTCTCTCCTCTTCCCAATCTCCCCACTCGGATTCTTCTTCGGGCCAACCCCCTCCCTCCTCGTCGGAGGCGGGAAAACCCGCAAACTCTTCCTCCTCATCGGTGGTGCCAAATTGCTCCCTCCAGAATCTCTCTGGTGGTTTGAGCTTTCTCGGGTACCTTCTATGAAACTCCTCCTGCAGGTACTCATCCCTCATTTCTTCCGCTGGGACCCATGCGTTTTCCTCAGCTGGCTCCCCCTCCCATGCCACCAAATACTCCCCCCTCCCCCCTTTCCACCTGGAATCAAGAATCTCAGCTGCATGTCCACTGAGTTCCCTTTCCTCCATCTGTGGATGCAAAGGTGTTTCATTTTGCTAACCCAGACACTCCCTTCCCCCCCTGAAAGGTGTGAGTAGGGACCTGTGAAACACCGGGTGCAGTTTCATGTGAGATGGCAATTTGAGCCTAAAGGTCACCGGATTGACTTGCTGAACTACTTGGAATGGTCCCAGCCTCTTTGGCCGCAGCTTCTTGCACCCTCCCTTGAAAGGCAACCCCTTGGTGGACAACCACACCTGGTCCCCCACTTCTATGTTTCCCCCCTCCTTGCGGTGCCGGTCTGCCTGCCGCTTATACACTTCTTTGGCTCTCTCCAGGTTTAACTTAAGCTGTTGGTGTAAAGCCTGCATCTCTTCCACAAACTCCTCCGCTGCGGGAACACTCCAACTTCCCTCCCCTTCCCCAGGGAAAGCCCTGGGGTGACACCCATAATTAGCCATAAACGGGCTCATCCCTGTGGACACATGCTCTGCATTATTGTATGCAAACTCAGCCAACGCTAGTTTGTCCACCCAGTCCTTCTCCCTCTTGTTGACGTAACAGCGTAGATATTGTTGCAGCACGCTGTTCGTTCTCTCTGCCTGTCCATTGGTCTCCGGATGCCTGGCCGTTGTGAACACCACCTCCACGTCCAGCAGACTCATAAGCTTTCTCCAGAACCGGGATGTGAACTGCCGGCCTCTGTCGGATAAAATCCTCAAGGGGGCGCCATGCAACCTGAAAACATGCTCTACAAACAACCTGGCCGTTTCTTCTGCAGTCACCGCATGCGAGCACGAAATAAAATGGCACATCTTTGTCATCAAATCAACCACCACCATAACTGCCATTTCCCCCCTGGCTTTGGGTAAATCAGTCATAAAGTCAATGGCTACCACCTCCCATGGTCTCTCTGGTGTGGGTAAGGGTTGCAGTAACCCCGCAGGTGCCGACCTCTCCCCCTTCGCTCTCTGGCAAACCGGGCACCCTTGTACATACTGCTTCACCTCCTCCCTCACCCGTGGCCACCAAAACTGCCTGGTGACTAGTAACATAGTTTTATGTTGTCCAAAATGTCCTGCCGTGGGTTTGTCATGCATCTGTTTAAGTATTCTGTTTCTCAATTCCCCCTCAGGTATGTACAAGGCCCCCCTATAGTACAACGCTCCGTCCTTAACTTCAACCCCCCCCCCCCCGGAGTTTCCCCAGTGATATCAATTTCTTGCATTTTGGCCTGTGCATATTGATCATCTCTCGTCAACCCGGCTAGCTCTTGCCTCCCGACGACCACTCCCCCACACACCCATTTGTCCTCGGGAATGACATGTCGTGCTTCTGGTCCTCCTTCCCCTTCTTCGTATTCAGGCTTGCGAGAGAGGGCATCTGCTCTGACATTTTCCTTACCGGGCACGTACCTAATTTCAAAATTAAACTTGGAAAACTCTTGAGCCCACCGCACCTGTCGTTGGTTGAGCACTCTTGTCGTTCTCCAATACTCCAGGTTCTTGTGGTCAGTACACACCTGGACCTTGTGCTGTGCGCCTATGAGAAAATGTCGCCACCGTCGAAAAGCCTCGTGAATTGCCAGCAGTTCTCGATCGTACACTGTGTAGTTTTGCTCCGACTTGTTAAGCTTCCTGGAAAAGAAGGCACACGGTTTCCACTCCCCCTTTGCCTGCTGAAGCAATATCCCCCCTACAGCTCTGTCTGATGCGTCCGTCTCTAGCCTTATTGGCTTTCGCAGATCCACGTGCAGAAGCTGCTCTTCCGACACAAACGCCTTCTTGAGCTTTTCAAAGGACCTTTGAGCCTCCTCCGTCCATACGAACTTCTTCTTGCTGCTGAGACAATCTGTTATGGGTGCTGTTAAATGAGCGAAGTTCTGGATAAACTTCCGGTAAAAATTTGCAAACCCCAAAAACCTCTGTACATCCTTCCGGTTCTTGGGAGGCTGCCATTCTATCACGGCCTGCACCTTGCCTGGGTCCATGGCCAGACCCTTCGCTGACAACCTCTAGCCCAGGAACTCAACCTCTCGTGCATGGAATTGGCATTTCTCCAGTTTGACCCACAGCTGATGCTCCTGCAGCCTTTTCAGCACTTCTCTGACATCTTTCACATGCTGCTCTTCATTCTCTGAATAGATGAGTACGTCGTCCAGAAAAGCCACACAATTCTTGTACAGCAAAGAGCCCAGCACGTGGTGCATGAAAGCTTGGAAGGTGCTCGATCCCGACTGTAATCCGAAGGGCATAACTAAGTACTCAAAGGCTCCTAGAGGGGTGAACATGGTGGTTTTCCATTCATCCCCCTCCCTCATTCTTATCAAGTTGTACGCCCCACGAAGGTCCAGCTTGGTAAAAATCTTCCCCTTCCTTACCTTGGCCAAAATGTCATCAATTCTGGGCATTGGGAAGGTCACTGGTTCCGACACCCTGTTTAAATTCCGGTAATCCACTACGAGCCTGGGTTCATGAGAGTCTCTCTTGTCCACAAAGAACACTGGACTACCCCCCACCGCCCTCGATTCCCTTATGAACCCTCGCTTCAGGTTCTTGTCAATAAACTTCCGCAATTCCTGCATCTCCCTATCTGACATGGCGTACAGCTTGCCCACTGGCAGCTGAGAGTCTGGGAGCAAGTTGATCTGGCAGTCAAAGGGTCTGTGGGGGGGGGGTAACCGATCTGCCTCCTTCTCGCTGAAGACTTCTTCCAAGTCCGCATACTGAGGTGGTACTCTCCCTTTTCCCCCCACCACCGTCCCTGCCACCCTGGCTACTGCCATCCTCGAGGTTTCCCCTCCGTGGCAATGTTCTACGCAGTGAGCTGACCCAAAGGTGACTGTCCGCTGGTGCCACCCTACTACTGGGTCGTGCAGTGCCAGCCAACTCATTCCTAGTATGATGGGTGGTCCTGCCAGGGTGGCTACGTGGAAGGCAATGGTCTCAGTGTGTCTGGAAACCGTCATTTTCATGGGCGGGGTCTGGTGGGTTACATCCCCTCCTAAAAGTTCTCTCCCATCAATGGTGGTTACTTGCAGGGGATGTTCTAAAGGCACCACTTGGAGCTGGTGTTCTAGCGCAGTGTTTCCCAACTGGTGTTCCGCGGCACACTAGTGTGCCGCGGAACGTTGCCTTGTGTTCCGTGGGAAGGAGGCGGGCGAGTCGGGCGGCGAGAGGTGGGGCGGCGGCGGCGAGCACACGAGGGGCGAGCTCCCTCCCACATCCCATCTCCGGCTCTGCACCAGGCGGTAGAGTTCGGCGAAGTCGCCGCGCTGGAAGGCCAGCAGCGCGCGTGCCTTGGCCAGGCTCTCGCCCGCCTGCGCCTCCAGGCACGGCGCCTCGGCGTTGGGCGGCAGCGAGCCCAGGAAGCGGCCCAGCCAGCCGGGGTCGCCCGCCTGCAGCAGCGCCTCGCACACGCACGAGACCTGCTCCGCCAAGAAGCGCGGCGAGCGTGGAGGATCGGGCGCGGCGGAGGCCAGCCCCGCACTTGGAGAGGACGCAGCAGCCATCGCCAAACCCGATCCTCCTCCTCCTGCTCCGCCGCCGTCCTCTGGCTCTCGGCCGGGAAGAGCCTGCGGCGACGGGGCGGGCGCCGAAGTTGGCAGAAGTTGACGCGCCTCCTCGGCAGCGCCTTCGTCCTCCTCCTCCTGCCTCTGCTCTCCTCCGGCAGCGGGGGTGCGCCGCCCTCCCCGGCCGGGGGGCTCGACAGGGCCCGCGGGGAAGGAGGCCATGCTCGCGGCGCGCGGGATCGCGGCCCCCCTCGCCCGCCTCCGGCCCGCTCCCCTCGCCCTGCGCGCTGCCCTAGCCGTGCGGGTCTCCTCCCCCTGCGCCGCCGTCCCCTTTCCACATCCTAGGAGCCGCGGTCCGCCTGCCGCCCCCGGGCCACGGCGCGGCTCCCAGCCCGGGCTGGCCTCCGCCTCCTGGGACGCGCGCCCACCCCCGTGGCCCCCCAAACTTCGGAGCAACTCTCCAGACGCTTCTCCCCCACCTCGGTCTCCCTCCTTTCCACTTCTCTTCCCCCCTTCCTTCCCTCTTTCTTTCTCTTTCTCTCCCACCCGCCTTTCCTTCTATTAACTTTCCTTTCCCCTTCCCATGTAGAACAGTCCCTGCAAATAAAAACCTAGCATATTTGGAAGAGGGATGCTAGCCTAACCATTACCTTCTATGCTGTTACTATTTTTTAATTTTTTTTTACATAAGTAAAAAGTGACCTTTCCCCATCTGGCATGGTGGTGTGCCTCAAGATTTTTTTCATGAAACAAGTGTGCATTTGCCCAAAAAAGGTTGGGAAACACTGTTCTAGCGCAAAGTCCTTGCTAAAGAAGTTGCAAGAGCTGCCTGAATCTAGCAGCGTCTTCACTTTGATGGGGTGTCCGTTTGGGAGTTCTAGCACCACCTCAATTGCTATGGCTGCTCGGGGAGGGTCTGGTTTGGGCACTACTACTGGTTGCTCGCCTGGCTGCTGTGCCCTGCTTCCTGCAGCCAAGCCTTGCCGTTTCCCGGCTCCTCCTTCTTTTCCTCCTCACTCCCCACAGCCCCCACCATTCCTTGCCACGCCTTCTTCTGAGGGCATACTCTGGCAAAATGTCCCGGCTGCTGGCATATGAAACACTTCTTATTGGTTTCCCCCTCCTTCTTACGCACCTCGCTGGAGTTTGAAAATCCGTGCGCGCTCGCTCCTCCAATCTCCATTGGCTCCTCGGGCGGCACTGGAGACGCTGGCATGTCTGGAATCCGGTTCTCCTGCCAACGCTCAGCTCTCCCTTCCCACCTTTCCAGCGCGCGCGTCTCTTGTCGGACTCCCACAGCGAGCGCCAACTTGGTCAGCTGGTCCATCGATTGAGGGCGGGGCGAGCGGGAAAGTTCGTCTCTCACCCAAGGGGATAAGCCCTCCTCAAACAACATTTGAATAGGTTCCGAACTCAGATCCCACCCACGTTTATGGATCAGCATGGCAAATCTCGACCAGTACTCCCTCACTGACTGGTTCCCCTGTTTGCACCCCATCAGTTCTTTGCGCGTCACACTCAATTCCACATCGCTCGAAAACATGTGATCCATCGCTGAGAAGAACTTTCTCAGGTCCTTTAAGGCAGCGTTCTCCGCTGCCATTAAGGGCCGAACCCAATCTCTGGCTCGCCCCTCTAGGTGCCCCACCACGAAAGCAATTCTTCCCCCATCGTCGGCAAAGTCATCGTACTGCAGGTCCAACGCATACTGCACTTCTGTTTTAAAAGCGTTGTAATCTCTGGGGTTGCCCCCAAACTTCTGCACAAGTCCCGGTACCTTTCTTGCGATGGGGGTAATCTTCCCCTGGGCGTCATGCGTCCTTCTTTCATCCAGCCGCGCCGCTAGTAGAGCCAGTTGCCTCTCCAGATCTTGGTTTCTCTCCTCAAGACTCTGTCCGCCACCGGCTCCACCTCCTGCGCCTGCTCCTTCTGTTTGACTCACGACTGTTCCCCAGTGCTCTTACACACAAGCAACGTAAAGGACTCACGGATTGCTGTCACGGGAAATGGGATTGCTTGTGTGTAAACCTCCAGCTGTTCCAAACTGCTTAGAAGTTGGTGGTGTCTTTCCCTGACCGAGCAGCCTAGATGCTGCTGCTGCTCAGTCGCTGGACGCATCCGTGAGTGGGCGGCTTCTAAATTTCCTCCAGCATAGAAGCTCCTTGACGGATAGTCTCCGCCTCCCCTTTCTGCGTGAAACCCTTCTGCGCAGAGTGGGCGTGCCTAGGGATGCCCCTCCACTCTCTCCACTGTCTTCAGTGCCAGAGTGTCGAAGCCTCTCCTCCAAGCTGCTTTCCCCCTCTTCCTTCTTCCTGGTGTCACCTGGACATTCTTCCCCAGATGACGCTCTCTCTCTACCCTTACTCGTTCCTTCTTCTGCAGAATCGGGAAGTACCGCCTCTCCCCTCTGCTCCGATGTCAGTTCCCTGACACCATCCAAAGAGTAGGGGAAAGGGAGTAAACAAAAGGGTGTAAATTGTTTTCAAATGGGCAGGTGTTCAAAATGGAGCAGGTTGGCAGAGGGGGAGATAGTGATGGGCCTGTTGCTTCACACACCATCTAATAGTTGCCTCTATTACCTTCCTCACTATAAAGGATGAGGCAGAAGTCTCATGTGTTTGGCGCCAAAGCTGATCTTTTTCCAGCAACAATGACTAGCCCTCTGCATACGGGTAAGAAGAAGAAGAGTTTGGATTTGATATCCCGCTTTATCACAATCCGAAGGAGTCTCAAAGAGGCTAACATTTTCCTTTCCCTTCCTCCACCACAACAAACACTCTGTAAGGTGAGTGGGGCTGAGAGACGTCAGAGAAGTGTGACTGGCCCAAGGTCACCCAGCAGCTGCATGTGGAGGAGCGGGGAAGCGAATCCAGTTCCCCAGATTACGAGTCTCTCGCTCTTAACCACTATACCACACTGGCTCTCAAACCAAATGATTCCCTCCGTAATGGAAACACTGCTTGATGGAGCATGGTTGGGCTTCTGCAGTCAGATTGTGCAGTCTTCCAAGGATAACCACAATGTATTGAAAACCATCTCTCTTCACTTGCTCTTACTCATATGTGAGTATGGGTGATGTAAGAGTAAGTGTTGGTACTCCGCACTAGGACCCTTCACACCTTCTGTCTACCAGGTTTGTTTACCTCGACAATGCCTATGTCAATTAAAAAGGAAATAAAAGCAAAGCAAAAGCCTGAAACAGATTATTTCCCCAACACAAACTCCATCGGTGTGCAGTAAAGAGAATGAGTGCAGTTCCAGTGACAGCGCTGATAAGGGTGTTAACAGGCGCATTAACTAGGAAAGGCCAGTCAAAACAGCGCGTGTAAAACCCCACCCAGGCTGCCCTTTAAATGTGCTGTGACATGGAGTGGAAGATTTGAAAGCATATTTCTGGGTAATTAATTCAAAGAGTGATTCTAATGGCTAACGCTGTCATTTGTGACTGTGAGGTCTGGGGCTGGAGCAATCAGTGAAGGGGAAAGGAAAGTGCTTGGAGGTCAGAAGTGGATGTTAAAATATTTTGACAACCCACATCCAAAAGGCTGGCTTAATGAAACGCGTTGGCCAGCACCTTCCAAGAGGGCTGAAATGGAATCTATTCATTTCTCTCCAGTATGCCACTCAGTAGCTATTGGCTTGAACGCTGGACTGGCCATTAATCACCATGGCCCATCTGTTGAATGAAGCCATCCATCAAACTCAATGGCCAGCAATCTACATTCTGCATCCCAGCCAACCAGCATTAGGAAGGAGCTGGCCTCACTTTAAAACAATACAAAAAAGGTCATAGAGTGGGCACATGGGAGTGGGCCTCAACTTCAACTTTACCTCCCTTTCTCACTCAAAGCCAGAAGGCCCAGAGGAGAATACCCCTTACCCAAACCTTTGAAGTTGCAATTACACCTCCTGGGCACTTTCCGATGGAGAATTTACACAGAAATAGACATTCAACAGAATGTCTTCTCACCAGCACAGTAGTAAATAACATCTCCCAATTTCAGCCACTTACCATTTGTTTTTTCTTTCTGAACCCAAAAAACCAAACTTCTATGGTGGGATATGAAATATCTCGAGAAAATTACTGGGATTTTACATGTGGGGTACAAAAAGACTGTCCCAGTCAATGTAACATGTTGAGTTATGTTGTTGTTGTTTTTAACCTAACCAACAAAAACTGCCCCAACACCACAAGTCCTGCAAGAATGAAGCTTTGGTAGGCACAGGAAAAGAAGGGGTGCTCATACAGATTGTCCAAAAGGTTCCTTGGCCAAAGGTATCCCCATATTCTTAGTAACTGATTCTCCCACACCCCAACTAGGATACTTTCCCCCTTCCCCTATCAGTGTTAATGCACTAGAGTAAAACATGCCCACTCCCATGTGCCTCACATTTTCCAAACAAAAACTGATCCAGGGAATTAGACATCTTCTAACACCATATCTTCTGTTTGGTTTGGGGCCAAATAGTACCCAAGAAACATTGGAATTTTGTTTGGGTTAGAAAAGCACCCCTAAAAAACCAATTATTAATGGCTCCAGGTTACTGGTAGCTGCTAAAAACCTAGGGCTAGGCAGATTGACAGGTCCTTGTGAGACCACCAAGATGTTATGGCAACAAAGGCACACAGTTTGAATCTTAACATCTGCAGTATATATAGATGATCAGATCTCAAAATAGTTTCTTCCTTTGGATCTCCCCCCCCCCTTCAACTCACTCACTTTTGTTAGGAACATCAATGCTGCTACACACTGTAATCACAAGCAGTTTCTAAATTGTTATTGAAGATGTAGCTATATTACAGTGGTACCTCAGGTTAAGAACTTAATTCGCTCTGGAGGTCCGTACTTAACCTGAAACTGTTCTTAACCTGAAGCACCACTTTAGCTAATGGGGCATCCCGCTGCTGCCATGCCGCCGGAGCACAATTTCTGTTCTCATCCTGAAGCAAAGTTATTAACCCGAGATACTATTTCTGGGTTAGCGGAGTCTGTAACCTGAAGCGTCTGTAACCCGAGGTACCACTGTATATACTTACTGAGTCCATGTGATAGTGAACTTGAAATGGAGTTGGGCAGGGTATGGATTGCATGCAAGTTTGACGGCTTCTGAATCTGTTGTGTCATTTGCTGAGATCTATAGTATAGTAGATGAAAGTTTCCAAAACACAGCACACTGATAAATAGGGCAGAACACTCTTCATTTCCTGTTTCGAAGTCTTTGAATACTATTGTGGGGAAACAAAGAACTGTTGCTGTAGTCTGTCTCATTTCACCTGAGTGATGGATGGCTTGATTTCACCCACAGAGGGGGAGAGTGATCCATGCATATGTGTAATTATCAGGAAGAGTCGACATGACCAGCACTGTCACTATATGCAAATGATCCGTAGATAGAGTCAAGTAACTCAGAAGTTTCAAAAATCTAAAAAGGTAATGCACACTTTTGGAAATATATACCTTAAAACCATGCTTGACAACTTAATGTCTCTAGCGTTAAGTGTCCCCTGAGATATCCTACCTATATATATCTATATATCTATAGCGATAGAGATAGATATCACATGAAAATGTGCTTTACACTGCAGGTGCTATTGCATGCCTAATTAGCATCCAGCCTAAGATGGGATAATAAGGTGGCTTGGGAGTCCCGAGACTTTCTAAATGAATTGAAGTTTTCATTGCCTGACAAACTGCCTCCTACGGTACTAAAGGAACTTGAAGATGTGATCCCAGAGCCTCTGCCTGAATTTTTGCAAGCTCTCGGAGAATGGGGGAAGGGCTATCAGACTGGAAGCAGGCAAATGTTGAAATTTTGCTTGCTTCTAGGACTAGTAAACCACTGACAGGTCGGCCTAACATTGGTAATAATAATAATAATAATAATAATAATAATAATAATAATAATAATTTATTATTTATACCCCATCCATCCGGCTGGCACCTTGAAAGGTTCTAAAGCACAGGTTGCCAAACTGTGCTCCGTGGTCCACAAGCCTCCTTCAGGTGGTCCGTGGCATGCCCCCCCATTAAATATTCCTATAGATTTTATAATTAAATGCTATCGCTCCTTTTGTTGCTTCACGTGGTATTTTACTGTATGAGAGTTTGAATTTGCACACTCGAGGCAGCTCAGAAAGCCGACTCTGCCCGAACAAACTTGACAACTGCACGGCCTTATTTATTTATTTATTTATTTCGCGAGAAGGCAAAATGTACATAAAAACAATCTGTCTCCGCCAACACATTTTCCCGTCAGCTGTTCTCCAGCAAAGCCAAACAGACGAATGTGTGGAATATACATGTACAATTAAGCCTTTGCTCGCCCAGTCTAACATATCCCTCCTGGAACGTGCCGTGTGTGTGTGGAATCAATAAGGAATATTCCCTGGTCAGCAGCGGTCGTCAATCTCCTTTTTGCAATCCGTAAATATAATCTCACCTTCCTCCGCCCCCGACCTCTGCCGCCACCCCCGCCCCAGCCCCAGCCAAAGGACAGAGTCGACAGATGCATCCCTTTTATTCCCTTCAGAGCGTTTGACAACCCACCCCCTCTCCCCTCATGTGATAATAATGGAGCTGACTGTACTGTCAGGGGTGTGCCAGAGCTTTATGCCTGGCTGACCCAGAGTGCTGGGCTGCTCTCCCTTCATGCTCGGCTGCCTTTCAACTCCGTGCAGAGGTTGCCTCAAGCAGCTCTCTTGCCAGCCCCCTTGATATTTTGGACACAGAGTTCTGAATGAGCAATAAGTCGGCAGCCTCTGTGGGTAGAACTGTTTCACCCCCCCCCTTTCCTCTTTCTTTTTTCTTGGGTAACAAAAATATGGAGGGATGAGTGGATAAGTGGGACCAGAGTCAACGGAAGGGCAGGTGTGTGCAATCATAGAACTGTAGGGACCACAATAGTCATCCAGGCTTTGTTGTTGTTTAGTCGTTTAGTCGTGTCCGACTCTTTGTGACCCCATGGACCAGAGCACGCCAGGCACTCCTTGTCTTCCACTGCCTCCCGCAGCTTGGTCAAACTCATGCTGGTAGCTTTGAGAACATTATCCAACCATCACATCCTCTGTCGTCCCCTTCTCCTTGTGCCCTCCATCTTTCCCAACATCAGGGTCTTTTCCAGGGAGTCTTCTCTTCTCATGAGGTGGCCAAAGTATTGGAGCCTCAGCTTCACGATCTGTCCTTCCAGGGCTGATTTCCTTAAGAATGGATAGGTTTGATCTTCTTGCAGTCCATGGGACTCTCAAGAGTCTCCTCCAGCACCATAATTCAAAAGCATCAATTCTTCGGTGATCAGCCTTCTTAGGAGGAACATGGATGGTTAGGATTCATGAAAGCTGGACTTGCCCAGCTCTGTTTTGCTTCTTTTGCAGAGAGATCCTCTTAGAGCACTTCTCCGTTATTGCACATGACACTTGCCCTCCTTTGGAAACAAAATGCATAGAGGAAGCTGCCAATCAGGCCATTGGTCCATTTAGCCCAGTGTAGACAACTACACTGACTGGCAGTAGCTCTTCACGGTTTCAAATGTGGGTTCTCTCCCAGCTCTACCCAGAGATGCCGAAGATTGAAACGACAGGCTTCTGGATGCGAAGCAGATAACCTGCCACTGAGCTACCCAGCTGGTAGGCACTCAGACGGTGGTTCATTTCAGAGCCAATCCCCAGAAAACAAAGTTTCCACCGGACTGTCTAACCATCAGCTTCGGCCCGTAGCCCAGCTACCCCTCTATCTGGACAGGGATAGCCTAACTACTGTTGTCTATGCTCTGATAACCTCAAGGTTAGATTACTGCAATGTTTTATATGTAGGGCTGCCTCTGGAGACGGCTCAGAAACTTGAGCTAGTGCAGAATTCAGCGGCCAGGTTGCTCAACGCAGCAAGACGGTTTGAGCATATTACACCGATCCTGGTCCGACTGCACTGGCTACCAGTTACTTTCCGGGCCCAATTTAAAGAGCTGGTTTTGACCTATAAAGCCTTAAATGGTTCAGGACTGCAATATCTCTTTCCATATGAACCTACCCGGACCCTGAGATCATCTTCTGAGGTTGTTTTTCATGTCTGAGAGGTCCGGAGGGTGACAACACTAGAACGGGCCTTCTTTGCAGTGACTCCCCTTCTGTGGAATGCTCTCCCCAGGGAAGTTTGCCTGGCACCTTCATTATACACCTAACCAGCCTTTGGTTGTTCTGATTGACATCCTATGCCCTTTTAAAATGTGGCTCTTTGGGGGGGATGTTATTGGGTTGTTGTTTTTATTTTGATTATATATATATTGTGGTTTTTATGTTGATTTTTTCTGTGAACCGCCCTGAGACCTCTGGGAATAGGGCATTATATAAATTCAATAAATAATAATAATAATAATAGTAAATATTAACCCAGCAAGGTAAAGCAATACTTTGGAGTGGCAGCAGATCTCCAGAGCAGGCAGTTCTACACAGTTATCATGGATCCACTTAACCACAGTTGCTACAGCAAATTGGAGACCACCCCAATTCCTACATCCAGGTCATTTATAAAGACTTTGAACAACAATGGGCCCAGGACAGAACCTTGCAGTACCCAATTTGTCATTATTTCCCTGGATAATTAAGAACCACCAATGAGCACTCTTTGGGTGTGATCAGTCAACCACCAACAAATCCACCTAACAAGTAACTCGTCCAGCACACATTTTATCAGCTTCTCCATGAAGAAGATTATGGGGAACTTTGTCAAAGCCTTATTGAAATCAAGATACACTACGTCCACAGCATTCCCCTGATCCACCCACCTTGTAACTCTTTCAATTACAGAAATGAGATCCGTCTGGCATGACTTGTTTTTGAGAAACCCATACTGGGTCTTGGTAATCACAGCATTCTTTTCTTGGTGCTCACAGACTATTTAATTATCTGTTCTAGAGGGGGGGGGTTTCTTATCAGTGTCAAGCTCACTGGTAGGTAGTTACCCAGGTCTTCTCTGCCCCGCCCCCCTTTGAAGATGGGGACAACATTTGCCCACCTCCAGTCTACAGGGAACTCACTTGTTCTCAAAAATTCTCAAAGATTATAGACAGAGGCTCTGATACTATATCTGCAAGCTCCTCTAGTACCCTTAGGTACAGTCTGCTGTGTGCTTGCTTTGTTTAGTGGGGCGGGGGACACCTTTGGGTGAGGGTAAGTCTAAGGAGAGAATCATCAGGGGAGTTCCGTAACCTTTACCTCTTTGGCTATTTTTTCTGCTCCATATCCTCTACATATGTGGGCTTTCCCATAACAGGAAAAACAGCTGGGGGGAGGGGAATTGGAGTGGGGGGGAAATAGTGGCAGGGAAAGGCTGGAGCAGCTCCTTTCCCTCAGTGCTCCTCTGGGCAAATTCACCCCTCCCAATGCTGATTTTCATCTTTAAAAACTTCCAGCCCCTGCAAATGCTTGTATACTATGTAGTTTGCCCTCTAGAAGATGCTATTAGGTCTTGACTATGCTACCACTCAGTGGATTTGTAACTGGCTGACTGACCGAACCCAAAGGGTGCTCATCAATGGTTCCTCTTCATCCTGGAGAAGAGTGACTAGTGGGGTGCCACAGGGTTCTGTCTTGGGCCCGGTCTTATTTAACATCTTTATCAACGACTTGGATGATGGACTCAAGGGCATCCTGATCAAATTTGCAGATGACACCAAACTGGGAGGGGTGGCTAACACCCCAGAGGACAGGATCACACTTCAAAACGACCTTGACAGATTAGAGAACTGGGCCAAAACAAACAAGATGAATTTTAACAGGGAAAAATGTAAAGTATTGCACTTGGGCAAAAAAAAAATGAGAGGCACAAATACAAGATGGGTGACACCTGGCTTGAGAGTAGTACATGTGAAAAGGATCTAGGAGTCTTGGTTGACCACAAACTTGACATGAGCCAACAGTGTGACGTGGCAGCTAAAAAAGCCAATGCAATTCTGGGCTGCATCAATGGGAGTATAGCATCTAGATCAAGGGAAGTAATAGTGCCACTGTATTCTGCTCTGGTCAGACCTCACCTGGAGTACTGTGTCCAGTTCTGGGCACCACAGTTCAAGAAGGACACTGACAAACTGGAACGTGTCCAGAGGAGGGCAACCAAAGGCCTGGAAACGATGCCTTATGAGGAACGGCTAAGGGAGCTGGGCATGTTTAGCCTGGAGAAGAGGAGGTTAAGGGGTGATATGATAGCCATGTTCAAATATAGAAAAGGATGTCATATAGAGGAGGGAGAAAGGTTGTTTTCTGCTGCTCCAGAGAAGTGGACACGGAGCAATGGATCCAAACTACAAGAAAGAAGATTCCACCTAAACATTAGGAAGAACTTCCTGACAGTAAGAGCTGTTCGACAGTGGAATTTGCTGCCAAGGAGTGTGGTGGAGTCTCCTTCTTTGGAGGTCTTTAAGCAGAGGCTTGACAACCATATGTCAGGAGTGCTCTGATGGTGTTACCTGCTTGGCAGGGGGTTGGACTCGATGGCCCTTGTGGTCTCTTCCAACTCTATGATTTTATGATTCTCTCCAAAATGTACACAGCTTAATAAAAGCTATGCTGAAGTTTCCGTGGACTTTTTTCCTATGATGGAAAAGACAAGATATTAGTTATCGGATTTCTAGCCAGATTGAATCTCTGGAGAAGACAGATCAAATGCATTTTCTATCACTTGAATATAAATACTTTAAAAAGTGAGGGTCCCCCCCCCCCTTACTAGACGTTAGAGATCTGGAAGAGGCAGGGAAGCTCTGAAAGTTGTAGCTTTGAACATTGGGCTGACCTCCTCTCTTTACTCCAGGCTCAGCTTTCTGCCTCAGAGCACCATCTATTGACATTGCAGCTCCAGTAGCGGCAGAGGGTGGGTGGAACCAGCCCCAGAGCTCTTGTAGCTATCCCCAAAGCTTTTACAAGAAGGGTGGGGAACCTTTCTCAGCCTGAGGGCTGACTGCAGATCCACTGACAAGAAGTATTATTTTGAGGAAATATAGATACCAGCATCCTTGTGGTCTGCCAGCCCACCTGTCCTTCCTTCTTTGGTTTACAGATCATTAAAAAGACCCCTGCAAAGCCGTGTCAGATTTGGACCATTCTTCCTATTCGCTTGCCACTCAGGTATGCAATTTGTGCTTCCAATACGACTTTCAAAAACTGCTAGGCTTCTGGAATCCCTTGTTCATAAAGCTGCTTCTTTTTTTCATTCTTTCAACGCAGGACTTGCTCAGTTTGCCACAATCCACTTGTCAGAAGAAGGGAAAAAAATTGAATGTCTCTACTTGGCTGCACTTTCACTTTTTTTTTCATAAAGGTCTCGAATTCTATCGTTTAATCTTCCCCATCTCCCAAGGCACCTGAGCACTTCCACCGTTCTTCTTTGTTGGTCAGGAGAACCAAGCCTGAACCGACGAGCTCTCACTGTTTCTTCAGCCTTCTCAAACAAGAGAGTTTTTCCCAGCTGTGCCTGGAGCTTTCTCCCCTCTCCCTCCCATCTCTACCTCTTGAACAGCATATTATATCTATATATTTTCCACCTTACAACAAAACTTAGGGCAGGTGACGTCTCCCTTTATTACCATTTTGGGATCTTTTGATACTTTTGCTATCTTCACAGGGAAAGCTTCTTCTACTTCCTCCGATTGCTCTATAGAAGACTCCTACAGTGATGTTTTTATTTATTTCTCCCTTCAAATCAGGCAAATCCCCAGAATTTGCCATCCGTCTTATTGATTTGAGATGCTAAATCAACCCTCCAGTGTTCCAAATCAAACAAGAGATCCCAGAAGGTGGGGCTGCTGCAAGAATGATGCTTGGGCAACGAGCCTTCCTAGTCCTGCTGTGGTTTAACCCACAGCGCCACCCGCGTCCCAATAGGCACCCTTAAGGAACATCAACTCATGATTTAAAAAGTTGGCCTTGGATAGGACTTCTCTGACAGAGGTGTACCAGAATTAGGCATTTCTATGTAAATGCCTGAGTCCTCTATGATTCTGTGATAAGCAAAGGTGCTGTACTGAGTCAGACTATCGGTCCACTTAGCTCAGTTAAGGTTGCCATATGTCCGAAATACTGCAGTCAGAAACAGTATCCGGAGGAAATCATGGAAATGTCTGGGGAAATCTGGACATATGGCAACCAATGTCAGAAGTAAGGATTTTGGTGAATTTCCTTAAAAATAGCTCAAAAACTTCATTTTTAATTTTTTTAAAAAAGAGGAACAATTTTGGGCAAAACTGAAAAAAGGTCTCCAGACTTCAGCCTTGGACCTTCTGCATGTAAGACAGATGCTCTACCAATGAGCTACACAGCTCTTCCTTTACATAGTGGTACAGGTAGAAGTCCACCTGCCTGCAATGGTTGCTTCTCCTCCATAGCCCATCAGTTTCCATGTAAGTATATAGAGATAGGAGCCCCTCAAACCTGTTCTGGCAACCAACCAGTATAAAAACAAAGACAAGCGAGGAGATTCATTGTGAGAACATCCAGGGAGTTATTTTAAAAATACTGCACCAGCTCCTTCTCCCCCCCCCCCCAAAAAAAAAGCTGAACTGGCTGAAAACATACATGCATAGAGATGGGAAAAGGCATTAAATCTGCTGTAAGAATAAAAAGAATTCTCTATGGTGGAAAAAAGGACCATTTACATTTTGGTTGGCTTTTCTAATAATAACGTTTCAATGGAAGGTATATTCCTGGCATTGTTTGCACATTTCTGTTTCTGCTTGTATTTTTCTCAGGCTATCTGAAATTTAAGGAGTGGAGAGAAAGGAAAGCGAAGGGAAGAAATAAATAAAATAAAATAAAATAAAGAACCATATTCTGCCTATCCGAAAGAAATGCAACGCAATCTGATTTCACCTCTTTCTCTCTGGGCTGAATGTGTTCATTTTTTGCTCACAAAGGAAAGACACAAAAGAACGGCAAGAAAAGGATTCAGATGGTGCTGCCTGATACACTTTTGCAGGGAAAATGTGAAAACAAAACCCGGCTGCTGTTGACAGTCTTTCGGTCTGAAAAGTAACTTATTCATTTGAAAATAAGAGGAGGGGGGAATAAAAAATATGCTCATAAGAAAAAATATGAAACATCGTTTGTTGTAATTTCACAAAGCAGAACGAGAGCTGCTGAAGAACCTCAAAACCAGACAGTGCTGAAAAGCTACAGAAAGGGCCGTTCTTGTCAGTGGCAGAGGAAGGGGGTGTGATAGGGGCAGTGCGCCCCGGGTGTCACCACTGACAGGGTGACAAAATGCTGGGCAGCACTCACCGTGGGGCCTGCAGCACGCCAGAGCCACACATCTCTCCTGGGAGAGACACAGCTGCCCAAATTGTCTGCCCACTGCCTCCCCCTCAGCTGTAGGGCTTCTGGGTGAGAGGAGGCAGACAGACACCTCGGAGCATCCTGCCTTGGCTCGCCCTGCCCCAGACACTCGATTGGCTTGCTCCGCCACTGATTCTTGTAGAGCTAGGGCCAGCACCCAGCTTCACTGAGCCACAGTAGGGCCCATCTGCCTTTGGTTAGGGTAGAGATGGAGAAACTGTCGCCCTCCAGAGGGTGCTGGGCTCTGCTGTCACCATCCCTGGCCATTGGTCATGCTGGCTGGGGCTGATGCTAACTGATGTGCAACATCTCCAGGTCTTGAGTTCCGACCCTCACCGATGTTCCCTGCCTCAAATTTGCTTCACAGCAGTGGTGGGTCCTTGACAAGCCATTCTGACAATCTCAGAGTGGCCCATGCTAAACTGGAGCATTGTGGGAATGTCAAAGCAAGGGGCAGCTTGTGGGAGCCTCCTCAGATTATGGTAATTGCTGCTGCCATTTGTTGCTGTGGATAAGCCCACTGGAGGATATACTTTTCTGTGAGCTGCCTCAAGCTTGTCACCAGCCTTAGGTTTTGGACAACATCTTGTTGCAGCCTAGTTTGATACATGCTGACACAGAAGCAGGGATAGGCTAAGGCTAGAGGTTAGGGGCATAGCTGTCAACTTTTCCCTTTTCTTGCGAGGAATCCTATTTGGAATAAGGGAATTTCCCTTAAAAAAAGGAAAATGTTGACAGCTATGGTTAGGGGCTAGGGGAGTAGAGGAGGCCACGCAGAAGCCATATAATGCTGAGGTATCCCCATCGGTCTATACAACCCAATATTGCATACATTGATGGGCAGGAGCTCTCCAAGGTTGTGGGCAAGGGACATTCACAGCCCAACCTGAAGATACTGAGGAGTGAACCCGGGACCTTTCGTTTGCAAGGTAGATGTTCTGTCCCTGAGCCATAGCTACATATGTTCAGTGTTAAGTCTCTCCTGCCTTGTTTCCATGTAGATTTTTCAAGACAAAATCCTTGAAAATCTCCACACTTTTAGTGAATTATAAAATATTTAAAAGTGATTTATGAGGTGGTCTGAGGACTGCTTTCTATTTGTCTTTTTCAATTTCTCTGACAGTCTTCTAGCTGCTGACCACTTTGAAGATGCATCTAAAATGACCTGTTGTTGTTGTTTAGTCATTTAGTCATGCCCAACTCTTTGTGACCCCACGGACCAGAGCCACAATATATACAGTGGTGCCTCAGGTTAAGTACTTAATTCGTTCTGGAGGTCTGTTCTTAAGCTGAAACTGTTCTTAACCTGGGGTACCACTTTAGCTAATGGGGCCTCCCGCTGCTGCTGCCGCACCACCGCCACGCGATTTCTGTTCTCATCCTAAAGCAAAGTTCTTAACCTGAGGTACTATTTCTGGGTTAGCAGAGTCTGTAACCTGAAGTGTCTGTAACCCAAGGTACCACTGTATAGGGCAGGAAAAGATAAATTTGTTCTGGTTTCTTTCACTTATTTTTTCTTTCACTTATTTTTCTAGTCTTAGGTTCACCATATTTCCACATAAGTCTACAATTTCTGTAAAAAAGAAAGAAAGAAATGTCCTCATCTAAGTGCTTGTTTCTCCTAACATACACAATTTTTCTTATGTCTCTAAATAGTTCAACAACATCTGGAGGGCCATCAGTTCTTCATTTCGTGCCAATGAACCCATCCAGAGAGGGCAAAGCCTCTTATGTTATTTAACATTTCCCTTTTAATTTATGACCCACATGCAGAGCCTGAGCAAAAGCAGGGGTAGAATGCCCACAGTTTTATGCCTCCCCTACCCATCATGGGTCGAAGTGATGGAGTATTAAAGTAGCTAATCAATAGAATGCTAGTGGAAAGCAGTTCAGAGAGGAGAAGTTTGCCCTGAAGTTCAGGAGAGTTTAAGTAATTACAGGGATTCGACAACTCAGATAGGGGTTTGAACATAAATCTCAAAAGCATTTCTCTCACATTATTACCATGGGTATTATGTTTTCTTTATTTCATTTAATATTCCCATATGATGGACATACAATGCAGTTCTTTGTACTACTGTTCCCCTTTATTCTCTGTATTTTCTCATTTGATGCAGTTCACCATCCATGACTTATCAGCAGTTGATGGCACTTTAATTACAGGGTCTATATTATCATTGTTAGATTTTTTTAAAAAAAAAAAAGAAAGAAAGAAAGAAAAGAAAATGTAATACATTTTCCCCCAATAAAACATACTGGAAACAATCATTCCTTTTCCATCAGCTAGAGAGGAAGGTGGACTTTCTTAATGGGGAAGAGAATACTGAGATATGTATATTTAATAATGAGAATACAATGGCACTTAGCACTTCTATCTTAGGGTGTCAATGGTTTCACAAACATTAATAATACTCCATTCTTCTGGACAGCATTTAATCCACCTGTCTGAGACTCCTGTGTGAAGGGGGCTACAGATCCCTAATTACTGAAGCGAGCAAAGGAGACATGATGGATTTATTGGGCAATGTCATTCCTGTCCCTGCCAGGGGTACAAATTTGCCCCATCCCGTAGAGGAAGTCTTTAGGGTTCTCCTCCCAAATGGTGGTGAACAAGAAGTTTCTTGGCTCAGTGGGCCAATCAGATCAGGACCAGCCTTTTCTTTAGAAGGCTGGCACCGCAAAGCATTTACAGCCCTGCATGACGTCTCATTTTCTGGAAGGGAGAGTCCAGAAAATCCCTTGAGAGCAGCACTTTTGGATATGTGGTAGACCCTGGGAAGAGGACACCGCACACCATATGCTGTCCTGTAAAGTATATGAAACACTTAGGTAAAATATTTAGAGAAATCTTTAGCAGTGGTTGCTACGCTCCGTGATATGGGTAAGATCTGTTATCTGGTTCCAACAGGTTTGTAATATTCAGTACAGCTAAATTTGCAGTGAAGGGTGCTCACCTTAGAGAAGGCCAGGACACCTCCTCCCACATCTAAGATTCTATTTTTTATGTGTGTTTTATCTAATTTATGGGTCAGGTTTTTAATCTGCAAGTATGGTGTGTATGTATAATTTATGCTCATACGTCTTTGTTTGGCTACAACCTGTATTGGGTTGCCTTATTAATAAATTTGAATTTATTAAGGTTGGAAGCGCCCCGATTGCTTGCTCTTCTCTGCAGCCCAGTGTCCTCCCAGTCACCCTTGAGCAAAGTGGCCTTTGCTAGTTGCCCTTCCAAGAGTCGACTGGGATTTTTTTTGGGTAGTCCTGCAACTAGCCCTTTGGGAAACTTTATTTTGCCTCCTCCCCACTGCCCCTTTTATGATTAGATTGTGGTGGGTTTCAGCTTGTTGATTTGGCAGCTTCATTCTTGATGTCAGTTGGTACTTAGTGTGGACAGGTGACTGTGTGAGGATGAATGCCAGCTGTAAGTGCTTTGGGGTGAAGGGCACTTTTCCAGCCACCTTCCATTGCTCCCCAATTGCTCCATGCGAGGAGACAGAAAGATTTACTTCTGATCACACACATTATAGGGACTTTGCCCAGAGTTGTAGACAGGATACCTTTCCTCCTCTGCCTACACAGGTTCCACCTGGCCACACTACAATAGTTTGCTGCATGTATCTGTTATATGTGAAGAAATTAAACCTTATACCAAAGTCCTACCTGTGCAGTCTTCATTCTGGGCATATGGGCATGCTTGGAAGGCTGGGAACCTCTGGGTGGGACGCTCCAAGCTGGCCGGCATTGGCAGGAGCCTCCTTACCTGGCATTTGCCCTTTGCCCCCTTGGCAACTGCCGACTGGCTAATTCGAACGAGGGTCAGGTGGGAGCCCTGCAGCCTCGTTGGCCAGGCCAGGGGGTGGAGCAAGGGCCCAGGCAGCTATGGCATCGCTCAGGGGGCTGGGGAGCCCATGCTGGGCTGCAAAAGCCACTCACCATCATGACTGGTGAGCGGTCACTTCTGCATCTTAGGTACACTTCTGCCCTCCATGTGAGGCACAGACGCTTCAGCCATGCTGGATATGCCACAACACACCAAACCCCCTGTATGTTTTTTAGCAGGATTCAGCTGCCCTGAATCCTGTCAGGGGGGGAAGCGAGGTATAAAATTAATTTTTTTAAAAAAAAAAAAAACACATTGTGAAATACAGGGATCTACTTTGCCTACCTGAATTGGAGGGAAGGGGCCTCTAGAGAGCCAGTGTGGTGTAGTGGTTAAGAGCGGTAGACTTGAAATCTGGTGAACCGGGTTTGCGTCTCTGCTCCTCCACATGCAGCGGCTGGGTGACCTTGGGCCAGTCACACTTCTCTGAAGTCTCTCCGCCCCACTCACCTCACAGAGTGTTTGTTGTGGGGGAGGAAGGGAAAGGAGATTGTTAGTCACTTTGAGACTCCTTAGGGTAGTGATAAAGAGAGGTATCAAATCCAAACTCTTCTTCTTCTTCTTCTGCTCATGCACTCAGCATGAGAAGCAGCAACTATGAGCTGGGCATCTGATAAGCTATGTGAGGGCAAGGAAGATAGAGGAAAAGGTCCTTCTTGTTCCTATGGTATGGGTAGCCTTTGTACCCTGCCCTCTGCACACTGAAAGGAAGATTGCACTGTAAGGATTGTATAAGCCATGCTAGTGTGACTCAGAGCACACCCATTAAATTCATGAACATCATTAAGTTGGGTTTATTCATTTCAGTGGGTCTACTTTGAGTAGGACTGGCACTGGATGTAGCCCTAAGTCAAGTGGCATTTCAATGAGAACATCTCTTTAATTGTTTGAACACTGCTGCTTAAACAATAAATGGCGTTTTATGTGGTGCTGATTTTCCATCACAAGGCTAAAACAAGCCGAGAACACCGCAGACAGCAAATATATAATCCACCGCACTCTGCAGACTCAGACTATTAACTCTTAACAACCATAAATCATATAAAATTGCATCAAAAATATATTTTGATGCTTCGCTATTTACTGTCAGAAACAGCAAATTGAATGGCACGTAAACAGATACAAGATAAGGATAAAAGAGACATCAAAACTCACAAATGTGATCTTGCACAGCTCCCGTTTCTGACTTGAACAGAAGTTCTTGATGGATTTTGCTCTAAATGCTTATGAGCATCAGCAGAAATAACACAATAAATGTTTTCCAGGCAGCCCAGTCCCAACCAGATTCTTTTCTGTAGTGCCAAAGCAGTGCTAGGCAGATCTAGCGCTAGTAGGGAAATACCATTTCCTCATGAAGTGGATTTGGGGAGGAGGGAAGGATTGGCCACATATCTTTTTAAGAGACAAAAGTGCTCTGCTAGAGAGAGAGAGTATAACATCAATGGGAATGTTTTTTTTTTTAAAAAAGAGCATGTAGCATTCCACTTCAAAATACAACCATTAAAAAAATAAAATAAAGGGAAGCAGCGGGGAAACCTCTTTGGCCACATTCCCTTGTGGGAAACTTTCTGGGGGTCACATGTAAGTGGTGGGGAGGACCGGGAGGAAACTAGGTGGGGCAACAAATTGAGCCATGAGCTACTTTCTGCACATGCTCAGACACCCTTCTCTAACCTCTTCTCCATCCACACAAGCAAGAGGGGTTAACAGGGTTCCAGGACACGTTCCAGCCAGCCAAAATCACTCAGGTTGCAAAGTTTTGAGGGCCAGATTGAGTCATATTTGGCCCCCAGGCTCAAAGATTCCCACCCTGGTAAAGGGCATAGCAAAAATCTAAATAAATCACAAAAAATAAAAGAAACACAATATATTTTATGGCCAAACTATATGAGGCACTAGACACACAGCTCTATCCTTCATTTCAGGTACAAACGGCAGACAACTCTAACTCCAAGTTTTATCAGTTATGTCCACTGTGTGGGAAATTTCTTCAGTGGCCCTAAACTCTCAACAGGGCAGCCAGTGCCAGATGAGAGGCAAGTGATACAGCACAGATTCACTAGCACCTTGTATTACTATTTCCTGTGGGCTTTAGTTCAGGTTGTGTGGACTCCCACCTGTCCCCCACAAGATTTTGCTACTAACTGTTGTCCTTTTTGTGAATTGGGGGACGAAAGGGGAAAGTTAATTACCTAAAGACATTTTTGACTGCTACTGTGTCCCCCTAGAGGAAGTTTGAAATTGCTACAACACCAGCTGGGCCAAAGGGAATTTTCCATTTCAAAACAACTTTGGCTTTGAGTGTGAGATTGACCTTGGGCTATATCTTGAGGGTTATGGCAGATGGGAAAGAGAAGATAGACTTGTCGCAAACAACAAGGTCTGGCAGAGTATTTCGCACAGACTGTGGGCTGCAAAGAAGAGCATTGACATCTGGCCCTGCTGGTTTACCAATAGCAACCCCATCTGCACAACCTAAACCTAAAGGTATGGCAGCTGACGATGCCCGGCTCAGGCACTAGCTAAAATTAATGAATCTTTGGAAATCTTTGGAAAGAATAAGTAAACAAGTAGCCGAGGCATCGAGCAAAATTGATCAAAACACCACAAGTATTAATAATTTGGGACAGAAGGTAAATACTAATACAGAAACTATTCAGAAATTACTACAGGAATCCACCTCGACACGAGAGATAGCCGAAGAGGCAAAGGAAATTGCAACTGTTACAGCCACTGTTGTAGAAGAGAAGATACCACCGTTACATAAACAACTTGAAGACCATAAGTCAATATTGTCCATGATTGAGTTGAAGGAGAAACAAGTGAACCTAAGGGTCAGGGCCCTACCTGAAGTGGAGAAAGACAATTTGATTGAATTTCTTACGCAGGAATTTGCAGACTTTTGGAACCCAGGTTTGGAGAAGGGTAGTTTCAAGATAGTGAGTGCGTTTAGGCTTGGAAAAGGAGGGAGGAAGAACAGGGTGAGAGACTGTTTGATCACCCTCTGAACAAAAGAGGAGAGAGACAAAATCTTGAGTCTGCACTTCCAGAAGACCTTGGAAATACATCATTCAAGAGTGGAGATATTTAAAGATATTCCGAAACATCTTTTGGACCGTAGGTCAAATTATAGAGATTTGGTTGGCCTGCTGAGAAGTAACGGAATTATTTTTAGGTGGGAATTCCCCCAAGGCCTATCCTTCAGTTATAAAGGGAAGAAGATAAAAATAAGATCAGAGGACGACAAAGACAAATTTTGGAGAGACCATGGAGAAGACTTGCAGAAGAAAGTTACAGGAGAGCTAAGAGCACTTGTAAGTGAAACTCTAGACACACCAGATTTACCTCCGGAACTAAAAGACCGCCTGAAGAAGGTAATACCACCAAAAGAACAGGAACAGACACTGGGTGCAGTTGGAGGAGAAGCAAAGTACAGTAACTATATCATGGCTCTGCAACTACTAAGTTGGAATTGTAATGGTTTGAACTCCCCTCGGAAAAGGAGATCTGTGTTTCATTTATTTAAAAAGGAACAATTGGACTTGATTTGTTTACAAGAGACACATATAACAAGGTTACACAGGGAACTATTGATTAATAAAAGACTTGGTCAGGAGTTTATTTCATCGGACAAGGTTAAAAAAAGAGGGGTACTGATTTATGCAAATGAGAGATTATTACCGAAATTTATTTTTAAAGATGACCAAGGAAGATTTGTGGCAATAGAAATTCAAATACAAGGAGAAAAATTTTTGATAGTAGGAGTTTATGCACCAAATGAGGGGAAATCTGATTTTTTAAAAAAGTTGCACGAGATCCTGATGGATTATTTGGATTATAATGTGATTTTGTTGGGAGACATTAATGGAGTGGTATCTACACATATGGACAAGGCTCAAAGACAGGTAGTCACTAAGGATGGTAGACTACCGAAAACTTTTTTTGAGATGACAGACAACTTGGACATAGTCGATATTTGGAGAACAAAGAACCCCTTGGTTAAAGAAGGAACCTTCTTTTCTGAAGCCAAAATGACATGGACAAGAATTGACCAAATATGGGTAACTAGAGGAATGGCACCAAAGACTAGAAAAGTGGAAATCTGCCCAAAAACCTGCTCCGACCATAACGCTGTTAAGATGGAAATGAAACTAACACCAACTGGCTCCTTTAGATGGAGGATGAATGACACCTTATTTAGAGATGAAGAAGTGCTTAAGAAGGCCCAAAAAACCTTGAGAGATTATTTCGAGATAAACATGAGCACCAATGTGGAAAAAAGAGTAATCTGGGACGCAAGTAAAGCTGTTATGAGAGGGTTCTTGATACAGCAGAATGTATTAAAGAAGAGAACCCAAAATGAGAAGAAGGATAAAATTTTGGAGAAAATAAAGGAAAGTGAAAAAAAATTGAGAGCAAAACCAAAGTCGCAAGAAATTTTGAGAGAAATAAAATTATATCAATGCAATATATGAAAATGATGAATCAGGAGATAGAATGGAAAATTAAACAAATGAGACAAAAGACATTCGAGTCGGCTAATAAATGTGGGAAACTGTTGGCCTGGCAAATGAAAAAAAGACAAAAATTAAATACAGTTACAAATTTAGAAGTGGAAGGAAGGAATATACAGAACCCAGCAGAGATCAGAAATTGTTTCCAGAGGTATTTTAAACAACTATATACACAAGGGCCACAGAAAGAAACTGATGTAGATCGATTTTTGAAAACAAATGGATTACAAAAAATCTCTCAAGAAAATAAATTAATGTTGAATTATAAAATAACTGAACAGGAGATAGAAGGTGCCATTCAGAACATGCAATTGGGTAAATCTCCAGGACCGGATGGATTGACTTCGAGATATTATAGATCCCTAAAAGAATGGTTAATACAACCTTTGAAAGAGGTCTGTAACGAAATAATGGAGGGGAAAAGGGCACCAGAATCGTGGAAAGAAGCATATATCACACTTGTACCGAAAAGACGCAGCTCAAGAACTACCGCCCCATATCACTGCTTTTGGCTAAAAGACTAAAAAGAGTGCTGGTGGAAGAGATACATAAGGACCAAGCAGGCTTTCTCCCAGGAAGACATCTAGCTGATAATGTGAGAAACATAATTAATATTTTAGAAAAACTACAAGTGAACATAAACACTAAGGCAGTTTTAATCTTTGTGGACGCGGAGAAAGCCTTTGACAACATTTCTTGGATTTTTATGAAAAAAAACTTACAGGGTATGGGGGTAGGCCAAGGCTTTGAAAATGGTATAAGTGCAATATATTCTGAACAAAAGGCTAAACTGATTGTAAATAATGTGGTGACGGAGGAAGTTAAGATAGAAAAAGGGACACGACAAGGTTGCCCAATCTCCCCATTGCTTTTTATATCGGTCCTGGAGGTTTTGCTGAATATAAGAAGGGACCAGTTGGTTAAAGGTATACAGGTCGGAGCCAAACAGTACAAATTGAGAGCATTTGCAGATGACTTAGTATTGACGTTACAGGAGCCAGAATCTAGTACTAAAAGAGTTTTAGAACTGATTCAAGAATTTGGTCAGGTTGCAGGGTTTAAACTGAATAAGTAAAAAACCAAGGTTTTAGAGAAAAAATTAACACCAATTGAGAGAGAGAGGTTTCAGAATGAGACAGGTTTAACAGTGGTTAAGAAAGTCAAATACTTGGGGATTAACATGACAGCAAAAAATGGGAATTTATTTAAAGACAACTATGAAAAATGCTGGGTTGAAGTGAAAAAAGATTTAGAAATTTGGTCAAATTTGAAGCTTTCACTGCTAGGCCGTATTGCTGCGATAAAAATGAATGTATTGCCTAGAATGTTGTTTTTGTTTCAAACACTGCAAATTGTGGACAAAATGGACTGTTTCAAGAAGTGGCAGAGAGATATTTCTAGATTTGTCTGGCAGGGCAAGAAGCCTAGAATAAAATTTAAAATACTAACAGATGCAAAGGAAAGAGGTGGATTTGCCCTGCCAGACTTGAAACTTTACTATGAATCAGCAGCTTTTTGCTGGTTGAAAGAATGGCTGCTTCTTGAAAACGCAGACATTTTGGATTTAGAAGGTTTTAACAACGTATTTGGATGGCATGCATATTTGTGGTATGATAAGGTCAAAGCGCATAAAGCATTTAAAAACCATATTGTCATGAAAGCACTGTTTAATGTCTGGATAAGATATAAGGACTTATTGGAAAATAAAACTCCAAGGTGGCTGTCACCGATGGAAGCGGTGGACCTCAATATGGAGGTCAAATGGCCGAAATATTGGGAAATATTGGGAAATATTGGGAAATATTGGGAAATATTGGAAATTTTGGAAATTTTGGAAATTTTGGAAATTTTGGAAATTTTGGAAATTTTGGAACAAGATGGAGATAGGTTGAAATTGCAGAGTTTTGAAAAACTAAAAAACAAAGTGCGAGACTGGCTTCATTATTATCAGATAATGGAGGCATACAATTTGGACAAGAAAATCGGCTTCCAGGTGGAAAAATCAAAATTAGAAACAGAATTGTTAGAACCCAAAACTAAGATTTTGTCAAAGATGTATAACCTGCTGTTGAAATGCAATACTCAGGATGAAATGGTGAAATCTGCTATGATTAAATGGGCACAAGATGTTGGACATAACATAATGATGGCTGACTGGGAACAGTTATGGACCACAGGTATGAAGTTTACGGCATGTAATGCCTTAAGAGAGAATATTATGAAAATGATATACAGGTGGTACATGACCCCAGTCAAGCTTGCAAAAATCTACCATTTGCCCGATAATAAATGTTGGAAATGTAAGGAAACTAAAGGTACATTATTTCACCTATGGTGGACGTGCCCAAGGATTAAGGCTTTCTGGGAGATGATTTATAATGAATTTAAAAAGGTATTTAAATATACCTTCTTGAAGAAACCAGAGGCCTTTCTTCTGGGCATAGTCGGCCAATCGGTGTTAAAGAAGGACAGAACTTTCTTTATGTATGCTACAACAGCAGCAAGAATACTTATTGCAAAGTATTGGAAGACACAAGATCTACCCACTCTGGAAGAATGGCAGATGAAACTGATGGATTATATGGAATTAGCGGAAATGACTGGCAGAATCCGGGACCAGGGAGAAGAGTCGGTGGAAGAAGATTGGAAGAAATTTAAAGACTATTTACAGAAATACTGTAAAATTAATGAATGTTAGAATGATGTTGGATTGAAGTTAAGGGGTTTCTAGCTGTAATGGTATAAAAGAATATGAAAAAAAATGGATTCTTAACAGGTAAATTTAGGTTACAATATATCAAGATTAAAGATCAGGATAAAATAAGGAGGGAAAGGAATTGCTGAACTAATAAATTGAACTGGAATACAAAAAGGGGAGGTATGAGGAGGTCCGGGAAACAAGTAAATGAAAGATAAGTGATGAAAAGATTGAATTGTTTTTAATTTTTTTTATTTTGTATTTTTTCTTTTCCCTTTTTCATTTTGTAACATTGTAAAAACTTTAATAAATATTTATTAAAAAACAACAACAAGATTTTGCTACTAAAATAAATAAATAATCTTGCCTCATTCAGATTCTTTGGATGTGTCTTCTTCTTCTTCTTCTTCTTCTTCTTCTTCTTCTTCTTCTTCTTCTTCTATCACTCGTAGCCGAAATGAAACCTCTTTCATTGACCACCAGCATTATGCTTTCCATTTTTAAGTTCGGGATAGAGTAGTTGTTTTGGAAGATCAGGCATCCGCACAACATGACCAGTCCAACGAAGTTAATGTTGAAGAATCATTGCTTCAACATTGGTGATCTTTGCTTCTTCCAGTACACTGGTATTAGTTCACCTGTCTTCCCAAGTGACACCATTGGAGACACCATTGATGGAATCTTTCGAGGAGTTGCAGATGGCATTTATAAGTGGTCCATGTTTCACAAGCATACATTAAGGTTGGTAGTACAGCAGCTTTGTAAACAAGCATTTTGGTTTCTCTGTGAATGTCCTGGCCCTCATACACTCTGCACTAAAATGGGGAGAAAGCTGCACTCGCAGAGCTCAGGCGCTGCTGGATTTCGGCATCAATGGATGAGTAATCTTACCAGGAACCTACAGATTTACTTGGCTTTAAGAGCAATAATTCAGTGGCAGCTTAAGAGATGTGAGGTCCTTCCCTTGAGAAATGGTACTAGTCTTATGAAAACTACATGCACACAAATAGCAGTCTCCGTTTTCTCTGTTTCTGAGGTTTGGGTAAGGGCCAACCTGTATGCAGCCACAATGTCACCATCCATGTATGAGACACAGGAAATGAGAGGCTTTGCAGAATCCCAGGCTTGCAGATATACAGTACATGGGGGGTGGGTGGGAGGAGAGAGACCTAAGGGCGGGGGGAGGAATTCCACAACAGCCCAAAAAGGACTGGGCATACTCAGGGGGCATGAAATACTGTTAGTGGGTTGGAAATATAGGACCTCTGCAAATGCAGCCAAGCTACATCTCCTGGCTACAGTACCAGCTACAAAGCCGAGACAGAGCTTTTGCTACAATTGTTTTTAAGTGTGGCAGTTTCGTTGCTGTTTGTTTGTTTCTATTTGGGGAGGGGAGATGTGTCTGAGAAGAGAGGATCTGCAGGGAGCGTGCGGGGGGGGGGCAATCACAGTGGTACAGCGTAGGAGGAGGTTGATCAGAGTCGTAAATCCAAAACATCTGGAGGCCCCCAGGGGCAGACGGCTTCTACACTTCCCTCAAAATTCCTCAGACATGTCACCTGAGCAGGAAGGAACCCTTGATTTTGCCTCAGGATTTTGTTTCAGGCAAAATTCTTCTGATTGGTTAAGTATTAAGTAGCACAATGCACCAGTCATTTCTGCAGATCAGAGGTTTTTTATTGTCTTTTTTTGAAAGTTCATAAACATTTCTCAAGTGCATGAAAAAACTGAGTGGGGAAATGGCGTTGCTAAGGGAAGAAAAACGAAAGCACCCAAATATTTTCTCTCCCAAGTTTATAAAACAGTTTGAGGGAAATTGTGCAAAAATAACTAAGAAGACACTTATAGAATTGGCATGTATCTAGCATATTTTTTGTCTTTATTGCCATGGCATTATTGTATCTGTGAGCCAAAACAACAGTACTCCCTGATGCCAGCTCCAGCTGTTCCACTCTTGTAAAATTTATGATCTGTTTTCAAAAGCTTGAACAGAGCTTGTGATGGAACTTAAGTGTAGCAGCTAAGATATTTTTAATTGTTGCAATGTTGTCAGTTTTCCCTGTGACACAAAGCACCCAGTTAGTTGGTTGATTAGACATCACAGTGCTTCAGACACAGATGCCTGTCTGCTAGGCCAGGAAGCCAAAGACAAGAAAAGACACTTTTTACTTTCTTGAGATTGAAAAAATATGCTGGAAATGAAAGAAGAAGAAGAAGGGGGTTTGGCAATTTAGGCTGTTATGCTAACCCACTTTACCTGGTATTAAGCACCACTGAATTCTATAGGGCTTAGAGCTGAGCAGACATGGTTAGGATTGCATTGCAAGTCTATTTCTGATCATTTCTGTTTTTGCATATCTGCACTCATAAATCTACTCTGTCCTCATTCTGCACTGATCTATGTTTTTTTCTTTTAAAAAAAGAAAATCTGCACAATATATTGATACAGATCCAACTTTCTTTTCTTTTCTTTTTACAGATTTTGTGCAGAGACTGCAGATGCATATACAGGAAGCGAATAGAACTGAGGATCATGTCAGTCATAGTGGAATTTGCCATGACTGAATTCCTCACGCTCGCCTGAATCAAAAACAGGATGCTGGAAAGGCAGTTCCATAGCTTCCTTATCGTTTTGACTCAAAAGGACTGCGTGCCTGGCTCTGCCAGCTTGTGATGTGCTTTCTTGCCCTTTCATTCACCAGATACAAAGTAGACAGAAGGCAAGATGCCATCGTTCATTAGCCCAGCTTCTGTAGCTGCAAGTTTGCAATTCTGCAAGCACAGCACTGACAGGCAGCGCTCCTCCAACACAAGGTGCTGTCCTCCTCCTCCTCCTCCTCCTCCTCCTCCTCCTCCTCCTCCTCCTCCTCCTCCTTCTTCTCTCTCTCTCTCTCTCTCTCTCTCTCTCTCTCTCTCCTTTGCATTTTCTCAACATCTAGACCCTCCCCAGTCCAAAGACTCAGTAATTATCGGATTTTCCAAAGGAAAGGCAGCCTGCACCAGTTTTGGAGGGGAAAACACTGTGATTTCCTTCTCTGTGTTTCCGGCCCTCCTTGATGCCTCAATTAAGGTTATTGTCTTCATCCTCTCCTTTAAATCCCATTGTCTGCTGTCACCACACTATGAAGGGTTGTGCACAGCTTGTCTTATTGTGAAGCTTCCCCTTGGAATTGGCTAATACTGCGCAGTAGTAATCTGGCTCCTCATTATGCAAGAGCCGGCTGCTAGAAAGGAATGAAACCTCCCTGGTGTAGAGCTCTAACTTAAGTTCCCTGACATCTGATAAATTAGGTGATCATTTGCTAAATACTCAGCCAGCTTTCCACAACCCTGCTTAAGTACTTATTCCATTTCTGTTGTCTCCCTGTGGCTCGAGAAGGCTCCAGACTTTTGGCATGTGTGTCTTTGAGCTTGTATTAGCATGCACATTTGGTTAACCTGTGCATCATGCCTGGAGTTGTCTATTAGGGTTCAGTGCTCTCTTGCAAGATATCTGGGGCTAGGTCAATGTTTTGAAGGGGCTTTGGGCAAGATGTCTCCCACCCTGAGTTGACCCTTGTACCTGCTGCCCATTCTCTTGCCCTCTCCCTCTGGACCCCACCAGTCCAAGCTCCAAAGCTCTGAAACTGCCTGGTGGGATGTGCACAGGTCAACTGTGAATAGCTGGCAGCAGGTTGACTCTGAGGCTGATTTAAACTATATTTATCTTGCAGCCACCAGAGGGGGGTAGAAAGCAACATCTTCAAATGGTAGCGAGCAGCAGAGCAAACCGAGGAAATATTATGGGTGAATGTGGTTACTAATGATGCAAAGGATACACCGTTGTGAAGCCCGCTAACAATTTTCAAAGGCATAATGCAGCTCTACAGAAAAATCTAGGCCAGTAAGAACATTTACCAAGACATAAACGGAGGAAAGGACAATCGGTTTTCAGTATCTGGCAGGGATGGAAAATCAGAAACAAAAAATATTGTAATGGGTAACAAAGATTTAAAAGATACATAGCTATATATTATTTTCATTTACGCAAAGTAGCCTTTGATCCCTCTGCTCTAGGAAAGTATAGCTAAGCAGTAATTTTCCCCTGCAGGTAAAAGTGCTGCGATAGCAAAACAATTGTGTGGGGTTGTTTATTCCCTGCAGCCTGGAAATACATCCACTGTGGCCCAAATTATGACTGATAATTTGGAAGGAAGTGAAAAATGGGCATTTCCCTTGAGAAACGTCCTGTCATCAGTTCTCTGGAAGAAGGCATCTTTTCAGTGGTATCTCACAACAGCTGCATGTTCACCCCACTGAACAAAAATGACAGGTGCTATCCCCTTACTTCTCGTTATTCTTAGTGGTAAGACCTGCCATTTTATACACCCACTTTCTTGACATTGCATTCACACATGAGCAAATGGGTGCACTGGTATTTCCAGGCTCTTCCAGATCACAACAGATTCCATGCCTTCGAAATGCTGATATATATACACAGAAGAACATGGAATGTGCTGTGGCTAAAATCTGTGAGCTGCCATTTCACATGTTCATTACACAGATATTACACTTCCCAAAGAGCAGGCATTAGATGCTAATTACATTAAGTGACCCTTAATTAAGATTCAGTTTCTAACATAAGTTGATCCTTATGGGTTGTGCACACATACACACACACACACGCAGCAAAAAGCAAACTCAGTAGACTTACACAAATGTAATTATGTATTCAATTCCATCATACATATTATTATTGTTATTTGATTTATTTTTCCCCAGGTAGGGATAGATGAATTTACCAGCTCCTCTCAGTTTCTTACTTTATCCATTCTTAATTACAGTTTTCTGCATGAGTGAGTGATTAAAAATGGGGGAGGGATTCATGAAAATTCACCAGCATTTCAGTGCATTTTTCCCTCATACACACATCTGTATATGCACATCCCCCAATATAATGCATTTTTGTATGTTTTCTTGACTAATATGTGCACACTTTCTCCTTAATATACACATTTTTGTATACATTATTTGTTTGGAGAACTGCATTGCAAAATTCAGGTTCACATATTGTTTCAAGGGAACTGTGAATGAAGTAGGTTCACATTAAAATGCAAACTGAACCATGTTTCTCCCCCATCCCTAATACCAAGAATGATATATTTAGAGTTTGAGACAGGAAAATTAAGTTTATTTAGACTCTTTCCTTCTCCAATTAAGCCTTGTAAGTGAGGAGCAATCTATTTTGTGGACAATATTCTTTCATTCGCCAAGAACCCTTTAGATCCCTCCAGAAATAGCTGACCATATCATGCCTTGATGATTCCTCAGCACTGTGTTTGTCATCTTATCTCTAGAATATGGAGTGTGCTGGAGGCTTTGCCAAAGTATTGTTGATGCCCTGATATCCCCAGAGAACCAGCTTTCCTAGTGAATGATAACAATGTGCCTAATTAAAAGCCACCCTCAGGCTGTTCTCTGAGTAGCATATTTGGGTGAACAGAATTCTTATTCCAGTTTCAAATCCGAGTCTGTGTGCAACACATTTTTCCCCCACCTTCCCTTCCCTCTCATAAGTTCTGAATGGAACAAAGTCTGTCTAGAGTCAAAGATACACTAGATAATGTATCATATCACTTCATGTG
Source organism: Podarcis bocagei (assembly GCF_964188305.1). Taxonomy (NCBI): domain Eukaryota; kingdom Metazoa; phylum Chordata; class Lepidosauria; order Squamata; family Lacertidae; genus Podarcis; species Podarcis bocagei. The sequence goes on from NC_138126.1 coordinate 45,245,620, forward strand.
CTCCAAAACAATTATTAATCTGCTTAAGAATGATGCATACTTTGTCTAGTGACTCTACTCTTCTACAGGCGCTATTTCAGCAGTGCCCTGTGATTTGACAGCCTCTCCTTAACGGTGTAAAACACATAATATTTTACAACGATCCTAGTTAAATGAACCCATCCGCACAAATGAAAAATGATTTCCCAACATTTATCTCAAAAGCCTGATTCACAGATCATTTTAAATCAAAGTACTTGGACTGCAAGCGATGCAAGAGTACAATCTTCCTAAACATGATTATGCAGATGTGTGCTTTGAGTTTTGGCATTTATACTTTTGAGTGCTGGTACTCTCTTGTGCACCTCTCTCCTGCTATAGGGCTTATTCTGTATAAAGATACGGTAAGTATTTCTTCCTAATGCAGTTTTACATTACTACACCTATATTCTTTCTCTTCTGAGCTCGGAGCACATCATTTGCAGGAGGTCCCACATCTGGATCGTTTGTGGAGTCAAACCCACTTAGCATCAGCAGCTGAAACGCTTAACTTGAAAAGGTCAGAGCATCCTTGGTGTCAGCATTATCATCTGACCATAAGAGTGGCATCGTGTGACTTCAGACCCATCTCTGGGTTATTTGATTGTCTACCAGCTGCAAATTTGGGGGTTCTATCAGAAGCAGCTTAATTAACGGGCTGGAGGCAGAGCAATGGCCTCCCTGGAGAGGCCTTCCAAGGAGAGGGAAGAGTGAGACATTGGCAAGGTTGGGGCTATGAAGATGCACTGCCAGAACTAATCTGGTCTCCTGCCTGTGTGTAACCCCAACCTTACTACCACTTTGCTCCTTCTAGGAAGTGGCAACAGCACTGCTGCAGGGAGCCTATCACTCCCACTTCATCCCATCAGGCAAGTCACTCCTGGGTTGTGTAGAACTAGCACCGATTATCGTTCAGCCGCAACAGACTAATCCGCTCCAGCCATTCTAATCATCATTATCGTCCTTTTTCATTGGTTATATACGCTTACATCTTGCCTTGCTTCTATGGCAGAGCTCAAGAAAGCATACACCAGAAAGCTCCCAAGTGGTGAAGCAGCATCCTGCATGATCAAACTCTCTTCTCATCGGCTGGTAAGTTCAATCCTGCTCACTGCAGTGCCGTTCTTGGAAGCGGGGAGGAAGATGCAACACTCCTCTTTCCCCCTGCCCTGCTCCTGGCCAAATGTTTCATTGGGGTTTCACAAGCCCTGATTAAACATCAAGGCTGGCATCTGCATCACTTTGGGGCCTGGATCTTGGTTGGGTCAGTCACAGATCAGACCTGGGCAAATCTGAAGGTTGGTATCCAGAGTGAGAGGAGTTTTGCACAACCTTAGTGCACACAGCTGTAGAGGTTGGCTTCTGAAAAACACTCAGGGACAGTGTGTGGGCAGGCAAGGGGAGGCGGAGAGATCCAGCTTTGCTTTCCCTTCCTATTTTTATTTACCATATTTTTCTGTGCATAAGATGCCCCCATGTATAAGATGACCTCCCTTTTTTCAACCCAAAATTAAGAAACTAAGTTGTTTAGCTTTGGGGGTGGGGGGGTGGGAAGGTCACTTCCGCCAATCTCTCACCTGCCTGCCCGCCACTGCTGATCGCTTGCCCCAGCCACTGCTGATTGCACACCTTGCCGTAGCCGCCAATTGTCTGCCCACTTGTCGCCACCAACAGTCCACCCGCCCACTTGCCACAGCCGCCAATCACCTGCCCAATTGCTGCAGCCACAGCCAATCGCCAGCAAGCCTTGCCGCAGCCACCAATTACCCACCCAATCACTGCTGCCAATCTTCTGCTTGCTGCTGCCATTAATTGCACGTCCCTCCCCTGCATTCACTATCCATGTATAAGACGACACCCAATTTTTGCCTTTTTTTTTTTAGCAAAAAACATTGTCTTATACACTGAAAAATGTGGTATTTATTTGTTCTTCTGCCCACTTTTGTAGTTGGGACTTTTTCCCTCTTGAAATTGCTTTCTGGCTATTTATCTCTTTGTTTTCTTTCTTGGCTTGTCCCCTCTCCATTCCATGCCCCCTTTTGCCTTTTCCCCTAACTCCATCTTCTCTTTCTCCCCATTTTCTCTTCCACCTCTCTCCACCCTCCGCCATGCTTGCTACTGATCTTTCCCTTCCTTCCCTTTCCATTTATCCGCACAGCCCAACACTTAGGAATTCTTCCCAAGCAGGCGTAGGCTGTGTGAGTGAGAGTGAGGTTGTGGGGGATGTGCAAGCCAATTAACGAGACCCAGATAAGTATGACTAGAATTACAGCCTTAGAAAGGAAGGAGAGAGAAAATCAATGGAAGTAGGAACTGGATTAACCGTGTGACAGGAGTAATAAGACTTTTTAGACTGTTGCCCAAAGGTGGGGTGGAGGGGCCAATCATCATACCTTGTAGAAGGTCTGGAAAAATCCCTTTGGCATCCCCAGTTACAGTTTTATCTGGTGTTCCATCTCCACTAATATGTGACAGATCCTGAACCTCAGAATTGAAGAGCCAATATTGAATAACCAAAGCAGAATGTTTCAACTGTTGAGAGGAATATACACACAGACACCGAAACTCCAGAACAATGTTGAAACCACTTACATCGGAAATTAGATAGCAGCTTGCAAATTTGTGAATCAACATCAAGCATTCTGTGGTGCCGACAATTATATTAATGTGTAGTCTTCCTTTCAAGAACCTCAATGAAATCATCAACTTGATGTGTGATGGCATAGAAAATTCAAACCCCACAACATCATTACCTTGTTATTTCAACCCAGAAGAAGCACAGCATATGTAAGGAATAAACAAAGGAATTATTATGAATGACTCTACTGACTGAATATTTCACAATAATCATTACCTTGCTGTTATTCTACAGTACAGGTGGTTATTTATACTTTCTGAATCTGCAATTCAGAATTCCATTCAGCATCTCCATTGAAATGAATGGACACGGGATGGGCTTTATACCAGAGGATCAATGCAGTTTTTAATTAAAAAGTCCCAAAGATGTGCACAGATTGATGAAAATCTTAGAATCTATTTAAATCAATGGGAGCTTTTCAGTGATTGACTGGATTATGGCTATTTAGTGTCTAGTTTCAGATCCCAAATCTATTCATGTTGTTTAGACTTTAATATTGACTTAGGGTTTTGTAAACATCTCATGAATGCTTCTGTGCCTGCAACAAGGATTTGAGTCAATATGTTGAAAACGTAGCCTCATGTTGGGTGTTTTGACATTTTTTTACTGTTTAGAAATGTGCTCAGAATGGAGACAAGTTGGGGGACTGTTTTACTGACTTTCCCCAACAGTTTCTCAGGGGTAAGTATAAGCTATTCTGTCCACTCTGGTTTCTCTCAGCTGCACCCCCTCCCCTTCCTGGCTGTAAAAAAATACATTACTAAAGGAAAATAACTAACTGTAATGCCAGCTGGGACAGGCCAGGAATGGCTGGTTCTGTCAGAGGAGGAGGAAGTGGGTCCAAAGGTTGATAATGGGGGCAGCTCATAGAGTGACTCAGAAGGTGGTTCTGCCCCCTTCATAGCCAGATGTCACAGAAAGGGAGGGGAAGCCATCTGGGTCAGTTTCTATCCTCCATCCTGAGAGCAAAGCTCCCTTGTTAGCCGAGGAAGTGGCTGGCCAATCAGCAGACCTGGCTAAACCAGAACTGGGAAGTTAAAGGGCTAGACTTGGGTCCTGTTGCCATGCATGTGATGTCATCTGCAGTGGCACAAAGAGACCTGGCCTCGCCCCTGCCCCCCGTAGGAATGTGCACTTGCAAGCACAGTTTTCTTGCTTGAAATGAGAATTGTGCAAATGACTGGTCTTGCCCTGCTCTTTAACACTAGGGTCAGAGGGACACACCACTAATGCCCAGCCAAGAGCTTGGTTCATACATTTTTGAACTGTGCATCCATCAGGTATGCAGCAGCTCTCATCCCCATCACCTGCTACTGCAGTGGTGCATGTGCACATATGCATACATGACCATGTGCTAGCCATAGAGGGGCGGGAGGGAAGAAGGTTTATTGAGATGCATGCCAACCTCCCATCACCGCAAATGAAGCTGCAACTTTATGCATGGACTGCAAGAGCCACATTCTTGCATGTGTGCACTGCAATGCATTCTGCATGTACAGGCTGCAAGAACTGCATTCTCAATAACTGCTAGGAAAATCCTGGGCAAAACTGGTAATGGGCAATGCTTTGTCTTCAACTAGTCTCCGGTCCCCCCTGAAATTGTCAACCTTTTCAGAAACTCTGTTGCTGTTGGGGAAATGAAGGATCGGTTACAAACTAATATGTTAGCTGAAGAGATTCCCTGGTGGTGGCCTAGCAAGTGGTTAGCATGTGTTTGAAGAGCCCATAATCCTCTGTTTAAACAACACTCCTTAATGACTCATTCAGCGCCATTGGAAAGCACCAAGTAAACACTGTGGCTAGAAAAGTCTGCTACTCTATATTTACTCACTAGACTGGTTGTTAAGGAAATTAGGAAATGCTCTACAGACAGCAAGGATGTTAAACACTCTGCAGCATATGCTCGGCCCCAAGTTAATGCTCTCACTTCCCGACGGTGGAACCCAAGAGCCGTCCATTCACAAAGAGGAGTGCCAAAGTCATGAAAAACTAAAACTCGCCAAGATTGAGTGTCTTCTAAACAATCATTTTCAGTCTTTTGAGCTCAGGGACCTTTTGTAAATCTTCGTGACCTTATTGCCGCTCAGAAAATAGCTTCGAAAACAGAAGTCATGGCTGCCTGTGATCCTTTTGTGCTTCAGTTTTGGGTAGTGACTTCAGGGTTGAGAAAGGTCTGCTCTGTAAGATCTACCATAATTGGGTAAAAGATCATGGTGAGAGATGGGTTGGAACCAAACAGCAATTTTTACTGGCCATCAATCTCTCTCCTCGACCTCCCAGCATGGACTGGACTAGAAACCACCACCAACTTGAGTTGGATTGCAGATGTGCAGCAGCTGTATTATACATTGGTAGTATAATAAATCCAATGGCTGCACCAAGATCCTATATGTTGTTCATATATTGAGCATATATAATTATGCATGTATTTGTTTGATTTCTAGCCCACCTTCCAGTGTAAAAATAATCACAGAGTGGATGATAAGATTCTTTAAAATATGCATTGGCTACCTCTGTTCTAATCCTTCAGGATTCAAGTTGCGATTCAAATTTATTAGCAATTCGTTTATATGCTTGGTATCAAAATCACACTACAACTTCACATATTTCCATAAGTCAGAGAACTGCCTATCCTGAATCAGCCTAGGGGTACATCTAGTCTAAGGAATTCAGTGTCAACCCTGACCCTCCAGAACGGATATGGGGAAGGGAAAGGGGGCATATAGGGGGAAGAGTGGAGGTAAGCCCCATTGAGCTCTTTTGCTAGTGCACTGGGTGGTTGAATATGGGCCTATGTCTCCAACAGTGGAATGTGGAATCTGAATGTGTATCATGGATACCTATTGGGCAGTGCCTGTGACAAACAAAGCTTTGTCCTTCGAACTACCCATGAGTTGGGGGTGGGTATCCGTGAGTTGGCCACCCCCACCCATTTACCATCTTGCACAGAGCCCCTTGCCTTTGTTCCCCTTAAAGGCTCATCACCCAGGCAATCGCCTCACCAGGAAGATAGCTTGACTTGTATTTCAACACCAGGGGAATCAAATAATCCAGGGGTCAGAAGGGTCTTGGCATACAGCCTGCTCTCCCACCCAAAGTCGTAACAATACTTTGCTTTTAGAAGAGCTTTACATTTTCAAATGATGTGTCCAAAGCATTAACTAATCAAGCATCAGACCTCCAGCGAGATGAAGGCAAGTGTTGCGTTTGAGTTGGATAATAGCTAATCTCTTGTTCAAGCAATGTCATTCTTATTAACTGTTCATGAATGTCCGCTAAACGATTGCCAAATTAGCAATGGCAATTATTATTTAAAATTATTCATCACCATTTATTTCTTCAAACAGCCCTTCTTTCCCAGTGTGCTTTCAGTCTGTGCAGATTTGGAGTCTGTGCCAACATGGCAACGCTGCAGGCAGGAGAATCAGAAGGTCTTTTCTCCATTTCCTGATTGGTAGTTTATGGGGTTGCCCTAACGGAGGATGAAGCGTTCACGGCCAATTTTTCATAACTAAAACTAAATAAATAGAGAAATAAATCAATGAGATAGCATATATGCTGCATATCCTTGATAAACATAAGAATTATAGAGCTGGAAGGGACCACACGGGTCACCTAGTCCAACTCCCTGCAATGCAGGAATCTTTTGCCCAATGTGAGGCTCCAGCTCACGACCCTGAGATTAAGAGTCTCATGCACAACTAACTGAGCTCTCTCTCTCTCTCTCTCTCTCTCTCTCTCTCTCTCTCTCTCTCTCTCTCTCTCTCTTCTCTCAGAATGCACAATCCTTCCCCAAGCTGCTGTCCTCCAGGTGTTTTGGACTACAAAGCCCATCAGCCTCAGACAGCATATTCTGAACTTAAAAATGGAAAGCGCAATGCTGGTGGTCAACAAAAGAGGTTTAAAGACTGTCTCAAGGGATATCTAAAAAAATGTAGTCTATACACTGACAACTGGGAAACACTGGCCTGTGAGCGCTCCAGTTGGAGAACAGCCTTTACCAAAGGTGTCATGGGCTTTGAAGATACTTGAACTCAGGATGCAAGGGAGAAACATGCTAAGAGGAAGGCACGCTTGGCAAATCCACACCGTGATCAACTCCCGCCAGGAAACCAAGGTCCCCACTGTGGAAGGACGTGTGGATCCAGAATTGGCCTCCACAGTCATTTACGGACTCACTGTTAAAACCGTGTTTATGGAAGACAATCTTACTCGGCTACAAGTGATTGCCGAAGGAGGAGGAGGAGGAGAAGAAGGCGTGATGGGAATTGTAGTCCAAAATACATGCTGTGTCCCAGTTGGGCAAGGCTGCAATATATCTTTCTATACTATATTGTTATGAGTTTAGGGGTGTATGGGCTGTATGACTGAGCTCTCTTCTCATTCCTGGAACCGGCAAGGGTTAAAATTTAAGCAAAGGATTCAAGTAACTGAAACAGCAAGAAATAAAGATATCGCCAGCCTGCAGAGGCAGGCAGGCAGGCAGGCAGATTACCGCAGGGCAGCCTTTGCAAGCCTTCCTGCTCTGTTGCTGCTCATGGCTACTTTGGGAGATGGGGCATGAGTGAGCATGCCGGCAGAGGGAACAGGGCAGGTGGCCAAGGGAGGCCTTTGTATGCCCCCTACAATTTCCCCTTCATCAGTGGATAAGTACAGCAGCATCACCCAAGCATTGTGGTGGTACGTGGGGTAGAGAAGACTCAAGAGGTAGACACTTCACTCCAGGTAGGGGGCAGACCAGGCTTGTCAAATCTGCTTTGTTGGGTGTGCATGTTTCTACTAGAACTCCATCGTCTACCAACCAGTGCCAAGTTCAAAAGACATAAGAGTTAGATTTTAAGAAAAGGGGGGTTGTGCTCAGCTCATAGTTCTTCCACCCCAAAATTCACTCCAAGCTTTCTTCACTTCAGCAACCTAATTTAAGGAGGAGAAAGCACTTCTGCATTGTTGCCACCGTTAAAGATTTAGAAATCAGAAAGCACAGCCTTGCCAATCCACTGCAAAATAACACTCAGAGGTCCACCAGTAGATCCCAATCTACATTCTTCCTGCCATGCTTGACACATATGAAACCCCGCCACAATCTGACCACGCAGCTTTTTTCTGAGGATCGACTGACCAAAAGCAATGCAGATGTCTTAATTTTGCCTCTGCAAATCTGCACACAACATTTCGTACAATGTGATTGCTGCATTTCTCTACATCACTTACAGTGCAAGAAAATTAAAAGCCCCATTAAACATTGATGGCAGCTATTCCGCAGTAGCAATATTTGACAGCAACCATTAGTGGGGGGTTTTAATTAAACAAAAGCTCCAGAGATGACTGTACACTTTGACCTCCCTGTAACGATATTGCCCATTTATAATCAAATGGAACAGCTCAAATACTTCTTAAATCAAGTAGAAGCCAATTCTCAAGGATGCCAAGTAGACTAAAACTTGCAAGCAGGCGACCATATGCTGCCATATGCATGTGTTCCAAAGCTTTTCCCAATAGGAATAACAGTTTCCATCTCCTAGGCAGCAGCAGGATGAATGTAACCAATAGCAATGCAACAGGGATACCTATTGATAAAGACTTGGCACAATTTCCATGTGACATTTTGCAATGTAGAAATATGGTACAGCCAGTGATACTTTTTGGGAGGCATGGCGATTCCTTATGCTGCCTGCCCCACCCCCGATGTTTTATTATTTTAGGAAGTGATTCTGAGATAGCATCCATCTCCATCCCAGTAACAAGCTCCTCTTAATTCCTTTGACATCGTGCCAGCACTGTCTCTCTTTCCTTTACAAAGGTCTTCTCTACGTTACAGTTTATCACATGCTGACTTCAGGCAAGTGTGCATGAAGGCTTTTCATGGGTGGCATCTCAGCTGTGGAATAAGCAGTGTGGCACAGTGGCTAGTGTGTCAGACTAGGTCCTGGAAGACCAAGGTTCAAATCCTAGCTCAGCCAAGAAGTTCACTTGGGTCAGTTGTTGTCTCTCAGCCTGATCTACCTCACAGGGTTTTTGTGGGCATTAAATGAGGAGGGGTGAACCATGTAAGATACCTTAGACTCCTTGGAGAAAAAGGTAGGATATAAATGCAATCAATCAACCAATCAGTCAGTCAGTCAGTCAGTCAAAGTTCTCCATAGAGACCCTCCAGTGCTCACATTGAAATTCTTTTGACACGAGGCTGAAACATTTTATTTATGCAGCTATTTAAAACATCTAAGGTGGGGTTGTGAAAGCGGCCCTCCAGATGGTTGTTGCACTCTAATTCCCATTAGCTCCAGTCAGCATGGCTAATGCTCAGGGGTGATAAAAATTTTAGTCTCAATAACATTTAGATGGCCACATGATTACCATCTCTGGTCTATGTTTGAGGCTGAGTAATGGTTTTGATTGCTGTCTTCTATCATCATCATCTAAACAACTTATTCCATATGTCTTTTCTTGTTGGACACTTTTTTGATATTGAGCTTGGTGGATCAGGGAAATGCTGAGGATGTAGTATATCTTGATTTCAGTCTTGTTGCTGAGCAACAACATGCAGAGCTCAGTGGAGTGGGAGACCAGCCAACCAGAAGAATCTCTGAGGAGTACTTGCCTGGAGGCGGAGGCAGTATCTAAAGTCAGGTCCAGTCCTACGATCAGGCAAACAGCAATCCACATGGGTCAGGGAATCTGATGATCAAGGGTCAAGACGAGCAGGAAGCAGCAAAGTAGGACCAGGAACTACAAGCATTGTTTTCTGAAGCATTTTATTTGTTTGGAGAACAAGGGAAATGTCAGGAAGGGGAAGTGCTCTAGTGCTCAAAGAAAGTGCTCTTGTGGTCCCTGGTTTCCCACAGGCATCTGGTTGGCCACTGTGAAAACAGGATGCTGAGCTAGATAAGCCATTGGCCTGACCCAACAGGCTCATCTTATGCTCTTATAACTAGGGCTGGCTAAAGAACTGTGGTAGTCTTTTGAGCCCAGCCTGAATTTGAGTGAGTCTCAAAATAGAGAGGGTCTTGTTGAATTGGTTGGGGGGGTGTTGATCCCCAGTTCTTCTTGTGCCCTGAAGAAGGCAATGCCAAGCATGAAATAGATGACAGTAGGACTTTCTAGTCTGTAGGCTTACTGCTCACTTACCTCCACCTGAAGTGACGTTATGAAGGAACGACTGATGGCCTAAAGGCAATCCCAAATTTTCCAGATGACGCTGAATTTGATTTTCCTTGTCTGCAGAGGTCGAGGTCAGATCATTTTGTTCCCACTCGAGTACATTTTACGTCACTGAACTTTTAAAAGGCATTTAATTAATGCCTCAGAATGGCTGTAAGCGAATGTTAAACAAATTAATATGAACACGCTGAAGTGGATTTTTAGTGCTGGTGAGACGTGTTGGCATGACAGCTCTGCACATGCAAGACTGGGACAGAAAATGAGCATGGCAGGTGCCCCATCATGTTGCAAATAATTCTCAGGCCCATGGGGGCATGTCAGCAAAAGGTAGTGGTGACCAATAACATAACTAAATGTGGTCTTCTCATCAGCTGATTTGCAGACAGACCCACAAACTTCTACCCATGTGTGTGGTCTACCCACATGAGCCGTATGTCTGATCAGGATTCCATGAATGGGTCATGGAGGGAGGATTGTGGGTTGCTTATATTCATAGTGTGTAGAAAGTGCAGATAATTTGTTTCCCCTCTCTCATAACGTTAGAACTTGGAGCTCTCCAATGAAACTGAATTTTGGGAGATTAAAGAATTTATTTATTGCTTGAAGTCTTGGCAATGCATTCAATTATTCAGTTATTTAGTAGCATTCTTGCTCCGTTTTCTTTCTTATATGTGACAGACGTGTGCATTTAACAATTTACAGGTATTGTTGATCTTTGCATAAATGATCAAGCTGTCTGAAAGGCCTCCTTAGCAGGACATGCAAGATTGCAATTGATTGAAATGGGACTAATTTTTGTTAGCAACAATGCTTTTGGTCTTGATTGTTTGATTCTAATCAACCTATGGAAACACTGATACACATATAGACCAGTCTGGCTCCTGAGACCCTTAATTTCAGGGCATAAGAAGAGCATGGTAAATGCCCCCCTTTTAATTCTTTTTATTTTCATATGTCTGCAGTGCTGAACATTTCGATCTATAGGAATCAATTCCCTAACCTAGGAATATACTCTGTATTGGTGCTTATGTGACCTTCTGGCTGTCCATACAGGGAAAATGAGAATGGTAATCTATGCACTAATTGATGCCAGAAAGGATTCCATATTGGATTTGTGGAAGTGGAACTAGCTCCACCATATTCAGTTACTGTTCTGAGCTATAAGCACTTGATCTTTGTCAATAGCATATATGAAGTGTCCTGGTTTTCTAGTACCTCTCATAAAAGTACTAGGCAGAGCTCTAAATAGTTAGAACAGAAAAGTATCTTTCCTGCAGCGTAAAGATAACCATGCCTTTCATCCTGGCCTTTCCCCAGTCTAGACTCATACTTCCCAAGACTCAGAACCTTTTCCCCACCATCCTTTTAATGTTATTCTTTTCATACAATGACATCTACTTTTCTATCTGGTGGGGCTGACCAACCCATGAGGCAAGGTCAGGCGACTGCCTTGGACAGCAGGACCCACAGGGGCACCAGATCCTAATACAGATCCTTATTCCCCACTTGTTCCTGATGTAGATATTCACTCAGCCCTTCTTCCCAGGTGGGGAGGAGGATGCCATTTTGTGGTTTGCCTCAGGTACTAAAAGTTCTTGGGCCGGCCCTGCCATCTAGCCATATTGCCAAGCCACTCTGTGCTTTATTCAAGTTTAACCTAATTGGCAGGAGGAATCTTCTTCATCTCTGATAAACCAGAATCCTTAGGCAGAAAACGTTGGGCCTGGGTATGTAGATACTGCTTGGATTCATCCACTGAGCGATGGCTAGTTGAGTTGCATCTATAACCCACTTCGTGGGACCATGGGAAGCTGTTTTATACCAAGTCAAACCATTGGTCCATCTAGCTCCCTATTGTTGACACTGACTGACAGCAGCTTTCCAGGGCATCAGGCAGGGTTCTCCCCGCCCCCCCCCCCAGCCCTGCCTGGAGATGGTAGAGATCAAACCTTGGAACTTTTGCATGCAAAGCATGTGCTCTGACACCAAGATACAACCCTTTCGCCAATCATCTAGATTCTTTTTTTTCTGTTCAGAAATCAGTATCACTGCTTTCTTTCCATCTCTTTATATTCACACCATTATTTCATGATTTGCCGTTGCCTTGCTCCACATCATTGATATTTTTTCTGCATTATGTGCATCAAGATGGATGTGAGCTCTTCATAATAATCAGGAACATCATCTAATGACGGCACTTTTAAGTCTGACTCGTGTTCTTGTGAAGTTTGCTTGAAAGTTGGTTGCTTTCCCCCTTCCTCTTTTCTCCATCCATTTTATTGTCTCGGGCCCCTCCCACCACTGGCCTGTGGCCTCCAAAAAGTTGCTCAGAAAGGGAATGCAGCCCTGAGGCTGAGAAAGGCCTATTCCCGTGGCATCTTGGCATGTGGCAGATGTGGGTTTCTGTCAGCACATGCTGACCTACAGTTGCGCTGCTCTGCAACGAGATGGTCATGGATTGGCCTTTTGAGCTTCACCGTGAGTGCTGCAAAAGCCGTTCCCATGACGACATGCCAGAGCTGATCCATGAGTACACCTTGCCGACATTCACACAACTGCTTCAGCCCAGCGCATGGGAGCTCTGGGGGATGGAAGTCAGCATGGTTTGACTGAAAACAATGACTTCCATGCGCTGCGAGGGTCATTAAAATAAGTCCCAAGTGTCTTCTTTTCAAAGGCTTTGCTAAGTTGCAAGGCAAAAGCCATTTGTTTAAAAGCTAGCTTTCATCTTTAACTCAGTCACAGCAGAAAAGGCAACCATGTTTTGGACATGTTGCCAGTAGACCGCAGAACGGTTAATAAAAAAATCTACTCCAATGTGTGTGCATTTTAAAAAAAAAGGTGAACGGCTTAACGCTCCCAGTGAATATCAAATAATAATAATAAGAGACAATTCAAGTGTGATTAGATAATCAAATGATTTTATTATTTTTTTGCTCCCAGTTTATTTTCAATTCCTGGTAGGCGTGAAAAAGGAAATGAACAAAAAAACCCACCCTATCTTTTGACGCTCGAGTGACTTGGATCTTGAGAACCGACAAGATGAAGTGACAGTTACAGGCCTGGGGTTTTTAAATTCTCCCTCCATCATTATCACAGTTAATAAGAAAAGCCAGGGAGGTTGCCCAGCACCGAAGGCTGGCCTGGCACACCACTTCATGTGCCCCATGAGATAATGTAATAATTCTCCAGAAAGCTCAAAATCATTTATAGAGGGAAGGGGCTTGGAATGCTGGGTAAGGGAAGATAGCAACAAAATGTCCTTGGGAAGGAATGGGGCTGGCTTAATGATTTAAGCATCCGATTTCAAATGCTTTAGGCTCCTTTCAAAGGGAGGTTCACATCCCAGCAGGATTGGCTTGATCCTTCTTTATTCCAAGGCCCAAGAGATAAATTGAGTTCCATTCAGTTCCCCCTGTATGGGTCTTTCAGATAAGGTCTTAAACCCCAAGCACCTCTCGGCTTTGCGAGGACATTAAAAGTCCTAGGAGGCATTCCAGTAAGAACTGCTCAATGTATTCATCTTTCTTCACTCCGTGAGAGTGCAGGGGAAATGACACAGGCCTTGAGCGCAAGTTGCTTTTAACAGAACGCTATTATTGGGCGTGGGCGTGTTACTCACTTTGCAGGTTCTTCTTCACCTAGAGTCACTGGGATTGTTATTGTCTACGAGGAGGGGAAATGAGTTTAGCGTGGTCTTAGATTTCGTATACAAAATTTTATATTTATTAATTTACAAAAGTGTTTTTATACCACCCTATTAGAAAACATCAGAGTGGTGTACAGCAACATTAAAACTCCTTTTTTTTTAACCATTAGAAACAACACAGAACAATCCTTAAAAAACTCCAGAAGTTTAAGCAACTGCATAGGCCCATTTGCAACACTAAATGTCCAACTTTTGGCTGAGAACACAAGGAACAACTAACAGTACTCCTTTGGATGATCCCGGTGATCGGACTCAGACATAAGAGCTCAGGAGGTCCTTAAGCTATCCTGGATCCAAATGGTTCGCAATGATCTTTTTTAAAAAACAAAAACCCAAACCATCCAACCCAGGATATATCCTGAACGCAGAAAAATCAGCAAAATACAGTGCCATTTAAATCACAGGAGCCAAAAATTACCACCAAATTCAGGAACTGAAACCACCAAACCTATGTATCACAGGGACCAAAATAATGAGATCTTGAAAGGGAGAACAACAATAACAAACGTCTATGGCATATGGGCTGGTTGAGACTCATTCTTCTGAGTTTTTTCTTTCGGATTGTTGGTTGGTTTTATTTTGTAAAGAAAGAGCAACACTGGGCATTAAACTGCTCTATCAGCAGGAATCTGTGTCTGCCATGTTCCAGATAAATGTCTGGAAAAGGAGCAGGGCCACAGGAGCAAGTCAAAATATGATTCTTTCTCAACCAGCCACCATCTGTTTTGATAATGGCTCCCTTGCTTGCCATACTCAAGCAGACAGCACGTCCAATGCATCATGGGAGCCACTGGGCATGACTTATGGGTAAGAGGGGGATGGGGTGGCTGTTTTTTATTTCTCAACAAAGTGGCTGAGTGATTAGAGGTGTTTGTGTGTGTGTTAAATGTGTATGCATGCAGTTTGTTGGTCTCTCTGAGACGTTTCCCTTGGAAGGTGATGATTGCAATTAATCGGAAGCTATGCAGTCCCCATTCTTATGCTAGGCCAAGTAAATGAATGGATGCATTTCTTCAGGAAAATGGACCGACAGAAGCCCTTCCAACAGATGCTGAACTCTGTTGTGTCTGAAGGATTAGGGTAGGGCATGCATGTGTAAGGAACATTGACTGCCGTAATAACTCATGTGCCTGGCAGGCAGAGGAGCAAGGCTGGTAAATGAATTCCACAATAGTAGGGTAGGTATTAAATATTTGCCTGTACTCGAACAGGAGGTCCTTTGTTGCTAATTACCGAACAATGTTAAAGGAGTTGGAATGTATTTAAACTCCATTGTTTGCCATTAAAAACGGAGGGGGGTTCTTTTCTTCTTCTTTTTCCACGCTCATTAGTTTAATACATTTCAACCGAAAGCAGAAGGGCTCGGTGGATTAATCACTGTCCACGAGAAATAAAAAAAGTGATTAATTTTAATGCATGCAAAGGTAGGGAAAAGGAAGAAGCAAGTTGGCCACCAGCTCACCGGACAGACTGAATGCGGGGAAGAAGGGGGTGGGTCGTGCAAAGTCTTTTTATTATAAAGAGCTATTCAGGAGCAAATTGACTTGGATGCACCCGGGAGAGTGAAGGCCACGGGAGTGCCAGGGCTTAGTCTCACAAATCTCCATAATCCCTGATCTGCCTCATCAAAGACATTCACAGATGCTTCGCGGGACACCTGCCAGTCATGTTAAGTTTGTTATCCCTGCCAAAAGAATGCGTCACTTCCTCCGGGCTGAAGAAGTGCGGCAGAATTAGCAAGCAGCATCTCTAGCCACTTAGGCCCATGCCTTTTCTTTTAACTTCAGGGAGCTAAAGGCAATTTAAGAAAATATTAATCCTTTGCTGCCCTTGATTCCTCCACACACCTGCTGAGGATAACCACGCACGGCTGAGTGCCGACCGGCAAAAGAAATTACTGGCCATGGGAGGTAAGAGCATTATGAGGGAAGGCCTGTTCTCAGACAGCCCACGTCGTAACTCTATCTGGATGATTCAAGCAAATCCTTATTAACCCTCCCCCTTTCCTCCTCCCTCCCTCCCTGTTTTACTGGTATTATGGTAGTTTTCTGCTTTAGGTGAGTCTTGAATCACAGCTACGTTCAGATATGGCTAAGCAAGTGCAGAAGGTACCCCCTCAATAAGAACAAAATGTTTTTTTAATTAACCCCCCCCCAGAAAACTGCTGATTTCAACGTTAGAGTGGAACAGCTCTATGGCCACAATCCAGCACAGAGCTATGTGCTCTGAGGCCCATTGAGATTAATGGGTTTATGCACATCAAACTCTTGTGTTGGATCATGGCCATTATTTCCAGTCAGCAGCGATTGGATAATTCTACATTTCCGGGACAAGAGCATGAGTTTAATGCATTAGGATTATTCACCTTTCCCCCCTAAAACACACACACACACACACACACACACACACACACACACTAATGAATGAATCATATGACTTTTGAGGCATTCAAAGAAAGGTGCATTTTTTTTCTTAATGACAAAATGAAAGCCAATATTCCTTGTAAGAAGGAAATAACTGCAATATTTTCCTAGTCACACTAGGAATACGAATGAAAGAATATCCCCTTTACAGAGTCAGTATGGTTTCCAAAGCTAAGAAAATCCTTGTCTCATTTGTAAACCTCAGGAACCAACTGCAGAACAGCACTTGTTGCTCTTATGACTAAAACACATTCTTATTGGCTTCAGTACCAAATGACCACCTAACTTTAGATAAAAAGGAGGCATGTTTTAGTAGTCTCTCTGCTCTCATTAGATTTGGCACATGGAGGGAATTGCAAAAAGAAGTTCCCTCAATCTCACCCCTCCCTGGATTAATTGCAGGGGATTTGACTCTGCAATTAAAGTTTTAGTTGACTAATCTATTTACCAAATCAACCCACAAAGTAATTTCCTTTCTTTATCACACCTGTGAGGAAAGTCATTGCTAGTACAATTTTCAGATGGAAAACTGAGGACAGGAGATTGTATGTGCACACTCCTTCCCCAGGGATTCCATGGCTGGGACAGAACATGACCAGGCATTTCAGCCCGACCAGATAAAACAGATTCCCTGTTCCTTGGACCTTTATAGAGCTAAGGTCTGTCATGTGTCCATACCCAACCAATCAGAACCTTCAGTCATGCTGCGGGTCTAAGTTATAATACACTGAGGCATATTGGGATCCTTGAGGGAGTCATTCTTTATAACTCCCAGTTATGAGCTGACTTGATCCATACCTCCCTGACTAACGTGCAGATCCGAATCCAGTTATCCTTCAGCGTTCTTGTTTTCCAAATATTGCAGTGCAACCCTCAGCTAAAAAACCGTTTATATTTTAAAAGTTTGTATTTAAAAATGCATTTTATAAACAATTTGGTACTTTCCCCTTTTTTAGCTGAGGGTTGCACTTCAATATTTGGAAGAACAAATATATATATGATTAATGCAGAAATTGGCAGAAATGAAATATCTAAAACTGACATGGACCAAAACCAGAATCCACCCCTGGGGGCATAAAATACCTTCATTCGGATATTGTGCTGGGCAATTCAAAATGTATTTCTTATCAGATTATCAAGTACTTTTCAGGATGAGTTCATGCAGTCTGCTAAAGTGATAGCAAATACAAGATAGATTTATCACCTCTCATCTTGCCTTTGTTAGGTAATTACCTGAAGTGATGAGAGAAAATCATCTATTACAGCAACAGCCAGAACAGATGGAACAATGAGCCTCTGATGGACCATTCTTCAGCTAACTGTTTCTGCTCATTTTGGGTGTGGCAGAGGGGACTGTATGGTGGCAGGGATACAAGAAGGGGAAAGTATAGAAGTATATATATACATCCCTCAGAGTTCTCTTTTTAATGGGTGGCCTTGCCATGGTGAGGATATGAAACCCACATTTGCAGCAGTCAAGATTTTCAATAAGGAGTCTCTATCCATTGAATTATATGGGACACGGGTGGTGCTGTGGGTTAAACCGAGCCTAGGATTTGCCGATCAGAAGGTTGGCAGTTCAAATCCCCACAACAGGGTGAGCTCCCGTTGCTCGGTCCCTGCTCCTGCCAACCTAGCAGTTCGAAAGCACGTCAAAGTGCAAGTAGTTAAATAGGTACCACTCTGGCGGGAAGGTAAACAGCGTTTCCATGCGCTGCTCTGGATTCCCAGAAGCAGCTTAGTCATGCTGGCCACTTGACCCGGAAGCTGTCTGCGGACAAAGGCCGGCTCCCTTGGCCAATAAAGTGAGATGAGCGCCACAACCCCAGAGTGGGTCACGACTGAACCTAATGGTCAGGGGTCCCTTTAACTTTACCCATTGAATCAAATGGCAGCCAAGCAGTAAGAAGTAAATGGCAGCCTCTCTCAGCAGGAAACCTTGCTTGGCATCTATTACAACATCACAGTTATCTTTGTCGCTGAAAGGAGACGTTTCAATGAGCAACGACAGACTAATTGAGGTTTACAGTTCCTGCTAGCTGCAATGAACACTTTGGGAATTTTGATGTAATTTAAAATGGCTACTTAAAGTCTTGTCCTCCTACCCCACATCTTTCAGTCATAGAATCATAGAATCATAGAATCATAGAATCATAGAATCATAGAATCATAGAATCATAGAATCATAGAATCATAGAATCATAGAATCATAGAATTGGAATAGACCACAAGGGCCATCGAGTCCAACCCCCTGCCAAGCAGGAAACACCATCAGAGCACTCCTGACATATGGTTGTCAAGCCTCTGCTTAAAGACCTCCAAAGAAGGAGACTCCACCACACTCCTTGGCAGCAAATTCCACTGTCGAACAGCTCTTACTGTCAGGAAGTTCTTCCTAATGTTTAGGTGGAATCTTCTTTCTTGTAGTTTGGATCCATTGCTCCGTGTCCGCTTCTCTGGAGCAGTAGAAAACAACCTTTCTCCCTCCTCTATGTGACATCCTTTTATATATTTGAACATGGCTATCATATCACCCCTTAACCTCCTCTTCTCCAGGCTAAACATGCCCAGCTCCCTTAGCCGTTCCTCATAAGGCATCGTTTCCAGGCCTTTGACCATTTTGGTTGCCCTCCTCTGGACACGTTCCAGTTTGTCAGTGTCCTTCTTGAATTGTGGTGCCCAGAACTGGACACAGTACTCCAGGTGAGGTCTGACCAGAGCAGAATACAGTGGCACTATTACTTCCCTTGATCTAGATGCTATACTCCTATTGATGAGGCCCAGAATTGCATTGGCTTTTTTAGCTGCTGCGTCACACTGTTGGCTCATGTCAAGTTTGTGGTCAACCAAGACTCCTAGATCCTTTTCACATGTACTGCTCTCAAGCCAGGTGTCATATGGTTGTCAAGCCTCTGCTTAAAGTCCTCCAAAGAAGGAGACTCCACCACACTCCTTGGCAGCAAATTCCACTGTCGAACAGCTCTTACTGTCAGGAAGTTCTTCCTAATGTTTAGGTGGAATCTTCTTTCTTGTAGTTTGGATCCATTGCTCCGTGTCCGCTTCTCTGGAGCAGCAGAAAACAACCTTTCTCCCTCCTCTATATGACATCCTTTTATATATTTGAACATGGCTATCAAAGCACCCCTTAACCTCCTCGTCTCCAGGCTAAACATGCCCAGCTCCCTTAGCCGTTCCTCATAAGGCATCGTTTCCAGGCCTTTGACCATTTTGGGTTTTTTAATAAATATTTTATTAAGTTTTAACAATAAGAAAAATCAAAAGAAGTACAGAAACAAAAAGAATACAAAATTACAAAACACAATAATACGAACATTAAACACAGTAAAGAAAGGAAAAAAACACATATACAGGAAAAAAAATTCCCTTTTTCTTAGTTTCTCATCTTTAGTTAACTTATTTTCCTGACTTCCTCACATCTCCCGTTCTTGTATCCCTTTTAAAAATTAGTTCAGCAAATTCATGTCCTATTTAACTTATCTGTTATTTGTCCGAATCATACATTTTAACTTGTTACTAATACCCCTGCGGTTCATTTCAATGTCCTCAACATTCAAAAATTTTACAATGTTTCTGTAAATAAATTTTAAATTTCATCTAATCTTCCTCCACCAGCTCTTCTCCCTGGTCTCGGATTCTGCCAGTCATTTCCGCCATCTCCATGTAGTCTATTAGCTGCATCTGCCAGTCTTCCAGAGTGGGTAGATCTTGTGTCTTCCCAGGCCTTTGACCATTTTGGTTGCCCTCCTCTGGACACGTTCCAGTTTGTCAGTGTCCTTCTTGAACTGTGGTGCCCAGAACTGGACACAGTACTCCAGGTGAGGTCTGACCAGAGCAGAATACAGTGGCACTATTACTTCCCTTGATCTAGATGCTATACTCCTATTGATGCAGCCCAGAATTGCATTGGCTTTTTTAGCTGCCGCGTCACACTGTTGGCTCATGTCAAGTTTGTGGTCAACCAAGACTCCTAGATCCTTTTCACATGTACTGCTCTCAAGCCAGGTGTGCCTCTCATTTTTTTTGCCCAAGTGCGATACTTTACATTTCTCCCTGTTAAAGTTCATCTTGTTTGTTTTGGCCCAGTTCTCTAATCTGTCAAGGTCGTTTTGAAGTGTGATCCTGTCCTCTGGGGTGTTAGCCACCCCTCCCAGTTTGGTGTCATCTGCAAATTTGATCAGGATGCCCTTGAGTCCATCATCCAAGTCGTTGATAAAGATGTTGAATAAGACCGGGCCCAAGACAGAACCCTGTGGCACCCCACTAGTCACTCTTCTCCAGGATGAAGAGGAACCATTGATGAGCACCCTTTGGGTTCAGTCAGTCAGCCAGTTACAAATCCACTGAGTGGTAGCATAGTCAAGACCACATTTTACCAGCTTCTTTACAAGAATATCATGGGGCACCTTGTCAAATGCCTTGCTGAAATCAAGGTAGGCTACATCCACTGCGTTCCCTTCATCTACCAGGCTTGTAATTCTGTCAAAAAATGAGATCAGGTTAGTCTGACATGACTTATTTTTCAGAAATCCATGCTGACTATTGGTGATCACAGCAATCCTTTCTAGGTGCTCACAGACTGTTTGCTTAATGATCTGCTCCAGAATCTTCCCTGGTATTGATGTCAGACTGACTGGGCGGTAATTATTTGGGTCCTCTCTTTTCCCCTTTTTGAAAATAGGGACAGCATCTGCCCTCCTCCAGTCTGCCGGGACTTCGCTTGTTCTCCAGGAATTCTCAAAGATGACTGCCAGTGGTTATGAGATCACATCTGCCAGTTCTTTTAATACTCTTGGATGCAGTTCATCTGGCCCTGGAGACTTGAATACATCTAAACTAGCCAAGTATTCTTGTACTATCTCCTTAGTTATTCTGGGCTGTGTTTCCTCTGCTGAATCATTTGCTCCAAATTCTTCAGGTCGGGCATTGTTTTCTTTATCGGAGAAGACTGAGGCAAAGAAGGCATTGAGGAGTTCAGCCCTTTCTGTGTCCCCTGTTTGCATTTCTCCATCTTCTCTTCTGAGTGACCCCACTGTTTCTTTGTTCTTCCTTTTGCTACAGACATACCCATAAAAGCCTTTTTTGTTGCTTTTAACCTCTCTAGCAAGCCTGAGTTCATTCTGTGCTTTAGCTTTTCTGACTTTGTGTCTACATGTGCTGGCTATTTGTTTGAATTCCTCTTTGGTGGTTTCTCCCCTTTTCCATTTTTTGTACACATCCTTTTTTAATCTTAACTCAGTTAAAAGTTCTTTAGATAGCCACCCTGGCTTCTTTAGGCACCTTCCATGTTTCTGTCTCATTGGTATTGCCTGAAGTTGTGCTTTTACTATCTCCCTCTTAACAAACTCCCAGCCATCATGAACTCCCTTCCCTTTTAGTATTACTGTCCATGGGATCTCACCCAGCACTTCCCTAAGTTTTATGAAGTCGGCTTTCTTAAAGTCAAGAAATTGAGTCCTAGTATGCTTGGCTGCTCCTTTCCGCTGTATAGTAAACTTCAGAAGAGCAGCACCCATAGTAGCAGTCATAGTAGCTTGAAACCTGGACTCTGTTTTCATGCATTTATATATTGCCACCTGCCGATGCGGGTTGCTTTTGGGGGGTAAGGTTTACAAAATGTGTTTCATTCAAGGTGAGAAAAGAAAGGGATAGTGCTGAGCGCTCCTCCAAAAGTCTTGCATAGGTTCTGGAAGGAAGATGTCAGGGGTTTATTTTATCTTTATTTGTAAATTTGTAGAATGATGCACAGAACTATGTCTGAAATATTCATTTAAGAATGCAGATTTGGGAGGGTGGGGGTGGCGGAATGAATAGGAAGAAGAGTACTGATTGGTTGAATATACTGTACATGGAACGGGGGAGCGGTGATTTCAGAACATTTCAGGTGCACTACTGGAGTCAGTTTGGCATTCCCATCTGTGAACCCAAGCTGTTGTTATACTTAGTGCTAAATCTTCTCTGGTACAAGCTTTTGCAGTAATGACTTTCTCTGCAAGGAACCGTATTATGTATAAGGCAGACCTGAGGGTCTTCTGGCTATTTCCTTACTGCAAGAAGTGAAGTTACAGGGAACCAGGGCCTTCTCAGCAGTGGCCCCCTCCCTGTGGAACACCCTCCCTTCAGATGTTAAGGAGATAAAGAACTACACAACTTTTAGAAGACGCCTGAAGGCAGCCCTGAATAGGGGAGTTTTTAAATGATGCTTTATTATGTTTTTATATGTACTGGAAGCCGCCGAGTGGCTGGGGAAACCCAGCCAAAGGGGCAGGGTATGAATATTGTTGTTGTTGTTGTTAGCCCCGCCCCCTGCTTTTCCTTACCTCACAGAATGCTGGGAAACTATCAAAGGTCTTGTGGTTTCCAATAGAGATTCTCTAGCCATGTTGAGGTCATCAAATCAGCACTGGACTTTCCTGCAGGAGGGATGATTTGGGCTTTAGATAAGCACATGAAGCAGAGAAGAAATGGTCTATGAAGGAAGCAGTAACAAGGATAGGAATAGTGTTTCATGAGGCTCACCTGTCATGGACAAGAATCGACCAAATTTGGACAACCAGAGGGCTGGCACCTAAGACTATAAGAGTGGAAATCTGCCCAAAGACCTGCTCCGACCATAACGCTTTGAAAATGGAAATGAGATTCACCACTGCCGATTCCTTTAGATGGAAAATGAATGACAACCTGTTAAGAGATCAAGAGATTGTAAAGAAGGCCCAAAAAGCTTTAAAGGACTATTTTGAAATCAACTTGAACACCTCGGTGGAAAAAAGAATAATCTGGGACGCAAGTAAAGCTGTTATGAGAGGGTTTCTGATACAACAGAATACGATTAAGAAAAAACTTTGGAATGGGAAAAAGGATAAGATACTAGAGAAGATAAGAGATGGAGAGAAAAAATTAAGACTGAATCCAAAATCAAAAGAGACTTTAAGAGAAATTAAATTCCACCAGTCACAATATACGAAATTGATTAACCAAGAAGTGGAATGGAAAATTAAACAAATGAAACAAAGATCTTTTGAATCTGCGAACAAATGTGGGAAACTGCTAGCTTGGCAGTTGAAAAAGAGACAAAAATTAAATTACGTTACCAACCTAGAAGTTGAAGGGAAAAACATCCAGAAACCGGGAGAAATTAGAAAGTGTTTCCAGAAATACTTTAAAAAATTATATACCCGAGAGTCCGAGGAAGTGACTGAGATAGAACAATTTTTGAAAGACAATGGCCTTCCAGAACTATCTCAAGAGAAGAGAGCAATCTTGAATTGCAAAATAACACAACAGGAAATTGAGGATGCCATTCAGAACATGCAGCTAGGCAAATCTCCAGGCCCTGATGGACTTACCTCCAAGTATTACAGGACGTTAAAAGACTACTTGATACAACCATTAATGGAGGTTTGCAACCAGATTATGGGGGGAGGGAGGGCACCAGAAACGTGGAAAGAAGCATTCATCACATTGATACCCAAAGTGGAAACTGAAAAGACTCAACTTAAGAACTACCGTCCCATCTCACTCCTAAACGTGGATTACAAAATATTTGCAGACATTTTGGCAAATAGATTTAAAAAAGTACTTAATGAAGTAATTCATAAGGACCAAGCAGGCTTTCTTCCAGGCAGGCATTTGTTTGACAATACCAGGAATATTATTGACATTTTGGAACTGTTGCAAACAAATATTAACACTAAAGCAGTCCTGATATTTATTGACGCAGAGAAGGCCTTTGATAATATTTCTTGGAAGTTTATGAAGAAAAACTTGGAAGGGATGGGAGTGGGACGGGGGTTTGAGAATGGAATAGAAGCAATTTATTCAGAACAAAAGGCTAAGTTGATAGTGAACAATGTGGTGACAGAAGAGTTTTATATTGAGAAAGGAACACGACAGGGGTGCCCCCTATCCCCTCTATTATTTATCTCGGTCCTGGAGGTGTTGCTGAATATGATTAGGAAGGATCGGCAGGTACAAGGAATACGGGTCGGAGCGAAACAATATAAACTGAAAGCATTTGCAGATGACTTGGTTTTAACATTACAGGAGCCAGAATCTAGTACAAAAAGAGTTTTGGAACTGATTCAGAAATTTGGTCGGGTGGCGGGTTTTAAGCTGAATAAACAAAAAACTAAGGTATTAGGGAAAAATTTGACAGCTACTGAAACAGAGGAGTTTCAGAAGGAAACAGAACTAAACATTGTCAAAAAAGTGAAATACCTGGGGGTCAATCTGTCTTCTAAGAACTTGAACTTATTTAAAGACAACTATGAGAAATGTTGGTCAGAAGTCAAAAAAGATCTAGAAATCTGGTCAAGACTGAAACTATCCTTGTTAGGCCGAATTGCAGCTATAAAAATGAACGTTTTGCCAAAAATATTGTTTCTGTTTCAAGCCTTGCAGATCGTGGACAGAGTGGAATGTTTTGGAAAGTGGCAGAAGGATATATCGAAATTTGTTTGGCAGGGCAAAAAGCCCCGAATAAAGTTTAAAATATTAACTGATGCAAAGGAGAGAGGGGGGTTTGCCCTGCCGGACTTAAGGTTATACTATGAAGCTGCTGCCTTCTGCTGGATGAAAGATTGGATTTTGTTAGAAAACACTGATGTCCTAGATCTGGAAGGCTTTAATAATTCGTTAGGTTGGCATGCGTATTTGTGGTATGACAAGGCAAAAACATATGGAATGTTCAAAAACCATATTGTCAGAAAAGCAATATTTATGGTCTGGAAAAAATACAAAGACTTATTGGAAAGCAAAACTCCGAGGTGGGTGTCACCAATAGAGGCCAAGGCTCGGAAAAAACCCAATATGGAGGCCGGTTGGCCGAAATATTGGGAAATAATAGAAAACATTGGTGATAATTGGAGGTTGCAGAGCTTTGAAAAATTAAAGGGTAAGGTGCAAGATTGGTTTCATTATGCCCAAATTAACGAGATTTTTAAGCTAGACAAAAAAATAGGATTTCAGGTGGAAAAATCGAAACTTGAGACAGAGTTGTTAGAACCAAAGACCAAGTTATTATCGAGAATGTATAACTTGCTGCTTAAATGGAATACTCAGGATGAGACAGTCAAATCAGCCATGATAAAATGGGCTCAGGACATTGGTCATAATATCATGTCGGAGGACTGGGAAAGGTTATGGACCACCGGTATGAAGTTTACTGCATGTAATGCTTTGAAAGAAAACATTATGAAAATGGTATACAGGTGGTACATGACCCCAGTCAAGCTTGCTAAGATATATCATTTGTCTGATAATAAATGTTGGAAATGTAAGGAGGCTGAGGGGACATTCTTTCACCTTTGGTGGACCTGTCCAAGAGTGAAGGCCTTCTGGGAAATGATCTATAATGAGTTAAAAAAGGTGTTTAAGTACACCTTCCCTAAGAAACCGGAGGCCTTCCTTCTGGGCATTGTCGGCCAGAAGGTGTTAAAGAAGGATAGAACCTTTTTTATGTATGCCACCACAGCAGCAAGAATTCTTATCGCTAAGCACTGGAAGACTCAAGATTTGCCCACACTGGAAGATTGGCAGACGCAACTGATGAACTATATGGAACTAGCTGAGATGACTGCCAGGATCCGAGATATGGGAGAAGAAACAATGGAGGAGGACTGGAAAAAATTTAAAGACTATTTACAAAAGTATTATAAGTTATATGAACTATAAGATGTCGCATGGTTTGGAAGGTTAGCCCCAGCAATGAGAGTGGATTATATATGAAATTGGACAATATTTTTGAAAGAATCAAAGTTTAAATGGTTAAAAATGATAATACGCTATGTTTTTAGAGTAACTGGAAAACAAGGGATTTAAACTTAAATTGTAACTGAAGGTATAAAGAAACACATGAAACAAGGTTACAACTTGCTGATAAATTTATTGTTAAGAATGCACTGTGCGGGGGATGTGGGGAAGTCCGATAGAAGATTGAAATAAGTTGTTGAAATGGTTCGATTTTCTTTTCTTTTCTTTTTTATCTTTTCTGTTTTTTCTTTTCTCTGTTCTATCTGAAATTGGAAAAATGCAATAAAAATTATTATAAAAAAAAATTTAAAAAAAGGAATAGTGTTTCATGAAAAGCATAGGTGGCTCTAAGATCTCCAATACCTATTCAGAGCAACCAAAATGTCACAAAGTAGTAGTGACAATAGAGGTGGAGGGACACAGAGTATTTACTCCATCTGGCATGTAACATTTTGCCTGAGTTCTGGAGAATTCATCAGTTTGTCACTATTTGATGACATTCGGTTGGTCTGAAAAAAGGTACTGTCCAACATGGTTCCTACTGAAAGGAATGGATGACATTTCCCATCCTAAAAAAATCACTGTGATTCTGCAATCCCACCAGCAGCCTTTGCAAATTTTGCCCTTTTTAATTCTTCTAGTTGCATGGGGGGAAAATAAGATTCCATACAGCTAATGAACACAGAGTTTTAGTAAAAAGAATCCCCGCAGAAGTGTCGCTGACATCCACATTAATACCAAATGAGTTAGCTGTGATTGATGTAATTCGAGTGAACACCAAAGGAATTAATAATGATTAGGGCCATTATTTTAAAGCACTACCAAAAAGAGCGAGCGAGAGAGGAAAACAATTAGAGGTCTTCAGTGCTTATCTTTCACGGTATACTTCCTGCAATGATCATCGATGATATTATGCTTATTAATCAACTAAGGGATGGGGAAATGTACATAACGAGCATGTCTCCATGCAACGATTAATAAAGGCCCGCCTTTATTTGCTGAGAGATGCTGCTGTTTTTGTTGCTGCCTTTTTAAGAGCTACAGAACTTTCACTTTTAACATTCCACCAGCTAGAAGATGACTAAGAGATCATTCATTAAAAAAAAATATGAGCCAAAATAACCATAGTTACAGAGTCTTGATTTTAGAAGCATTAATGACCCTGTTGCTGTTTTTGACCTTTCGGTGGCCTCTCTTCACCTTTATTCTCTAATCACAAAGAATAAAATAGCAAAGAAGGTCAACAATCCAGTTTAACGCCCAGACACTTTTGAGATGTCCTTTTGAGATGTATAGGGGTGCTGAAAGGTTTTCAGGAAGGATTTGCCGGAATCTCTAGTCCAGGGAGTCTCTACTCAGGAGAGTAAGTCACCAGAACCACAATAACCACACACAAAAACAATAAGTTTGCCTTTGATGCATTGCTTGCTGATTAAATGTTGTCCCCACCAATTGAAGTTGACCTGTGCTAACTAATGAACTAAAGTATTTCTCAATCAATCTACCAATTAAATTGCTCAAATCCATTAAGCCTGGGCAATTGAATTGGCCATTCCTGGGTGCTCATCCTCTCCTGTGTGGAAACTTTCCCTCAGTGTGTCTGATAGAGATAGTTAACAGGACTCTCAAGAAATGATCTTTCCAGTTAAAACATACACACCCCAACATTTTTGACTCAGATCCAGACCCATGTGAATCTAGACTGGGCCTTAAAATGGGGGCTGTCTTCTGCTCCACTCGGCCTCCCCCCCCCCCGCCAGTTGGTAGTGATGAGCACCAACAGAATTTACCTCACAATACAGGATGCAGGGAATCATAAGTGGGTTGAGGGTTATGTTGGGTTTTCTTAATATTGATGTGGTCAATGGTGCTACTCAGAGGTGTGTGTTTGTAATTATAACCTGCATGGCAGCACATCTGTGAGCTCTCTACAATTCAGCACACCTGAGGTATCTTAGCAATTTTACTAATTAGCATGGGGAGTTTACCTGCTGCACCAAATGCAGCGATGTGATAGGGTAATTGATTATTTTGAAAACTGTATTTAAGTTGACCAAATGCTTTGTGTTGTACTGGCTGGTGTAGAGTGGTGAGTTGCAGGTGTTTGATTATTACTGTATTTAAAAATAAAGATAAGGAAAGATATTGCGGGCAAGTTTTTATTCCATCGCCCCAGTCGCTGCGCAAACTCAGTTGGCAAAGAAAGTCCAACAGGTTATTGCATTCACATCCTGCTTGTGGGGAAGCCATAGGTTGGCAACTGTGAAAACGGGATGCTGGACTATTCAAATGTCCTTATGCCAGTTTGTGCCTTTGTGGGCTTTGGTATTCATAAAGAACATGCACAAGGTGACTTTGAAGTGAACAGAGAGATATTTGCCCACCCCAGATTGTCTTGGTCCTTGTTGGGTCCAGTAGCTCCTCCTGCATGTCCAGACAAAGCTCAACAACTTTTCTTCCTCCAACATCCCTGAGGTAAACAAACAAACAAAAGCATGACAGAGGAACGAGAGAATATGGCCTTGTAGCATTGGTCCCTCTGTAAGAGAAACACTAGTTGCACCGAGGGAAAGCCTTCAGTCGCCCACTCACTACAAAACCTCTCCAAAGTTAAATTCAGTCATAACTCTGTTGGCTGAAAAGCAGCTTGTTTGCTGAACAAAATGTCCCTGAGTGGGAGATGAACCCTCCATGCAGCGCTTCCTTTTAGTGAATGGCCCCTGCTACAATGGCAATGGCAAAAAAATCGAATATATTTATGGAATTAGCTGTATGGAAATTATCCAGGCTATTAAAAGCCACATGAGCACACTGAATATGGTGCATTTTAAACATATGCAGAGAAAGCAACGTTTGTGAAGGGGATTATTGTTTAAATAGGCAATAGGGGTCCGGGCAGATAAGCCTTCCTCCGCTGTCTTCCTTTATTGTCTGGAGTACATTATCTCCTCCCCACAATATCCACAACTCTCTCCAGGATTATTGTCAGTCTGCAATGCTGATTGTGTATTTATGTATATATATTTAGGGTCCCCGCCCCTAGGCTTTACAATAAGCGACCATATTTTTCTGTGGAAAGAAACTACCAGCTGTTTTCTGTAGTCTTTAGAAAGCAACCTTAAAAGAATATGGAAGCTCTGCACGCTTCCTGTCCCCTGAGAAGTTCTTATTTGTTGCACTTCCCTTGTTTCCTCATAATCGCGCTGCATACAATTAAGGATGGGTGGATCACCCTGTTCTATGTCAGTTTTGCATGTGTCCATTTCTGGTGGATTTTTTTTAAGCATTAAGAAATGTGTTTAAATTCCTCGTATTCTTATTTGCAAACATTTTGTAGACATTACTTTCCTAAAATGCACATTTTTATATGCTATCCAGTCAGTGCATTTCCATTTTGTATGCATTATTTGAACTGAAACTGTATCACCCAATACAGTGAAGTGCATGGTATGATAGATAGGTGCATTCTGGTCAACACAAAAGTCCAGGACCAGCAAATTATGTTCTTTCGCTTTAACATATGGACTGGTTCAGAGCCCATTACTGTGCACGGTTGCATAAAGGGAGCCAAATACAGGGCATGATGTGAAGCTATCAATCCAGGGCCATTTTTAGGGGAAACCTCTAAGTGTGGGGAAAACTCATATGAAGTCCATGGAGGTGGAGCCTCACTGGGTCTCAGAGCGCAGAGTGGTCCCAAGAGCAGCTCTGTCCACCAGCATACAGTTGAAGCAAAGTAGCGCTGGGCTTTTTGTTTTTAGTGTAACTCATGGGGTCACAAGGGATGCGGGTGGCGCTGTGGGTTAAACCACAGAGCCTAGGACTTGCTGATAAGAAGGTCGGCGGTTTGAATCCGCGTGACGGGGTGAGCTCCCGTTCCTCGGTCCCTGCTCCTGCCAACCTAGCAGTTCAAAAGCACGTCAAAGTACAAGTAGATAAATAGGGACTGCTCCGGTGGGAAGGTAAACGGCATTTCCGTGCGCTGCTCTGGTTCACCAGAAGTGGCTTAGTCATGCTGGCCACATGACCTGGAAGCTGTCTGCGGACAAACGCCAGCTCCCTTGGCCTATAGAGCGAGATGAGCATGCAACCCCAGAGTTGGTCACGACTGGACCTAATGGTGAGGGTTCCCTTTACCTTTACCTATGGGGTCACGAATAGTCGGACATGACTAAATGACTAAACAACAACAACAAATAATTGCAAAAAAGGGTGGTGTGAGTCAAAACTCTTAATTCAAACACTTGGTTTCCCTCTACAAAGCTCAGGCCACCTCAGCTGTCAGTACCCCACCTTTTTTCAGGTTTTTAAGCTGATGTTAAAATCTGCCAGCTTCCTATCCATAGGGCTGCTCTGCCCAGCAATTAAGGTGTTTTCTCATATTCTCTTGCAAAGAGAGAAGTGAATAGGACAAGCCAGCAGAGTACTGCCTTTGGGATCTATGAAGCACCCAGAATTAAAATAGAGTCCACTGAAACCCAGTCAGTATAAAGCAAGATCTGTGTAGATGCATCTGTGTACCAGAGTGTTTGTATTTACACAGGGAAAGAGGCAGGGCTACCTCTGAGCCTGTAATTCACTTCAGAAACTGTTGAACAGCTTTACAATGCATTTCTGAAAGATATAGTGGATAGAGTGAATTTCTAACCGGCATCCATATGATTTTCATCTCTCAAGTGAGAGAAACGTGATAAAGATATAGGTTCTTCTTCATCTCTTGGCATAAAATTATATTTTATTGGTTTAGATTACACTGCATCTCCTTTTTATAGTACTGGTGTTTTTCATTTTCAGTTGAAAAGATAAATACTAGATGGTCTCATTTTTCTGCTAAATAAATTTCCAGGTCAAATGCATTATCCGTCTTGATATAAAAAGGTACATACATGTAAAGGCACATACAGTATAACTACATGAGTCCTATATAGGGGGACAGCTTGTAGCTTAGTGGTAGAGCATTTGTTTTGCACGCCCAAGAATCCAGGTTCAATCCCTGGTATCTCCAAGTAGCATAAGGAAATATCCCTGTCTGAAATCCTGGAGAGCCACTGCCAGTCAGTGTGGACAATACTAACCTGGATGGACCAATAGTGTAAGGATTCAGTATAAAGCAGCATCCTATCTATCTAACTACAATTCAGAAGCCTTCCCAGAAATCCCGCCTCCCTAATATTCAACAACGTGGGGACAAGGAATGGGACCATGAAGAGTTGCTGTTTGATGCGCCATCTACATCCTCCCTGGCATTTGGACACACAGCTCAAGCATCTGTCGTGAGGGTCTATTATGCGTCTCTGCATCCCAAGACTGCTGCGGGATTTCAAACCCAGACTGGGGAAGGCTTCCAGTGTGCAGCTATGTGTGTGAAAATACCCTCACTACAGACGTTCATTCTGGCTACGCAAATGTCAAGAGAAGTAAACATTGCCAGGGGGTGGGGCTACTTGATGTGACCTTTCTCCATGTCCCCATGGGTCCCCCAATAGGGCATTTTGTGGGGGGGGGGAGGAATCAGTTGTAAGTTTTGATGGCCGCAACACACCTAGAACCCAAGGAATGGGGGCAAGTCAGGAATCCAAATAGATGCATAAACTAGCACCCTTCGTTCCATCTAGATGGAGAGACGTTTTCCTGTACAGATACTTGGCAATACTTGAAAAGGCACAGAAAAAAAATTAATGAAACTGCATTGAACTGTCCCCTACTCACTAATGATAGGCAGACTCTCCCCCCCCCCCTACTCACTTTGAAAACCATGTGCCTTTTCATCTTGAAACTTCAGGGTTTTAATGAGTATTCTCAAAGAGAGCTAACCATCCCTCAACAAATGGGGGAGGCCCTTGGCTGCCAGTCTCTCTCCACCACTTCCCAAAGTAACAAAGCCTTGAGAAAGGTGCAGACACATAACTGATGCTGTGGAGGACTTACTAGATGAAGGAGAGGCTTCCCAGTCTCACTTTATAGGAAATGATGAAATTCAAGCATGTGCAAGAACATACTTTCCTGCTGGGGAGGATAGGCTGTTTTGGGTTTTTTTTAAAAAGAGATTTTTCTCTGTCTCCCAGACTGAACCAATAGTTGGAGAAACTTGCAAATCCTTTGTCCCCATGGCAGGAAGTGACATCATTCCCAGGAAACGAAGGGTTGGAAATGCATATCCTATTTCTGTTTACTAATTACTCTCCCCTTCTCAGATGAATGGGTGTGGGGTTTCTTTTGGTTAGAAATGGGGCAGGAGAGCTGGAAGGGAGGAATGGATACACTAACAGGCATGGGAATGAACTCCATTTCAAACTGGAGTTGAACTGGAAAGGGCCAGTGCCTGATTCAAAGGGGGACAAGGCTTTTTAGGTGAGATATGGAGGGCACAGAACTAAACACAAAAGAACAAAGCCAGTTAAGGGCAGGGACCCTGAGAGGTGTACTCCTAGTTTCTGAGGCTCTGGGCTTCTTAATCATCAACACCCCATGCCACACTTTGGACTTTCAAAAGTGAGTTGCAATAAGGCACGAGGGCCCTACTGTTGAATACAGAGCATCAAAAATCCCTTCATATATGCCCAAGTCCTAAAGCAGTTATTTGTATATGAGCTAAAATATTCAGAACTGGAATCTTGAAGTGTGCATGCCTCAAAGGTACTTCTCTGCCCTTTCCCACCTCTTATTTTCCTTTGCAAGGTAATGTCAAGGAAATGGTCACCAGCAATAGCAGGAATTGTTTATTGCAGCAGCAACTGTTAACCGCCTGCTGTGCATTAGATGCAATGAAGACAATAGGCAGGGGTGCTATATGTTTAGGAAAGTTTTTAATGTTTTATTCTGTTTTTAATCTGTTGTAAGCCTCCCAGAGTGGCTAGGGAAACCCAGCCGGATAGGTAGGGTATAAATAATAAATTGTTGTTGTTATTGTTGTTACAGTGGTACCTCAGGATATGAACAATGCATTCCAGAGGTCTGTTCTTAACCCAAAACCGTTCTTAACCTGAGGCGCGCTTTTGCTAATGGGGCCTCCTGCTGCTGCCGCGCCGCTGGCGCACAATTTCTGTTCTCATCCTGGGGCAAAGTTCACAACCCGAGGTACTACTTCCGGGTTAGCGGAGTTTGTAACCCAAAGTGTTTGTAACCCAAGGTACCACTGTATTATTATTATTATTATTATCATCATCATCATCATCATCATCATCATCCAATCCACACTATCTGCTACCGCAACTTGGGCAAGGAGAAGGACTGGCCCAAACTGCATTCCATGATTCAACACCCTACCTTCATTTCTGTTTGTCCCTCAACTTCCTGTTTTTCTGATAGAAAAGGTGATGTCTTATTAAAAAGACATCACTGGATTTGTGCTGGATTTCATGTCCTGGTGAACCCATTGAAGCTGTCAGCTGCTTTGTGAGGTGACAGCTGTCATGGCTGATGAGGAAAGACAATCCTCCCATGAGAGCTGGGGGGACCCTGCATCTCACACAACTTGGCAAGATATTGGGGAGGGTTGGGGTGGTGGCTTCCTCTAAAAATACTGGCCACCATCTCATCTGGCCTCCTTCCACCTTTCCTCGTGTAGAGGAAACTTTCCAGATGCCCCCAGCTAAGCTTCAGGTATGAAGTCCTTTTTGATCAACAGTTCCTAACCCAATGCCATGCCAGCCCCACCTATGTCTGTTGGTCAATAAAACTGCAATCAGTTTTCACCCATACGTCCCTCTTGGTCATTTATTGGTTCACACCCTCACCTGGGCATGATGGGCCATCAAGTCGACTGCCCTGCAAATAATCACTCTCTTCCTTTCGTATAAAAAATGTTTGAAAGCCACATGAAATGCTACAAAGCCCATTCAGAGTAAGGGCAGCTCACACTGAATGCCTTCCTTTAAACATTCCCTGGAAGAACGGCCTTTTCCAGAGGCAGCATAATATTTCCCTGCAGCACGCCCCGTACAGTTCATTCCTAATTCCGCACAGCACTTCAATGATCTTCTCACTGAGTTAGGTTTTTCTTCTTCTTCCAGCAGTTGCGGTAAAACCCCTATTGCTATGGTTTGCCAAGAATATACACTTTCTACAGGGATAGGTTTCCTTTTAACTCATGCTGAGAACTGGCATATATATATATATATAGCCTCTGGGTGGCACCTTGGAGTGTCTTGCAGCTTCAAAAGGAGACAAGGACGCCACACAGAATTTCCTAAGAAGCATTTGAGTTTCCCAAAGTAAGGTGCCAGTTTCTGGGCTCAGCAGAAAAGAGAAAATTCATCTCTAAGAAAGAAGCAGGCAGACAAGACCCAACAAAAGGATGACAAAGAGAGGGATGAATGCCAAGAGAGGGATGGAGGAAGCTGAAAGTGACAAGTTGGGAAAGTTTGGGGAAATAGGAGGCTGCCTTATACTGACTCATACTCTTGGTCTATGTAACTCAGTATTGTCTATACTGACTGGCAGCAGTTCTCTGGGGTTCTAGGCAGGGTTCTCTCCCAGCCTTACCTGGAGACGCCCAAAATTGAACTTGAGACTTTCTGTTTGCAAAGCAGATGCTCCACCACTGAGCTGTGGTCTTTCCCTATAGATGGGATGTCTGCAAGAAGATTGTTAGACGTTAGCATAGCTAGAAGGAGGTGACAATTGTCTGTTTCTGACCCATATCAAGGAAGCAATAAAATACAGAGCAAAGAGAACCATTACTTACTTAGCTTTCGTTTTAAAGCTTCTTGTTACCATCACACTGAGCTCCAATTCTCACAATGGAATTTTGTACAAAATGATTCAGGAGAAAACAACAAAACAACTGTTTGTATGTTTTTGTTGATGCAAAACTTGTCATAATGCTCCAACAGCATAAAGCAATTGAAGGAGCATCTCCACCTCCATCATTCAGCCTGAACACTGAGGTCCACCTCCGTGAGCTGTCTGGTGGTCCCCTCATTGTGAAATGTGAAGCCACAGGAAACCAGGCAAAGGGCCTTCTCAGTAGTGGTGCCCACCCTGTGGAATGCCCTCCCATCTGATGTCAAAGAGATTAAACAACTACATTACTTTTTTGAGATATCTGAAGGCAGCCCTGTATCAGGAAATTTTTCATATCTGAAGTTTTGTTGTATTTTTACATTCTGTTGGGAGCTGCCCAGAGTGGCTAGGGCAACCAAGTCAGATGGGTGGGGTACAAATAAAATAAATGATAATGCTGCTGATGAAATGTAAGCTGAGCTGGGAGTCAGGGATGAATTGCGACTGAAGCAATCACAGAATCACTTCTGCACATTCCACATACTACGTGGAATGATTTAATGGGTTACACTGATCACAATCCAGCCTAACAAATCCATACATACACAGGAATTGGGTCACCCAATCCCTGGATTTAGAAAAGAAGCACACACACCAACAAACCCAGAAGCGTCCAGTGAGGTGAACAAAAAAAGTGAATAATCTCAAAGATGTGAGAAACAGTTAATGTTTATTTTTAAATTAGCCCGTTAGAAAGGGAAAGCTCATTGTGTACTTCGGCCTCCATCATATGTACACCATATGATCACAAACCCAACCACAACAGTAAACAAGATATGCATTTGGGTACACATAGGCCACATCTGTACATATAAACTTAGCAATGGTAGGAGGGAGTTGGCAGGAGGTGGGCTTTGATGTATAGGTGTGCATGTTAACACTTTCAAGTCCTCAAAGAAGTAGAGGATGAGGCAGTGTATTGCCTAGAACAGATATTAGGGCTGGGCCAACCTCTCCTCCCTGCCAGTACCTCAGAAATATTCTACTCCTATGAAAACATGAGCCGATTGTTCGCTGCTTTCCTGGAGATTGGGGGGTGGGGGTGGGGATTCTTCGCATTTTACACAGGTAACGGAAACCTTGATCTTCATTTCTGACTTGACTTGCTAATTCTTCGAAAAGGAGAATCCGTATTGCCTGGAATCTAGAGATCTTTGACAGCTTTTTGGCCACAGGTCATGGTCAGTTCAGATGGAGACATTTTGGTTTTGCTTTCAGCCAAACTGTTTTATTTTGGTGGGCATGCATGCATGTGCATGCGTGCATACACAAATAAAACAATGTGCTTGTGAAAAACCACACAGAAAGTTTCACAAAGAGCTTGTGTAATAGCTACTTCTTCTAAGGGAAACTTGCTCCCTTAGAGCCAATTTCCATGGCTTTGAAAAAAGGTTTAGATACATCCACGGATGACAATGCTATCAACAGCTACTAGTCACAATGGCTCTGTTCCCACTGTCAGAGGCATTTTGCCTCTGAATATCAGTTGCTAGAAATCCCAGGTGGGCAGAGAGCTGTTGCACCCATGTCCAGCTTGAAGGCTTCCCATAGGCACTTGGCTAGCCACTGTCAGGAAACAGTGTTAAACTAGATGCACCATTGGTCTGATCCTGCAGACTTGTCTTGTGTTCCAATGTGCCCAAGGTCCCTGCCTGCACTTTGGGGGCAGTAATAAGAGTCTAGTAGCCAGGGGCACCTGCAATGAATAAGTGGGCAGGCAGTGAGAAGGCCTCTGCTTCTGCTGTGCACATTCCCTTTACTACTGCATCTGCTGTTTATCCTTCCACCTGCCGGAGGATACTGAGCGCATGGGAATGTGAAAGGGGAAAGGAAAAAGATTGTTAATCCCGTGGGTGTAATTGGCTTCCAGTGATCGGCGACCAGCCAAAAGATCAGAGATAGGGGGTGGAGGAGAAGGGAGAGGGAGGGAGGGAGGGAGAGGGTTGTAATGAACTGCACACTTTTAATTTCACTTAAGGACCCAAAGCAGGAAAACCTGAGCTATATCCATTGGGAGTGCAATCAATATCTGAGCAGATAACAAAAGGGCTAGGTGGAAGATTGCCCAGGACCATTAGTTTATTGCTCGGCCTTTCTTTACAAAGTCTCCCCTTCTCTGCTCTGCAGTTTCTGGCTCCGGCTTCAAGCCCATCGGACACTAGGGAGCAGCATCTTCCTTTGCAAACATCCTTGCTAACATGGTTACCTTTGCAGCCTGCCAGACGCTTTTTCTTTTCTTTTCTTCTTTTTTTGTAAATGGCAAGGGAAGGGCAGGGAAGGAGAGAGGGAGAGGAAGGTGGAGGGGAGGGGAAGGAGGGGCTGACTGTGAAACGTTCTTGATGATAATTTGATTGCATGCATTAATGATCAAAGTGTTTCAGACTAATTACTAACACTTACCTCTCAGATATTAAGTTATCATTTCTTTCCTTTTTTCACTCCCCCCCCCCTGCATTTTCTACGAACTCCATGCAATCGTGGGGATAATCTGGAGGCAAAGTCCTGCCCCTGGTTGGCTGGCTGGCTGGCTGCGTTTTCTTAAGGCACTTCCCAGGCACAAAACACTCACCTAATGAGCTGGAAGGTAAAGGCTTTACAAGGTACCAAGTGGGCCCCTGCTGTGCTTCCAGGTGGATGCTCTTTCATCTCTTGTGCTTCTGTCACACCCAGTGAACAGGAGCGCTAGAGATTCTCTCTCTTTCCCCCACCGCCACCAACACGACTCATTTTCGCCTGGAAGGGTTTGCATCAGGAAGGAGGCGGCAAGAGGCTCTTTCCTGAATCTTTCCCTCCATGTTTTGTCCTAACGAGCAGCCGAGTCCACACAAGGCTGCATGTGACAAAAGTACTTAGCTGCTCCGTGTGACACAGTGAAAGGTGTCTCTGCGGTGGCGCCGCTGCCAGATGGGCAGCCTGGAAACTCTCAATATGAAAAGGTACGCGCGGCAGCAAAGGCCCCAAACGATAGCGTCAAGAGCGCTGCTTTTGGCATCCAGTGCATCAACCCAAGCCCCCATCACCAGTCTGCCGCCATCTGGAAAAGAAACAGGGTGGGTGGGGGCATCTCGAGAGATATTTTACCAGCTGCTGTGCAGCGATGGCAAAATGGGGATTTTGCAGGGTAGGATAGACAGATGGGAACGTGGGAAGCGCCTTTATACTAAGGCAGACCGCCGTTCCAGCTAGCGCTGTATTGTCTAGTTATGTGTTGCCAAAAGAAAAAAAGTGAGGATTTGCGTCGCCAGAAAGGAGGACAAAAGTGGCTGTCAGTTTGTCAGAAAATTGCATGTGGCGATTTAAACGTACATATAGAGACAAATCACTGCAAATTTAAAAATCTCACTGTAGTGAGGAAGATCTTGTCTGCCTGCTCTGTCTGCTGTTGATCTATAATAAGCTGGACTTGGCCTGTATTGTTCAAGCAGTGAACACCTTCAGATGGAGGAACACCCCCTGACAGTTGCTCAAAATAGAGGGCTGCCCTCGGTAAAGTAGGACATATGGCCACCCTAATCACATGTCCCACACCCCTGCTCTGCACTGACTGGCAATGGCTATCCAGGTTTTCAGACAGGGGACTTCTTATATTCTACCTGGAGCTAGTAGGCACTGGACCTAGAACTCGTAACATGTAAACCGTGAAGCCTGCCACTGAACTACAGCACTTCCCCAAAGGTATTATGTAGCTCCATTGCTTGAGGTACACAGGTTAATCCAGCGTTTTTGTACATGATGGACATTCTGGGCAATGAGAGGAAACACTGGGATGTTTTAAATAGAAATGAACAAAGAATTGGACTGTTAAATCAGACCAATCTTATTGCCTGCACCAACTGTCGATGGCTCTCTAGAGCTTTAAAGAGCAGTCTTTTTGAGCCTCACAGCCTAAAGACTTTGCAAGAGATGCCTGGAAGACGCATCATAAGTAGTAAAATAATTGGCATTGAGAACACAAAACCACCTTCACCTCTCAGCTCTGGCCTTTGACACCTGAGATGTGTCCTATTCTTGTGGTTGTGATATGTTTTAACTTTTCTTAATTCTGAATTTTAAATAGTTGTAACCCACCCTGGAACCTGTTAGTGAAGCATGGGTAATAAATTAAACAAGGACAATGATCAAATGCTTATTCATGGTAAAGAACTGGGTGGTTGGAGACACATCACAAGAAGTCCTCTCCCCAAGAAAGTTCTTCCTGTGCACAATGGGGGGAAAGATACCACAACCTAGTTCTTCATCTTATAGTTCTGCCAAGAATATTTTCCTAGTGTAGGGCTGAGTCCTTGACTTGGTCCAACTTCCCTGTGATGCTGCGCTTTCCTAGATAGAAGGATATGATTCAGTTTGGGATTGCGATATTTCTTCTGCCATGAAAATCTGTTGCATCTGTCTGGAGGTAGGAAGAAAATATACAGCCTTCCCCCTTCTGAGCTGTTCCTCCTACCTTGCCAAGGCAAGTTTTTTTTTCTGGCATCAGTAGTTAAGAACATAAGAAGAGTCTGCCTATCTGATGAAGTCTGGCTTTTCCCTCCTTGCAATGGTAGTCTGGAGGAAGGAGAACTGGCCATTCAATGATATCATCGGGATTCTTTACCAAAAAACACCGTCAGTTCCCACCACTCCAGCTGCCAGTGATCAGACATGACTCATTTCTGCTCACAGCACATCTGAATTAGGAAAGCATTGTTATTCCCATTTAATAAAATGGGATTATATTACGGGGGGGGGGGTGCACCATTAACTCACTGGCTTAAAGAGTAGCAATAGCTTTTTGTCCCCTAATATGTATCAAAGTAAGTTAGGAAAATAATGCTTCAGTCTAAAGAGTGTGCCTGCCTCCCGTTGAAATCCATACCTGAAAAGGTGTTGAGATGAAAGGTAGCAAAACTGACATGTGATGAATAAGTTATCATAAAATGACTACATATTGTTGTTAGTTGTTATAATTACTAGATTCTTATTGGGGCTTTTTTTCCCAGGCGGAACTCACCAGAACTCAGTTCTGGCACCTCTCTGGTGGGAACCATTGCCATTCTAAGAGAATGAGGGAGGTGTTCATGGTGAGTTAAGGCACCTCTTTTTCTAGAAAAATAGCACTGATTCTTATCATCATCATGGAAAATAAGTCTAACAATGGCTATAAGGCACAATAGCTATGTTTTACCACCTCTGTTGGAAGCAGTATGCCTCTGAATACTAGTTGCTGTGATTTGCAACTGGAGAGAGGGTTGTTGCGCTTAGAGCCTGCTTCCTAGGGGCATCTGATTGGTCACCGTCAGAACAGTGTGCTAGACTGGATGTCATGAAATTCTATTTACTGTTGATCCATAGATTCCAGTGTATAGTTAGCAGAGTAAAAACTTACCGTATTTTTTGCTCTATAAGACTCACTTTTTCCCTCCTAAAAAGTAAAGGGAAATGTGTGTGCGTCTTATGGAGTGAATGCAGGCTGTGCAGCTATCACAGAAGCCAGAACAGCAAGAGGGATTGCTGCTTTCACTGCGCAGCAATCCCTCTTGCTGTTCTGGCTTCTGAGATTCAGAATATTTTTTTTCTTGTTTTCTTCCTCCAAAAACTAGGTGTGTCTTGTGGTCTGGGGCGTCTTATAGAGCGAAAAATACGGTCAGCATGTTGCAAGATTTACAAAAAATAGACCAGAGGCAATTCTATTTCATCCAACAGAGCTTTACTGCTACTGAAGGCAAATGAGTGTAATAGTCACAAATCCAATACATTCAGGATTGGCACAGTCCATAAGAAATCCAGTTGCAGCAGACTTAACTTAAACTTACAATAACTTATAATAAGTCTAAACCTTAACGCTAAGCATACAGTGGTACCTCGGGTTACATATGCTTCAGGTTACAGACTCCACTAACCCAGAAATAGTACCTCGGATTAAGAACTTTGCTTCAGGATGAGAACAGAAATTGTGCTTTGGCAGTGCGGCGGCAGCAGGAGGCCCCATTAGCTAAAGTGGTGCTTCAGGTTAAGAACAGTAAGAAGAAACCCAGGTTTCTTCTGGCCTTACCTTTATAGTCAGCATGACCTTGCCAGAAAGAGATAAGAGAACCAGCTGCTGTTATTTTTCCTAGTAGTGGTAGTAGTAGTAGTAGTAGTAGCAGCAACAGCAGTTTCTGGAGGGACAACCAAGTTGGTCTGCTGAGTCAAAAACTGCAAAAGACTCTTGTGGCATCCTAAGGACTGATACGTCCCCCCCCTCCGTCCCCATTTCATCAGATTCATGAAGTGTAATCCTAAATTGGCAGGCATATATATATACACATGGAGGCATGGAGAGGAGTAAGGTCAAAGGGAAGCAAAATGCAAAGGAGGACAGGCAACAATAATTACATCAAAGCAAAGCGGTTACAGTGACAACTGACGAGGCTGTGTTACCATGCCACATGTTCTGCAAGCCATAGAATTCCTTGCCCAGACAAGCTTGCAATACAGGCAGGACCAAAGGAAAGAAGGAAGGACTTGAGAACAGAGT
Source organism: Podarcis bocagei (assembly GCF_964188305.1). Taxonomy (NCBI): domain Eukaryota; kingdom Metazoa; phylum Chordata; class Lepidosauria; order Squamata; family Lacertidae; genus Podarcis; species Podarcis bocagei. The sequence continues at coordinate 45,286,614 of NC_138126.1, forward strand.
AGCTGAGATGGGCTAGTGCTGTGGACACAGAACCAGGGAACTCAGAATGAGGCAGGGAGAGCTTTGCTGAAGAAGTACATTCTGAGAATGGCACCAGAGCTGGGTTGGTACACAGAGCAGAGGAGGTTTGGCAGAAGGGTGAAGGTGGGAGAGGAAAGCAAGGCAAGGAGCAGCTCAACCTGTACAGGTTCAGTTTGAAGGACAAAGAAATTAGAAGGTGGATGAGGAGAGATGACTGAAGCTGCATATATCTAGGGGGCAAATAACCCCTTCAGCACAAGGACAAGGTGCTTCCAGAGGATACAGAACACATTAGGGAGCCAGTGCACAGTCATTTGCATATAGCAAATGACCACTCTTTCATCTTGGGTTGGTTCCTCCCCCTGCAGCTGAGGAGAGAGCTATCTCTGCGTCCCAAGGTCATGTGACAGCTCTGGGATTAATTGCCCTGTAGATAAATTGCCACAGATACTCATTGGGCTTTGCTTGCTTCAGCATCTTGAGCAAGGATTTATAAAGAGCATCCACTGCCTTTTTTTAAAAAAAACCCCACAGAGTTCTGGTCACCTGACCTGCAAAAAGCTATCTATCCTACTAACTCCTTATCACTTCCAAGCCCCACTATTGTCAGCAGACAACTGCCACTTTTGTAGACCAGGAAGCTAAACTACTATACATTTTATCACCGCTGTGCTGTCATTGCTAAACAAACTGCAGTGAGAGGAAATGGCCTAGTGGAAACTAAAGTCTATTTTCTTTTTTAAAAAAGTAACTCCTCGGGAGTTGAGCCTTCTGCCCATTGCTCTTAATTAATCTTGCCTCCAAGTCTAACCTTATTGTTATCTATTACTTAATTGCATTTACTCTCTTGTCAGTTCATGACAAGCCTGAGGAGGGCAATCGTTATACCCCTTTCCCCTTCACCCACACACAAACACACCCACACACACTCTCCATCCCTAATACATGCACACAGATGCCCTGACAGTCACCTGAAACTCCATGTTGTGACTTGGCTGCGACCGTCAAAGAGCACACCATATGCACTGCTCGGAGTATTTCATCTCCCTGATGTCTGCGCTGCACAGAGCACAATTGGCTGAATCCGGAGAGTGCTTTTCGCAAGGCAGTTTCATTGGAGTGCACACACAGCAGATGAGATGTCACTCTGTTTACTTACATTTACTGTGCACAAACTATCCATTATCAGCATTGCCAAGATACTAGATGCAGACGATGGAGCGGCGAAATCTTCAGGCGGCAATGTAAGTGGGCCAGGCACTTCCCATTCCTGAAGCAATTGCTTATCCTAAGCAGGGGGGTTGGGTGCACATGCTCCCCCCTCCAGTTGACTTGCCTCCTTGTTGTAATCAAAACATTTCAGATTTCAGTTGGCACTGTCAAAGATGGTTTTACATGGACATGGCAACAAAAACGACCCTTCTCCTGGAAAGCAGGGGGTCCATCTGGATGGTATGTTGAAGTGAGAGGGACAGCTGAGAAGGTGGCAGAGGTGAAGCCACCAAATTCATGCGAATTCTCTGTCACATGGAGACATTATGGAGGAATGGAGGGTCATTCATTTAGCACTTCCTGGAATTCTTGAATCAACAATGGCATGTTTGCCAATTAAAGCGGCTACAGTGTGATGGCGGGGATCTTTGTCTCTGAGCACTGTCATTTGGAAAGACCATATGAAGTTGACTTGTATGGAGTCAAACCATTGGTTTAGCTTGTTTACTCTGATTAGCAGAAACTCCCCAGGATCTCAGGCAGGAGACTTTTGCATCACCTTTCCCCAATACTTTAAACGAAGATGCTGGGATCTTCAGCTTACAAAGCATGTGTTGAACCCCTATGATTTAATGACAGTGTCACACTTCTGTATGGGCTTCAGATGGGAGTGTGGCAGCATCAGCCCACAAAGTTGTGGAGCACTGTGGTAAACAGATGATATGTCCCAAGCTGTGGTGTGGAACCTTCACTATCTTGAAGGTACAGTATTCTGAAAGAAAATGTCAATGGAAATTAAATATTGCAATTCAAGTTCTGGAATTTTGCCAAATTTCCAAATTTGTGCCACACTTCAATGTCAGTTTGAGTCTTATCCTCTCTGCCCCACTTTTTTTTTCAAATGGGAAAGAAAGAGTGATATAGCAGTCCCCGTGCCTGCTGTGAGAATGAATGAGATAGGCAATTTTGCACATCTAAAGTGCTCCAAAATAACCTCAGAAGGCAAATGATATGGTTTCTTGTCGTTCCAACAAAGGATGCATCAAAATTAATTTGAGGCCACACTTGATCCAGGCAGAATAAATGAAAATAATATATCACAGTATCTATCTATCTATCTATCTATCTATCTATCATCTATCTATCTATCATCATCATTTATTTAGCTTACAGCCAATTCTGTTAACCAGTCCCAAATTAGTGCATTTTTTTCAAAAACAATGGTGCAAATAACAAGGACAACCCATTCACAAATGATATAGCAAAGAGCACAGTAAGGATATTAAGGTACAGGTAACCTAGGGCTACACTGTACCCAGTGCTTTTTTCCTTGAAAAATAGGTTGCAGTACTTACCAAGTACTTACAACAGTAAGTGCCCCACTTTTTAACAACAACAAAAAGAGGTGCCGGTACGGCATACCTTGAGGGGGAAAAACCCCGACTGTACCTTTCACAGTGCCTCCAGCATTAATATTCTGCAGTGTCTCTCGTCTATCATTACAGGCATTGCAATAAGAGGCAGAAAATGGGAGCAGAAAAGGGACAGCATTATAAACAACCGTATTCTCGCCATAGCTTGAAAACCATATACGGTGACTTTCCCTGGAAGATATAAAAGAGGCTTTAAAAGCCTTTGCTGGAAGTGACCTTGTCTTAAGAAGTTCCTCTCTTTTTTCTGAAAAAAAGTTAAAAGGGGGTTGAATAGCATTGGTCTTACCTGTGGAAATCAGGGAAACCTGCAAAGGGTTGTCTCAGAGGCAAAGTACAGACAGAGGCAGACTTGGATACGATGGCGCCCTTCATGAGCCCACAATTTTGTGCCTGCCCCCTGTCCTTGCACTGCCTTCCCAAAGGTGGATATGGAGATGCCCAGTTTGGAGAAGGAAATGTGAGGCCTCTGGTAGGGTCCTAGAAACTCTTCCCAAAGATGTGTTTCCATGGTGGCAGCTGCCCTTGAATTCTACCGCCAGAGGTGGCTGCCTCAGTCCTCCTCATGGGTGGGCCGGCACTCAAAATGCTTGTCTATCAAGTCCAGTATTGCACCTCTTCAAGGTCTCTGGCAGAAATATTTCCTTATACTTTCTCTTTGATTTTTCAACTAGAGATGCCAGGGATTGAGGCTGCATTTGTGTGCTTCAGCACTCAGCTACTCTTCCTCTCAGTACACTTAACCCTTTACTAGAAGCGGTTTACCTGGTGGGGAGGATCTGCTATGCTAGCTTCACCTGAAGAGGTGGAGGGGGGTCAGAACAGTGCAAATGCACTGGCAGGAGCACCAGGTTGGCTCTGCCAGCGTGTTTGCACCACACCAGTCTTGCTGCTTCTGCCTCCCCCTCTCCCCGTAAGCAGCAGCAACCTGCCTACCAAGAAGTTAGCATAGTGGCTCTGTTTCACCCTGTGAGCTACTTCTGCCCTTTTCTCTGCCTCCCTAACCTAACTGCACACCCTAATTGTTGCTCCCTCAGCCCCAACCTGCCACGGTTTCAAATGCAGATTTGGGTCTCAGTTTGAAATATGCAGTCCCCCGTGTGCCGTCTAAAATGGTCTGTTCTCCCAACAAATTTTTCACTTGAGTTTTCTGAGCATTGCATTCCCCCATTTGGCTGCAATCCTGCACACAGGCTGCTTTAATCCCATTTAACTGCCTAGAATTGCTAGCCTTCATTGCTAGTCAGCAGAATAATGATTGAAATGACTGTTTCAACAGTTCCGCTAAGGTTGGAAATAAATTTTTATTTCTTAAAGAAAATGGATGGAATGGGAAGGAAACTGTTGGAATCGACTAGAAAATAAATGCCAGCATCTCAAAGGCTGGAGAAAACCAGCAGGAAATATGTTCTCATTTATAAATTCATTCTTAGCATAAAGGCATGAGAGTGCAGGAACCCCTGAACAAAACACTCTGAGTACAAGATGGAAACAAGTCCAGGAGGATATAGCATCCAGGTGCTGTTTCAATAATTGGGTCATTGCTTGCATCTTCATGAATACACTGCTCCCTTAGGAGCGGATGGAGCATGCTCAGATGTGACGAGCTAGCTCCCAAATCCATGGCTCATCCCTACTCACCTTAATTTAATTTAGAAAAACAGCCCAACTGCTTCAAGCTTGCAACCAGAGCAATGTAAAAAATACCGGCAATGTGTCCTACAGAGACTCCCATCTTCTAAAAGGCGTTTTCCCCTTATAAATACATGAAAGGCAGTTTCTAAAACACTTCTAATTCACTCCAAAATATCCAAATTGTTCCCAGGCCTAAACAGTGTTGTTGTTTGTACAATGTTGTAGCATATTGATGTGCATTCATTATCGTAAGACCCATGCTTGCTGAAAGAAATGGCAATTTTGCAGAAAATAGACTCAATCGCTGAGTTGTACATCTTCAGCACCTCTCAGAATCAGAACCGAAGCTCATAAGGATAATTTAGAGTAAAAGACAGTGTGCAAATAAAGGATTAATGAAAGGCAGGGGAGGTGCCGTTATTAAAAGTACCAGTATCTTGCCAGATGCAGGCAGTGCACAAAATCAAATAGTATTTTTCTCTCTACTGTGTAATCCAGGTAGCGTAGCCAACATCCCCCTCCTACAAGGATCCTGTGCCTTTTTCACCTGTGTGACAAGCAGCAAACAAGTTTTTCCTTCACCAGCTGAATCCCTCCCATAATGCAGCACAGAGCCAGTGTGGTGTAGTGGTTAAGAGTGGTAGATTCGTAATCTGGGGAACTGGGTTCGATTCCCCGCTCCTCCACATGCAGCTGCTGGGTGACCTTGGGCCAGTTACACTTCTCTGAAGTCTCTCAGCTCCACTCACCTCACAGAGGGTTTGTTGTGGGGGAGGAAGGGAAAGGAGAATGTTAGCCGCTTTGAGACTCCTTAAAGGGAGTGAAAGGCGGGATATCAAATCCAAACTCTACTCTACTCTAAATTTGTGCTATATTTAACGGTGGGGGGGGGACTGATTTTCTAGATCCATTTCAATTGGGGTTTAGGTCCAGATTTGGCACAAAAACTGCTTTGGTTGCCCTGTATAATGACTTCTGTCAGGAGAGAGACAGGGGAAATGTGTCCTTGTTCCTTTTCCTCATTGGCTTTCAATACCATTGACCGTTATATCCTTCAGGAGCAGCTGCCCAAGTTGGGGGTGGGTGGACTGCTTTACGGTGGTTCCGGTCCTACTTGGATGGTCATTCCCGGAGGGTGATGCTTGGGGAGTGCTCTTTTGCCCCGTGGAACCTTCAGTGTGGGGTTCCACAGGATTCAATCCCATCACCTGTGGTTCTTAATACCTATATGAAACTGCTGAGTGGGGTCATCCAGAGTTCTGGAGTACATTATCAGCAATATGCTGATGACCCACAGCTCTACTTCTCCTTTACATCTGCAAGTATGGCAGTGGATGCGCTGGATGACGTGTTGCCTTGGTAATGGACAGGATGAGAGCCAACAAACTGAAACTCAATCCGGATAAGACTGAGGTACTGTTAATAGGTGGTTCGCTGCCTTGGGTGGTTGGGAGATGGCCTGCTCCTGACAAGGTTACACTCCCTCTGAAGGAGCAGGTCCACAGCTTGGGGTTATTTCTGGGTCCTTTGCTGTGCTTGAGACTCAGGTGGCCTTAATGACATGATGGAATTTTCACTGCTGTATAATAATAATAATAATAATAATAATAATAATAATAATAATATTCCATCCATCTAACTGGTTGCACAGCCACTCTGGGTGACATATATGTGTACACACACACACACACTACATACATACATACATACATACATACATACATACATACATACAAAAACAAAAAGCAGGGGTACCTTAAGAGTGCTGCTGACTTGTGTAATTCAAAGCTGGTTTCTCATAATAACTGCATATGTGATTTCCCTGGCTTTGGCTGTATGTTTTTAAAGTCCACTTTGAATATTTGATCAATAAGTAGAGCTCATAGTGACAACGCAAGTCCCCAAATGTATGGTTGATGGTGTGTACACATAGTCTGGTGATGGGCACTAATACTAGAGGCTAGATGGATGGATTAGAAATGCTGAATGAAATATTAATTAAAATCCAATAAATGAGAATGAGAGCATATTGGTTATTTTAAAAGCTAATGCTATGCTAGGCAAAACATTTTATTTCCAAAGCGATTTCGCCATTAGTGGGGGGTGGGGTGGGGGAGCAAATCAAACAAATTATATTTGTTTTAAAAATGCTAAATTGCTTCATGCAGACCACTTTGCTAGTTTCTTTGTTATCCATGTGTGACTATGTGTGCACCTCTCCAATGTATTTCAAGGCTTGCCAGCCTTGGGTTAATTGATCCACTCAGACCTTGTTCATTAGCCTCTTGCTTTAATAAAAGCCCTTGTGGTGCTCATAAATACCAAGACAAATTGAGATAAAAATATAATTAAATGGAGTTCTTATTTAGCTATTTCCCCTTTTAGTATCCAAGGGCTAACAATTCAGTGCACACAACTCGCAAAAAGGGAAAATCCATGCAGAATTTGCCAATAATTTGGAGGTAAGGAGGCAGATACTGACTGGGTGGTTTCCATGGTATGTGCCCAACCCTCCATCTCCCAGGCAGTGAAGGCCACAGTTGCCAGCTGCATTTTGCTTGCATCATAAAAAAGTTTTTTGGGGGGTTAAGTGAGGCCCTCCGCACATTGAAAGAAAACACAGAGAGGGATGTGGGGCAGTGCAGCCTATACCCACCTACCGCTGCAGAGGCTTGCCCTGCCTACCAGCACACTTTCCCAGGGCCATGTCCAGGGGATATCATAAAATACAGTGGTGCCTCGCAAGACGGAATTAATTCGTTCCGCAAGTCTCTTCGTCTTGCGGTTTTTTCGTCTTGCGATGCACGGTTTCCCATAGGAATGCATTGAAAATCAATTAATGCGTTCCTAGGGAAACCGCCTTCAGACCTCTTCTGAAGGCTGGGGGGGGGGACAAGGGCTTTTCTTCACACCCCCAGCATTTTAAAAAACCCTGGGACAGCGGAGGACTTCTCCGCTGTCCGGGGCGATTTAAAAGCCCCTGGGAAGGCAGGCAGGGGGGACAAAGACTTTTGCCCCCTGCCCGCCTTCAGAAGGTGTTCCCGCCCCCCGCCCCACTTCGGAACAGCGTTCCGAAGTGGGGCGGATGGGGCAGCTGTTCCCGCCCCCCCTCCCCCCTTCGGAACAGCGTTCCGAAGTGGGGAGGATGGGGCAGCTGTTCCCGCCCCCCCTCCCCACTTCGGAACAGCGTTCCGAAGTGGGGCGGATGGGGCAGCTGTTCCCGCCCCCCGCTTCGGAACAGCGTTTTAAAATGTTGGGGGTCGGCAGCGAACGCTCCCGACCCCCAGCATTTTAAAATCTCCCCGGGACACGGGGAGATTTTAAAATGCTGGGGGTCGGCAGCGCTTCGCTCCCGACCCCCAGCATTTTAAGATCTCCCCGGGACACGGGGAGATTTTAAAATGCTGGGGGTCGGCAGCGAACGCTTCGCTCCCGCCCGCCAGCATTTTAAGATCGCCGGGGCAGGCGGGGGGAAGGCAGGCGGGGGGGGGAGCAAAGACTTTTGCCCCCCGCCGGCCTTCAGAAGAGGTCCTCTTCTGAAGGCCGGCTGTGGGCGAAAGTCTTTGCTCCCGACCGCCAGCATTTCCCTATGGGCTTTCGTCTTGCGATGCAAGCCCATAGGGAAATTCGTCTTGCGAAGCGCCTCCAAAACAGAAAACCCTTTCGTCTTGCGGGTTTTCCGTCTTGCGAGGCATTCGTCTTGCGGGGTACCACTGTAGTTCTACACAGGTACAGCTCCTCCACACAGAAACGAACCAGCACAGAGAAGCAGTGTCTAGGGTTGTGAGATGTCAAAGACTCATTACTGCTTCTGCAGGAGGGTTCCTGATTCTAGAGCCACGCAATCGGTGTGAAAGGGGATTGTTTTAGCCACTGAGAAGTCATCTTTTCCCTTTTTGTGCTGACTGGAGCCAGCAGTCAGTCAGTGAGGACTAGGGTCGCTCAGGAGAAGGACACTGAGGAGGGGGAATTCTGTGTGCTCCAGAGCCAAGCACTTAGGAACGAGGAAAACACAAGGTGCTTCACTTTTAAGAGTTACGTACAATGGAACTTAAGTCATTGTGAAAGAAGGCACTGGACCACTCCAATAATACTAGATCTAGTTGAAAGGCAACACATGGAGATCTGCATTGATCATTGCAGTGCATCCTTAATTATAATTATTGTATAATTATACGTTTATTGTATAATATGAGAAGGGTGTATATATCGGAAGGGGGCATCACTACGAGTAGGTGAGGCTGTGAGGAGGCATGGCTATGATTATCATAGACTTCTCAATTTGCCACTATAACACTGCATCTGTATGGACATAGAAAACTTTCTGACATCAGCTGAACATGCAGATACAGGGGAAATATGATGGCAACATATATTCGCCATGGCTGGCTCATGCGGCAGCAAGTGGATCTAGCCTATGTTGCCCCATGCTCCATCATTGCATGTGGTCATCTCACCCAGTGGTCAAAAATCCAGGAATGGCTAGGGTAGCATGGTTTCCCTTTCTCTGCCACCTTATTGGCTGCCATTTTTATTGCCTTAGGCTGCCGCTGGTTTGTTTGATAGCAGGAGTGCCAACTCGGGGGGGGGGGAATATTGTGAGGGCTCAGGTAAGCTCCACCTCATATAATCAATCACAAGATGTGGGACATGCACACTATTTGAATGGCAATGCCCATCAACTTTGGGGGGCCCAATGGGACTGCCAGCACTCTCACTGAAAAACAGTGGGGATCAGGCGCCTTCTAATGTGGATCCTAAACACTGCAGGGCAATAAGCTTATTCAGGAAGTAGATGTCCTTCCACACCCCACCTCATGTAAATCTACTCACAGGAAACTTAACTGAAGTTAGAAAGACAATAACAAAGCACAGCAGTGAGCCTAACTTACAACTCCCAAACTCTTTGGGCTGCACCTGTGCTCTTTTTGATCCATGATACCTGGCTTGTGGATCAGCGACCCCTTTGAGTATACTGTAAGTGATATTTGTCATTGTGTTTTGAACATTGTAAAATGTCTTGGGCCAAGCACCTCTTGAAAAGATTTTTGGGGCTTTTCAAATCTGTATTATTCCATTCTTTTTTTGTTTAGTTTTTCTTCATGCTGTTAAAAAGAAGAAGAAAGAGAGCCCCGGCAGGCTGATACAATTTCTTGCTCCTATTGAATACTTGGGAAAGGAATATTTCTCTTGATATCTAGAGAAATCAATCCCGTAGACATCACAAATCATGTTTATATGCTGAAGTGTGTCAAAAGGTCTTCATATGCAAGACTGTGATCAGGATAAAGACATACTTCTGATGGTTGATTTTCTAGGCTGAAACAGAAAAATATCTGTGCTGTTTTTTGTTTGGGGATGCTATGGCCTAAATTAACATCATACATTCATGTCCAAACATAATTTGTACGCTGACCAAAAAGCAATGGATTTATTGGGGGCCTACTGGGATAATGTTGGTTAGAGATCTGTGCTATATAGTCCAGACTGGGCTACTGCAAAATATTGCATGTGGAGCTGCCCTTGAAGATGGCTTGGAAATGCCGTTTTGCACAAATTAATGATGCTGTCTAGGACCAATTACTGGGAACATGTCTCACCTCAACAGAATCCTACCAGCTCCCAGTCCAGTTCTCAGCTAAATCCAAAGTCCTGGTGTTGCATAAGGTCTGCATTTCATTAACATAGGTGAGTTGCTTTTATTTTAAAAAGGGACACTGCTGATTCCCCACTAAATAACCATGTCTGTGGAGTTATACTCTTGGTCTCTAGGCAAAGAGCTTTTCATGCTACTAGCACAGTGCATATTTGTTGCATTACTATTGCATCTATAATGGCTTGAGAAATTGTCCCAGTCCAACAATGTAGGCCAAAATCATGAGTCATTGCATTACTTGATGAGAGCCTTCAATGACTTTTTAAAAAAGTAAGGTAAAGAAGAAAGCATCATCTTCTCCTTTCACTGCAGTCCTCACAAACCCCCATTTTTGTGCCATGACTCACACAAATGAAGAGGACTTGTATTTTTCTTTTTTTAAAAAAAACAAAAACATTAACAACAGCAAGTGGCAGTTTCATGGACTATCAAAGTGCACCAAGTGCTACTGGGGGAGGAAATGTTTTTTCCCCTTTTTCACGACAGTCATCAGAGAAGTGCACAATTAGAGTCTGTTTCTGATGAATTAAGAATGCTTCAGCTCCAGTTGATATCTGGTATTCAACAGAAGATTCAGGCTGCTTGTCAGCTTTAAGATTACCACCTTAAAAAAAAAAAACCCATCAGGGGAAGACAGGTCTGCTATGCCTTCAAAGGTACCATACAGTATGGATCTGGTGATGCTAATTATCTGACAGTGGCAAGGCCACTTTTGGAGCATGCCCCCTCAAAGAGCAATCTGGCAAACCCAGAGTTAATGAATGACATCACTGTAGATGCTGCAAGTGTCCCCGTTTACTAGGGATGGCCCTTAATTCCGGGTGCCTGTGCTGCCACTTAGTCACTACATTCACATGCTTCTTTTCTTAAAAAGCTCAAGGCAACTTGCAGACAGAAATACAAAACATATTTAATGCACATCAGTCTTGTTTTCCCTAAGAGTAGACTATGAAATGGGTGGCTTTTGTCCAGACTCCAAGGTTGGTTAGGTTGGTTTTGGTGCAAGAAAAGCTTGTTTCAGGGTAGATGCAGATATGTGCAATCCTCTCCATGTCTACTTAGAAGTAAGCCCCATAGAATTCAATGGGGCTAACTTCCAGGAAAGTGGGCATAGGATTGCAGTTTTTATTGAGTGCGATAAAAACCTCAATATTTCATAGAAGCTGAGCCATTTGGCTAACTGAACTATGGAAATCTGAACAAGTCAGGTAAATCACTGAAGAGGGAAAGGGAGAGAGAGAGAGAGAGAGAGAGAGAGAGAGAGAGAAGGTTCTCAAACATCTTCTCTCTTTCGTTTTAACTGTAAAATGCTCAACTGAGGCTGTAACATTCTCATATTGCAAATGTTCTACACTGCGTACATATTTAAGTGTTGCTCGACATATTCAAGACAATTTGCGCATTGGGATGGGGGTGGGGGGTGTTGCTTGTTTGAAAACACCAACACACGAAAATTGCAATAGCCAGGAAAATGTAGGCCTCAGAAGGAGGATCGATTTCAAGCCCTTAATCTCTAGTGCACCGAGAGATATAAATACACAATATAAATACATGCATATGTATATGCAAGAGCCACTTTTATTTTCAGCATACATATATATGCAAAGCTTTAAATATAAATATATGAATCTGTCCTTGGAAATGCATTTGAAATGGCATCATAATCAGAAAAGTAATTATTTAACTTCAAAAATAACCCCTTCTAACTGGATGCATCTGGTCCCTATGTGTTTTTTGAATCACATTTGCTTATGTTTTGAGCAAAAAAAGGATATCATTTAATCATCATTATAGCCTTTCAGAGATGACACAGCTAAGGGAGAGGAAGCTAGATTCTGATCTTCACGTATGATTGACTTGATAGCTGCAGGTTCTTTAGGGAAGGTGCAAGCAGCATTAAAAATGTAGCTTGCTCTTTTCATAAGCTTCATTAAGTTTGCTCTGGAAGCAATTGAGAGGGAATGGAGGTAAAGGCTGCATTCCTATGAATACTTACTTGGAAATAAGTCCTATTGGCATGAACAAGGTGTAGTTCTGAGTGAACTTGGTTGGAGATTGGATTCAAAACCTCAGAAAGTGGTTGTGCAGCAGGTCATCAGCACTATGAGTATGCTGCAAGAACATTTCAGGCAATCAGCTTTATTCAGTTTGGGTCTTTCATATGAATACCAAAGCGCTACTGTGGATCCCCTCAGGATGAAATTGTGTGGAGGGTCTATCCTGAATGATAGGAATGACTCAGACCTGACGTTCACTGTGTGAACTCATACAGGAGTTATCTTAGGGATAGACTACTGTGATATATCTGACTGACGTGTGCTGTAATCGTTAAGCTCTAGCCAGCTTGACACTGAGGGTTTCCAGATTAGAGGGGCAACACATGTTGGAAGTGAGCAAAACTGCTTTACTTGGCACTTTTTTTGTTTTTGTCTTTCATCTGGATACCTGTTGCTACCACCCCACCCAGCAATTGGCAAACAGTGGCATAGGGCTTCTGAATATGGCATTCCATGTAGTCATCATGGCTACTGCCTCAGATAGAGGCAGCTTTACATCTGTCTAATCCCCATTTTTAAGGCAGAAAAGGGCGGTGGTGGTAAAAGAGAGTTCCAGGTGCTAGAAATGAAATTTGTCCTGGATCTGACATATTTCTAAAGGTGTCATCACAATTTCCCTTGCATTTATAAACTTTGACCATGTCTTCCCATGGTTGTCTTTTTTTTTTAAGTAAAAGCCTCAAGTATTTTAGTCTTGCCTTATATTGGGAAGATGTTCCACTCCATATTCAATTTGTGGAGTTACCCTGAACTGTGAAGGGATACGGGTGGCACTGTGGTCTAAACCACTGAGCCTCTTGGGCTTGCCAATCAGAAGATTGGCAGTTCGAATCCCTGCGACAGAGTAAGCTCCTGTTGTTCGGTCCCAGCTCCTGCCCACCTAGCAGTTCAATAGCACGTCAAAGTGCAAGTAGATAAATAGGTACTGCTCCTGTGGGAAGGTAAACGGCGTTTCCGTGCACTGCTCTGGTTCGCCAGAAGTGGCTTAGTCATGCTGGCTACGTGACCCAGTAGCTGTCTGCGGACAAACGCCGGCTCCCTCGGCCTATAGAGCGAGATGAGCATGCAACCCCAGAGTTATCTGCGACTGGACCTAATGGTCAGGGGTCCCTTTACCCTTACCCTGAATTGTATTATTTAATCATAACATATTGCCGCACATTTCCCCCAAACCATGCCCACTTGCAATGTCAACTGATGTGTAGAATGGTGGGATTAAATCCCAGGAGGGAAGAGGCACATAGCCAACCAGCAGAGGATTATATCCTGCACAGTGCAGCAGGATTCTATGCAAACCCTTTCCAAATTCCCAATCAGCTGTTAAAACAAATTCGGTGGGGGACGGACGGACTTCTTTTAGTGTGGGGCTTTCAATACAAACCCCTTCCCAATTCAGTTATTTTAGCAACTTCAGGACTTTAAGCACTTTGCAGCTGATAGCATCATGACATCAGGTGATGGGCAGTTGGGTGACCCCACCCACCTGTCAGATTTGGCCTACAAGGCCAATTCTAATAATGATATGGCTCATGGAGCCAGAAATGTTTCCCGATGCCTGATATTTGCACACCAACTATTAATAAATTGCTATTTGGCAGCAGAGTTTAATTTGCTGTTGATTATTATTCACAGCCAGGACCAATGGTTAGCTCCTGGCATGCTACATTCATCTAGAAAATATGCTCTACATGCCCATACCTTGTTGTGAGCTGCTATTAAGCAGTCATTAATACATGTTATAAATGGAGTCCACATACAAAGTCCAACCATTATGAGACAAAGGAAAGGAGTTTCTCTAAAGCAAACTTGTTTCCTAAGGTGCCTTTGCTATTTCATATTTTATTGCCTTATAATAAATTTACAGCACTGGGTGGTCAACAGGCCCCATCCCATAGCACTTATCATTCATGGCCTGTGTGGGACTGAAGAAACCACAAGCAACACTTTCCCGGGCTTATGGCCCGGAACTAAGGACTCAATCTGAGATACTGTAGAAGAGAAACAGGGAAACACCTTCAGGGCACCATATACATTTACAAAAACAAGGATCTCCAGCGCTCCATGACCAATACTGATCGCTAAAGAGGGATAGGGTTGTTTCCAGTGCTGCACTCCCTCAGCTGTCTGGCAGAAACAACCATGAGATTACATATCCAGCCCTCCCCCCACAAAAAAATACATTTACTGGCAATAGCTCCCCTAAAGGCAGCGTGATTCTCCATCCAATACTTCTCTTCCTGGCGGCTCCAAATGTGTTTGCTGAAAAAGGAGGTGGAGGCCGGGACGAGAGTGCTCTGCTAGCCCTGATGGAAGAGCCATGGAACAAATGTTCCTGGAAGGCAGAATGAGGTGGTGAAAAATGGATTATTTTGTAATAAGTTGAAGTTAATCATGAACGGAAGACATCAGGAAAAGCCACCAATACCCAGCAGCATCTCCTGTTAACAGCATTCAGGTACCAGGCAATGGGAAAGGTCTGTCTCGGTTGCAGGGCCACTGCCAGTCATTGTAGACTGCAGTGGGCTAGATGGGTAAATCCGACCTGCCATAAAGCACCTTCCTGCATTCCTAATTCCAATACTGAAGAAGCCAAAATGGTGAGCCCACTTATCAAAAGGATGAGGGTGGGGAGGCAACTAGAAAGCAACTGAACTGTATAGCCTGCAAAACCCATTTGGTTGAGAATGTAAGAAAAGCCCTATCTAGTCCAGCATCCTGTTCTCACAGTGGCCAACCAGATGCCTATGAGAAGCCCACAAGCAAGACCGGAGTGCAATGGCACTCTCCCCACCTGAGATTCCCAGCAACTTGTATTCAATGACCATGAAAACAGAGCTTAGCCTTTATGGCTAGAGGTCATTGACAGCTTTATCCTCCATGGATTTGTCAAATCCTCTTTGTGGTCATCCAAGTTGATGATGATCACTATCATCCCCGTGGAATGATAGTGGACCAGTAATGCACTGTGTGGGGGGAAAAAGTCATTTCTTTGGTCTCTCCTGACTCTTCCATCATCCAGCTTCATTAGATGGCTCTAAAAAAATGGAAAACGAGCAAGGTCCCAACTAAAGAAGAATGGCAACTTAAGCTGACAGAATATGCGCAGCTTGCAGACTTAACATACAGAATAAGAGAACAAGAAGAACATACGTTGAGAGAAGATTAGAAAACGTTTACTGAATACATGGGGGGAATTGTGTACACCTGAAAACGATGGCAGCATTAAGATAAATTCAACAGTGTAAATAAGTTTTGATGGATGCAATAATGGAATACTGAATAGTTTAGTATATGCAAAATATGCAGGGATTTATGATATGCAAAATGAATCATGGAAAGAGAAGAAGGAAAATCATTGATATTTTAAGGATGTTTGAATGAGTATTTTAAATTGTAAAACAGAAAATGTAATAAAATTATATATATATTTAAAAAATGAAATCTAGCATTATGAGAGAGGAAGAAAAACCTGCCTCTGTCCACACCATGCCTATTTTTACACATCATTGTTATGTCCCCTCCTTACTCACCTTAAACCCAATTGTTTATAGATTTCTTTATAGGAAAGTTGTTCCAACCCCTTATTCTGGTTTTCCTTTTCAGAACCTTTTCCAGCTCCTTCCTGAGGCGAGGCGACCAGAACATGGCACAGTATTCCAAGTACCGTTATACTAGAGATTGTATAATGGCATTATGTTATAGTTTAGCTACATAGGATCATTCTTGCTGCACGAGGTTTCAAAACAAAACCAACAGAAGCCTAATTTCCTTGCTGCCACCTGCTGAGCACATAGTAAAATGTTTCCATACATCAGCTCCACACAAAAGGCAGATCCACATACATGGATGAAAGTTGCACTTGAACTTGAGCGTACACTGCTGCCTCTGTGAGCAGAAGCATTAGCAGTGGAAGGTGACAGAAAGGAGATAATCTACTGTGATTTCCTTTATCATTTCAGTAAAAACAAAAAAAAGCAAAGGGGGGGGGGAAATGATAGCAGACTAAAAGACATGGGGCCAAACTCCATTTTTCTAAGGCCTGCAAAATTTTCACTTTTCCCATTGTTTGGTTTCTTCTGTAGAGAAAGGAAATTGGGGAGAATCAAGACAAGGTAAATGTCATGCCAGAATCACAAATATCCAGAGGAGGCTGGTCCATTAAGGCAAAGCCCTGCATCTTCCATTTGCCACCAGCCAACTCCCACCTGCCTGTCCTGGCTGTCAACTTCCCTTTCCCTAGTCTCCTTGTTACTCTTGTTGGCTCTGTCTCTTGTGGGTTCCAGCTCTACTTACTGTTGGGCTGTCTGTCTTCAACCCTCCCATTCCCAATGGGCAGCAGTCACTATTGTAGATATCTTACTGATATTGATAGTTTTACCCTGACCCAAAAGGATTTTTTCAGACGGACAACAAGTTTGTCCGTTTGCGGTGCATGGATTTCTTTACAGCTCTTTAATGGTTGCGGCAACTGCATCCTGCGCTGATGTGAAGCAAGGATGACACAGATCAAAACGTGTCAAGGGGTTGTTGTGCTTGGGCTACCCAGGGTGAGAAGGGGTGAGATCGGAGACTCTGCCGTCGCATAATCATCACCGGGATGGGTCTTAGGCTGCAGCTGACAACCAGCCAAGGACAACCCTGCTTATGGTTCAGCAATGCATCATGAAAAACTGCTGCGAAATTCCCACGGGCGTGCAGAGAGAAGAAAAATATTTCATGCCTAACTTCAGCATAATGGTGATGAGGTTGGGTAAAAATAACTCACTGGAGAAGATGAACTGTTCACAGCAATGCAATAATTAAAGACCATTAAATCCCGCAAAGTGACACCTTCCTTTAATGTCCGGAATAGAAAAGGAAGCATACTCTGCAGATGAAGAATGCAGACAGAAACAGAGGAGAGGAGGGATATTGGACTTAGGTCATCTACATTAAATTCTTGGCTCAGCCAATAAATGACCCTATCACCTGCATCACTACGCTTTGTCTTTGCCCATCCCTACCAGACATAGCCTTCTCATGGAGCTGGAGAAAACACGCAAATGCATTGTGTATGCTGTACTGCAATCTACAAGGGGGCGGGGTTGAGTATTGGGCTGAAGGCTACCTTTTCTGGAAACATCCCTATTTTTTTGCACTGTATTGTGTGGAGGCTCCAGACTTCCTTTTTATTGCACCTTCACACCATGATTTGGAATGGAATAGAACTGCAGAGTTGGAAGGAACCATGAGGATCATCTAAGTAAGTCCAACTTGCTGCAATGCAGGAATCTGTCACCCAATGTGGGGCTGAATCCCACAACCCTGTGATTAAGCATCTCGTGCTCTATCAACGGAGCTAGCCTTTGTGTGCTCATGATGCTATTGGGGCAGTAATATGTGTTCCTGCTTTCAGTGTGTAGGCGTCTTAGGTCGGGCATGGCAAACCATTTTAAACCAAGCTGGTACATTTTGTGGCCCATTTCCTATGACAGAGTGAAAGTGTACTCTCCTGTGTGTCTGAGGGCCCTGCTCCTTCCTGCCGCTCATCATCTGGCCCAGGGCGGGGCCTGAAGCCTCACAGGGACTGCTGTGCTCTGCTGCCCAGGAGGACTCTCCTGTGTGAGTGTCTGAGGGCCCTGCTCCTTCCTGCCGCTCACCATCTGGCCCAGGGCGGGGCCTGAAGCCTCATAAGAACTGCTGCGCTCTGCTGCCCAGGAGGACTCTCCTGTGTGAGTGTCTGAGGGCCCTGCTCCTTCCTGCTCTTTCCTGCCACTCACCACCTGGCCCAGGGCAGGGCCTGACAGGCCTCACAGGGACGGTTGCTGTCACTGCTGCTGCGGCCCAGGGGGATCTGGTGGGGCCCAGAGTGCTTTTTAAAATGTTTTAAAATTTTCCTTTTCCTTTCCTTTTTTTTTTTTTTTTGTATATGCGGGGACGGGGACGGGGGTGGGATGGATGTTTAGTTGGGAATTTGTTTGATTTTAATGGATTTGTAATTTTTATAGTTTTTCATTTGTATTGTTTTTTGTTTTCTGGGGTTTTTTGTTTTTGTTTTTATTGTTTTAAGGTCTTATTTTGTTCTTAAGGGGAAGGGTCAGGACTGCCGGGGAATGGGTCCCAGCTAACAAAATGGTTGGGGTATGTTCCACAGAGGGGGGTGCGCTGGGACAACCGATCTCAGTGATCACGGGTAGGAGGAGGAGTTACGCTAAGACCAGACCATGTCATTACATAGGAGGCAGGTTTAGTCGTTGTCTGAGGACTATCCCTGCCTCCAGGTCTGGTCCTGACCGGACGGATACTAGAATCAGCAAGGGATACCCACATAACCTGAAGGTGCTGCTGTACAATGCCAGGTCAATGATTCATAAGACCGCTGCCATCCATGACTCGATCATGGATGGAGGATTTGACCTGGCATGTGTGACAGAGACCTGGTTGGATGAAGCAGATGGGCCTGTCCTTGCCGCTGCTTGTCCACCAGGTTTCTCTTACGTACAGCAACCCAGGTCATGTGGGCGGGGAGGGGGGGTTGCAGTGATTTTTAGGAAGTCATTAGTTTGCACCAGGCGTCCTATTGGGAAGACCCAGTTCTCAGAGTGCATGTTCTGGAAGTTGGGCAATAGGGGCAGTACAGGATTCCTTTTGGTGTACCGACCTCCCCGCTGCACCAAGGATTCCCTGCCCGAGCTGCTTCAGGTCGTGGCTGATGTTCTCCTGGAGACACCTAGTTTGGTTGTCCTAGGGGATTTTAATATCCATGCCGACACGACCTTACAAGGGGCTGCTCGGGACTTCGTGGAAAGCATGGCCCCCATGGGGCTGTCCCTGAATAAGTTTGGCCCAACCCATAGCCGTGGACATGCCTTGGACCTGGTGTTTACCTCCATGGATGTTGGTGTTCTGACACTAAGTAAAAGCGAAACAAAAGAAGTGCCATGGTCAGACCACTTCCTGGTGCAACTTGACTTCTCTGCGACCCTTCCCCTCTGCAGGGAGGTGGGACCAATTCGGATGGTCCGCCCCCACCACTTAATGGATCCAAATGGTTTCCAGAGAGCGGTAGGGGATGCTTTATCCCATGTTGATGGCCTTTCAGCTGATTCCCTGGTGGCCCGCTGGAATGTGGAGTTAACCAGGGCTATTGACTGTTTGGCTCCGAAGCGCCCTCTCCGATTGCATGGAGCCTGGACAGCCCCGTGGTTTTCCATGGATCTGGGGGCAATGAAACAATAGTTGAGACGGCTAGAGCGCCGGTGGCGGATGACCCATTCTGAAGCTGACCGGACACAGGTTAGAGCTCAATGTCGAGCCTACCAAGTGGCGGTAGCGACGGCGAAGAAGGCTTTCTTCACCGCCTCTATTGCATCTGCAGAAAACAGCAGCAGGAGACTTTTTCAGGTGGTTCACAATTTAGCGGAACCACCTGCTACAGCGGGGCCCAGTATGGGCCACATGATCTCCTGCAATGATTTTGCAAAGTTTTTTTGCAGATAAAGTCTCTCAGATTCGGGAAGAGGTAGACGCCACCGTGGGAGCAGGGCCGGGGCGGGAGAGTGCTAGAGTCCTGTCTAGTCAAGTTGCATGGGATCAATTCCAATCTGTTACCTCCAAGGATGTGGACAGGCTGCTTGGACGAGTGAAACCAACCACCTGTCTCCTTGATCCTTGCCCATCCTGGCTTATAAAAGCTAGCCGGGAAGGGCTGGGCGATGGGCTTCGTGGGGTGGTGAATGCTTCCCTCCGTGAGGGAGCCTTCCCAGACCCGCTGAAAGAGGTGGTTATTAAACCGCTTCTTAAAAAACCATATTTAGATGCGGCCACGATGGCCAACTATCGCCCAGTCTCAAATCTTCCATTCTTGGGCAAGGTGATTGAGCGAGTGGTTGCTGAACAACTCCAGGCACGCCTGGAAGAAGCGGACCATTTGGATCCTTTCCAGTCGGGATTCAGGCCTCATCACGGGACTGAAACTGCCTTGGTCGCACTGGTTGATGATCTCTGGTGGGCTAGGGACAAAGGTGAGAGCTGTTTCCTAGTTCTGCTGGATCTCTCAGCGGCGTTTGATACCATCAACCATAACATCCTTCTGGACCGTCTTGAGGGGCTGGGAGCTGGGGGCACTGTTATACAGTGGTTCTGCTCCTTCCTCCTGGGCCGTGTTCAGAAAGTGGTGGTGGGGGATGAGTGTTCAGACCCCTGGGCTCTCACTTGTGGGGTGCCTCAGGGTTCTGTCCTCTCCCCCATGCTTTTCAACATCTACATGCAGCTGCTGGGAGAGATCATCAGGGGATTTGGGCTGGGTGTTCATCAGTATGCGGATGATACCCAGCTCTACCTCCCTTTCAAATCAGAACCAGTGAAGGCGGTGACGGTCCTGTGTGAGTGTCTGGAGGCGGTTGGAGGATGGATGGCGGCAAACAGATTGAGATTGAATCCTGACAAGACAGAAGTACTGTTTCTGGGGGACAGGAGGCGGGCAGGTGTGGAGGATTCCCTGGTCCTGAATGGGGTAACTGTGCCCCTGAAGGACCAGGTTGCGCAGCCTGGGAGTCATTTTGGACTCACAGCTGTCCATGGAGGTACAGGTTAAATCCGTGTCCAGGGCAGCTGTGTACCAGCTCCATTTGGTACGTAGGCTGAGACCCTATCTGCCCGCGGACTGCCTCACCAGAGTGGTGCATGCTCTGGTTATCTCCCGCTTGGACTACTGCAATGCGCTCTACGTGGGGCTACCTTTGAAGGTGACCCGGAAACTACAACTAATCCAGAATGCAGCAGCCAGACTGGTGACTGGGAGCGGCCACCGAGACCATATAACACCGGTCTTGAAAGACCTACATTGGCTCCCAGTACGTTTCCGAGCACAATTCAAAGTGTTGGTGCTGACCTTTAAAGCCCTAAACGGCCTTGGTCCAGTATACCTGAAGGAGCGTCTCCACCCCCATCGTTCTACCCGGACACTGAGGTCCAGCACCGAGGGCCTTCTGGCGGTTCCCTCACTGCGAGAAGCCAAGTTACAGGGAACCAGGCAGAGGGCCTTCTCGGTAGTGGCGCCCTCCCTGTGGAATGCCCTCCCACCAGATGTCAAAGAGAACAACAACTACCAGACTTTTAGAAGACATCTGAAGGCAGCCCTGTTTAGGGAAGCTTTTAATGTTTGATGTATAACAGTATTTTAATATTCTTTTGGAATCCACCCAGAGTGGCTGGGGAAACCCAGCCAGATGGGCGGGGTATAAATAATAAATTATTATTATTATTATTATTATTATTATTATTATTATTATTATTATTATTACCATTCTGTGATTGAATCTGCTCTCTAGTTAATGAAATATTTTTATTTGTAAATTACCTATCAAGTGTTATTGCATATAGCCCTTTAATCTTATCACATTGCTATACAGGCAAC
Source organism: Podarcis bocagei (assembly GCF_964188305.1). NCBI lineage: Eukaryota > Metazoa > Chordata > Lepidosauria > Squamata > Lacertidae > Podarcis > Podarcis bocagei. The sequence continues at coordinate 45,308,022 of NC_138126.1, forward strand.
TCCCCATTTCCCCTGGCTTGCATTCCAGGTCATTGCAGATGTCATCAGTCTCATGGAAGCCTGTTCTGCCACAGCACCACCACCTTCTGGGGTCAAAAAAGATGTGCTCATTGCAGTCACACATCAGTCAGATGTGAACAAAATGGTCACCACCTGCACTTGAAGGAGACCACATCCAAGACAAGCTCAGAATTTACACCTATTTAGGAAGTGTCCCATGATCCAAGGGACCTCACTATGTCTTTAACACATCTATCATCATCTTCCCATTAGAGAAGGGACTGAGACAGAATCCATAGTGGCAGAGTCCTATGTTGAATGAAAATGCATTAAACTATTATTTTCTTGTGCCTTTGACCTATGCATCAGTACAGTAATACTGTACTGGTAAAGGCAATTTACCAAACACATGTTAAAGAGTTGTTCAGCAGAATCCTTGACCTGGACCTTGTGTAGAAATAAATGAGCTTTCCAGCTCAAGAAGGACTTCAGAGTTTTACTGCGGAAAAGTCTTAAAACTAGTTACAATAAGTTTTGAAAGCAACACAATACAAAATAACACATTGCACTCAAGAAAAGTTGGTCAGTCCTTTATGCACTTCAGTAAATGTTATTTGATCCCAGGTTGAGATCCTAAGCTTGTTCATCATGGCAGAGCTTTTTTGCTGCTTCTGCTACTAGCCATCTCTGACTTCTCAAATTTCCTCTCCTGCTATGAGAGCAGCAACTTGGGTTTCTGGGTAAAGTGATCAGGTAGTTTACCACATTGGAAATGGAAAAGCATCAACTTTCCACTTTTACCCTTAGTGGAACCTGTAGTCTAGTTTAACCCAAACTTCTCTTTACAGCATTCCAAATACAATTCATTCAAACACAGCATTTTATGTATATTAAATTTAGAACTTTAACAATGCACATGTTGTCTGAAAGGTCAATGTTTCTGGGATCAGAAGTGAGCAAAGGTAACTGTGTTGGTCCATAAGGGAAAATCCACCATTGGGCTGTAACTGTATTAGGTCCAATCAAAATGTCACAAACACAGTGAGTGGGCTTCCAAATTCTCCAGAACTCTTCATCGGACAAGATGTTACTTCAAGAAGAATGTTATGGGCATCTTTCCTAGTTTTGTGATCTGCTTTCTGCTCTTGTTTTGGCTTGGAAGGAGTCACAATGTGTCAGAGAAGTTGCATTTACTGGAGAAAGAATAAGCAGAACTCTAGGAAGCAGTCAGAAAGCAATGACCTCTTCACACCAAGGGAGGGAGAAAATGAATACATAGTATATTTTATTTGTGAAACACGTTTTCTCCCAGTTCTCGTGAGAGATATTCACTGCTTGCCTTTGGTTGCATAGCGTCAAAGGTTACTATGCCATCATTTGGCTTTATGGCTATATGAACTCTTTTAACTGCAGTCAGGAAGTCTGAGAGGGAAATAAATTACTCTCCACGCATAAGCTGCACGTATATTGTGAGCCCAGCCTCAGAGGCCTTTCTACCCTTTTATACAAATGAGTAGTTCTGGGTCACACTCTCGGTGCACCCAAATTCCAGTTTCCATCCATGAAGAAACCCCAAGGCCCGCCCTCTAGCATTCTGGAGTTTGCCTAAAAGCGCTCATTCCTGCCCCTTTTCTAACGAGCTTATTTTTTATTTGAACTCTAATTTCCCCTCTTGGACAGATGTCAGTAGTGAGGCAAGCAACTCACTCAGCTCTCCCATGTGAATCGCCACGTCTCGGTACTTCGGAAGAAATCAAGCATGTTATTATTGCAAGTGCCATTTTTGTGTGGCATGAAAGGAGCAGAGAGGTGAACCATGACTGGGAAGGGCAGAGAGGCAGAGCATGGTACAAGAATGTAGGCCGTTGTGGCTTGTTTGTGCAGACTTTACATTCCGTTTTGCTTCTAGCAACAGTCCCGAAGCAGGTTTGCCAACTTCCTAACAGCCCTCTGCAGCTATGTGCTTAACAGCAGCTTAGTTGGTAGCAATTAGCTAGTGATCATAACAGCCATCTCTACATCATGAGATTGCATTGTTTATTCCTGCAAGTCAAGTGCCAGCTGTTAAAGACACATCTACAGGAGCCTGTTGGGAAGTTGGCAATCCTATTCCAAAGCAAGTCCTTGTGGTGAGTGAAACCATATCTGGAGGCAAGACAGAGTCTTACGAAGCAGCTCAGAAATAGAATTGCGTGGACAGGCGGAGTCCCCCCAACCCCAGGAGACCCCCAAGTGGAATAATGACTCAAGACAACGTGCTATAGGGTTAAAATTGGCCACAACTTTATTAAGTTTCAGATTTAGGGAGACCTTGGCTCAGGCATTGGGTGTTTATCCTTCCCAGTCCCCAGCCAGGGATCTGGGAGACTTCAGGGTTATCCAGAATGTGTGGAGGTTGGGCTGGCTCTGGAGAACATATGTTCAAGCAGAGAGCCCACCCCCCGTTTTCTCACCGTCGGAGGGGAGAGCAATGACAAGCTCTCGGCATATGACCAGTGCCTCCCCTCAAGACCCCTTTAATAGGGAACCCTGGGATCACCGCCAAAAGGGGGGCATGGGTCACTGCTTCACGTGCCCCCCCCATTTAGGAAGATAGACTAAAGGATTCCGCCCAAGGCCTGAAACTACCAAAGTTGTGACTTTTTGCTACAGGAAAGGCAAAACCTGTCAATGCAGGAAAATTCCTTTCTGGCCCTTCAACAGCGACCCTGATGTAGCAGCGCTTACGTACCTGTGAAGAAGAAGTTAACTTGCAAAAGAAGACTTAACTGAGGGAGGGAGAAGCTCTGGAGCCGACTGCCACTTCGCAGGTAAGATTCAACTTCTGTTGTGTGGGCAGGACAGTCCCTCCCCTTACCTGGCCAATCCCCTGGCAAAGCCTGCCTCCCCAGGTGGGATTGGACGATTGGCTGAGGTAGGCGGAGACCTCCAGGTATCCAGCCTGGGGAGGATGAAGCCAGCCCGAACTACCAGAAGTCGCACTGGGATCCTTGGGGCTGCACGCAACCACTCAAAAGTCTCCCCCATTTGATGTGGGGAGCAGTCACTGTCACGATTTCCTTTTATCCAGCAAGGTCCCAGTGCCTTTAACAGCTGCCTAACAGGAAGAAATTCAGCAGGTGAGGTTTTCAACATCATAACATTTCTGTTCAACATACAGTGTTAAACGTCCATGAGACTGTCAATAAGAAGTTGGCAACTCTACTCAATGACTCATTAATTTTATTTTGTTGGTGGGGTGGGGAGCTACAGAGGCATGGGATATAAAATCATCTCATCCTCAGAAAATCATAATATAGAAACACTGGAAAATGCAGGACTTTTAATAAGGTAGAATCCCCAAGTCATAATGTTATCACCCCATCTTAAGGCAAAGTTGCAATCCCAGATGTAAACTTGCATTAATCATTTGCGGTGAGTTTCATGTTCCCTGGGACCAGTGATGGCACCAAAGTTTGCGGTTATTTGATCCTTAAAATGAATTTCACCAGCTCATATCGCCCAGCTGAAATTCAAGTCAAATACATTCTGCAGCTCCCCAGTTGCATCATCGGCCTCTGAATGAGTTCACTAGGTCAGTATGGCAAAGGAGCTTCTGCACACGTGTGGACAAAGCACTCAAAGTCTGTAAATGCAGGCACCAAAGTTGTTTACGGTCAGCTGCTTGCACTCGTTCATCCTCTCATCGACCTCTGTGAAATTAATGTGAATTATCTGAAATGAATTTGAAATTCCCAGGACAGTATCTTTTTTTTTTTTACTAAACAAAAAATTCATTCATTCATTTATTAAATTAATACCCTGCCTTTCCTACAAGGAGTTTTCCCTAAGGCTGCTAACTTCACCCTCTGGTCCTTGTTTAGTGGACTATTCATTGTTTTGGTTTAATGAAAGATAACCATTCCCTTGTCTTCCATTAATGTAGCTTGACCAGCTTGACCTTTCAACCAAAGATCACAGGGCGGGTCACCACGTAAAAATACAAAATGAGAAGGCAAAAGACAGCATCAAAAAACAAAAACAAACCAATAACTCCCCTTCTGCAAACACATTTAAAAGGCCATGGAATGTTTAATCAGCCAAAGACCTAATCTTAGAGAAACCTTTTTGCTGGGTGCCTAAGATACACAATGAAGCTGCCAGGCGAGCCTCCCAGGAGAGAGATTTCCACAAAATGTTGAATGAGGATGGGGTGCCATTTTGACCATCACCTCAGGACCATATCCCCTATATTCTGCTTGCCCCCCTCTTCATTCTTTATGACTTTTGTCATGTTAAATTATGTAATGGGCCTCATTAGTGCTCCACTGAGCACACTGGTGCTAGTTGCACTTTCTAAAAGAAGTTTACACATAAGGCTTTCTGTTTGAAGAACCTGAGTGGTCTCTGAGGTGCAATTGTTTTTGTGTTCACAAATCTCACTGTGTTTCCTTGCTCAAAGACTGACAGGTCTCTCTGCTTCCCCCCACCCCACCCCCTGCTTCAAGAAGTGTACCTAATTATTCAGCAAGTCTTCCCATTCGGGTACCTGCGGACTCATTTCACCTCCCATATTTCTTTGGAGTAAGTAGACTTTGTGTTGAATGATGTGAAGACGTTAGCTTGACGTGACAGGAATTTACGGCGGCTGAATTGCCTGCCCATCCCTCAGGACCAATAAAAGCGTTGCATTGCGTGAGGAGACATGGGCCACAGCAACTTTCCTAGGCCAAGGCAAAGCAAAGTGGCTTCTGGTGATGGGAGATATTTATGGGTTTACTAACAACTTTGACTTAAAAAAAACCCCTGAGAGTTACAGAGCAGGGGAAGAAACAGTGGACTAAACACAGCCATCAATCTGACTGGAAGTCCTGGGAGGAGAGAAGGGGACAGGTGTTACTTATGGCTCTTTGCTTATTTAGAGACTATAAAGGGAGACCATGGGCAATAGTGATGCAAATTTCTCTATGCTGCCCTGGAACTTCCCCACAAGTTTTCTCCTTAGTCTTGCTTTCTTCAACACTTCACCCATACAGCTGATTTGGTTTTTTTATACAACAGTTTAAAGCTACCCTTCTGCTACTGAACGAGTGTATGCTGTGTTTGAAGAGGGGTGGTGCATCTGGTGGGGGGCATATTGTGTTCCTTCTGGGGTAGTTTGTCCACCTTCAGTCCCCACCCTGCACTAAGCTCTCACCCAGGGGTCAGCAAACTTACTGCGCCTTGGGCCAGTGTCTCCAGTGCCGATCTTGCAGTGGGCCAGAGGGTGGCAGGCCACGTGCCCATACGGGTGTGCACACACTACTTCCGGCACACTTCTGGGTCAAAGGAGCACTGGAAATAGCTTGTGCGCATGTGCATGGGCCTCCTCTGACCTGGATGTGCACCAAAGATAACATTTGTGCATGCGCAAACAACGCTTGTGCATGCGCACAAGCTATTTACGCTGCTCCTCTGATGCAGCATAGCACCGGTAAGAGTGGGCAGCAGCGGCGGGGGTCACTGCGGGCCGGATAAATGAGTCCCTCAGGCCTTATCCAGCCTGCGGGCCTTATTTTGGGGACCCCTGCTCTCACCTGTGGCTCCTAGAAGCTGTCAGCATGTGATAGCGGTCACACCCTAAGAATGACTTCATGGCTGGTTAAACCAGGAGAGATCTGAAGCCCAATGGGTCTCAAGCCCTCAGTGAATCAGGACTTTAGAATTAGTGAATTAGAATTGCATGTGAAGATAGCAGATTGAGCAGAAGAGACCAGTAGTAGGTCCAGTGATCAAGAAGGTGGTTTGTGCATGTGCTGTGGAAGGAAGTGAGGGGCAGATGGGGTTCATCAACCTGGGAAGGTAGCCCATCTAGGAGAAGGTATCTCTGATCCTAAACCTCCACTGCCTTGCAGGATATCTTCAAAAGAAAAGGCTAAGGAGTAAACCTTAACGACACCTATTCGGAGGGGATTCCTTAAGATGGTTAGATGGTGCCTTGCACATCTCCTTCCGACAATTCCTGCAGCCAAGCTGGTGCCAAACACGTTACTCTGCTTTCCTTTGGACCACATCGTTGAGGCCAAGAGGGGAAGTCTTGTTGTCAGGGCAGCCCAGGACCTTCAGAAGCACTGCCCAAGGTTGTGTCTCAGGAAGCTCATTTCAGTGCTGCTAACACAGAGGTTTACTTTACCCCCAGAGGCGCACTCCATTGTTTCTTGAGACAGATGCCAACAACATGTCTCTTATTGAAGCCTGAGTTTTGAGAAGCTCCTGAAACATAAGGGCTGGTGAGAGTTAAGGGAAAGCCCAGCAAAGACACCCACATACTTCTGCATAAAGAAACCTGTCTCAGCTATGCACTGATTACCGTACCTGAGTTTCCAAAGCCATACAGCAAGACTGAAAAAAATAATAAAAATATGAATAAAAAGGTCAGCTAGATGGATCAATTCAGTTGCTAAGGCAGCTTCCTATATTCCACACCAAATAAATATTTCACCCCCTGCACCCCTTTCCTCAGTTGCTTTATTGTATCTCTCGTAGGGGTTGTAATTCCCTCAGGGCAGGGACTTGCATTTGTGAGGAAACTTGCACAAAGCAGCAGGCACAATTCATCTCCTCCTAAAATTACAAGGCATCGTGTGAAATTAACATCCAGACATTTCATCAAGAATATTGTTAAGAGATAGAAATATAGCTAGGGTCACGAAAGGCTAAAATAGGAGATGAGTGGCAATGAATGAAGGCTGTCAATGAATTAAAGCATTTTGGTCGATTAATCACCTGCCTTTTAACTGATTGCCCAATCAATTAATTGATCGGATGTAAATGAATTTGCTCATTACCAAACCCCACAAACAGATGCCTTTTGAGATCTTGAATGAAGTTTGAGATCATTTACAGTTTAATAAACAAAAACTATCACTCATTGTTAGAAGTAAAGGCCAGCTTTAATAATTTCCCCCTTTGCTGTTACAATAGCATACCAGAACCAATATAGCCTCAAATGATGAACAAGGGCGTCATTAATTTGTAACCCTGACAATTAAAATCTGCCCTTTCCAACTACAGTGCTAGCTGACTAATCTGCCATTTAAGCTGATTAAAGATTGCGGCCCCCAGTATTTATAAAATGATGCAAACATAACCCCCTCATTTCAAAAGCATGAATCAGTCATCAAAAACCAGAGAACAATGTCTATCTCTGCCCTATGGCAGCACATACTTCCTCTAACTTATTTTGAATTGGCCACTGGTGGAAACAGTATGAGATGGGTCACTTTCTTGGCCTATTTAGTCTGATATGCTATCTAAGAGAAATCTGTTTCACTTGGCTTGTTTCTGGTTTGAGACTGAGGCTGCAATCCTACTTGCTAGGGAGTAGGTTCCATGGAATTCATTGGGTTTTACTTCTGAATAAACATATGTGGAATTGCACTGTACATCTTTTAAAGAATGACAAAGCACTTTAGGTACAAGCAAGTACTGGCTGCTAATAATAATAATAATAATAATAATAATAATAATAATAATAATAATAATAATAATAATAATTTATTTATACCCCACCCACCTGGCTGGGATTCCCCAGCTGCTCTGGATTTCTTTTGATGTTAATAACTAGCATCTCTTCCAGTAATGCAAAGAATCATATAAGCAATAGTGGTCACAAATATTAATACACCAAGTGCTGCAGCAGGATTCGGACATGATCTGGCAGCAATTGTTCTGCTGGGGGGTAGAGGGACTTGTGCCCAGGCACTGACCTCATCAGAGCCTGCTTTTAATTTGCGAGACACGATAGCAATCACGTCATAAAAACTGCACAGCTCCATGTTTCCTCTAAGTTATCGCAAGCACAGGTCCCCCTTGGGATGAAGAAATATATCCAGTAACAAAAGGAGTCCAAATGAAAGGAAGCAAGCCTCAGAGATGCTTTGATAAGCTACATCTTGTATTCCACGCTCCAGTCCTTCTGTTTGAAATCAAGCAGCGGATGATGAAAGGAATGAGTGGCAACTTTAGAGTGAAAGAGTCTTTGGGGAGATTGGCGGGCAAGGAGTCAAGGTGATTGCTTGGCTCCCTGGGAGCTGGCGCATGTCGTCGCCACATGAGATGCCAGCTGTTGAGACCCACCCCCACAGTCTGCCGCTGCAGTCAGTGTCATGGCCCCTAATTCCTATTATTCATTTACCCAAACAGGAAACCTGTTATTAGCGGTGTTTGTGCAGATCTAACCAACGGTGCAATCGCTGACATTCACCCCCTCGCTCAGGCACAAGGGAGAGAATGCAAAGCGTGCCAGATGTGAGAAGCCCATCTCTGCAGCATGAGAAAATTATTGGCACTAATGCGGGGCTTCACATGAAAGGCAATGATGGGTTAATCACAGGGCACAGTGTGCACCCTATGTTTACAGAGCCATGTGCCTACATGGAAATCTGTGCCACCTGGTGGACACAGTTCTGGCCTTGAACATGGGATTCAAAGGTCAATGAAAAGCATATGGCTAGCTGGTCCTTCAGATTCAGAAATTATTATCGATTTCCATAAATAACCTGGGCCAGCCAGATTATTTTGGATTATCTGTGTGCAGCACCACTTTCTTTAGTGGACTGCTAGTGGACTGGATTAAGCCCAAGGATATTGGCTCCTTCTGCCAGTCACATGCATCTATCCCTGTTTCCCACTCCTAAGTCTATGCTACCTGACTCCATCCATGAGTGAGTGAATGCAGCTATGAAGAGAATGATTTCTCTAAATAGCCATCAAACTGTTGCTGTGATGAAAATTCAATTTGTTTATTTTTATTCACTTATTAAATTCAAGATGGGATGGGTCAAGTTGTGAGCTGTTAGAGTGTTGGACTAGGACCTGGGAGACCAAGACTCAAATTCTCACTCCAGCCATGATGTTTACTGTGTGACCTTGGACCAGTCATTGTCTCCCAGGCTAACCTACATCACCAGGTTGTTGTGAGGATGAAAGGGCAGGGGAGAACCATGTAGGATGCTTTGAGCTCCTTAGAGATATGATAAGGGCAACAAACAAAATAAATAATGACTCTAATGCTTGTTGAATGCATAGGACATGGCATCTGTCCACCTCCAACCATCCATGAAATTATGTGTTGGATGCATAATTGCCCTTTCTGCGGAAAGGACTGAGATTGAGTACAGGCTCCCAATGGAAGAAAAGGGAAGATTTCTCTCTTCCCCCTTTTGCCTCCCTTTGTACCACCTCCTTTGCTGTTCTTGAGAGACTCCCAAGTGGCTTTTTTTTGGCGGGGGGGGGGGATGCAGCAGAAATGGGTGAATATTCTTCCCCCCTTTCTCCATAATGAAAGTTCTATGTGTGGAGTTCTGTCCATAAGGAGTCTGGATCTGCAGCCCTAATCCTCCTTGGAGATGTTTGGGCTTTAAAACAAAAACCCACAAGTGAACAATAACTAGTTGTACTATGCACTCTTATGCTCCTGTTTCTGAGACTGTGCCACAAAAGATGATGTTACAAGCAGCAATAGGAACCATGTTAGAGGCAGAGCACACACGGTGAAGCAGCATCAGAGGTAATACAGTGGATGCTCGGGTTGCAAATGTGATCTGTCCAGGATGCAGGTTCGCAACCCGCAGTGGCACGTCTGCGCACACACGGGTTGTGATTCGGTGCTTCTGCGCATGCGCGAAGTGCAATTTAGCGCTTCTGCGCATGCGCAACTGCCGAAACCCGGAGGTAACCCATTCCGGTACTTCCGGGTTTCAGCAGTCTGCAACCCAAAAAAACACAACCTGAAGCATCTGTAACCCGAGGTATGACTGTACAGCCATTATTCTAGGGGCATCCAACTCCCAAGAGACTGCGATCTACTCACAGAATCAAAAACTGGCAGTGATCTACCCCTGGGGGGGGGCTGGATGCTCTCATGCCAACGCAAAGGAAAAGGAGACCCTGTAAGTGGGCTGTGGAAGGCAGAACCTGGGCATTCAGATAAGTAAAATTTCCTCATGTGTACAGAACACTGTGCTTTAAAAAAGTGTGGCATTTACTGTAATAGCTTCATGGTGAGTACCGGCACCTATTTTTCTAGAAGAAAAGCACTGGCAGAAAGGATCCAGACAGAGTCAGCTTCATCACAAACACACTCTCTTTTTGGCCTGGCAAGCACAAGAGAAGTAAGTTCATTCCACCCCCACCCCCGTTTCCAGGAAAACATCTTGACTTCTATCTGTATTAGATTGGTACAGCCTTGTGGGACTCGTGCAGCATGCTTGAGTCGACTGATAGATAGAAGCGATTTCCAGTGGTGCTACATAATTGTTCAGAACAGAACGTAAAAGGTATCAGTGCAACACATATTAACCTAAAAACATTCTTTGGTGTGAAACAGAGGTTGGGGAAGGGTTAGAATGTTCCCTGAAAATAATATACAGTATATACACTTTTCATTTCCTGCTGTTTCTTCTTTCTGGTGCTGCTTCGAAGTCATTCTCCCAGCTCCCTTTCCCTGAGCTAAGAGGAGCCAATCAGGGTCCATGACACAATAATACTACATACTGTAGTAATAGGAACATTAGGGGCTGTGCCCATGGTTCTGCTGCCTGCTAGAGCTTCCCCTCCCCACCCTATGTATCTACTAAGCTCTTTTTTCAGCTTCACAATCCTATTTGGGAAGCCACTTATACTGCAACCCTGCTTTACACCTGTTCTTACCATTGTCACGCACCCCATGTCCATGCCTCCCCCTACCTTTTGCCTACCAGACGCAGACCACCCCCATGATAACTTCCCGCATCTTTCTCTTCCTACCCATTGCATCAACTAAGCCCCCTTTTCACCTTCCATTCCATTAGCAAGCCATCACCCCCTCCTCCTCATTTTGCTTGTGATGATGTACAAGAACAGGGAAGTTGCCATTTGCGCGGCCAAGAAGCTTCACAAGCTTGGAAGCAACCCTAGGATCAAGGCCCTAACAGCCAAACCATTTAATGCTGACATACTCTGGTAATTTTACATATCCAAACTGCAGGTTATCCAAGAGCTGATGCATCTGGAGCACCTGATAACTTTATAGTTTCCAAAACCAACCTACCTATGCCTGTGGGACATTTGTGTTCAGGTCAGGTGGACCTTCCAGCACTCGAGCAGATCTCAAAGCAGCAGATGTAATTCAAAGAGCAACATTTATTCCATGTGTTCAAAATCAGCTCAGAAACAGTGTCTGTTGATATCAGTGTGAGCAAGCACCGGCAGCTTGATAAAGGCCATTGTTTGCTTAGATAGACTTGGCCTCATGCATGGTTGTTAGGAAAAGCCTTCTGTACCAGGAGGAGGGTGTCCAGGAGCAGAGGGAGCTGCTGGAGTGGAAAATCGAAGGCACTCTCAAAGAAGCATAGAGATGACTTTGCTAACCAGGCTTCCCCTCGTGCTTAGCAACGAGCGCTGATGGGCTCCTGGGAGTTTTCACTGGTTGGGAGTCTTGTTCCTTGGCAGGAATGTGATGTTGGCTCTTTAGAATGCTGCTCAACCTGTAATCTTTAGCCAAGCAATAGCAGACAAGCTGGCCAAATGAACAGCAGGCTTGGAAAGGAGGTTATTTTGGAGGCTTTGCTTTTTTCAAAGGACAGCTTGGCCACATGACTGGGGACTCTAATCAGGGAAGGTCTTGCTGTTTCAAGTCTTAGAGCCCAGAATCTGAAGGGATTCAATGAATCACCTGCCTAACTCCAGTGAGTTCATAGCATTTAAAGTCAGATTTGTGTATAGTTTGTGATGCTATGAACATATTGCATGTATGCAATAATTGGCACTGGATTCATTCATAATCTTAAGAATTTCTGTCTGTTTGTTTGTTTGTTTGTTTGTTTGTTTGTTTGTTTGTTTAGAAGACAGCTTCTAATGGGGAGTACATTGGCTCCCTGTGCAGCCTGAATAATGAGGCAAATCAGAGTGATTTGGGCCATGATCTCAACTTCTTGAGCTGGATTGCATCTCAAGGCAGATCAGGAACTCCTTAAGCTCCTTAAGAGTCATATTCTACCCCCCTAAAAGTTGGATGCATTCATCATGACATTCCACCCATGACCTTTTATTTGATGGACAAGTGCAGCAAGAAAAAACATGATGAACAATAACCCCTAGAACAAGGATGAGACTTTTCTTTTCTTTGCCTGCAAATTCCATCCACGTATGTTAAAAGGAAGTTATAACTGTTTTAAAATTTCTATTATATTCAATGGAGATGCAACAGAGCTTTGGATTTAGTAGATCTGATTTAGACCCAAATAATGAATCTAAATGCAGTTACACAAAGCAGATCCCAAACGCTACGATTATAGATAGAAGGTGAATCTTGTGGTCGCTGCTCACACCTAGTTTCTAGCCTTTAAAGTTGTGTAGATAGATTAGAAGATGTCTGTGATTATTAGAGGACTGGGTGGGAGAAAGAGCAAAGAATTTTTCTAGTAGTCAAGGAGCCATGACTAGAGGAAGCAGAGTTTATTCTGCAAAATAAACTACTATGTCTAATTAACATAATTTATGCAGGCTGCCAAAGAATGCTTAAGACCTTGGTGTGGCATTTTGATTTAGTGATTTAGCACAGAATACACACTGCTCACCAAAATTATCCTAGCAAATGATTATTTATCTTTTTCTTTCAAACCTCCATAGAAAATTCCATGATTTCCATAGTTTTCTTGTCTCAATTTTTAACAGCTAAGAAGGAATGTGTGTCCTAGATCCATCTTTCTTTATTCTATAGCCTGTCATGTCCCTTCATCTATCAAGAATGAGTTGCAGCAAATAATTGTTTTCCTTCTTATTTCTAACATCTTAGTAAATATTTGAAATCTGTCAACATCTCCCTTTATTAAATTATATGCCCAACTTCCTCACCCATACTAAATCATCCTCCACTAAAATCCTGGTTTATAAAACTCCCAAGCACAATGAGGATGATTTATAAATAATCCTTCCCAGGTTTTGAAATTTGTCCCAACAACTACATTATTTTCTCCATATGTGATATACTGACCTGCACCCAGTACTGCATAAGCCTGAAGTAACTCTTAACTTACTGCGTCTTTGACAAGAGGCTGTTGATACAACAGCAAAGCATTAAAAAAACAAAACAACCCCACTCATTTTGTTGACCTCTCTCTCTCTCTCTCTCTCATTACAGTGGTACCGAGGTTTACAAACTTAATTCGTTCCGGAAGTCTGTTCTTAAACCTAAACCAAGTTGTGTTTTCCCTAATGAGGCCTCCCCCCACCGGTGCCATTCCACCGTTCGGATTCTGTTCTTAGACTGACGTAAAGTTCGCAAACCGGGACACTACTTCCGGTTTTGCAGAGTTCGTAAACCTAATCATTCGTAAGCAGGACTGTTCTTAAACCGAGGTACCACTGTAGTAAACTGGAAGTAGGGTAAAATTTTCAGCCTGAAGGCTGCTTTCCCTCCTGGTGAATTTCCTGAGGACCTTGTGCCAGCAAAAGTGGGTGCAGAAATGGATGTGACTCTGACCTTCGTACTGTAGGCTACATTCCGAGCTGAGATTTATATACACACGTACATCTCTCCATTCAAGTAAGCAAAAGGCATTTTCACAGTTCTAGCTAGGCAATAGCACTAGGGGAAGGAGAAGGGCAGGACCAGTGAAGTATGTGACCTGGAAGAAAGGGGTGAGGCCTAAGGAGAGTCCAAAGGGTTGGATAGAGAGGCTTTCGAGGGGTTCTCACCCATGCAGTAAAGAGTACTGTAGGCAATGTAAGTGCGTATAATCAGACTACTGCCAATTCTGTGATCACCTGCATGGGAATCCCTTAACCTTGCTGTTCCAGGATTAGGTCCCTAGCCCACAACTGTTGCTGAGCAGACATTCTGACATGCAGTTCTCCGATTTTTTTTGTTAATGGTGAGATCACACTGGAAACACATCCCGCTCCATAAATACACCTAAACCCACAGGCAGAGTTTGCTGAACGAACCACATGATCTTCATCTGCTGCAATCGTCTTCTAAGCAGTAACTGCCAGTCGCAACAAACTGTGCCAAATTACGTGATGGTTTATTGGTGTGGACAAGTAAAGGAGGCGAAAATGGCAAATTCATTTTCACTTGTATCATCTGCCAGAATTGGTGTGGATAAATGAGGAGGGTGACAACTGCAAATTCATTTTCACTTGTAATCACAGCCAGAAGTTTCTCTCGAGTCTCTAGAAAGAGAAACAAACGTGCAAAGCCCTCTGTCAAAAAAGAAAAGGAAAAGGAAAAGTGAGCTGGCGGTGGGGAGCTCTGTTATGGGAGAGGAAAAGGCAGCAAAAAGAGGGTATCACATCATGCTCCCAAGTTTCAGAGAGCTATTTGTTTTGCAGACAGTTCAAGCACTATAATTGGAAAATAGAGGACAGGGTGTTCTTGAAGATACATACCTGAAATTTGTTAGCAGAAGGGGGGGAAATGGATATTCTGCAAATGCAGAAGACTGTTGATCACACATAAAGGGGGAAAAAATGGAATGTGATGGAAAATGAGCATAGCTGTCAACTTTTCCCTTTTCTTGCGAGGAATCCTATTCGGAATAAGGGAATTTCCCTTTAAAAAAGGGAAATGTTAACAGCTATGAAAATGAGGCATGCAAAGCTTTTGTGTTGCCTGTCCTAAATGTCGTTCTCTGTTCTTTACATTCTCTTTGGAGAGAAACTTGTTGTACTCAACAAAGAAGGGCACTAAAGTTTGAAAAGAAAGCCCCCCAGTTATTGATACTCTCCACTATTAGCAAATCCACCATCAAATTAATGGGACTTCTTCTGCTCTTTTTAAATGGGTGCAGATCACTCCTCTAAAGGGCATCTCCCAGATGGAAAAGCTGGGAGGCATCTTGACAAATTTCTCCAACTATTCTTTCATTTATCAGCTCAGTCGTATCTCACTTTTCCATACAAATGGTGCTCAAGTGTGGCTAACAACAATAAAAGGTCTGCCTCATCTCTCATGTGCTTTTCCTGTTACCTACAGCAGACGGATGACTAATGCTACTGAAACGTGTATTTCGCAGCTTGGAAATGCAAACTTCAATGACTCTTAATACTCAGGTCAAATATGAAGTGAGCATTCATGGCAAAAAAGTTATTCTCTAACTTTTATTTTAATCCAAAGATGAATAAGTGGCACACTCTCTCCCTTCCTCCATCCCAGTGCTAGAACAAGCTTGGTAAGAGGAATGAGGTTTGGAGTGAGACAGGCAGATAGGTGCATGGGTGAGGAAGGGTTTGGAAGCAAAGGGCGCTGCAAGATGGATCGGACCCTATTGTGCTACTGGTGACACCTGAAGAGGAGGACAGATCCAAATTTTCTTGGAATGGAACAGCTTGAGCTCTTCAGTTTTCAGGAAATCAGTGCCATTTTCCAAACTCAGTTCTGAGCCTGTCTGGCATGAGTTTGCCCTACCACTGAGAGAAGAGATGCATACACAGAGCATTGTTCATAGTCGGTTTGTCATCTGAGTGCTGCAGAACAAGCACATGCAGCCAGCATGCTCTTTCTCAAGCAACTTTGTAATAGTGAAGAAGGAAACAGGCAATGGAGGAACTAAGGATTCTTACAAAATCCTTCACATCTGAATCCCTCCCCCACCCCGCCTCAGATTTTGTTGGTTGGAAATATATGATTTTGTTTGCAGAGCAAACATTGCATTAGAAATCCACTGTGATAACCACCTACAGTGGTACCTTGGTTTACAAACCTAATCCGTTCCAGAAGTCCATTCTTAAACCACAGCATTCTTAAACCAAGGCCTGCTTTCCCATAGCAGCGGGGGACTCAATTTACAAATGGAACACACTCAACAGGAAGTGAAACATGTTCTTATTCCAAGGCAAATTTCACAAACCAAAACAACTACTTCCGGGTTGGCAGCGTTCTTAATCCAAATTGTTCGTAAACAAAGCTGATCTTAAACCAAGGTACCACTGTATATATATTTCCTGACTTCATTCAGGCTGCTGCCCATCAGACGTTTGCTGCAGTTTTCAGTTCACATCTTTTGTTTTTCTTACTGAAAATGGCATCCAGATTCCCTTTTGGATTGTGACTTGATCGCTGTGAGTATGTGTCTAGCTAAGCTGTCAGGCCCCCAAAAGGTGCAAACTGAAAATTGTAGCAAACTGCCCATGTGCCAACTCTGAAGCTGATTTTAGAAATTCTCCAAATTAAATGCAGAGCGGAATGTGAGGCAGAGTCAACTCAAAGGACAATAATGAAACAGAACAGGGGACATCCGCTCGTTCCTAGAAGATACGCATTAGACTATGGCAGTGGCAGCAAGGGAGCCCAGGTGGCTGGTTCTGATTAATCAGAGCTCTGCTTTTAATCTGGAATTGAGCCATTAATCAACCCCTTAATTGCACTGATTAATTAATTAATTCAACCTTCCTTCTTACATTTTAATGAGGTGTGGGGCGTTTTGGCATAGTTGCAGCTTACTGGACACTGGGTTCTGAGCATGCTCTTTTAAAAAGATCGTTGAACGAGGGCTTCTCCATTCTAGACAGGACAAGATGTTTTGTGTGGAAGAGAGTGTGTCAGTTTTGCACCGCATGTGAGCAGTTATGAAGCTGTGGCTCCCCAAATCTTCCTTTCCTTAAAACTGTTAAATAATAATTAGGAACTTCTTCCCACTCCATATTAAAAGCGGCAGTCCTTTGAATGCATAGCAAAGTGTCCAGTTTGCCCAAACAATCTGAACTGCTAATGAAAGGTAAACAAGAACAGATCCGAAAGGAGGACATCTTTATGGATGATCCCCAATTATGTATTTCTGCTGTGTGCTCAAACGGCCATCTGAATGAAACCAGAGTATTTTGGCATAATCTGGTGTTTAGTGTGCGTGAATCCTATTTCTTCAGGTCAAGCAAATGAGGAGATAAAATTATATTGTTCAGATGAAGAATGTCAATAAGTTGGCTAATAATATGGGAACTTGCTTATAATTTCTAAAATTCTAACTTTTCATTTTTGGCCCTTGAAAGGTTCAGACATCTTGTCCTGGTTCCTTTCCCACTTTCTGCTCATAATACTGTTGTATATTTAGGCTTTCAAAAAGCTTTTGATGCAGTCCCTCACTAAAGACCGCTGAGTAAGTTTAGCAGTCACAGAATAAGAGGAGAGGTCCTTCTGTGGACCATTACTTGGTTAAGCAACAAAAAGGACAGAGTAGAAATAAATGGATAGTTCTCCGAATGGAGGGATGTAGAAAGCTGAGTCGCACCTCTCTCCACCCCCCACCCCCCGCCTCCACTGCCCTGGATAAGTATTTGGGACCTGAGCTTTTTAACGTATTCATTAATTACCTAACTGGGATGAGGCATTCAAGTTGGCTGATGATACCAAATTGTTTGGGATGGTTAAAACAAATTAGGGATTGTGAGGAGCACCAAAAGGATCTCTCCAGAGTGAATGGGCAGTAAAATGGCAAATGCCATTGAATGCGAGCAAGTGCAAAGTGATGATGTATAAGTGAAGCATTTGGTTGGCCCCTGTGAGGGGATAATGCTGTCTTAGATGAGTCTTTGGTCTGATCGAACCAGATTCTTCTTAGGTTATCTGCACAATCTGTACTATGGAAATCGCAAATGCAGAGCCTTCATGCATATAGTTTGAATGTATTTGTGCTCTCTTTATCTATAGCGAAATAAAATACCAGTACACAAAATAAATAAATCCAAGCACAGTCCTTAACAAAACTGCAGGGCATGACAAGAACTGTGATTAGATAAGCAATAGGCAAGATTTCAAAATATACACAGTTGATCGTGAATATAATCTTTCACATGCATAGGGACCCTTGGGCAGAAGTCTTCCCTTCAAGAGCAAAGGAGTCGTATTTCCATTTATAAATCTGTTACTGTTGGATATTAGCATTTCAGTATTTAGTTGTGTTGCCCAGAAAACTGTTGCCAATAACCTGTTCTAGATTGTGCTATACAGTGCTTTCCTCTGTATATCTACTTAGAAGTAAAGCCCACTGAGTTAAAAGAGAATGACACCCAGATATAGGCTAATACAGTGGTACCTCGGGTTAAGAACTTAATTCATTCTGGAGGTCTGTTCTTAACCTGAGGTACCACTTTAGCTAATGGGGCCTCCCACTGCCGCCACACGATTTCTGTTCTCATCCTGAAGCAAAGTTCTTAACCTGAGGTACTATTTCTGGGTTAGCGGAGTCTGTAACTTGAAGTGTCTGTAACCTGAGGTACCACTGCATACCCTCACATCTTTGAACAGGGTTTTTGTCTCTCACAGTAATGCACAAAAATGCATCATGTTGTATTGAATTATACCCTCCCACATGCTGTTTTATGCATGACTCTGACATGAGGCAAAACAAAACTAACCCCAGTAATATCGAACCTGCTCTTAAACAACCCAAATCCTGCCTCCTTTGCAAAGCCTAGTTAACGTTTTTCCAGCTTTTGGAATAACTGAGAAAGTCTATAGGACCCTGCCAGAGCCTAGAGCCTCTTTCCCAAAGCCCCACTCGAGCTACTTATAGATCTTTGGCTGATTGTCAGGAATAGTTTTGTACTTTGAATTGTTAAAACAGTACCAAAATAGTTTCTTCACTAGTTTAAGACTGCTGAAATTAAGAAAGGTAACCAGGGATGTATTTTTGCATGGAAAAATTGGAAGCTCAGCTTTGTTTTGGACCAGAAACAAATTCCAAGGTTTAGAGTATGCTCAGAAGCACTCTTTTTTAAAGTAACAATAACAACAATAGGGTTGCAATATTCCAAACAGTGAAAATCCAGACAGAAATCGCAAAAATATTCTGGACGTATGGCAATCCTAAACAACTATGTGATCTGGTTCAGGTTTTTCTTGTTTTTTTAAAGACACTGGTTTCGTCTTATTTATTTAACCAATTTATAGGCCACTCATTGATCCTTTCTACATCCATATGAAACTCATACAAAACACATTAGTTTTTGTCATGTTCTGGGCTGCATCAATAAGAGTATAGCATCTAGATCAAGGGAAGTAATAGTGCCACTGTATTCTGCTCTGGTCAGAACTCACCTGGAGTACTGTGTCCAGTTCTGGGCACCACAGTTCAAGAAGGACACTGACAAACTGGAACGTGTCCAGAGGAGGGCAACCAAAATGGTCAAAGGCCTGGAAACGATGCCTTATGAGGAACGGCTAAGGGAGCTGGGCATGTTTAGCCTGGAGAAGAGGAGGTTAAGGGGTGATATGATAGCCATGTTCAAATATATAAAAGGATGTCATATAGAGGAGGGAGAAAGGTTGATTTCTGCTGCTCCAGAGAAGCGGACACGGAGCAATGGATCCAAACTACAAGAAAGAAGATTCCACCTAAACATTAGGAAGAACTTCCTGACAGTAAGAGCTGTTCGACAGTGGAATTTGCTGCCAAGGAGTGTGGTGGAGTCTCCTACTTTGGAGGTCTTTAAGCAGAGGCTTGACAACCATATGTCAGGAGTGCTCTGATGATGTTTCCTGCTTGGCAGGGGGTTGGACTCGATGGCCCTTGTGGTCTCTTCCAACTCTATGATTCTATGATTCTAAGTTTGTAGAGTTTATAATGTGTTTTTGTTTTTGTTTTAGCCTTTTTAAGTATTGACCCACATTTGTAGAAAGTCTATGTGGCAAATACAATTTCCCTTTGTGCAAACAGGTAAGAAGGCTTCCATAATCTGGATCAGAATGTCGTTCTGTGTTTTCTCAGGCTGTTGATACATCACAGATTACTTATACTGCCATGTAGAGGCAAGCAGGTTGGCTTGCAATTTTTGTGGGGTTATTTGTGAGGCTTTATCAAGACATACAGTGGTTTGTGTCCAGTGTATTGAAGAAATTTCCTTCTTCCTCATGTTCTGTCTTGCACACCAAGATTTAGCAAGAGTATTTTGCTGACTGGCTCACTTTTGTGCCATGGAACCAGGGTGTTTATAAAGTATTCCATTGCTTGACTCACAACTAGGAATCTGCCCTTCCTAGAAATTTATTGGAGCTTAAACTGAGGATTTTTTCAGAAATATTAAGTGTTCATTATTAGGTCCGATATTTGATAGCTGTGGATAAGTAGTGCAGAGCTTATTTGCATGTATTTTCTTTCTGTTAGAAAACCCAATTACAAGTTGAATCGACTGTGAATTAAGTTTGGCTACCCATTGAGATTTGTAGTCGGTCATGCTAAAAATGTGAATGAACAACTAAGCACCTGTTTTTATGTGAAGGGAATGGTTAGGTTGAAAATGGGGATTAGCTGTGCTCACATTATGGCCTTCAGTAGTAGCATAAATGTTCTCTGAGGGTTCTGTAGGAAGTTTTGTTGTTTAAAAACTCCGGTTGAAAGTGGAAGCGATAGCATTGAAGAGCAACTGTTTGGTTGGTTAACAAGACTGTTTGTAATAAATACTTTTCACCCATGGTTTTGTTTTTGTATTAAACAAATATGTTTATTTTTATAATTTTGTATTTACAGGTGAGTCCCCACTTACATGGGGTTCTGTTCAGTGGCCCCATGCACATAAGTGAAATCACATAAAGTGGGGAGCACCCTCTAAACACCCTCTCCGCCACTCTTTTATCAATCCATACCAAAAATACTGCACACACAAATATCGACAATTAGAATTGATTCTCTGGGAATGGCAGGAGGCTGGAGGAAAAGTGGGAAAGTGGCAGCTGCTGCTGCGCTACCCAGTACATCAGTTGTTGGGCAGAGAGGCTGAGCAAAGTCAACAAAGCCCCACTGCGCTTCAGGGCTTCCTCCACCCTCACTGATGTCCTCTTCAGGCTCCGGGAAGCTTCTCCTCATGAGCCACGAGGACTGTCCAGCTCTCTCTTGCAATTTCAGGGTTTGAAATGAATTACTAAATTACTTCCCAGTGCTGCGTGCATACACAAACGCACGTGTAAGTGGGATGCCTATACAGTGGTGCCCCGCAAGACGAATGCCTCGCAAGACGGAAAACTCGCTAGACGAAAGAGTTTTCCGTTTGGGAGGTGCTTCACAAAACGAATCTCCTATGGGCTTGCTTTGCAAGACGAAAATGTCTTGCGAGTTCCTGCGGGTTTTTTTCCCTTTTCCCTCCCTTTTTCTAAGCCGCTAAGCCGCTTATCAGCTGAGCCGATAAGCTGCTAAAAGCCGCTAAAAGCCGCTAATAGCGCTAATCCGCTAATCTGTCAATGGGCTTGCTTTGCAAGACGAAAAAACCGCTAGACGAAGAGAATCACAGAACGGATTCTTTTCGTCTTGCAAGGCACCACTGTATTGTTAAGTTAGTTGTATCTGTTGATTTGGGGCTTTCTTTTTCCCTAAATGCAATACATAAATTCAGAGATTTCTGTGCTTAAGATACTGAAGTTACGTGTGTTTCCTCAAATACCTTTTGCGTGTTAACGTTCCCAAACTGCCCTTGAAATAATTCACAATAGACACAGAATTATGGTTTAAGGTTTTTGGCATAATTTTGGTTGCTTAGGCATTGGTTCCTGACTAGCTGCACCTGACCAGGGCAGCACTGATGCCTGGACTCCGGCAGACGTCAGTAAGGGAAAGCAATCTGAGGGAGGACTGAGCTGTACAGCAGTCTCTAACCTCACCCCAAATGCTCCCAGGGGCTCTGGCATGGCCCTAGCACCTTGACAGGGGTTCGGGCAAGAGCAAAGCAAGCCCCTGGATTCCTTTAACAGAATAGCCTTGCAGCAGCAACTTGGAGGGGAAGGCACAGCCAATCACATCCCTCCACCAACCAATTGAACCAATACCTAACCGCCAACCTTACAAAGTTGTGACGATTTGCCTATGCAGTAGGCAAAAACCAAAAGGCACCACCAATCAGTCTATGGCAAAATTCCTATCAGGCCCCTGCTCCAAAGCAGATGACCCCATGACAGGAATAGCAAGGTCAATAAGCCCCTAAATATAGGGAGGGAGGGAGGGAGGGAGGGTGATCCTGTGCATGTAGCGAAAAGAGGAAGCTCAACGACACATGCAGGGATATAAATAGCCCCTCAGTTGCCAATCACGAGCTCCCTGAGTCAAATTCCTTCCCCAGCAACCGAGGGGCGACCAATCGAGAGTTGAGGCCATCCAATCGTACCCGCCCCAGCAACAGCAGGGCAGTTTGGGTGACCTCACCGCAACACGTGCTCTCCGTGATGGAGGACACAATTTGTACTTTCCAGGAGGAGATGCTTAAGCAGTGATACTGATGTAGAAAAGAATGTCCCTATTTTCATCTGAGGAATATTGGAGGGTATGGTATTTTCAAAACTATTCTAGCAGCAATTTTCTAGGGCTGAGAGAAAATCCTCCCCTTGAACATTCATGACTCTGTTGAGACACTCGGGGGGGGGGGGGATGTTGGATAGTTTTGGAGGCATGAATTCTGAAGATAGGAATGCAAAATTCACAACTTGAAGCTCCTTGCTGCTTCTGGCCACTGTGTCTAAATCTCCATAATGATGCTGAGTCGTATTACATGACACAGCATCATTGCAAGAGTCATTGTGGGGGGAAATGGGGCCCTGCACTGGTTGCCTTCAAACATGACCCTTAAAAAAATCCCTTGGAACAATACTACATTTATTTATTTGCACAATTTGTATGCTGCTTATATTTAAATCAACCCTAAGCAGTTTGCATCACTGGCTAAAACATCTTAAACAAACAGCAAATAACATAAAATAAAATACCAGGGAATTCCTTAATTCTAGAAAGCATAATTAACAACTAAATGGAGCATCCTCTTTAGTCTCAAGATAAATGTTACACTTAAAAGATGGCTACAAAAACTCAAGGAGAATCCACAATAAACATCGCAAACAGCTAAACAAGTAAAATATTTCAGATGAAAATCAACTGAAAAGCAGAAATTCAACATTTTTCAAATAACATGAAAGACAATTAGTCAAAAGAAAACTCACTTCCCAACCACCATACATCAATCAATCATTCTAAACCAATCCAATTAAATTCCCAGCCCCCTCCCTGTACATTAAGAAACACAAATTATTCTAGCTACAGCTAGATTTGGGCCTATACATTCACGTAGCATTGCTCCTGTGTCACCTATGGAGATTTAAACTTGGTAGCCAACAACAGTAAGAATATTGGAAAGTGCCAGTGAGTTTTGCACCCCCGCACTCAAAATTGACCCCCCAAAAAAAAAATTGAAAGAGGGAAGATAGTTTAGTCATCCCTCTCACCAGCTAGCCTACTTTTGCCATGTCCTCCAGAACGTTCAGAATTCCAAAAGTTAGACCAATCACAAATATTTACAACTTAACAATTGTTCGGATCCAACCTTTGCCTTTTAACCTAAGGCTGCTGAAGCGCTGATTTTACCATCAGTAAGCTCTTCCCCCTCATCCCTGGCAAAGTTCTGAGAACAGCTTACAGAGAAACTAAATCACCCTCTTGACTGCCAGCAATGGGAAAGGTGCATGCAACCAGATCAAATGGAGAGAGATGTGGAGCATAGTAAACAATAAAACTGCGTGTTTCTACAGCAGCCCAGCCATCTGGAGATGGGTTTTTTAAGATGCTGACAAATATTTCCCTGCAATAAAACTTGTGTGTGTGTGTGTTCTTAAAAAAATAATGCTGTAATTGTGTACTGTAAGTTCCTAGATAAAGGAGGAATTCGGCAGCGCCACAAAACCCAAGGTGTAGCAAGCCCTTTTAGAGAGGGGCTCCAGCTTTTACGTTATGGCCTCCTGGAAGGCCTTCATTTAGATTAATGAAAGGGCTGCTTATTGATTATGTAACAGACATATGAAGTTTAATAATAATATACAAGAGGTAAATGGATTTGCCTTGGAATTTAACTGGCCCATAAATAGAGAGTGGCATCGCCATTAATTCATTAAAGGCCTTGGAGAAGTGCAAGGTATTCCAATTAACATTTTACAAAGTGGCTATAGCGTGTTAGTTATGAACCAGCATTTGTCATTTTCCTTTCGGCAATTAAATGATACCTAATTCCCTCGCCGTGCTGGAGCTGTCTCTTTTGATTGCCTTCAAAATCCCGGAGAAGGGATTGCCTTAGTTAAAGAGGGATCTGTTTGTGTGTGTTGTTTTTATTTGTTAGTTGCCGTAGCTGTTGCTTTAAATGAAATTTAAAAACCACTTCCCGGCATGCAGGAGTGTGCTCAGCCAACGGTGGAATTAAATATCTGTTAGTTTGCTACATCTTCCTTAACCAGGGCCTTGTACCAGATGACTTGGGTATTTATTTAACAAACAGCGCTGACTTTGTAGATCTAAATTAGAGGCTTATTTGAAATACTCAAAGTGCACCCATTACTGTTTGCCCTCAGTGAAAATCCAAGTCCTGGTTACATCCCCGCTTGCTAGGATTAGAACTGTCACAATATTTATTTAACAGGATGAGGCATGCTAAGCCATGCTGCAAACAGTACAGTGCCTGTACGAAGATGAACCTACTGTTTTTTAAAGTGTTTCTTCTTTTGCCCTACGTGATCTTTCTCCCCTCCCCGCCCCACGTTAAACCATTTATTTATTTATTTAAAATTATAAACCACGCCTTCAACCAAAAATGGCTTTCAAGGCAGGGAACAGAAAAATTTAAAACCTTCAGTACACTATTCAATCAACGGAACATGTTAAATGACACTATATTGAACTTGGTGGGAATAGAGCCAGTCAACAATTTAATGTGGCTGGGTGATCAGGGGTTGGTTTACTTGGCACTGAAAGAAATATAAAGTGCCAAGCACACATCCTTCAGGAGGAAAGTCCAGCACTAGAGCAGCACCACACAGAAGGCCCTCTCATTCACATCCACAATGCACTTCTCCAGGGTGTAGTGGTTAAGAGACGTGGACTCGTAATCTGGTGAACCGGGTTCGTGTCTCCGCTCCTCCACATGCGGCTGCTGGGTGACCTTGGGCTAGTCACACTTCTCTGAAGTCTCTCAGCCCCACTCACCTCACAGAGTGTTTGTTGTGGGGGAGGAAGGGAAAGGAGAATGCTAGCCGCTTTGAGACTCCTTCGGGTAGTGATAAAGCGGGATATCAAATCCAAATTCTTCTTCTTCCAGTACATGAAACAAGGTGTGGTTCTGTTCTATTCATTCTGCTTCCATCACTATGGCCCTCCTAGTCCTCATTTACACAAGCCATAATTCCAGGCGGAACACCCAACCATTTGTTTTCACAATATTGATAAAGACGGTTATCAAAGCAGTTAGTAATGTTTTCCCCAATATTTATTTTAGCCGTCTCTTAAAATTTGTTGGCCAGGAGGAAACATAAAAATGTTGCATGCAAGGAAGACTTACAGGCAATAGAGGCAGCTTTAGTTATAATTAATGGCTATCTCAGGAACACTTTTAGCCTTATATAAACTAGTTTTGCACTGTGTCCTACAGCTGGAAATCAAAAGCAGCTCACCCAGCAGGGCAGAGCTGCTGTGTTAGCTTCCTGGAAGTGATGTCACAGAGGGGGAGGAATGAGGCAGCAGCAAGCCTGAGGCTGCTCATAGAGTCAATTTGATGCATGCATACAACTCTGACCTCACCCTTCCGGTAAGAGGCACCAACCGCACCCCCACCATGAGCTACATCTGACAGAAATATAATAAACCGACTCTGGCCCTTCCCTCCCCACCACCACCCATGAAATGCTCCTTACCTTACTGGCATTGTTTTGCCTTTCTTCAGGATTCTTCAGATGATCAACTGGATAAGAGACCTTCAAATTTGCATTGAATTTTGCATTTTGGAATACTCTGATGACAAATTAGATCTTTGCTGAACCTGCCCACAGAAGTCTAGTCCTATGGCACTCTTCGAAACACCTTATGAGCCTTGCCTTTGGAAGAATCTTCATATTTGTTTTTGTTTTTAGATGAAATGATATTTTACTTGTTTGTTGTTGTTTTATTTTATTTTATGTACTATTACATGATTTTAGCTTAGCTGATATCTAAGTGGAATTAGAAGGTCAAATTAACATTCTAAGTTAAACTAATTTATTAGAGAGAGAGAGAGAGAGAGAGAGAGAGAGAGAGAGAGAGAGAGTATGCGTATGTGTGAAGTTAAATCTGTAATGACATTAATGAATTTTAAAAAAAAAAATCATCAAAAAAAAACAACAGATGAAATGATATTGGCAAGTGTGCTTATGCTTGTATGGCTCTTACTTGCCTCCTAATCGGAACAGATGTATATTGGCTTTTTGTTTGTTAAACTGGGGATCCAATTAAAGTGAATGCATACCCAGCCAGTTCTTGGCTAATGCACCAATATTAATTGGGTCTTCTAACCAGGGTTCATAGTTGCTCATTAGCAACCCAGTGAGACAGAGAGTAAAACATAACCAGCAATAAAGACCACAGACTCAAGATCGCAACTAAAATCAATCAATCTGGTGATTTACACAAAATGCTTCATTTAAAGGATATTATTATCTTCAAAGTGAAGTTGGTATTAAGAAAGGTGAAGAAAATAAAGCAACGTAAAGCAGCAAAATAGTACTTTTAGAAAAGAAAATGCACTATAGTAGCATTGGCAGAATTCTCAAGCATAACTTACTGAGTTAGAGAAGCAGCCAGCAGCAATTCTATTTTAGATGACTGCAACCTCTGGGAGCTGGTGAGCAGAACTTGTAAACAAGGGTGTTTGCGAGGACATTTGAGGGGGAAGCCTGGAATGCTATCTCACAGTGCATGCAGGATCAAGAGACAGTGGTGATGAGGGAGCTACTGCAGTGATCGGCAACACCTGTGCCATGTTTGTCTACCTGCCTGAAAATGTGCAAAACTACACCTGAAGCAAGTGCAAGCTAGTAGCCTTGCTGGAAGAGAAAGTACAGCAACTTGAGGCCCGCCTATCCACACATTGAGTTATCAGGCAAGATTCCACTGTCCTGGAACAGTGACACAGGTGGGTGCCCCTAGGGAGGAGGAAAATTGCCCGTTGCAGGATTGAGTGCTAAAGAGCCGGTTTTCACAGGGAAAGCTCTGGAGCCAAAAAGCCACAAATGCTCAGACACAGAGCTTTTAAGTGTGGACCTGTGCCTGGAAAGAGTGGGTCTAAAGGTAAGTGTGGATGAACCCATAATGTGTGGGCTGTTATACTTGGTTTCACTGACTGCTGTGCAAGACCTAAGCATCTTGGATGATGATAAGATCAGAAGGAAATACCATGCCACCAGCATAATTAGATATCGAGTAAAGCGAAGAAGCCAGCAAAGATCTAAATAAATGCGAGATCATTAACACTACTGAACAATTTTTGAAACCATGTGCTGGACTGTGTCGAGATGCACATGCCCTGTGTGGAAGACTAATGAAGAAGCAGGGCACCAGTTACACCCCTGACAGGTTAAGGTTGCCTGAGATGCAGATATACCTAAAGGGACAACTCGGAGCCTGAAGACCAACAGCAGCTGAGTTTGTAGGACCTGCTTACTATTCTACTGTTACATCAAATGAAGTTGGCAATGCTCTGACAGTGCTGTTGCTCAGAGACTCTGAAATGTCCTGCCTGAAGAGGTAAATAAATTTTCACCCCTTAACAATGGCTATTTATTTATTTATTTACTAACTAAAGTTCAGCAGGCTTTTAAAATTTCACTTAGCATTTAATGGATTCCATGTTCTATTCGGTTAATTGGTCACTTTTTTATCTAGTCTGAATGATGTATTTTTGTTTTGTCATTACCCCCTTTGAGCCTCTCGGAGAGCAGTTTATGGCTATCTTTAACAAGCAAATGTTTTACAGAAAAGCTGCATGCCTTGGAAGTATATTGGTTAAGAGAAATTTGCTAGAGCATTTGATTACATCCCAGAAGAGCATGGATTCAGGCCATACTTAGCTCTAGTTCTCCCAAACAGCTAATATGGTAGCAAACCTTGTATCTGTACTATAGTTTTAATTGCAGCCTCACTTGAGTTGGTGCTCCTCCATCTCCTTCCTCCAAAAATCCCCGTTGATAAATAACTAAATAGCAGAGCGAAGGACTCCATACAGTGGTGCCTCGCAAGACGAAATTAATTCGTTCCGCAAGTTTTTTCTTCTTGCGAGTTTTTCGTCTTGCGAAGCACGGTTTCCCATAGGAATGCATTGGAAATCAATCAATGCGTTCCTATGGACACCGTCCAGAGACAGAGGGGAATGGCCGCGCGCCTTCCCCTCTGTCCCCTCTTTTGAAGCAAGGGGCGGAGGGGAGAAGATCGCTTCTCCCCGTTGCCGCCCCTTGGTTCAAAAGGGGTCCGGGGACAGAGGGGAATGGCCGCGCGCCTTCCCCTCTGTCCCCGGAGATTGCGGGGCAAGCTTCGTTTTGCGAAGCAAGCCCATAGGGAAATTCGTCTTGTGAGGCAACTCGAAAACGAAAAAACCTTTCATCTTGCGAGTTTTTCGTCTCGCGAGGCGTTCATCTTGCGGGGCACCACTGTACAAGCCTCCACCTTGATGTGCTAATTTTCTGTGCAAAGGGACATT
This sequence comes from Podarcis bocagei, assembly GCF_964188305.1. Classification (NCBI taxonomy): domain Eukaryota; kingdom Metazoa; phylum Chordata; class Lepidosauria; order Squamata; family Lacertidae; genus Podarcis; species Podarcis bocagei. The sequence goes on from NC_138126.1 coordinate 45,336,480, forward strand.
TTCACATTGCATCATGTGAACCACACACATGCAGTCTGCTTCACCTTTTGCTGGTAATAATGAGGCATATAACTGCCTTCAGTCTGCCCAGCTATGAATGAGAAGAACTGAGCATTGTAGGGGAAAGTCAAAGGACCTTGAACACGGTGCTGACAACATTGGCCACAGTAAGAAGGAGTTCGTTATTCAACTGCTATCACTTCCAGCTGTTTCAATGTTCAGTGGCAAATACACTATCCATAGCAAAGTGGTAGATCTTTTTTGAAAAACAAACAAACACCTTATATTTTAATACAGTGGTACCTCGAGTTACAAATGCCTCAGGTTACAAACACTTCAGGTTACAAACTCCAGTAACCTGGAAGAGTTACCTCAAGTTGAGAACTTTGCCCCAGGATGAGAATGGAAATCATGTGCCAGCTGCACAGCGGCAGTGGGAGGCCCCATTAGCTAAAGTGGTACCTCAGGCTAAGAATAGTTTCAGGTTAAGAACGGACCTCCGGAACAAATTAAGTTCGTAACTAGAGGTACCACGGTATAGGCACAAACATGAAGAATGCCAATATAGCAAGTCCAGGTAGCATGCAGTTTTTCTACCAGCGATACCACCCACAGAACACAGAAATATAGGAAGAGGCTGCTGGATCAGGCCACTGTCCCATCTAGTCCAGCACCCTTTACTCACTGTAGCCAACCAGATGCCTATGGGAAGCCTGCAAGCAGGATCTGAGTGCAACAGAGCCATCCCCACTGGTGATTCCCAACAACTGGTGTTCAGAGGTAGAGCAGAGGCAGAAAGGGCTCCAAAAACTCCATACATCCCAGAGGCTGAAAGTTCAGACACTCATGCTCCTTAACTGATAAGCTAGGAATGGCTTGGGATGGATGTGTGTGTGCCTAAGAATTCTGTGAAGTAATTGGTTGTCGACCCCTGCTTTTCAGACAGATTAGATTAATTGTTGTCTGCGACTCTTCTGCACAACTGTGGGGTTTTTTGTTTATTTTGCAAGGTTTCCACTGGGTGGCAGCTCTTCCTTCCAAACTAATGTTCACTCTAGGCCTTTCTCTCATATCATGTTGCTTGGGACCTTTCAGCTTCATCAAAGTGCTCCCAAACTTGGTGGCAACTTGCCCTTACGCACCAAACTCTTGTCAACCCTAACCCGGTGACAACCACAGCACAATATCCCATCCACGATAAATGTTTTACTTGTTCTTTTTGCTGTTGTTTTAATGGAGGTCTAACCCAGCCTGAGATCTTCAGATAAAGGATGGGCTAAAATATATATTAAGTAAATAAGGGTGCGAATGCTGTGAGCCCCGGTCCCCAGAAGCAATGGGACTCGATGACTTGCTGTCACTCTGAGAGACAATTGTATGGGGGGAAACATGGCTGCCCCCATGGCTCCACGCAACTCCCCTTGAGTGTGGATGGCATACCACCAAGTCCTATCACGCCTGGGGGAACTTGTTCATGGTTTTCAATGTGTTCAGTGACAGAAGCCCCACACCAGATACCCACTCACTTAGGCAGTTGCTTATTTACTTCTTGTAAAAAAACTGAGGAAGCAGTCCTCAGAACACCTCAAAAATTGACATCTGTAAAGTAGCTAGTCATCCGACAATACAGTAGACCCTCAGGTTACATTACTCTCAAGCAACGTAAACTTCGGGTTGCAAAAGCGGCAAACCTGGAAGTATTTTTTCTGGGTTTTGCTGCTTGCCCATGCGCAGAAGCGCTCTGCATGCATGCGCAGAAGCAGCGCCTCTGGATATGGATTTTTCAGGGTGCGCAGGGACCCCCAGAATGAATTAAATTCATATCCAGTGGGTCTACTGTATGTGAATTCTTAAGCCCCCGCTCCGATCTACCTATTTGTTTGGAAGGACTGGATCAGTTCATTTAGGCAAAACAGGTTCCTTGGATTCCTGTCCTATCCCTAGGTTTTAAAGGAATTTGCCTACAATATCTTCCCCACTTGTTAGACTGAAAGTTAAGCTACCCCTTGTTGTCCGTGAATAGTTCACAAGGTTCTTCAAGATTTGGGTTTGGTGGAGGGGGGAGAGTAAAACCAAGGCTCTTTTCTTTTTATTTGTTTTTCTTAGAGTTGGGCTGGATGGAGGAGAACCTTGCCTGTAAGTCTTGGACCCACCCACTCCAGTTTTGGGTGTCCCAGGAGCTTCATCTTATTGGTAGAAGCCTATCAGAATTCTTTTCTGAGGAACCCTTACTAATCTGTCCATTGTGAAAGTCTTCTCTCCCCTTTCCCATTTATCACAAGGATATAATGAAGTGGCTGTTGAATAGCCTTTCCTTTCAACGTACAGGGTGCATAGGGCCTCACACACAGTGTGGGACAGTCTGAATTTAGTCTGTACAAAAGTGTGGACAATCTTTGATGCCTGTGGTGGATCCTGAGGAGTCATGATTTTAACCGCTGAGTGGAACTGGCAGTTCAGTAAATGTATAGTATAAAGAGCACATCAAATCCAGTTTCTTCCCAGAAATCTTGGTCCTGGTGCTTGTATGAGAAATAGTTCAGCTCCAGGGCTGAATTCCCAAAATGACACACACATATATAACTGTTGATCTTCGGCAAAGCTGCTAGAAAAGAAAACCCACTAAAATGAGCCCTGCATACATAGTGCATTGAAATAGAGTTTGGACAGGGACTGCAGCCAGGAGAAGATTAGAGGCTGTAAATACATCTGCAGAAAAGGGCTCCAAGAGTTGCTAGCAACTCACTGCAGTGTGGCCATTTATGTTCCACCATATATTCTGATCTGTTCCTTCACCATAGGGAGAGCTCCATGCACCAGTATCACAGGCTGAAAGAGAATTTTTTCTATTCCTTTTTAATGTTTCTGCAGCTTTGGGGAGCCAGCGTGTTTTTTTCCAGGGCTACCCAAAAGAGCTGGAATACCTATTAATATATTCCTCTAATCTTGTGCTAAGTCTGCTGCATCGAAGATAATGCTACCGTGTGCATCTTCATCAACAATGCCATATCCCTTATACCAATTTTATTTTGCTTTGCCTGGAAGACGAAGGCAATTTATAAGTTTCGCTGCCGGACTGAGATCAGAAGAAATGAATGAAACTTTAAAAAATAGGGGACCCTGGAAGCTGAAGAGGGGAAGCAGTGCACACCCAAAACAGCCGTGGGCTCCAACAACACACCTGTGGTTCTGGGTAAACTGCTGCTTCTACTCCAGCCAACAAAAGAAAAGGGTGCATGTGTGTGACAACCAGTGCTCTTTTTCTGGGGGGACGCAGGGGTACACATACCCCTAAACATGTTGTGAATCTTTGTACTTTTGTCCATTTACTGTATTTATTTTTCCTGATTTGAACTATAAAATGGTGATTTTCTTGAGTCAAAACAAGAGTACCCCTAAACATTTTTTAAAGAAAAAAAAGCACTGGTGACAACTGAAATGAGAGATACACACACACACACACACACACACACACACACACACACACACACACACACACTGTAGCACCTTAGAGCACCTTAGAGATCAACTAAGTTTGTTCTTGGTATGAGCTTTCGTGTGCATGCACACTTCTTCAGATACGAAATGGTATGTGAAGAAGGGTGCATGCAGACAAAAGCTCATACCAAGAACAAACTTAGTTGGTCTTTAAGGTGCTACTGTACATTTTTTTTCTTTTATATATATATTTCTACTGTGTCAGACCAACACGGCTACCTACCTGAGCAGAGCTATAAGGAGACAGAAGACCATAATAAAAGGGCCTGTCATAGCTTGGATGTTGCCCCCTCCCCAAAGAATACCACAGTGTTAGTGAAAGGGGTAGTATTATATTCATCTACTATTTCCTTGCTGTTCTATTTGTCTTTTGTCCTCTTTAGGTGTGAGCCTTTGGGACTGGGAACTATATACTTTCTTGACAATTGCAATTGTTACTTGTTCTTATCCTTTGCATTATGGCAGGCTGTGGTCAGATATAAATTACAGTGCAACTAGAGTGCTCACTGTCACAGTCTGAAATAAAGAATAATAGAATTATAGAGTTGGAAGGGATGCCAAAGGTCATCTTGTCCAACCCCCTGCAGTGCAGCTAAAACATTCATGGTGCATGGCCATCCAACCTCTGCTTAAAAGTGTCTGCAATTGGCATCTAGTTCTGGCAGGATTTTTTTTAAAAAAGAAGACTAAGAAGAAGATTTTTTAAATAAATTTAAAAACAAATAAATTTAAAGATTCCCTGAATGCATGAAACCCCCAAAGATGGCATTTTGTAAATGCGATCCACTATAGAAGGACTCCTTTGCTGGAAAATATCATCAATTTATGTGGGAAAAGCAAAAAGTTGCAGACTTTTTTTGATTCCCCTTTATAGTCAATGAGGGTGAAGCAGGGCTTCAGATTTAACTGTCAGATTTGGGCCCAAATAATGAATTGAATTAGAAATAAACAACTACCTGATTTTTAGAAGGTGTCTGAAGGCAGCCCTGTTTAGGGAAGTTTTTAATGTCTGATTTTTATCGTGTTTTTAATATTCTCTTGGGAGCCACCCAGAGTGGCAGGGGAAACCCAGACAGATGGATGGGGTATAAATAATAAATTATTATTTTATGATGATGATGATGATTACACTGAGTGCATCTGAAACTTATCAGCATGCTTCCAAGCTCTACAGATACAGGTACAGAGTGAATTTTGTTTTTTTGTTTTTTAAATTTCTTTTTATTGAATTTCACTTAAATAACCAAAAGAAAAAACAAAACAACAGTTACAGAAAAAAGAAAAGTAAAGAAAAAAAGAGAAAAAAATATCCATATCCATACATAACACAAAAACAGCATCAATTTCCGTTACAGTTCCTTGTCTTACTCCTTGAATCTTTATATCTTTAGATATTTAGATCTTTCCTCTACACACCTATTGACCTCTTTCCCTCCCGATTTCGGGCTTCTTGATAAAAATTCTTTCTTTTTTCTGCAGCTAAGAGTTGTTAATGGTTTGCACATCATAAGATTTATATCAGACCTGCTGTAGTTTTTAAGTTTCTATAGTTTCCTTCAATATATACCATGAATTTATTCCAATCGCTAATAAACTTTGTATTTTTATGGTTTCTAATTTTTTGAGTCATTTTTGCTAATTCAACATATTCAAATAATCTTGTTTGCCAATCTCTGACCGTTGGGGTATTTGGACATTTCCAATTTTGTGCAATTAATATTCTAGCCACTACTGTCGAATATTGGAATAGTGTTTTATCTTCTTTTTTAATTTCGTCCCCAATTATTCCTAATAGGAAGGCCTCTGGTCTTTTAGGGAAAGTGTATTTAAATATTTTTTTTAACTTGTTATAAATCAGATCCCAAAATTTCTTCATTTCCTCGCAAGTCCACCACATATGGTGGAAATTGCCTTCTTTAATTTTACACTTCCAGCAGGCCTTATTTCCTGTTTTATACATTTGTCCTAGTTTTGCTGGTGTGATGTACCACCTATACATCATCTTTTCTGAATTTTCTCTAAGCGTGACGCATGCCGTGAATTTCATTCCACAACTCCATAATTTCAACCACTTTTCATATTCTATATTGTATCCCAAGTCCATTGCCCATTTTGTCATAACCTCCTTTATTTCTTCATCTTTAGTATCCCATTCCAATAATATATCATACATTTTGGATAATAACTTGGTTTTGCCTTCAATTATTTCTATCTGAAATTTAGATTTTTTTCTCATTTATCCCAACTTTTTTGTCTTCCATCCATATTGTGTTTATTTGATGATACTGCAGCCAGCCTGTTAATTTGTCTTTCAGATCTTCATATGTTCTCAATTTCCAGCCACTTTCTGATCTTATCAGTAGGTCTTCGTAGGTCAATCTTTCTCCTTCCATATTTGCTTTTTTGGTTGTTAAAATGTCAATTGGTGATAACCACCAGGGCGTCTTCCATTCTAAAAGTTTTTTATTTTTCTCCCAAACCTCATATAGTGGCCCTCTAATAATATGGCTTTAAAACCCTTTATGTACCGTATTTTCCCCTCTATAACACGCAGATTTTTTTCTCCTAAAAAGGAAGGGGAAATGTCTGTGCGTGTTATTGAGCGAATGTGTGGTCCCTGGAGCCGAAAAATCAGGCAAAAATCAAATCGCGCTTCACGGAGAAGGGAAACCTGAAAAGAGGAAGCGGCTGCTTTCCTGCATTCTGCCTCAGGGTCTTACTGCCCACCCTCCTCTGTTTCGTTGCTGTGTTTGTTGAAACGGAACAAAGAGCAGGGAAAGCCCCTCCCCTCCAGGCAAGAAGAGGGGAAAGCAGAGTGTCGTTCCTTCTAATTCCTCTCTGTACTCCAGTGCTGCTGGGGGAGAGGGAGAGAGGGGGGGAGGGAGAGAGAGGGGGCGGGAGGGAGAGAGAGGGGGGGAGAGGGGGAGAGAGAGAGAGAGAGAGAGAGAGAGAGAGAGAGAGAGAGAGATGGCTGGCTTGGGTGGGGAGAAACTTTTGCCTTTCTTTCCTCCCTCCCGTTAAATCCCTCTCCTGCATTCTTAGCCAGCTGCTTCTCTGCACACCCCTCTCAAGTCCCTTCTTTGTTTTTCCTTCGCTCCCCACTTAAAACGTGGTTACAAAGCATAGATCCATATGGATCCTCAGGATCTTTGCATTGGGTCACCCCAAATTCACCATCAGATCACATAGCATGTCCATGGCTACAGCCTGCACCAAAAAAATCACGCACCCACTGTTGCCTGGGGCTGCAATGGTGCAAAAACGTGGTTACAAAGCATGGCTCCACAGGAATTCTCAGGATTTTTGCATTGGGTCACCCCAAATTCACCATCAGATCACATGTCTGTGGCCACAGCATGAAGCACAAAAATGATACATCCACTGTTTCATTCAGAATGTTTTTTCCCTTGTTTTCCTCCTCTAAAAACGATGTGCATGTTATGGTCAGGTGCGTGTTATAGAGCGAAAAATACGGTACCTTTTCTTTATTTAGCCACAGGTAGGCGTGCCAACCGAACCTATTGTTGAAACCTTCTAGGTCTAACAGATCGGTGTTTTCCAAATTGATCCAATCTTTTATCCAACAAAGGCAGGAGGCCTCGAAGTATAATTTCAGATTTGGCACCGAGAATCCCCCTCTTTCTTTTCGATCTGTAAGTAATTTGAATCTAATTCTCGGTCTTTTCCCTTGCCATATAAGGTACAGAGTGAATTTTGTAATCACTGCCCATCCCTAGGGTTGCCATATTTCAAACAGTGGAAATCCAGACAGAAAAAGTTCTATAGCTTTGTTTAGTTTGCTTTTTGAGCTATTTTTATGGAAGATGAGCAAAAACAGCACTGACAACTTGGGCTGCCATACGTCCGGATTTTCACAGATACTTGCCCAAATTCTGCCCAGACACTGCTGCCGACTGCGCTTTCCGGATGGGCATTCCCACCCCTAGTATATGTACTGATATCTTCCTATACACATAGAAATGCAAGGTGTCATCACAGCAGGCAGACTCAAGCAAGCTGTTTCATCAAGTGAGGGCAGGCACTGCAAAGAGCCTCCTTCCCTCCATTAAACAAGCCTCATGCCTTGTTTAACAGAGGGGGAGGTCCTTCATCAAGGTGCTTTTTGGAGCACCTAACCCCCTCCATTAAACGCGCCTGTAACATTATGGAGGGGAAGAGGTGCTTTACACAGCGGCTACTGTGCTGTTTGTATGATGGCTCCCCCATCCTTTAGGAGGCTGTGGGGCTTGGGGTAAGCTGGAGTGGGATAGGTGAGAGGGTGGGTGAGGTGTAGAGGGAGAAGTGTAGGGGAAGGACAACAGTATACCTGAAGGAGCGTCTCCACCCCCATCGTTCTGCCCGGACACTGAGGTCCAGCTCCGAGGGCCTTCTGGTGGTTCCCTCACTGCGAGAACCAAAGCTACAGGGAACCAGGCAGAGGGCCTTCTCAGTAGAGGCACCCACCCTGTGGAATGCCCTCCCATCAGATGTCAAAGAGATAAACAACTACCTGACATTCAGAAGACATCTTAAGGCAGCCCTGTTCAGGGAAGTTTTTAATGTGTGACATCTTAGTGTATTTTTGGTCTTTGTGGAAGCCACCCAGAGTGGCTGGGGAAACCCAGCCAGATGGGCGGGGTATAAATTATTATTATTATTACAGGGTAAGCCAGCTGAGCAAGATGCCCCTACTAAATATGTCTATAGGTAGGCATCCATCAAAAACAACCAACAGTAAATACAGTTCAAAATACAAAATAAGATTTGTAATAAAAGAACAATTGCAATCCGTCATAAAACAGCAAGTCATAAAACAGCAGCACATAAAAACAAACAAATGTGAATCTCATAAAACAGCAGCTCAGTCACTCTCATCATCATCCCAAACCTGGCAGAATAAATGAGGCTTTATTATCCTCCTATATTTCAGTAGCTAAATACCAGCAGTTTTGAAAGGTAACAGGGGCAGGGGATGAAATCCAGGAAATATGGCACATCCATGACCTGTATTCAGTTTAATATAGTTTTGTGTTGGCAGCTCTAGCACAACTCTTATTAAAATGGATGGAGATAGGTAGACCCAAAACCTTGGGGTCCTTTCCAACCCTGCAATTCTGTGATCCTGTGACATGCCTAAGTGGGAGGTGGCCTCTAAGTCAGAGATAGAGCATATGCTCATGTCAGAGCTGAGAAAGGCCTCTACCTGAGACCTCAGACTAGCAGACAATTTTGAGCTAAGCAGGCTGAAGGTGCAAGGTAGTTTTGCTACGTCCAAGTGCCTGCAGGATTGCAGGCTTAGCTTTGTTCAGGCAGAGCCCAGTTTACTATCTTGCCTCTGCATCCTTATCAGAGTCGCCACCAGGGCGAGGAGGATGGATTTTATACGTGTGGCCATGTGTGGCCCGGCGTAATTGCTCTTTACTTGTGCCGCACATCCAAAACCTCGAGTCAAAGCGTTTTGCCTTGATTTGCACAGAGAAGCCTGATGTATGCAAATCCCTCTTGTGCTTCCCTGGACCTTTTAGTATTATTCATTCCCCCCCCCACCCTACCCTCCCTCTGCCACCGCCCACCCCTTCCATCAATTCCAGATTTCAAAATAAAAAGCTGGCTGGCTGCATAGTGATCTCTCATGTGTGCAGCTTCCCTTTGTGGCAAATTGGAACTGCTGATGCAAACCTGCTCAGATTTATTTATTTAGAAGAATGGAATGAATTGAACAAAACAAAAACCCCAAAATCTAAGCCTCCAACCACAGGCCCAGAGGTTTTTTCTGCTGGCGGGGGCACTGAATCTCAAAGACAGCTGGCTTACATTACTCAAATCTCTTCTGTCTTTACATGGTTGCCTCTCCTTTCCTATTTAAAAACAACAGGCAGGAGTTTGAAACTGCTTTTCAAAACAAAAAAAAACCTGCAGACCAAAATATGGTGGCTTTTTATTAAAAAAAAACTCACCCTCATCCAGGATCTAACTCTTGCCATTTATAGTTGGTGTTTAAAAACATGAACATAGCTATTTATAAAAATTAGCAACCCTGAGCTCAGGTGGCAACATTATTGCGGCTTTGCTAATTAAATCACAATAAACTTAGTTTGCAGCAGCATTTGATACAGAACTGACACAGTGTTATTGGAGATTTCATTGGCTGCCAACCATTTCCCCCCAGTTGGAAATCAGCTGAGAGGGCAGCAGAAACATCAGAACTTTGGCTGCAACAACAGTCCTGTTGCACAAAAGGCTGAACAACCTGTCATCATTTGAAAGCAGTTCAGTAAATACATATACCAGCGTACTCCTATTGATAAGGCTTCAATAGGGCTGCCTCAGTGTAAAGATCAGTATCAACAGCTTGATATTGTCCAACTTTCTTCCTGCAGAGAGGCAAGGAGATCTACACATAAGTTGCGTACACGTCAGCCAAAATAACAGAATGCTATCAGAATAATTTCTATGAATCAACCACCTCAGATATGAATCCCTAAGCCATGTACTAGAAGCAATGGTGATTTTCTCGTTGAGTACACCATAATTAGAAAGCAGAAGGAAACAGAGTAGACCAATTGTTCCCAAACTTTCCCCCCACTGACCATTTGAAAATCCTGTGGATCTTAGTGGACAACTTAATGATTTTTCTGCCTTTTGTAGCACTATGCTACATGATTTTAAATTGGATTTTTATTTCTTTTATCTATGACATTGTATTGTGATGTGCATTTCTTCAAATCCCAGGTCTAATACAATAAAATTAAATATAAGAAATAAGAGAAGCAACTGAAATACAAATTAAAAATCAATATGGATATTTAATGCTGCCATGTCACAGACCCACTCGTGACCAGTGGGTGATCCAAGTTTGGGAACTCCGGGAACAGACTGGCAGTTAGTTCTCAACAAACAGCAAAAATTAAAATTAAATTCAATTCATTTCTAGACTGCTTTATATTTTTCAGAACAAAAATCCAAGTGGTTTACAACACATTAAAATTTTGAGTCTTTGAGCGCTTTCAACTGAATGCATTTAGAAGCCACTGGGTGATAAGAAATCCTGGTAACGTAGGGTTCTGAACTGGGTGGAGACTTCTACAAGCATCCAGGCCAGCACCCTTAGGCCACATTTATACCATACATTTAACACACAATGATACTACTGTAAACAGGCATGACCTCCCCCAAAGAATTATTGGAGCTGAGAGTTGTTAGGAGACACCAATTCCCCTCACAGAGCGATGATTCTTAGAGTGGTCGAACAATCAATCCCTCCTCACTGGGAACTCTAAAATACACAATAAAGGAATCTGATCAATCCATGATTGCAATTTACAATAAAACAAGCCTGTTTAAAAGCTCGATTGCTTTGAGTAATTAAAAGGATTAGATCAGGAAGTTCGAGCTCAGAATGAATGTTTGCCCAAACAGCGCTATTGACCTGGCAGAGTGTCAATAATGCCGGAGCCTCTTGTATTTCAGCAGGGAGGGCATTCCACAACTCTGGTGCCACCAGTGAAAAAGCCCTTCTTCATCTGACTGGCTTACCACTATGGGAACAAGACTTTGGCTTGCATGAGTATTTGAACTGGGACATAGAAGTGAAAGGCACAAATTCTACAACAGATCACTATGAGACTCATCCCTAGGAATACCAGTTGTGAGCTATTTTGGGGGGTGCCATGTATCTGAGATAGTTGAATGGAATACCATCACCCTCCTCCATTGTGCTTGAAATGCTGCACTGGAACCACTGTTTAGTTGCACTAAAGTGAAGAACTCCAATTTCAGGATAGCCTCTTCAGTCTTCCCCTCCATGCAGCAAGTGTTTCTGAACGACATGCCTGTGGATAGATTGAAAATACACTTAATGATGGGCTATGAGCATTTCATTACATAGAGTGCAGAAGATGGGCACTGAGGCTTCAACGCTCTTCTCCTGCAGACTTCCTCCCTCCCTGCTCTATATAAAGAATATGAGTGCCATTAAAAATGAAAGCGGGAGAAATCCCTTTATTCCTCTGCCCTAGCCACAATTACAATTTTGACTTCATAAATTGATTTAGGCCGAGAGAGGACTGAGGCACAGAACATAGATATCAGTCTTTGTCAGCTGCAAAGAAGGATGCTTCCTGACATTTACAGAAGAGGGAAACTGAACAGATGACAGAAGAGAAGAACCCTGTATATCTGTTCAGACCCACCACGTGGACAGGAATTTAGGATAAAGTCTGGAGATGTACCCAAACTTCCATGCATTTGAACTTCTTCAGAGAACTTGTGTACATAAGCTAAATGTGCATAGCCTTTCTCTAAGCAGTTTGTTGGCATCCCATAGTTATCAGGGTACAGACTCCATATACAAAGATCAATGCATGGCTCCGCTACCCTCAACCACACATTGATGATTGTTCTGCCAAGTGCAGTAGTTCCTTTGGATTCAGAGATAATAAATACACTAGTCCTTGTCCAATACTAGCCCCTGACATTCCCATGGTTAACCATGAGCTAACCATCAAGCATGGCAGTCGGCCAAAATTGACTGTATGTCGTTCCAAAGTAAGGCAATGCCACCACCTTATATCTATAATCAAAAAATAAGCTCACATTCCATGATACAACATAATCATTTTATACACTCATATTAAATTAACCCTTAAATGGCACAGCCAAAATATCCCACATGACTTTTAAGCAGATTCAAGCCCGCCCCCGCCCCCCAATCCATAAATAAGGCATCAAGGAGATAATTGTTGAATTCCACTGAACTCTTCATAATGACAACATATATTCTGTGTGTTTCCAATTCATGGAAATACAAAGGCTTGACTTTACCCTCAAAGGTGCACTCCTCCATTGTCTCCTGAGACAGATAGATGTCAAAAAATTTGAATACAATGACACAGAGATATATTGCCTGCAATAATAATAATAATAATAATAATAATAATAATAATAATAATTATTATTATTATTATTATTATTATTATTATTATTATTATTATTATTATTAAATTTCTGTGCCACCCTTCATCCAAGGATCACAGGGCAGTTTACAATATAAATAGTGTACAAATACTCAGAAGTAGGGCCTACTGAATTGGGACGCGGGTGGCGTTGTGGGTAAAAGCCTCAGTGCCTAGGACTTGCCGATCGAAAGGTCGGCGGTTCGAATCCCTGTGGCGGTTCGAATCCCCGCGGCGGGGTGCGCTCCCATTGCTAGGTCCCAGCGCCTGCCAACCTAGCAGTTCGAAAGCACCCCCGGGTGCAAGTAGATAAATAGGGACCGCTTACTGGCGGGAAGGTAAACGGCGTTTCCGTGTGCTGCGCTGGCTCGCCAGATGCAGCTTTGTCACGCTGGCCACGTGACCCGGAAGTGTCTCCAGACAGCACTGGCCCCCGGCCTCTTAAGTGAGATGGGCACACAACCCTAGAGTCTGTCAAGACTGGCCCGTACGGGCAGGGGTACCTTAACCTTTTTAATGCTAAGTTAGTATTGGTATACAGTGGATTCAGATGACCAATTTGCTATACAGGGAAATGATAGCAAATTCATCATTTCTTTGAATTCTTTAAATTCAGGGAGGGAACTCTCTTCCATGTGGAAAGAAAGGGCTGTAGCCAACAAAGTCATCCAATTAGTGCTAGGTCTTCTTCCTGCACAATTAGACTTCTCTCCAGCCTCCAATCCGCTCTGGGTTTCTCTCCAACCCTCTGGAGCAGGTCTGAGGAGCGAGGCAGAGGGAGGCGGAGAGGGAGTCCTAGTCTGCAGGCCAAAGTCCTTGTGCTAATGGAACGGCTTCATTGGATACAGCCCCAACTGTGGAAGACGAGAGATAACAATAACTACAGAATAGGGAAGAATCATGGGTTCCAATCATGGGTTTTGAGCAGGAGAACTGAGGAACAAGCTTAACATACTGGTGAGAGGCTAAAAAGTCCCCACTTATGCATAACTAGGCCATTGGTACCCTGACGAATAGGCACCCACACACAACACATACTGCAAGAAGGTACACTCCCCCAAACAAAAACACACATTGCTCCTTAAAGGGAGTAATAAGGAAGAAAACACTAAAATAACAGTTATCTTTGAATGCCTTGACCTCAGATAAATTTAACTGGGGTGGGGTTCTACTTAGGAAGCTTGTTCTGTCAAAGAAAAACTCAATAGCCAGGATGCTGGGATGGTTGAAGTCAGGAAAGTTAAAGATAACCAAGGTGAAAGGAACAGCAATAACAGGAAAAACAAACTTGCAATGGTACTATGTACACAAAGCAGGGACCGCAATACCACTTCATTTCTGTCCACAGTTTCTTTAGCAAAAGAAATCTCTCTTATTTGCTATCGACTGAGGGAGGCTGTAAATTGGAATCCATGGGGGTGGATAAAGAGCTACTTTGCAACATGTTTTGCCAAGCCCAGAATGCAGTGTGGAGCCGAGCCAGAACGGCTGGATATGCGGGGAACTGTCTGAATACATTGGCAAGCAGTTTAAGGAGGAAAAGATTGAACACCAGTAATAATATAAGATGCCCAAAGGGAATGGAGTGATTTGTTGGGATTGATGTAGAATGGAAATTAGCAAGACCCTGAAGTGGATAGCGCTTAAAAAAAAAAAAGATGAGGAAACAGAACGGGCTGGAGATGCATTGCTAAGCTCTATCTGGGTGGAATGCGGATCAGGTTCAAGGATCATGATGATGGTTGCAAAAGTGCACAGTGTCCGTCAACAGGTGGGAAGCAGAGGGCTCAGGGAGGCAAGGGAGAGAAGCTCTGGAGTCTCAGTAACTTCCTCTTGTCACATTTATTTTCCAGGTTGTACAGTATGCACACAGTGACAATCATCACCTCATTTTCACCCGGGGAGGCATGTTTGTGAAGCGGCGTCCATGTTAAAGACTCAAAAGCTACAACATCAGAGAAATCACTTGAAAATTTGTGTTGTTCTCTGAAACTTTTGAGCAGGCTTCCTCAACCTCGGCCCTCCAGAAGTTTTTGGCCTACAACTCCCATGATCCCTAGCTAGCAGGACCAGTGGTCAGGGATGATGGGAATTGTAGTCCCAAAACAGCTGGAGGGCCAAGGTTGAGGAAGCCTGCTTTTGAGGGTTGTGGGGTTGTTGTTGTTGTTTGCATTGGGGGCTGTTTAACACACACGTGTGAAAAGGAGGTGGTAAAGTCACTAACCAACTTATTCTATGAGCCAATCAGAGAGTCCTCTCATGAGTTAGGATTCCCAGAAGGCCACCTGCCTCCTCTCCAGCAATGATATATAGGGACACTCGGGGCCACGAAGTGGCAGGTATGTGGGGGAGGGTCTGACGTCCTGGACCCATAACCAGCAGGGGCCCCCAGACTGAGCTCTTTTTCTTTTTCAAAGTAAGTCTCTAGCCCTCCTAGGGGGAAAAAAGTAATGAAGCAAAACAGACAACATTTTGCTTTTTATGAGTACAAAGAAACTAAAAAGCAATTGCTTTATTTACTTTTCGTTTACTCAGAATTTGTAGAAACATGTTACAATAAGATGATTGACTGTATTTTATAATGTTATACTATTGTCTTAAAAAAAGAGTGTGGATTAGTTTGATCTTGTACTTTATTATCTTAATAAAATATGAAAAATCTCCCATTTTCATGTCCTTTAATTTGCCTTCTCTAGCTGGGCTCCATGATTACTGCAGATGGCGACAGCAGTCACGAAATTAAAAGATGCCTGCTTCTTGGGAGAAAAGCAATGACAAACCTAGACAGCATCTTAAAAAGCAGAGACATCACCTTGCCGACAAGGGTCCGTATAGTTAAAGCTATGGTTTTCCCAGTAGTGATGTATGGAAGCGAGAGCTGGACCATAAAGAAGGCTGGTCGCTGAAGAATTGATGCTTTTGAATTATGGTGCTGGAGGAGACTCTTGAGAGTCCCATGGACTGCAAGAAGATCAAACCTCTCCATTCTTAAGGAAATCAGCCCTGAGTGCTCACTGGAAGGACAGATCATGAAGCTGAGGCTCCAATACTTTGGCCACCTCATGAGAAGAGAAGACTCCCTGGAAAAGACCCTGATGTTGGGAAAGATTGAGGGCACAAGGAGAAGGGGATGGCAGAGGACGAGATTGTTGGACAGTGTTCTCTACCAGCATGAGTTTGACCAAACTATGGGAGGCAGTGGAAGACAGGAGTGCCTGGCATGCTCTGGTCCATGGGGTCATAAAGAGTTGGACATGACTAAATGACTAAACAAACAAACAAAACTGTAATGAACTTGGTTTCACCATATAGGACTTTTCAAAATCCTAACCAACCAGTGCTGAAGAGGTGGTGGCAGGTGGTAGCATGAGATTTTTACCCAAATAAGCACAGTGTTCTGTTCTATAAAATTTAAGATAAAAGTATTTGATAGTTCTCATTAATTTGTACATGCTTTTTAAGTTTATAAGGTTATTTTATCTATGAACCAGTTGCTAACAATATTTTGCAAAAATTAAAAACATTGAAATACAAATATTGAAATGTCCATGAATTGAATGAAGCTTCCTCTATACAGGACTTTGGACTGGGACAAAAAAAAATTGCACTTGTTTTGTACATCCATACTCAATCCAATTTATGGTAAATGGCAGATCTCTTCCCCACCCCACCCCCCCAAAAAATCTTTATAGCATAATGACAAGGTAATGAGGACATATCTTTTCTCTTCTTTTTAAGGCACCAGTATTATAGGTTCCATACACCACATAGAACCAAATCAAGTATTTGTGACAACTAGTTTGTGATAGAAAAAAAATGTTATTTTCAAGGTTGAAAAGGTAGTCATGAATTCTGCGAAAAATTAGTAATGAATCCTGCTATTTGAAGTGTATTCTCATGATTCCCCCCTCCCATATCCAAATTCTATTCATGCACTTTAGTTAGTATTGTTTTTCATCCATCCTTAATAATTGTTTGCCTATCAATACATGAATGGACTAGTACTTTGGCTTTAAATATTAAACAAAAGGAAAATAAATACTATAGTTCTCAGGGGGGAAACTAGAAAAAAGATGTTCTAGTAAGGGGCAAATAATTCAAACCATACATTTTCTGGTTATGATCACAAACAGTCATGAAATGTATTTCAGTCTTCAAAAACTCCTTAAACAATGGGAAGAAGTGAGGAATAATGTCCTAACTCCTGCATAGTCTGTTATGTGAATGTGACTGATATGAGCATAAGAAACTATGTTATACAAAGTCAGACCATTGATTCATCCAGCTCAGCATTGTCAATTCTGAGAGGCAGCTGCTTTCTGGGGTTTAAGGCAGGGATTGAACAGGGGCCCTTTTAGAGATGGGGGAGAAATCACATTTTGAAGTGAACCTAATACATCATTCCTGAACCAATGTAAGAAATAAAACCAACTGTCTTTTGGAAGTTGCACTTCTCTGAATTTTGCAATGTAGTCCATCGAGCAAAAGATGCATGCAATAGCTGAACATACAAGTGCTGATATTTGTGAAAATATCATACGAAAATGCATTTTATTATATTAGGGAGCATTGCATACACAATGCACATATCAGGAGCATTCTGAAACTGTATGATTTTTTTTGTGTGAACTTAAAACAAAACCGAATGCAGAAATGTGGCCAACTGCGCTTCAGTTTGGAAAAAACGAAGAAACTGAATTTGACAGATGTATCCATCTATAGGAGGGACACGGGTGGCACTGTGGTCTAAACCACAGAGCCTAGGGCTTGCTGATCAGAAGGTCGGCGGTTCGAATCCCCACGACGGGGTGAGCTCCCATTGTTCGGTCCCTGCTCCTGCCAACCTAGCAGTTCGAAAGCACGTCAAAGTGCAAGTAGATAAATAGGTGCCACTCCAGCGGGAAGGTAAACGGCGTTTCCATGTGCTGCTCTGGTTTTGCCAGAAGCAGCTTAGTCATGCTGTCCACATGACCCAGAAAAACTGTCTGCGGTAGTGGACAAACTCTGGCTCCTTCGGCCTATAGAGCAAGATGAGCGCACAACCCTAGTGTCGTCTGCGACTGGACTTAACGGTCAGGGGTCCCTTTACCTTTATCCATCTATAGATCTTTTGAGTGCAACTTGCGTGCTCTACTACTGAGCTACAACCTTTCTTTGAAAATTTCTGTTCTTTTTGCCCAGGTGAGCCCAGGTGAGTTACAAGCAGGGTGGCCCATCCCGTTTCACTGTCTGAGGTGAAACAGGAAGTTGTCGCCCTGCATGCACCTCCATACTTGTTGCTCCCACCACCGCCTCACTTACCAGGGTCATGCAGCTGCAGCTTCCAAGTTCTGGCAAGAATTCACATGGCTCCCCCAAGATCTTGCTGGAACCCAGAAGCCACAACAACCACTCCTTACTGCTTCTCTAATGATTGATTGATTCTATTTCTATGCTGCTTTTTATTCAAATGAACCCCAAAGTGGCTTACAAACAAAAGATAAAAATAACATAATGGAGCATCACGATTACAGCATAAATCGAATAGAATACTTAACAAAATCATCAGTAAAATAATCACAAACAAAACAATTGCCATGTAACACTCTTAACAAAACAACTAAAAAAAAAAGCTAAACATCACAGGTACACCAAAAATCATGTTATAGGATTCACAAAGTACTATAGTATTCATATCTATAAAACAATATTAACATTTACAAAATAGCAACAAAACAAACAAAGTAGTGTTGAATTTGTACACATGGTCTCCCCACTGCCATGATGATGATGACAGGGTGGCACACACATGCAGAGGCACCCCCTGGGTGGCAAAGTCTGGAGGTCTACATTTGGCCCACAACCTCAGGCTTCCACCCCTTCACTAGATGATCTCCATTTCAGTGGTTCCTTGCACCCCTGAAATGAATGGCTGTTGTTCAATAGCAGTGCCTAGCATCTCAAAGCAGGGGGTTTGTTCATCTTAGCAGTTTCATAAGCCTATTGCTGACTATCTATAGCAATTCTATATTGCGATTTCTCAGTCTGACCTCCTGCATGAATAGCCTGTGGAATCCAGCCCAGCTCGACTGAAGTGCATCTTTCATAAAGCTGCGTAATCTAATTATAACGATTCAAAGATAAAGTATGTCAGCCATCTCGTTGGCAATATATCCTACTGCTTAATTGCCCCCATTGCTAGGAAATTGCGTCTTATTTCAGGCATGAATTTATCTAAATTCAATTTCTAGCAACTGGATCACTTTGTGCTTAGGTCTGCAAGACAGAAGGGCTCACTATTTGCAGAGCGAGAACCCTTGCCCAGTGAAACAAGCTCAGCTATGGTCGGTCATGCACTATGGGCTTCTGAGCCTTTCGCCGACCCTCTCTTTATTTCAGCACTTTCTGGTGTACTATTCCAGTGGTTGAGATATCTGCTTATTATTGCAGCTTTGCACATAACCCACTCAATTGCTTTGCTCTGTTCAGTGGCTACTAACCCAGATGACTATGCTCTATCTCCAATGTGAGATGCATGCTTCTGAATACCAGTTGCTGGAAGGAGGGGAGACTGCTGCTGTGCTCAGCAGGCTTCTCGTGAGCATCTGGTTGGCCACTGTGAGAATAGGATACTTGCCTGGATGGGCCATTGTCCGGATCCAGCAGGGTCTTCTTATGTTCACTTCTTGTCTGTGCTGCTCTTCTTCCTTTCCTCCAGAGCCCACGCAAGTCCTTCCCAGAGCCTGGTAAGCAAGTCTGCAAACCCAACACAGAAAGAGCTTCTATGCTCTCTGCCTTGCATGCATTCAATTTGTTCGATTGCGTGCTGGCCAACCGCCAAGCGCGTAAAGCTGCAATCTGGCAAGTTAAATGCGCACAAGTTGAAAGTTGACCGTACAGGGTTTCTTGCTTGGTGGTGTGTTTTTTTAAAAAAAAATATATATATTGTCTTATTTGAGTCAAGAACTGCACCAGAACAGTCAGGAGGTGTGGATCAAGTCAATTTATACTGGAATTCACAAGGAATGAATTCCTCCAGCATGCCTAAAATTTTATTATTTGTTTATTTATTTATTTATTAAATTTCTATACTGCCGAGGATCACAGGGTGATTTACACACACACACACACACACACACACACATATATATATATATCACATAACATACTAACAAAAATTATACCCTGCCTCTCCCCCCAGTTTAGCAGGTCATAGATTGTTTGGCTAATTAAACAATCTATTGGGAGAAGAGGAATGTTTTTGCTTGGTGTCTAAAGATATAATGAAGGCACTACGTAAGCATCCCTGGGGAGGGCATTCCACAAGTGAGTCACCACAGAAAAGGCCTGCTCTCATGTTGCTACTCTCTGGACCTCTTGCAGAGGAGGCCCGTGAAGAAGGGCCTCAGATGATGATTGCAGGGTCCAGGTCTGTTCATCCAATGAGAGGTGGTCCTTGAGGTATTGCACTTTGAGCTGGGCCCAGAAACTAATTGTCAGCCTGTGCAGTTGGGCCAGGATTAGCATTACAGGCTCAAACCATCTTGCCCCAATGAGCAACCTGGCCAGTGCATTTTGTTCCAGCTGAATTTTCCAAGTCTTGTTCAGAAGCAGCCCTACATTTAATAAGGCATGGAATTTCCTTCCAGTATAAGGGTTATTGGTCATAAATGCTTTTGGAAGGCAGAGAACTGTGATTTTCATTATGGTTTTATCACATTGTATGCCACTTTTTTATTTAAAAAATGATGTTGTTATTGTTAAACTGTATATTTTATTTTATTGTTTTGGTTTTGTGGGACACCATAACCCTTGAAATGGTGGTGTAAATTGTTTAAATAAACAAATACAACATCATCCAGGCTTTAAGGCTCATGCTCGGATATCTCATGCGCTCTTCAAAAGCTTTGGTCTGAACATTGCAGTTATTACAATGTCCTTGCTTAGTTTTACTGGGCAAATTTCATTAGCATGCTTTACTAGTGCTTTGACCTTTTCAGTATTCTGTCATTTGATTGGCTTGTCACTGCACTCCTCCCCGTTAGGTGAGGACGCAAGTGTTGTTGAATAGAAACAGCAGATGGCAAATCAAAGTGCAACATACTGAAAAGGTCATTGTGGTAGAACACACATGCAGCCATTACTCATAGGGCAGAGTGGAAATAATTATGTTCCCTTTCCTTATTCATAAGCTGAAAGTGTAGAGGAAATCTGCAAAAGAGCCAAGGAATTCTGGGGGCCATGGTGCAAAAATCTTGGAAAATAAATGTGTTCAATGAACAACTAACCCCCCAAACTGTAGGTGACGACTTCAGCGTAATCCCACCCACCCATTTCGATTATCAGGCTAGAGAGGAGGGAGTATTATTACTGAGGGATGGTTGTTCTGGTTGGGGCTGATGGGAGTTGGAGTCCAACAACTTCTAGAAGGCTGGAGGATCTCCATCACTGGTGTTAATAAAAACAAACAGACTTACCTCACTAGACACTCACCCCCGAGGAAGCATTAGAAGTCATCATTTGTGATGACTTGAACCTTGGCACTTCTCATTTTAGAAGACCAAGGTCTATGTGAGCTTTGCAACAATGACACGAAAATGGCCCACTGGACTAAGAAAGAGACCCATCATTTTTACAACTAGTTGCCCGTCTAATGGCTGGTTCAAGCATGTAGATACATCTCTTACTTACACACTTGATGATGAACCATCTCCTTGGTGTTTCAGAACTTTAGATATGGAAGTTTGCAAAGGGTAAACCCTGCTTGCAAAAGCTTTTCACGCCAGCTATTTATGGGGACTCAAGCACAACCAACACTCCTTCTTAAACTTCCATCTATTTGGATGCTTGCTGAGGAAGTAAACAATGCAGTGAGCACTGATTGGGAAAACAGACAGAGAAGTTTGCATACATGCATATCTCATTTGAATGCAACAAAACAGCTTTTTGGGTGGATATGTTCCACACCAACATCTATACTTAGAAATGCTTTATTTCCTCTAGCCCTATGCTTCATATCTCATTGTATTACAGGGAAATATGCCTGTTTCCAAGGTGATTGGATAACGTAGGTTATGCAATTTCTTTTCCTTGTTAAAGAAATAAAAATGACATTTTGTGCTGAGCTATGGGTGGTCTTGGGAGTACGTTAAAGGCAAATAACCCAGTGTGTTAAACAAACAGCCATATGGACAGACCATCGGTGTGCTTGGTTCATTCTGGGATATCAGTCCTTTGAACAGTCACTCATCTAAAGTGCTCCTGAAATGTACACAAATCTCTGGAATGGTGAAGGGTTGGCAAGCTAAGCCTGAAACCCACAGATTCTTCTCCAGCTGCAGGGGGGCAGGTTGGTGCCTCCTTTCCTATAGAATTGCTTAAATCACCAATCTGATCTCTGCATCTAGTGTAGTATTCAAGATCACCGTACATTTTTTTACCATTAGATGCATAACCATCAGGCTGATGTAAAAAAACAACAACCTGTAAAGTTGAATGGCTCACAGTCCTGGTAATGTTGAATGTTATTCCAAAAAGCTAATGAGCTAGGGAACTTAAAAATTATGTTTCACAACTAGATGGGTACCGTGCTATATTAGAAGCAAAAAAACTTCTTTTGATGAATTGGAAGAGCCGCAGAAAGATTCCACTGAGCACATGGATTGATAATATGGACAGATTAACTACATACGAACGAATTGCATGTCGACGCAAAATAAGAATAGATAAATATGAAGAAATCTGGAACAAATATTTAAGTGTTAAGGCAGATAGTGATGGGAAGTAGGGGGAGGAGAGAGAGGTAGGAAAATATTGTTTAAAAAGGTGTAGTCATAGGTATATCAGTGTAGTCAAATCTGAATTGTCAAATTGTGTTATTATTGTTATGATGGTTTTTGTTGTATGTGTCTTTTGCGGTTGATGTTTGTATCAAAAAATGATTAAACAAATTAAAAACAACAGCAAACAACTAGATGGGCTAGAGGAAGTTAGGCCAAATCTTCAGTTAGGATAGGAATCATAGAATCAATAGCATTGTAGAATTGGAAGAGACTGCAAGGGTGATCTAGTCCCACTTAAGCTTCCATGGCAGATGGATATCCAGCATCTGCTTAAAACCACCAAGGAAGGAGAGTCCAAAACCTCCTGGAGGCGTCCGTTCCACTGTGGAGCAGCTCTTATTGTCAGAAAGTTCTTCCTGATGTTTAGTTGGAATCTCCTTTCTTGTAACTTGAATCCATTTGTTTTGAGTCCTGCACTCCAGAGACAGAGGAAACAAGCTTGCTCCATCTTCCATGTGAATCTCTTACTATTCTGTACTGGAGAAAAGTATCCGCTCTCAGATGTTTCTTATCATTTCCACCCTGCCCACTGTTACTCCAAGTAATAAACAGCCTCCTTTGTGAGCCAGCAAATTAAGTGAGTAGGAGTTTTATTTAGAAATTAGGCATATGCTGACTACATTATGTTTTCAGCATATGTTAAAACAGAAGCGGCTTGCTGGTGAAAATGCAAAGCCGACCTGGCGCTCCTGCCAGTGCGATTCCACTGAGCTAACCGTTGCCTCTCTCCCTCCTAGTAGGAAGCAGCGGTGCACCTGCCGTGAAGCTATCGTAATGGCTCCACCCCACCTAGCAAGCTGTTTCTGGTTAAAAACCTATTTATTCATCCAGGTATCACCCAACCACTAATACTGATTTAGTACGCAATGCTGCCTACAGTGTTTTGTATTGAACATCTGGCTAGAGAGAGTTTTTTTATTTGTTTTACTATTTTTGAACATTGCTTTGGATATTTCTTAAAATATAAAGAGGCATAGAAAAGTTTTAAATAAATGCACACACACACACACACACACACACAGAGAGAGAGAGAGAGAGAGAGAGAGAGAGAGAGAGAGGTGCTCCCGTGTAAAATCCCCTTTACAAGTCATTCAATAGAATAGTCCAGGTTAGGTACAGTGGAGAGAGCAGGTAAAACTTTGAGGTGGACACCAGTTGCCTGCTTAAACACAGTTTTCATCGGTAACCAACTGCTTCGACTTTGGCTCAAGTTCCCCCATCACATATGTTGCCTAAATAAATAAGAATACTCAGCCATTCGTACATAAAGGTTTTAGTTTCCAGAGGCTTTTTTTTTTTTTTTTTGGCAAAATGGCTAACCAACAGCAGTACAACATGTCCAGCAGGAACGTGTGTGTGTATGTGTGTGTGTGATAGTCAGCCGCGCTAACAAAAAAGATTGGTGGTTCTGCTCCCAGCATCTCTAGTTAGAAACTGTCAGGTTGCAAAGCTGGAAAACGCATCTTATCAAGACTTTGGAGAGTAGCTGCCAGATAGGGTAGGCATTATCTTTGGTCTGACAGTATAAGTAGTACCTTATATTCAGAAATGAACTGGACAGACATGAATTGTTAGTCTGCTGCAGTATCCAGGGACAAGTCTCCCAAGATTCTAACATGCAAGAATAAAACCATACCTTTATTGTGCTCTATTTGCTGTCAGTTTTGCTTCAGCGTTATCTTTCTCTTAATTAGATATGTGTTCATTACTTCATAAACCCGTGGCTCTCCTCTTTCTCTCTTTTCTTCCCCTCTGCCAATCCAGGGAGAAGATTCCCTAGGTTATTGGCTCTAATGTCCTAGTTTTCTATGTGCAGAGGGTATATTTGTATGGATTTACCCCCTATGGAGAAGCATTACATCACACCCCTTTCAGTCTAAAACTGGTACAGAAGCCCAAACACCTCAGTGTGCCACCTCAGGCCAAAGATGCCAGCTTTTAAATCTGGATACAGATCTGAGTCTTGGACAGTCAATAATATTGTCTCTCAGAGTAGCGGCCAGAGGCAGCCTAAACCCAGGCAACTCGGGCTGAGCTGCTGTTTCATTCCAGATCCCATACTGGGGCCTTCTACTTAGAATGAACCTGCCACGCCAGATTTTCCTTTCTCCTTTAACCACAGTACTGCCTTTTTGGCTCTGACTTGCCTGCCGCCTAACCCTGGTTCTCATTCTCAGAGGACGCCAGCACTTCACGATGTCTTTTGGGGATGCTCTCTACAAGGAGAAAGCAAGGAAACCCACTGATGGGAGCCTAATAAGCAGGCAGCTGAGCCCTAGAAAAACTCATCCTGAAAGCCTGTGTTTGTTTACTACTAGGGTAATGGAGATGATAACCTTTTAATCCAAAACCATAATGAAATATGCATATTTGTAATGTGCAACTATAAAATGCAAATCTTGCCAGCACAATAGGGAAGGGCAAAGAAGGCGCTGAGGCTCCCATCCTAATTTATTCCTCTGGCTTCAGACATTTATCCAAATTGAGTTGTGTTTATGTAATATAAAGTCAAATGAATATGTAATTGTAATGTATATGTATAGCCATTTTCTTCTCAAATATACCAACTGTTTATCATAATAGGAAGTAATGCATATTTTTGCAGGATAAAAGGTTGCTTATTAAAATCCCCATCCTCCGATCTTTTGTATATATAAAAAAAGCTCTATTTACATAGAGATGATTTTTTTGTTGTATTCCTTTTTTCTGAGACATAATTCCAAGTTCAGAAGATTTAAAGGAATACCAAAGTAAAACTTAGAAGTTATTATTATAATTGATAATAATAGTAATAATCCATTTTCTCTCATCCTCTAAGTAAAAAGGCACAAGTTTCTTAGGCATTGTGCCAAATAATCTCCATTCCAAATTATCTGGCATTTCCCCCAGTTTCTCACTGTCCCCTGTGTAGTAGTTTCTAGATAAGAGAATGCGCTCTACTTTGTAAAGTCAAGTCAAATTTACTGCCTGAAAGTTCCTTTTCCAAAATGCCCCACTTCAGATAGAAGCACCCTTTTGTCTTCTCTTTGGCCTCCTATCTTGTATTCATCTTAAAAAGGTAAAGGACCCCTGACAGTTAAGTCCAGTCGCGAACGACTCGGGGGTTGCGGCACTCATTTCGCTTTACTGGCTGAGGGAGCCGGCATTTGTCCAGCATGACTAAGCCGCTTGTGGAGAAACCAGAGCAGTGCATGGAAATGCCGTTTGTCTTCCCGCCAGAGCGGTACCTACTTATCTACTTGCACTTTGATGTGCTTTCAAACTGCTAGGTGGGCAGGAGTTGGGACTGAGCAATGGGAGCTCACCCCATCACAGGGATTTGAACCGCCGACCTTCCAATCAGCAAGCCCTAGGCTCAGTGGTTGTAATACTGCACACACCTACACAGGAGCAAGTCCCTTATTTCAGATTCTGGGGCGCTAGAAAGAAGTGGTTTTGTGTCAGTGTAGCCCCAAAGCCCCAGTTCTGAACAGTTATCTGCATGATCTTTGAGAGGGGAGGGTGGCAGAAAAGCAGCTCCCCACAAGGATTGCCCTCCCCCACTGCCCCCTAATATTTTTCTCTCTCTTTCGGAAATTTAAAATGTGGAACAAAACTCCTCCCCTATTCATCAGAATATGCCTGCCCTTTTTATTTATTTTGTTGCCCCGGACTGCATGTATTGCTGTACAGGACTGCATCTGCGTGAAAGGTTTAAGCTCTGGGTAGCAAAGCACAGATAGGTTTACAATTTGTGTGTGTGTGTGTGTGTGTGAGAGAGAGAGAGAGAGAGAGAGAGAGAGAGAGAGAGAGAAATTCCAGAGGGGCTGTCCTGTTATGTTGCAATGGATTGTTTTCAAGTTACCGTATTTTTTGCACCATAACACTCACTTTTTTCCTCCTAGAAAGTAAGGGGAAATGTCTGTGCGTGTTATAGAGGGAATGCCTATGGGTGGCGGGGGGGATCTGCTGCAGTCGTGAGCAGAGGATCCATGGTTTCCCTTCCTTCCCTCCTCCGTGGCTCGCTTTGAAACAGCAAAGTGGGAGAAGAGCCGCTGAGCGGGGAGGAGAGAGGGACAGAGAGCCTGCTTCTTTAAAGGAGCAAAGCGGGAGAGGAGAGGAGCCACTTACACGAGTGTAAGCGGCTCCTGCCCAGTTGGTTCATTTAAAGCAAGCAGGCTCTCTGTTCCTCTCTCCTCCTCACTCAGCTCGCTACATAGCAGCAAAGTTTTTCAGCTCGCTAAACTGGGGATGAGCGGGGAGGAGGGAGAAAAGCAGAGCCTGCTTGCTTTAAAGGAGCAAAGTGGGAGAGGAGCCTTCTCCTCTTATACCCCTCTTCTGCATTATTAGCAGCATCCTTCTCCACACACCTCACGCGTGCTCCTTGTCCCTTGAGTGCTTTTCCTTCCCTCCCCACTTAAAACGTGGTTACAAAGCATGGATCCACATGGATCCTCAGGAATTTTGCACTGGGTCACCCCAAATTCACCATCAGATCACATAGCATGTCCATGGCTACATCTTGCACCAAAAAAATCACGCAGCCACTGTTGCCTGGGGCCGCAGTGGTGCAAAAACGTGGTTACAAAGCATGGATCCACATGGAGCCTAAGGATTTTTGCATTGGGCTACTCCATACTCACTGTCAGATCACATGTCTGTGGCCACAGCATGAACCACAAAACTCATACATCTACTGTTTCGTTTAGAATATTTTTTTTCTTGTTTTCCTCCTCTAAAAACTATGTGCGTGTTATGGTCGGGTGCGTGTTATAGAGCGAAAAATACAGTATATCAGCACCAGGCTGGGGGGGGGGATCACTCCCAAGTCCTATCCTGTATTTTTCCAGAACAAAGGTGGCAACCCTATGTACACATTACCAGCTTAGGTTGTTCTTTTTCCTCAGTTTGGATTGAAGCTGCTTTAGGGAAGGCCATGGCTTTTCCCCTGGCGATACTAGGGGGTACCAAGTACTGGCACCTTTTTTTCTAGAAGAAAAGCATTGGGGAAGGGCACATTTAAACAAAACATTTCATAAAAACAACAACAGGGCAGATACAGGATAGATGTAGCTTGTGGCCAATGTACTGTGTGGCTAGGGTTTCCATATTTCAAACAGTGAAAATTTTGGCACAAAAGTTGTTGTGTTGTGTTTTTTGTGGTTTTTTTGGCAAAGTGGTTGAGCTTTCATTTGCAAAATCTCCCCTCAAAAAGAAGTTTTTGAGATTTTTTAAAAATGAAATTCAAAAAACAAAGCAAAAAACCCACCACTTCTGATATGGATTGACATACGCCCAAGTTTTCCAGTACGTGTGGCAAACCAATGGACCGCCCTGGATGAAGAACAAATGGGAATGAGTACATAACCATAGAGCCTCTCTCCTCTCAACACACAGACTTTTATTTTTGTGCTTCTTGGTTCTCAAGAGCAAAGGAAAAAAGAATATCACCAGCTAAAAAGCAGTACTTATGGACACCTCATGAGCACGCTGCTCTTCCCCCCTGCCACCCTCAAAATTATGCAAACTCCATAGCAGCAGAGATACTTCAGAAAAACACCTCACCGAATAAGTTTGAATCCTTTCAGGTGCATGGAATGCAGCTACAGAAAAAACATCTTGAGCTAGCTAAAATTTCAACAGAACTGCATGAAGCCAAAGGAAGGGTAATCTATAGATTTTGCCCCTCGCCCCTTTGCAGAAATAAAATTGTTTTTACAAAACCTGGCCTCCAGATACAGAACGACTCGCCCACTCTTTGCCTGAAGGTCCGCCTTCTTATCACTGTTAGGAGTCTGCAATGCTTTTCTACTAACAGAATTGATCTCAGGAGTCCTGTAGAAAGTTTTCCACACAAAACTCTGAGAAGACATTGGCGGGAACCCCCCTCTGAGCTGCCACATTGACTGATATTGCCAACTTCAATAGCAGCTAGTGCAGTAATAAGGTCAGAGACCTCTGGAGTGGAGCCAAAAATCCTGGGTTGGAAGCCATCTAGCTACAGAGGGTTCGCAGAGAAAGGAAGAGGGCCTTTCTTCTTCCTTGCATGATCTGAGATCTGATAAAGAGTCGGAAGACAGCCTCATGCTTAAAATATTTCTTTCCATCCACACCATCAAGGGTCTTTTAGAAAGCTGTGGCGAGGGAGAAGAAAGAACAATTGCGGCTATTGTCACATTTTCTTCACAGATCTGCAAAGCCCCACAGTCTTGCCTTGACAATTTCCAGGTATTTTTCAAACCAGGCATGGATTAAAAGCAATTAAGGCACTACAAGTGAGAAATGGTAGATACCTATGTGCAAGAAGAGAGGCAAGCCAGGTCTGTTCATTTGTTTTGAAGTGAGAATGCTCACCATTCCTTAGCTTAATGAGAAGAGCCAGAGCTGCCAGCAAGGAAAATAAATTCAATACTTAAAATAATAATAATAATCAAGTGGGGCCTGCAACAAAAAGTTGCAGCATGGAATGCTCCTCTTCAGGGTTCCAGGAAGCTAGTCATGCTCCTTCCATGATACACATCCCTCCTTCGTGATGGTTTTCTATTGTCTACATTATTGTCTATTGTCTACATTATATTGTCTATTGACCTACATTGGCTCCCAGTACGTTTCCAGGCACAATTCATAGTGTTTGTGCTGACCTTTAAAGCCCTAAATGGCCTCAGCCCAGTATACCTGAATGAGTGTCTCTACCGCCGTCGTTCAGCCCGGAAACTGAGGTCCACCGCCGAGGGCCTTCTGGCTGTTCCCTCACTGCGAGAAGTGGGGTTACAGGGAACCAGGCAGAGGGCCTTCTTGGTAGTGGTGCCCGCCCTGTGGTACGCCCTCACATCAGATGTCAAGGAAATAAAAAAACATCTGAAGCGATGGAGGCGAAGGCTCAGAAAAAACTTAATATGGAGGCTAAATGGCCAAAATATTGGGAAAATTTGGAACAAGAAGGAGACAAATTGAAATTGCAGAGTTTTGAGAAATTAAAAGATAAAGTGCGAGACTGGCTACATTACTATCAGATAATGGAGGCATATAACTTGGATAAGAAAATTGGCTTCCAGGTCGAAAAATCAAAATTAGAAACAGAACTGTTAGAACCTAAAACTAAGATTTTGTCAAAGATGTATAACTTGCTGTTGAAATGGAATACTCAGGATGAAACGGTCAAATCTGCTATGATTAAATGGGCACAAGATGTTGGACATAACATTATGTTTGCTGACTGGGAACAGTTGTGGACCACAGGTATGAAATTTACGGCATGTAATGCCCTAAGAGAGAATATTATGAAAATGATATACAGGTGGTACATGACACCAGTCAAGCTTGCAAAAATCTATTATTTGCCCGATAATAAATGTTGGAAATGTAAAGAAACTGAAGGTACATTCTTTCACCTTTGGTGGACGTGCCCAAGGATTAAGGCTTTCTGGGAGATGATCTATAATGAAAGGAAAAAGGTATTTAAATATACCTTCCTGAAGAAACCAGAGGCCTTCCTCCTGGGCATTGTTAGCCAATTGCTGCCAAAAAAGGATAGAACTTTCTTTATGTATGCCACAACAGCAGCAAGAATACTCATCGCAAAGTATTGGAAGACACAAGATCTACCCACCTTGGAAGAATGGCAGATGAAGGTGATGGACTATATGGAACTGGCAGAAATGACTGGCAGAATCCGAGACCAGGGAGAAGAGTCGGTGGAAGAAGATTGGAAAAAGTTTAAAGATTATTTACAGAAATACTGCAAAATTAATGAATGTTAGAATGATGTTGGATAGAAACTAAGTGGTCTTTAGCTGTAATGCTATAAGAGAATATGAGAAAATGGTTATTAATAGGTAAAAACTTAATGTTATAATGCTTTAAAATTGAAGATTAAGATGATTGAAGAGGGGAGGGATTTTCTGAATTAACAATTTGAACTGGAATGCAGAAAAGGGAGGCGTGAGGAGGTCCGGGAAATAAGCAAATGAAAAATATGTGATGGAAAGACTGAATTGTTTTTAATTATTTTTATTTTGTATTTTTCTTTTTTCTTTTTATTTTGTAATTTCTTGAAAATCTCAATAAATATCTTATAAAAAAAATAAATAAACGTCTGAAGACCGCCCTGTTTAGGGAAGTTTTTAATGTTTGATGTTTTACTGTATTTTTTATATTTTGTTGGAAGCTGCCCAGAGTGCCTGGGGAAACCCAGCCAGATGGGCAGGGTATAAATAAATCATCATCATCATTATTATTATCAACACCATTACCTCGCACCCCACCCCACCCTCAGCATTCCTTGACTACTGAGCATGCTCAGTCCTCAAGGCTGCAGGTACCTCCATTTACAAATATCAAAATCCAGAGAAACAAACAAGCTGAAACAGAAAGATATTTGGAGCAGCCATGTTGTGCTCAATTCTGAAGTCTGGCATGCTTCCTGCCCTAGCCTTTTAGGTTACAGAAGAACAGCCCTCAGAGTTTGCTGCTCATAATTGCTCAAACACTTGATGGATCTAAAAGGTACACTGTGAAATATGTTTTTTTAAATAATAATACTATGAGTAAGCAGGTAAAAATGCACAGCCAAATACCTTTCAAAAATTAGAGTAAGGTCTTGCATACTTCTGAAAGGGTTTTAGGCACTGGGAAAATCTTCAAGAGAATCTTGATAAGCATTCATATAATTGCCAACCAAACAGGGCAAAAACATACACACGCTACCCTGGCCATTTTGGGTCGTCATCCCCACTGCCCCCTCTTTATTGAAAAACTGTTGAAGGATATTTCCCCTTGCCCCCTATTTTTAAGCTGTTAATCTTCAATTAATAGACAGCTTCCATTTCATGCTCTTCCCCTACAGTGGCCAAATCCTGTTTGGCTTTACTTCCACATCCCACAAAATCAACAAGCAATTGGCTCCACCACCTGACTCAGAGAGCATCTACAATTAAAAAAAACAACAACCCAACCTTGATTTTAAGAGTAAGCATCTTTCAGCATCTGTCGAGATGCTTCTCTGTGTTTCCTCAGAGCGGAAATTTGTAATTACTATTGGGTAGAACAACATAAGAAGCTTCTCGGCTATTTGAATCCAGGTGACAGCAACCCATTAAAAAAAAACACACACACACCCCACAAGAGAGAACATCAGAATGAGAGAGATCAATTTCAATATTCATTTCTCCAGCTTCCTTCAAAAGTTCCATTGTACTTCTTTCATCGTGTCCCAGGTAGGCACTATTTCATTCACTTTAACTTTTGAATAGTTGGGCAGGTCTCGCTTTCACTCCATTTAGAAACAGCTGTTGAGTGCATCATTTACTGTGGCAATGGAAGCAATAGAGCAAGCACAAAATAGATGGTCCTCTCCCCTGCTAAATGGGCATTCGATAGCTAACAGGTGCATTTGTGTGTGTGTGTTCTACTACCTGTACTGTAGGACACTTTCTTTTTTAAAGTGTTTGTAGGATGAAACCTGCACATCTCCTTAAAAAAAAAAAAGAAACCCCCCCATTACAAATTATGTACCCCACCCTCTCTCTTCCATTTGTGTTAAGGGGGTGCTTAGAGGGGCAAAACCATGAAAAGAGATATGGGGGAGGATTGATGAGGGAGGGGAACAAGCTCAAAACGGCAGACTTGAAGTAGAACACCAGTCTTCATCTGTATTGTATCGGGGTTTTTTAAAGAAAACATTGTTCTCTGTATTGGATTTTTTAAATTCTTGTATGCCGTTTTGAGACTTTTGTGGGATTTGAATTACAAAATGAAATACAAACAATGAATGTATTCCCCCCAAAAAAACTTGAACATGGGACAACTTAATGCCTCCACAAGCTTCTTGTCTCTTTACATCAGGCTTCCTCAACCTCGGCCCTCCAGATGTTTTTGGCCTACAACTCCCATGATCCCTAGCTAGCAGGACCAGTGGTCGGGGTGATGGGAATTGTAGTCTCAAAAACATCTGGAGGGCCAAGGTTGAGGAAGCCTGGTTCATGTCATCTACACCAGCACTCCCTGGTCAGCACAATCCAATGCTTGTTTGAGGGGTTGCAACTGTAGACATTGATTTGGATTGAATACTATGTTGGGCACCGCTCCATCTCTTGAACTGCACACCCCATGAATCTGAACTTGGGTTGTGCTCACAGCACCCTGTAAAGGCAATCCCACTCCAACAATGAGTTTCCCTTTAACATTGTGGTTGGCAGAAGGTGGGGCTCCTATTCTTAGCAGAATTGATAGGATTACTCTTAGTATTGCAACTTTACCATTCAGTGCCAGTTTACCCCTTTTCCAACCACATCTGGCTTCTGCAAGGCTTCACACAGTGTCACCTGCTCCAATTTACTCGGTGCTTTTCTGATGAGATTCGGTACACCTGTAACATCCTGGGTGTTCATCTGCAGCAGTGGAACATCCCCAGATTTCCAGACTGCACTATTTAAATGGTCCTGTAGCTTAGGGTGGCTTCTCTGAAGCAATAGCAGACATTACGAGGCAGCTACATGGGCTGTTTGTTCCTTGGGGCCTCTTCTGCAGCCCAGATACCTCTCTGAGCCCTGTCTCTGAGAACCAGGCCTTATTTTCCAAGCAAAACCACAGCTTCATTGTCCCCGTTGACCAAATTGTGAACTTTTGCAGCCATACCAATAGATCTCTATCGGTAGGTTCAGTAATGGAGCTCAAATCACAGTGTGAGCTGGAAATAGGGAAATATTGCAACTCTGGGTGATGAGAGTGCAGGCAAATGGCAGTCTCTGCAACAGAGAAAAATTAGAAAAGCAGGTGGCAATGGACAGATACCTTAAGGATGGGCATATAATTGAAGAGCATGAACTCATAAGGATAAACACATTCCGGGGATCCAAATGCCACTGTGTGCAGACACTGGCTCTGAGGTCCTGTTAATATAGCAATATGTGCAACATTATTTCTGCTCCGTTTACCCATGTCATTCATATCTGGAAGAGGGAGGCTGAGAATGCAGGAAATGGGTCCCATCAATCAAGCAGTGCAAGAAACAGAGTAAAAGACATCATTTTTATGTGAGAAATATTCAGAAACACAACGTCTGGACCGGAGAAGGCGCCTCCATTATCAATGACAGACAGCGGACCACCTTGCTTTCTGCATCCCAAAGGATATGATTTCTTTTCTATATTCTCAATATGACAACCGGGATGACAAATGTATACGAAGTAAAACACGAATCTCTCCTCCGCTCAAAATACCTGAAGTCTGACAGAGACATTTGCCCTGGATCATGGCAGCCCTTGTCTACTGTGTCTCCCTGTGTGCAGATTAGGGGAGGCAAATTCTGCAGGTGCCCTCGCAAGTTATCGCCTGCATCTTGTTTGGCATTCGCTGAAGAATAGCTCCAAGTCTACAGAATACTTGTGACATCCCAGCAATCCGAATGGCCCACACTCCCATTTAACTGAAACAAACAAAACCTAACGGTGCTCCTTTCCCCACTTTGAGAAACTGGAGCCCCTGATTATTAACAAAGCAGGTGGGTACCCTTGATAGAAGAAGAACTAGTAAGGCAATGCACACAGTTTTGTTGTTTCACCTGCCCCTGATTATCACTCTTCCCTGTTTTTTAAAACATTATTTTTCAGTTTCTAAAAATAGTTATAATAACCAATTCTCCGCCCCTGAGAAACTTTCTGTGTATTCACAATGCAAATGATGCAGTCAAATATTAAGCAGGTTTGTATAATGTTTAATTGCATTTAAACTATTATCTTTTATATGTTTTTAGCCTTCTGTATTTTATCTGTGTTGTTTTGATCTGTGTAAGCCACCTTGAGTCCTGGTCTGGGGGTGTGAATGGGATGACAACAACAACAGCAGCAGCAACAACGTTTAGAACTTACTATATCAGTTAAATGTCTTCTAATCTCCATTGTAATAGATTGTCCTGAAGTGAGCCATGGATAGCTGATAGTGACAAGACAATGTTGTTCTTTCTAATGTATTGGATAAACATGTACCATAGTTTCAAAATCATCTTTGGCCTTTGTGTCCCTTAGTGCTCTAACATGTTTGATTTGTTTCTCCATAAGGGCTTCGCTCCTTAGTTTGTCCCACCATGCCTCCAGAGTTACATTAGTAGCTGTTTTGCAATATTGTGCTAATAGATTTCAAGTTGCAGACATAATAAAGAATAGTAGGCGCTCAAAGAGTAGATTCTTACAGTCCTCTACAAAGGGATTTGTAAAGCTGGCCTCAGTTCAGATTGTATCACTAGCTTATCTACAAAAACTTTCTACCTTCCAATCCCTGTTCTACTTCTCCCTCTGCTGCTTCTTAGGAGGTTGCTGAGAGCTGCAAACCTTGATTGAGATTTTTCCTTATTTCCTGTAGCATGAAGCAACACTCAGTTTTGTCATCATGACAACATTGCATTCTGCATCCTCCCTCTTCTGCTCCACATTGTTGGCTGCCGTGGGTTGGAGCAGGCTATGTTGTTGTTGTTGTTGTTGTTGTTTCAATTACCTGCCCTTCACCCTCAGAGCCCAGGCTAGGTTACAACAATTTAAAGTACAATTTTATAAACAGTTTAAAAACTTACAATGATGAAAAAAAATATTGTTGGCATCTGCCTGTCTCAAGAGAAAATGGAGTGCGTCTCCGGGGGTGAAGCCAAACTGCTGGGGAATCGCAGGGCCCGCTGTGGCTGCAGAAACTGGTAACTCATAACTGCTTCCTACCATGTTGTTTTTGCTGCATTAGCAGCACCGAACTGAACTCCCTGGGTGCAAGCCTGGGCAGTGTGTATGGAGGTCCTGGGCTGCCCAGACGACAAGACACCCCACAACCCAGCCTCACAGAGGTGGTCCAAAGGAAAGCAGAGCGATACATTTGGCACCCGTTGGGCTGCAGGAATTGCCGGAAAGCTATTTTTCATCTTTACACTCTCTCTCTCTCTCTCTCTCTCTCTCTCTCTCTCTCTCTCTCACACACACACACACACACATATAGATAGATAATTCAGTTCAAGCCCTTGCTTGCAATATATCATTATGCCTAAAGTTCTTTGCAGAGATGCAATTGGAACCAACTACTTCCTCCTTCGGCATCTTGTCGCTTGGCTCCCCTGCTACATGAGTGCTATCAGCGTAGATGGATCCTGCTAGCAGAAAGGCTTTTGTCTAGCCTTGACACTGTTCCTTGGTTGGCTTTGTGGTGTTTATATTGTTTCCAGCCCCCCACCCCCACTTGTCCTGATTATGTGGAACATCACTTCTGCCAAGAATGCACATGAAGATAAGAAGGCAGCAGGTTTTCATGCATCATACTCCCCTTTGTGCCCCCCCCACTGATGTACATAGCACCAACTTATTTTTAACCCCCCAAATGAGATTATTATTATTTTTTTAAAGCCGCTCTTGCTCTTCGCAGAATATCCCATTTTGCGGAAGAACATAATGCCACAGAAGCAGCAGTGCAATAGAGATATTATTACTTAGCAATAATAAGGTGGTGAAGAGGGAGAGGGGAAAGAAAGCGTTCTCAAAATGATATGGCCATTTCCGCTGTCTCTCCAAGCGATAATATCTTTCTCCAATCCTGGGTATACTGTTAGGATATTCCACAGAGAGTGTTATATGGAATAAATAATAGAACAGCCAACTGTTACCTCTGCTCCCGTCCACTGCCACCGTCTCAGCTGTAAAACCACTGCCAGAATTGGCTGGTCTGTGTTTCCCATTGTTTTCACTTTATACATAAATATCGTGCTGCTCCTTACATAGGAAATGAGGCACCTTTCACTGATAAGATGCCCAACTTTTTTCTTGCAGTAGGTCATCACCTAGGCAGCCTACCAAATCTTCAGAATCACAGGAAATGTTGTTCGAGTGCCAGGGAAATAAAGAAAGAGGTGAGAGAAAAAGGCAATAACACCAAAACAAAGATGCAAGTGAACATCTGCTAGCAGATGCTCCTGTACAGTCTGTAGATAAAACATGGCAAGCACCAATTTGACATGTTCTGCAACTTTACTGGCATTGTTCTTGATTTATATCCAGGCAAGGGGAGATGAAAAGTTATCAGCTTAAAGCATCAGCATATGTGAATGTTCAGTTTGGGGCTCAAAAATACTCAATAACTCATGATTTTATTTATGTAGCACCACATCCCATCCTTCCCCTGTGAAAGGAAAAACCAAGGACTCCTTATTTTTATTAAAAAAAACAAAACAATATTGACTCATTATACCTGTGTTGCAGTGGGTTGGAGTAGATAACACTAGGGGTCCCTTCCAACTCTACAATTTTGTGAGTCTATGATGGATACATAGAGTGATTAATTGACTGCTTCACACTCTCCTTACAGCCTGCTAGAAGAAGAAGAGGAGGAGGAGGAGGAGGAGGAGGAGGAGGAGGAGGAGGAGGAGAAGGAGGAGGAGGAGGAGGAGATTGGATTTGATATCCCGCTTTATCACTACCCGAAGGAGTCTCAAAGCGACTAACATTCTCCTTTCTCTTCCTCCCCCACAACAAACACTCTGTGAGGTGAGTGAGGCTGAGAGACATCAAAGAAGTGTGACTAGCCCAAGATTACCCAGCAGCTGCATGTGGAGGAACGGAGATGCGAACCCGGTTCACCAGATTACAAGTCTACCACTCTTAACCACCACACCACACCTGACTCTTTGGTGTACGTCAGAGCCCCAGGCAATTAAACAAGTTGAGATGTGGCTTGAACACAAATGGAGGGAAAGACCAGACAAACACAATCAAATACTGGTGAGTGCTCATTATTGGGCCTACTCAGTGCCATTGAAGGTGACAAAGAAGCCATACTTTGCTGCCTCTATTGCATCCTCACTGTGCTGTCCAGCAGAGCTTTTTCTAGGCATGACAGGGGCTTTCACACTCTGGCCCAAAGGATGTGGACAAGGTATTTGGTTCATTCTGAGTGACCACCTGTGCTCTTGACCCTTCACCATCATGGCTGATTAAAACCAGCAGGAAGGAGGAAGAGGTCAGGAAAAAACCTTCCCTATCTGATTGGCCCCTTGGGACAATGGAAATCTTGTTCTCCTCCCATCTCCCTCCAGGGGTTGCCCCTTGAGACATCTGCCCCAAGTGGGTAGAGTGAGGCAAATGTGCCCCCATCCAATGAACAGGAACAGCATCATACAGTCATGGCTGACACACTTAATCTGGTAAGCAGCAGAGCTGCAAATTAGAATGTGCTCTCCAGGAAAAAGTGAGGGGAAAACCCCAAAGCCTTGTCACTGAGGGACTGGATCTGTCTGTCATGCTAAGAACAAGAAGCAAGATTAAATTGTGATAGTTTAGATCCAGAGCTGGTTCAGGAGAGTAAAACACTGGCAGAACTGGTCCTAGTGGAAATAAGTCATCAAAACACGTAGAGCCAGCTCAGTCTGCGTCACTCTGGGAACTGAGCCCACCAGCTGAGATGCAGGGGTGGGTTCCCAGCGCCCTTATCAGGTGTGTATGAACTGCAACATCACACAGGAAAAGATCCAGGGGGGGCCACTAGGGGCGCATTGGAAGATGGCCGACAATAACATCTCTCCGACCCACACGAGGTAATTAAAAGGCTGTGATGGGAGTATGCAGCCTCCCTGCCCCCCCAAGGAAATGGGGAGACTGCCCTTGCCTGCTGTGCCCATATACCACCCCCGAATTCGAGGGGGTGGGGGCACTAGGCAGAAAGTCCTTGTGTGGACTTCAGCTCTCCTGGACGCTGTCTCTGATTCGCGCCACTAGCTGCAGCAACTTCAAAAGAAACAATTAGAAAGAAGCAAATGCACATATTTCAAGGAGGAATGGGGAGTGAAGACTGCTAATTGAAGGGATCTCTGAGAAAGAAGATGGGTTGGATAAACAGGAATATATCATGAGAAGACACATCAAGGCTCGGTATGTCGGCAACGGGACTGGATGTGGGGGGACTTTCCTTTCTTCCTTTTATGTGATTAACCAATAACCCCCCCACAAGTCAGAAATGCCGCTTAAATGACCTAAGCTGATGATTTAAGACTGTGTGGAGATAATTTCTAACCAAAAGCATGTTTTAAGGAGACCGTGGAAAGTAGAAGAGCTTTGGGATGACGCAGTAAAAAACAGCGTCGCCATTTTGGCAAGTTCTGTCGAAAAACTTATGTCTGGGAGGAGGAATGCATTTGTTTTCATACAGCGGGCGAACCTCCTCAGAGGACTAAAGAAGGCGACAGATTTGTGAAGATTAATGATGGTAAGAGTGATTTATGGAAGTGATGATACATGGAAACCATCTTGATATGGTTATTGGACGAACGAAAAAATTCACACAGGATTACAACTTGTGTTTACCTGCTTAAGGAGATTATCAGAAGAGATCACAAAGAAAAAAGAAAAGTACCGTATTTTTCGCTCTATAACACGCACCCGACCATAACACGCACATAGTTTTTAGAGGAGGAAAATCTGTAGGCATGCCACCCGTAGGCATTCCCTCCATAACACGCACAGACATTTCCCCTTACTTTCTAGGAGGAAAAAAGTGAGTGTTATGGTGCAAAAAATACGGTATATGAAAATAACAAGATGAGATGTGGAAACAGCAAGATAGGACTGGATAGAATTGTGAACATTATTTGGACAGATTTGTGGACATTAATGCAGCAGCAAGAAGATGATTGGAATCCCCTTCAGAACTTGAAATATGGGTACCCCCAACAAAAATTTAAAATTCGGCTTTGTAATTCGGAATTTATGTGATGTGATTTGATTTGATTTGATTTGATTTGATTTGATTGGTCGGTTAATAAAAATATTTTTTTAAAAAAGGAAAAGGTCCATGGGGAGTAGCACACAACTGACAGCACAAGAATGCCAGCAAATGGGAGATGGACACAGTACATGGCATCTGTAGCAACACGCACTGCAGCAGCCAATCAGCGCATCAGATGCTCCAGGTTGACCCACTATATCTGCATCACAAGACTTGGAGAAGTGCATAATCTAACTGTTCCAATCCACATATAAGTCTGGAA
This sequence comes from Podarcis bocagei, assembly GCF_964188305.1. Lineage (NCBI taxonomy): Eukaryota > Metazoa > Chordata > Lepidosauria > Squamata > Lacertidae > Podarcis > Podarcis bocagei. The sequence continues at coordinate 45,375,737 of NC_138126.1, forward strand.
CTGGTGAATTAGGTTGGTTCATATCAAAATGCAGTCTGAATACGTTTTTCCTCCATCACTAAATATGTATTATAGGGCACTTAAGTAGAAAGTATTCCGCTTCCACCAGCTCCAGATAAGCATTTTTGGACAAGTTATCTAGCAGGACCATACATTTTGAATTTCTCCCAATAACACAGGCCATAGACAAGTGTTTCAAAGATACTGTGTCAGTGTATAAGCAGAGCTCCCTACTTTCTCATCCACAGTTTCATTTGACACTAGGCTGCTGGGCTGTTGTGAATAAGGGTGGGACCAGCAGTGCTGATCTACAGCAGCATCCAGCCAGCTTCCAGTGATGCATGCCAGGACATGGTGCCAATGTGTGATGGAATAGTTAATGATATCATGATCACAAACACATGCATAGCAGCTGTAGCAGATGGCAGGATGAAATGTCCCACCGTTAACATCAGTGAGAAACTTTGCTCATTATCTGCAGAGGATGCAAAATGGCCATTGTCACAGAATCATAGAACAGTACAGTTCAAGGAGATCTGAATGTCAGTGCATCCGACTCCTTCTTTTGAGCCAGGATCCTCTACCACCACATGTATTTGAATGGCTTTAAGTGCAGTCCTATCAAACATATCAGAAGCAAGCCCCATTAGCTTCTATCATGATTAACCCTGGGTAAGTGAATAGGATCCTTAACCCATCTCATCCAGATTTTAGAATGCCAGAGAAGAAGAAGAAGAAGAAGAAGAAGAAGAAGAAGAAGAAGAAGAGGAGGAGGAGGAGGAGGAGGAGGAGGAGGAGGAGGAGGAGGAGGAGGAGGAAGAAGAAGAAGAAGAAGAAGAAGAAGAAGAAGAAGAAGAAGAAGAAGAAGAAGAAGAAGAATAGTAGTAGTAGTAGTAGTAGTAGTAGTAGTAGTAGTTTGGATTTGATATCCCGCCTTTCACTCCCTTTAAGGAGTCTCAAAGCGGCTAACATTCTCCTTTCCCTTCCTCCCCCACAGCAAACACTCTGTGAGGTGAGTGGGGCTGAGAGACTTCAAATAAGTGTGACTAGCCCAAGGTCACCCAGCAGCTGCATGTGGAGGAGCAGAGACGCGAACCTGGTTCCCCAGATTATGAGACTACCTCTCTTAACCACTACACCACACTGGCAGGGTGAAGCAGGGACCAATAATTATTTGGGTACTTCTTGATTGATGTCAACATATATCTGCAAGTTCAGAACTCAGACTACCTCATAAGTGGTTTGGGTTTTTTAAAAAAAGTACTATACATATGTTCAAAATACTGTATGTATTTTTTTGTGCTCAGACACCCTCCCACCCCCCATTTCTCTGGATTTCCGTTAGAGTAACTGGACATGAGAAGGAGTTAATTTCCTTCATGAACTTAAATCACCTCAAGGATGAGCTAATCACAGGTGTAGGGTCAACCAAGCCAGTTGCTATGGTATCGGTACAGTGCCCACACTATATCTGTAATTAATGCATGTCAGCTCAGTAATGCCAGTCTGTTAGTCTGTTTGCGAGTCAGTGTTACTTGTCCAGTGTTACGTCTTAAATTGCTGAACTTATTTAGAGCAACAGAGATACTTTGTATTTGTAGGTATCTATATAAACCTGTAACTGCAAAAGCCTACAAGCAATATATCTCTATGCCCCAAACTGTTTTCTGAGCCTTATCTTCTGCAACAGTAAACTATGTGAACCTTTCTCTGCTTCTGTGTGGTGACTAGTACTGGGAAAAACTTCCACTGCATGGTTATCTCACCTGAGATTCCTAGCAATATCTTCCCTTGCAATTGCATTGGACCAAGATAGACTGTAATTACGTCATGTGTGGGGTCCAAGATGAGCTGGATATTTCTGCTGAAACACATCCCCACTCCAGACAGACACAGATGTGTCTGGCTATTTTCTTCACTTGAGTTGTACAATGAGTTCTTTTTGTTAGCCAAGGGGTCCCACTTGCTTATGGGGCCAAATTGGTTCATTCTACACAGTATAAGCCTGTTTGAAAACAGAAAGAGATTATGACAGTGGTGTTGTGTGCTATCAGTCATTTAATAGCAGCCCTACCATACTTTGAATGTCCCTGAATTTTTGATGCACAGTAATTTGTGTTGTTGTTGTTGTTGTTGTTGTTGTTGTTGTTGTTGTTGTTATTGCTTTTTAAGATACCCCTTGCTCAGCCATAACATTGCAAGAATCAAATGATCTAAGCCACCTTCAATGTCCATGACGTTTTACAAAAGTTTCTACAACTTAGCTTTTGCTTTATTTTCTCTCTCCGCTAAATATTTGCAGTACACCGTAAAAGGATGAGCAGGATGGTGCTAAGTATATCAAGCAGCAAGCATCTCCTACTTATCAGCTTTGGAAGCATTAGCTAGTACAGGGAAAACATCTATTTCCAAACCTGCAAAATTAGAAAGAGCTCAGAAAAGTCTTGTGGAACAGGGAGGAAGGCACAAGTCCCTATCATTCTCTCTGCATAATCAGGGCAGAAGTGAAAGCAATGATGTTACTAGCAGCAGCTGTTTGTCTGTTTCTCATTAGACACCTCTATTTTTTTCAAAAATTTTTTTATAAAATCCTAGTTCTTATCTTCTTTTGAAACCAGTTTGATGGTGAGCTATAGAACTAATCAGGGGAAAGCAGCAGCTGCTCTTTTCAAATCTCTCCTTAAAATTTCCTAGCTAGACCCATCTATCTTTTCACAGCCCCATTTCTGCCTTCTTCTGGAAGCCTTTAAAGAACACAGCGCATCATGTTGTTTGTAACAGTTGGCAAATGCTTCTTTTAAGAGTGTTTGTACATTTGCGGATTGATCTTTTTATGATCAAAGATTAAATAACCCCCCACCAAAAGAAAAAAAGTTCTTTTGAAAAGAAACTAATCAAATTCAGGCAGAGAATGCAGGAGGGAGGATTATTTTTTTTAATTACCTCATTGTAATTAGGAAGTCCTTTTCCTAACAAAAAAATCTCCCTCTTCCCAATAAAAATAGCAACAACAGCAACAATTGATAATGATGTATCAGTATCAGTGTGTTTCCTGCTTTACAAAGCAAACAACCACAGCAGAAAAGACAAGGTGATGTCCCCAGGAACTTACAATCTGAAATTTAACAATGGGAGAAACAACCAAGGAAAGGAAGATGTACAGGTCATGACGTGCAGCCCCCTTCCAAGGAGCATTTAAAGAGAGATTCTGTTAAGTTGTGGGTGAACATATCAGACGACACAGCGATTCTTCAAACATTTCTTGTTTATTCACAGGCCAGAACAGAACTGAACTGAAGGGTTCAGCCAACCTGCTTATATAGAGCTCCACTAGAACGCAACAGTAACCATTTTCTGTAACTATCCAATCAGTGAATGTCACTTTCGATCCCTTATTTGCATATGTGGACCTGAACTATCTACAGTATCCCCCTGCTGGCCCAGGGTGAGAACTTCAGTACATAACAGATTCTTTGATATTGTGCTCATGGAGCTGTCCTAGCTTAAAATGTTGGAATGAAGAAAGAGGCATCCCTTTGTTATAAGAATGTTAAGGTCTCAAATATAGAATACATATTCATAAATGCACACATATCTAAATATATGAACCATGTGTCTGAAATAGTATGGGAAAGCAATCCTGAAGCCTTTTAGACTCTCCCAATGACCTCAAATATTCCTCTGCAGTAAGGGAGGCAAATGGGGAAAGCCTTCCCATTGTCTTTTTGCTTGCAAATCCTGTCTTAAGGGCACATTTGTGTATGAATAGGGCGAGCCTGTGACCTGGATTCAGGCACTAAAGTATGAACCATCGCAAAAGAATGGCCAGACTGTCCAGGTAATGCAATCAGTGACCATTATTAGGTATCCTGGCAAACAGGATTTCTGCTCTAGACTGCCTCCTTCTGTGATGTATGTATGATGTTTTAGGGGAGTGGTCTTGGACTGCAGGGTTGGCAATTTCAAAAGTCTATATAAGGGCTTGCGCACCATTGTTCAGGGTTCTCCTCCCTCCTGCATGTGGTGAGTGGGGACCCTGTTGCAGCAGTACCTTGAATAAAGATCAGGCTTACTAGCCACTTTACTTCTCAATTTAATCTGGTTGGCCTCTGTTACTTTCTTCTACCAATAGGGAACCTTAGAAGGACTCTATATGGACTCCTGGATACCCCATAAAGGAAAGAAGAGCAGTTTTTCTTATAACACCTTAGACAAGCTTGTGAGTACAGAATGGACCTGGGAAGCCACTTCAGCAGGCCACTACTAACTGACATGTAGTGCTAAATAAATTTTTGGGTGAAATAGCAGCAAGGCTGCATACCAAGCAGAGAAATGACTAGCTAGGTCAGTTCTCTCTTATCCTTTTTAAGCCAGAGCAAGGTGGCATAGGTGCTAGAGTAGGACTAGTGCTATTTTATGTATGTATTTATTTCATACAATTGCTCAAAACACACAAATCACTCTGGAGCTCAGTCACTCAGTGTCTGCTTCCAAATTAGCTGTTTGCTGAGTCTGAATTCTGCCCCTTCCTCTTCCCACTTTTAAAGCCCCACTTACACTTCCTTTCCTGTTCACACCTCTCATTAATTCTTGCGTGCCTACGCGTCTTGGGATAGGCTATTTCTGGTGGCCCTCCCACTGAGTCCGATCTTAAACTGTCAGTCTGTGTCTTCTCCTTGGAACTCCCCCCTTCCTCCTCCTCGTTCTCAGAACTCAGGCTTCTACTGCAACTTGGCTGCTCCTCCCTCGTTCCGCATTCCTGCCTAATTACCTCCTCCTGTCTTTCCAAGCTCTTCCCCTCTGTCAGCAATGGGACGCAGCTGACACAGGCTTTCCTTGTGCTCATAGGGTTGGCATGGTCATCAAAGATGGAGAGGCCATGTGCATCCCCCTGAGTTTTGTTGACAGGATAGAGAATCTTAGAATTCTAGTGTTGGAAGGGATCCCAATAGTCATCTAGACCAACCCCCTGCAATGTCAGAATCCTGCCCACAAGTGTCCCTTGTAAACAGCCAGATGCACTGACCAATTGTGCAATATTTATTTAGGTCCAGTCGTGGCCAACTCTGGAGTTGCGGCGCTCATCTCGCTTTATTGGCCGAGGGAGCCGGCATACAGCTTCCAGGTCATGTGGCCAGCATGACTAAGCCGCTTCTGGCGAACCAGAGCAGCGCACGGAAATGCCGTTTACCTTCCCGCCGGAGCAGTACCTATTTATCTACTTGCACTTTGACTTGCTTTCAAACTGCTAGGTGGGCAAGAGCTGGGACCGAACAATGGGAGCTCATCCCATCGCAGGGATTTGAACCGCCAACCTTTTGATCAGCAAGTCCTAGGCTCTGTGGTTTAACCCACAGTGCCACCCGCATCCCTTTTAGTATTATTATAGCCTCCTGTTAATTAAAATCAATTAATTAAAGACTCAGCATTAAAAAAAAATCACTCCAAATCAGACAGCAAATATTATATGACAAACAGAGCAAATTACGTAACAAAGATCACACACATATTCAAACTGAATGCATGGCAGAAAGAAGTTGAAATTATTTCACACTTAGCTTTGGATTAGGATCAGAATTTGGTCATTTGGGTCTGTATTCTGTGCTAAGATTTGCAAAAACGCAACATCTTGCCCAGAGACACAAAGCACAAGACTTAGTCCAAAAGCAAATGTTTTGATGTCTTATAAGGAGTTACAGGTTCAGTAGTTCAGAGATACACACTGTGTGTGTGTGTTCTTGTCTGGGTTTGACAGATTTGCCCAAACAGCTGAGGTTGTCCTTGAATATTGATAGAAAAGCACTTTGGTTCTTCAAAACAAACACAAAACCAACAGTTCGCGCATGCACACACACACACACACACACACACACACATACACAAAACAGAGAAAGACAGGAAAACATTAGAAAGGAGGTCATGGCTGGATTTGTTGTACAAATGAGTTCTCCTGTGACTGCATGATCTCATCAAACTCTCCTCGATTTAAAGGAGTAGAACAATGGCTGACCTTCAAGCCCAGCATGAGAAAATGTGGGCAGATTTCCCACAAGAAAAGCCCACCTAGAAAATAGTAAGACATTCCCACACACAAGATGGTTTCTACATGATTATTTAATGACCCCGGAAACAAATATTTTCTTTCAGTTAGATTGATCCTATGCATAGAAAGCATGTAACAAGGACCCCGTGTTTCAACAAACAACATGTCCAGTACATTTATGCTATCTTGTCCTTGCTGTATGGATTCGTTTTGGGAACATTTTTCAAAGATGCTGGGAGGTTGTGGCCAATGAGGCTGGGCTACTCAAATTAGTTCCAGCTAACTCTTATTCCAGGCCATTTAAGGAGAGAGGAGGTAGAAAATACTGACACTGATGTCCGTGGGGCTTTACTGAAGCATCGCCAGACAATTTGCGCTGCTTCGTCGTGAGTTTTAAAAGAACCTATTGCATCTGCTTAGAAAAACTAGCTTTAGCACAGCAAATGAGTGACAACGCAAGGATGTCCTTGCTGGCTTAAACCAATTACTGTGGGAAATAGATACTTCTGATCAGCAGGCTGCTGCTGCCTTTCTATCAGAAAAAGTTGTTGTCTTTGTCTTCTTCTTCTTCATTTTTCAATCTACTGCGGTTACTGTAGATATAAATGAGATAAATCACTGCACAATTAAAACGAGAGAGAGAGTTAAACTCTACAAGTACTGCCAGCGGAACTGACAGGGGCACATCCAACTTTATTACAGCAGTTGTGTATTACTTCTCTTTTTTTGGCATCACCCTACAAACAGGTCACGATTTTGATTTATATTTTGCCATCTAAAATGCATAAAAGATGTGGCGCGCTTGCTTCCCCATTAATCTTCCATGTTTTTGTTTGAAATTTTATTGAAGGTGACATGACAAATTACTACTGGAGTCAATCTGTTCTTGAACAGCGCATATATATATATATATATATATATATATATATATATATATATATGAAAGGAAGAACATAGTAACGCAAATTAAATGGCCTTTCCAGGTGTGCTCTTTGCTCATACTGTAATGGCGGCTCCATAAAAATATTGCATCACTGGACAGAGCGGGAAGTCATTCACCAGTATAAGCTATTCACACATTTGTATACAGAGGCCATTTTTTTGGGAGTAATTCCACCCCGCCTCCCCAACACGACCACTAGCATGCTGTTAGCCCTAACCCAGCATGGAAACAATTTGTTTTAAATTAAGAAAGTCATCTGATAGTGAAGGATACGGAAAAGGACTACAGCCTTGCATCTCACATGTGAAGACTGCTGCCCAGAAATTGCAGCTGGCCACTACACTGCAAACTGGGACCAGTTGCTGATATCACCACTGACTTCTGGCCCACTTCTGAGCAAAATTCAAAAGTTTAACACCTTAAATAGCTTGGGGCCTAAGAACTTGAGACCGTATCTTTTTCTTTCCCATCACAGAACCCAAAGTAGCATACATGGGATCAGGTCCGTCTTTAGCATATCCGGTGCCATTGTGCAAAGATCCCTCTGGCGCCCCCCCCTTCCCAGAGTTGTCGACCTATTTTTAGGGCTGGAGGAGGCGGGCAGCGGCTGGAGGGCAGCTCCTCTGGAGGGGAAGAGGCGGAGGCTGGAAGTGGTGTCTCCCGGCTCAGCTGGCCACTTTGTGCCATGGTGGCCACAGCAGGCAGCACACCGAGCAAGCGGGCCTGCGCTGGGCGAGTGAGGGCACGTGCGCCGCTCCCTCTGAGCGTTGGCTCGGTTTTTTCCCTTTTAGCCTTCTGGTGCCCTGCAGAATTCGGCGCCCGAAGGCTAAAGGGGGGGGGGGACCGATCTAACGCTCGGCGGGAGCGGCGCACACACCCTTGCTCATTCAACACGCTCGTTCAGTGTTCCCCGGACTCTTGCCTGGTGCCCTCCAGAACTTGGCGCCCTGGCACCCCACGCCACTAGCCTCTATGAGTAAGAAAGGCCTGCATGGGGTTCCCAGGAGATTTCCCGTCCAGGTACTGACTGGACTTAGACCAGCTTAACTGCAGCAAGATGGCAGCTTCCTCTGCCTCTGAACAACACCCTGGGACCATAAAGTAAGATATTTCTCCAGGGCACTACGCCAGCTGACTCTGAAGGAAAAGGTCTTGTTTGGTTGTGGTGTCTTCTTTGTGGAGCTCGCTTCACATGTGATACACAAATAAGACAAACTGGCCAGTTTTGGGGTTTTTTTAACAGCATGCAGATCAATGTGGAGACAGGCACCCAAACATTAGAGTATGATGTTTAGGTACATGTTCCATTTAGGTACAGGATGTTTAGGTAGCCCTGCTAATAACGTATAATCTTAGTCACTAAAGGACTAATGATTGAAAAAGACCAAACAGTTTTTATTGCCCCTTTTCTAATTAATTGCATAACTCTCAATAATCCTGCTTGCCTTTGCTTCTCACCCAACAGCAACTCAGTTTATTGTTAAGTACATGGAGCCAGAGGAATCGCAAGCTGGCCTTGGAAGCAGCAAAAGCCCCAAGGACCCAGCATTTATTTGTATGCACATTTAAGTATCTGCCTGTCTAGCAATCAGTCAGTCCATGTCTCCTTGAAATCAAGGGGTTTTAAATACTCCTGATTGGGGATATGTATAGAACACGGCTCGTAGTGAAAAGTATGCAGAATGTTTTATTCAAAACACTTTGAAGAGTCAGGCTAATTAAGTATTTGACCTACTTTACTTAACCACCAACATATGAGTGAGGGGTGCTCCCAAGAGCAACACTTTCTCTTTTATTGAGTGAAGAATGGCAAGCGGGGGAAGAAAGGTAAATACACACACACAACGTATTTTTTGCATATGTCCCCAGAAATGGCGGGAATTTCAATCGTTTTCTGTAAGCTCAGATAAGCACCAAATATGATAATTCAAAATACCGGTCAGTCCTAATATATTCTCTACCCGCGAAGAGCAAGGATTAAATTTCTCATAAATAAGAACATTTTACATTTGTGTGAACAAAGGGAGCACTAGAAGAGTTTTAACGTATGTCAAGAAGAGGACAGAGGAATCTGTCAATCTCAGAATCTCATTTTTTAAAACAAAATATTAAGTTCAGTTCCTCACATTTTTGCATCAGTTTGCAATTTTTTAAAGGCCTCATGTAACTTCAGCTGCATCTTAATACGAATTTCTCCTAACATCTGTATGCAATGTTGCCTGCTGTGCGCATTTCTGCAGCTGCTTTCCCTAATACAAATGATCTCCGTAAGTTATTTCCACTAATATATGCAACTTGTGCAGACTTTCCCCTAACATGCACATTTTGGCACACATTGTTAAGTTGGAGATCTGCATCACAAAATTCAGAGAACTCTAAAGAATAGCTTTGGTTTGGTTTGCATAGTCTTTCATGAAGTGCAAATTGGATCCAGACTGAATTTCTCCCCCATCTTTAGTCAAGTATTAATTGATGAAAGCAGAAATTCTAGATCCTCCAAACATGGGCTTTGGTTCAGAGTTCTGCAAGGCTCTGACGTGTGCCAAAAATTACACACAAGCTGGAGAGGCCCTGTTCTTCTCAACATTCCAGCTGGTAGAAAAACAATCACCCCAACATGGAAGGAGTATATTGAGGAAGGACAGTTGAGCCTCTTGTGAGAACTGTACAACAATAATAGAACCATAGAATTGTAGAGTTGGAATGGACCACAAGGATCATCTAGTCCAACCCCCTGCAATGCAAGAATCTCAACTAAAGCATCCATGACAGATGGCCATCCAGCCTCTGCTTGAAAATCTCCAATGAAGGAGAGTCCACCACCTCCAGAGGGAACCCATTCCACTGCCAAACCACACTTACTGTTGGAAAGTTCTTCCTGATGCTTAGTCAGAAGCTCCTTTCTTGTAGCTTGGATCCATTGCTTGAATCCATGCATCTAAAGCATAAAATGTCCTATGATAATATTTGTAAATCCACAGTGAAACTTCTAAACTTTTACTTCGTATATGGAAATGTCATTCTAGAGGGGCATTGTGTATATGTATACATGTGCATACTTCTTAAAGTGCAATGGAGGAAAAAGATACACATTTGCCATGCTAGTTGCTCAGTTACATGACATCTGATGTCAACAACTAGCTCTCAGATAAGAGAAACCTACCGGTAACTAAGTTAGCATTAAAATATTTGCTTCGTTCTTTCATATGTTCATTCTTTCATATATGTTGGCCCTGTAAAAGAGTATTGGGAAATAATTCATAATGAATTGGGGGAAAATGTGTAAAAGTACTTTTTTGGGGGGGAAAGACTGAAATTCCCAGGTGTCAAAAAAGGCTATTTATGTATACCACCACTGTTCTGTTAGCCCAAAAATGGAAAACAAGTGAGGTCCCAACTAAAGAAGAATGGCGACTTAAACTGATGGAATATGCGCAGCTTGCAGACCTAACATAAAGAATAAGAGAACAAGAAGAACATATGTTTAAAGAAGATTGGAAAATGTTTATTGAATGTATGGGGGGGTAATTGTGTACACTTGAAAATGTTGGCAGCAGTAAGATAAATTCAACAGTGTAAACAAGCTTTGATGGATGTAATAATGGAATACTGAATGGTTTAGTTTATGTAAAATATGCAGGGATTTAGGCTGTGCAAAATGAACCATTGAAAGAGAAGAAGGGAAGTCATTAACATTTTAAGGTTGTTTAAATGAATATTCTAAAGTGTAAAACAGGAAATTTAATAAAAATTATATACCAAAAAAATAATATTTGCATGGACAGAGGTTAGAGGAGGGGCGGAAGAGAAATTCATTTCAGTTTGCATTGGAAGGGGAACCTACCTATGTCACAGTCATCCTTCAAAATCCACACTTCTCCACATTTTGTAATGTAGTTCACCAGCCAAATAACATGTGTAAAATGCAAGTGCTAGGCTAGGGCAAAGTGCATGAATAATGCATATGTTAGTGAAAATAGCATTTAAAAATGCATTATTTACAAAATCTCTGTTTTACCTGCTTAGCTTTTGTGTATTTTTACATTCTTTCATTGGCCTTAGGTTGTGTTTTTGTTTTAATGGATATTGTTTTTTACATTGTACACAGTGTACAGCACACATGGAATTTTTTTCTTTTTAAAAAAAGAATTCAAAAAATGATATTAGGGAAGATTGCTTTGCAAAAAAAAAATACCTATATTAAGGGAAATTGCTTTTCATAAATGTGTGTAATAGAAGAAATTCACACTAAAATGCTGATGAATTTTCATGAGGACTAAAAAAAAAGTTAAATGATATGGAAATATGGAGAGTTATATTTCAGAGTGGAAAAATAAGGAAGTGTGTGTGTGTGTGTGTGTGTGTGTGTGTGTGTGTGTTTAAATACCAAAACTGAAAGAGTCACTCATTCCTCCTGGAAGGCACAGTGCAGATGCAATGGTGGTGGTAGAGATGAATGCTTTCTTCCCTGCCATCACTGTTGCAAATAATCCTCTGTGACATACAGTTGGATTCATTGCAAGTTTCTTTCTTTGCATTGTTGCTCATAGAACATAGAAGGCTGTCTCATACAGAGTCAGATCAGTGGCCCATCCTAGCCCAAGTAAATAAGACTTAAAGGGTGGGGGCAGATGGCTATTCTCTCCAGAAATTTTAACACGATACACTGTATGGGCCAAAAGTTGACTATCTTAAAAAAAAAGGAGAGGGCCCTATTGCTAGATGCATCCTTAAAAAATGGATGGTGAATTTGAATTGTGGGATTTTAGAGTTGGAAGGGAACTTGGAGTCCAACACTTTGCTCAATGAGGAATCTATGATGCAAGATGCAACTACAGCATCCATGACAGTGAAGGACAGTCCACCATCTCCCCAAGCAGTTTGTCCCACTGTCAAACATCCCTTACCATTAGGAAGTTTCTCCTGTGTTTAAATGAAATCTGCTTGCTTGCAATTTCCACCCATCAGTTCTAGTCCTCTGGAGCTACAGAAAACAAATCTAGAGGCTTGATAGGATGGCTAAGTGAACCTTTGGCAGACAAAATGATCTATCCCCATGCTTCTCCTCCTACCCTGTTCCCTGGATATTCTTATTCTTGTACAAAGCCATGAGATTTCTTTGTTGTATCACCTAAAAGGAAAGCAGGGCCCAACCTGGCGAAAACAGAATAAATGATGCAAGGAGGGAGATGTAGATAAAGATAGGAAAAGAGGTGGTAAGGGAACACCTATGAATTCAAATCTCTAGGGCCTGATGAGCTGCACCCAAGGGTACTAAAGGAAATTGCAGGTGTAATCTCAGAGCCTCTATCTATAATCTTGGGGAATTCTTGGAGAACATGTGAGGTCTCTGCACACTGGAGGCAAGCAAATGTTATCTCCATCTCCATAATGGGAAAGAAGACACAGGTATCTACTGATCAATCAACTTGGCAACAATACCTGGAAAGGTCTAGAACAAATAATTAAGCAGTTGGCCTGTGAGCACTTTGAAAAGGATGCTGTGATTACTAAGACCTAACATGGGTTTCTCAAAGCCCATGCCAGATGAATCTCACTTTTTGATAGAATTACAAGCTTGGTGGATTAGAGGAATGCTATGAATGCAGTGTATCTTGATTTCAGTAAGGTTTTTGACAAAGTCCCCCATGATATTCTTGCAGAGAAGCTGGTAAAATGTAAGCTTGACAAAGTTACTGTTATGTTGATTTGTAGCCTGTTTTGCTCCCCCTCCATCTTTTTCATAAGATGTGAAGAATTATGTATAATTCATTAACACATTTGTTTTAAGTTTCACACTGGTGGAAAGGGGAGGGAGAGGTGGCAACATCTAAGGTGCTAAGTAATATTAATCACAGTTTCCTGTGTGTTCAATTCTGCTACATGTTGTAAGTTATTAGAAGCCAAGCCTATTTATGAATCAAACAATGTTTCTGGTGATGAAAGATGGATTTGAGATCCTGAAGATGAAGAATGGGCAGTGGGGATGGGGGTGAGTTTTTAGATTTTGGATGCAATTGTGGAACTTACTTACAAGCTCATAAATCCCATTGACACAGTGGTATTTATGAACTCAAAAGTATCAAGATTGCAACACTAGATTCTATATATTTTTGCTAAAATACACAAACAAAATAAAGCTATAGAGTATGTCTTGCAAATATTGAGTCATAAAATGCCATCATCAATCAAATGCAGAAACATTTCTTATATTCTGGATGCATTTGCAGTACACAAGACGTGTTACATAGTCAATGTGGTCTCCTGGGTGGAATTTTATTCTTTGAGGTATGGATTCATATCCTTTCTCTGAGAAGCACCCACACTGGCTGGCCTTGAGCAACTGGTCGGCCATAGTTCAATGCGAGACTCTGACACAACATGCATTGAAAACTTTGTGAGAAGGGGGCATCTGACTCCCATCTCAGAAGATGCTCTGTGAGCATGGAGGCATTCCCTAATACTGAAGGGTTGGGACATTCTCTTTGTCACACACAGCTCGCTGTGACTCCGAATTGCAAATTGATCATCTTTCAGGGTAACTTTGTTGCCACCATGTATAAAACATGAATAGGAAGTATCTCAGTGAACAAGATAAAAAATTGTAAAGAATTTTACACTTTGTTTCCAAATTATAGGGGTCCTTACAAATGAGGCTTTATGAGCACCATGGATTAATATGAATTCATTTTATAAGTCGGTTACCTTGGAGAATTTATAGTGTGCCTCTATCCACACCTGAAGAACACGTCTTCACATTAATTAAAATGAAAAGCCGTTAGCAAAGGACTGCAATATTAAAGGGGAGCTCGTACCTTTATGATCTTCATAACACAATGATTCTCGCAGTCCAGCAGTGTGAACCTTCCCAGACCAAGATAAAAACAGTTTGAGCCTCCAAAAATTAATTAAAAGTAATAAAAGTAATTGTCAGGGAAAGAGCACCATTGTCTTTCCCTCCCACCATTATTTAATATGTGAGAACACACATGGACTTCCTCTTGTCAGAAACTGATTTGGTGAAAAACGGTGCTCCTGCCCCAAATAGGTACTAGGCAAAATCTTAAATGTTTCAGAACTGATTCCTACAGAAAACCCTTTGTTCCCTTTGAGGCTCTTGCTTCCCACTCTTTCCACCTAGTGTGCTGATTCATGCACAGCCTCACTTATGAACATCCTCCTCCTTAAACTGCATAAATCTGAAGCATGAACAAAATCTGTGACAATTTGTTGCAGGGAACCACAGGCTAGCTGTGGACAAAGGACACATCTATTTAAAGCACTGTGATGTAGATTTAAACAGTTGTGGCTTCCCCCAAAGAATCCTGGGAGCTGAATCCAATGCCTTCTGGGGATTATGTATATTGACTGAGAACCATGCCCAATTCCCTCTTCATAGACAGATATGTGTACATTCTTGGAGAGATTTGGTGAATGCTCACAATGGCCATTAACTGCTCAACTTACATCACTTCACACACACACAAACACATTATATTATCAAAAACAAGCACACTCATCTGTGCATAAAGCTGCAAATGTTGTTTGTATATACTGCACTTGCTATTAATTAAAAATGCTGTTTTTTATGAAATAAAATCAAAAAGCCAGAGAGACATTGCTGATAGCATTCCTTGACTATTTCACTCTTCTATTGTGTGTATTTCCTCCCTTAGCTCTCTGGGAAACAGTTGTGTTGCTAGCTCTGTATTTTACTTTGGTTTCTTCTTGGTGTGCTAAGCCAATCTGAGCGAGATTTCTTGTCAAAATAAAATGGTGCTGTAATTGTACCCTGATCCTAATACTTCCATGAAAATAAATTTCATTGATTTTCATGAAACGTCCAGGGTTTCTTAGCATCATTCATTTGTCATTCCAGCATGAGGCTAAGAAAGAAAGAAAAAAGAATAATGGGTAATGTGTATTAAGGGGTGTTGAAAGGTGAGCTTTACACAGTGTGGCGAGTGGGGCAGAAATATGGAGTAAGGTCCTCCATCTCCTAGTTTCCTTGTAGTTTTTGATGGCTTTAATAAGAACAATCAACGACACGTTTTGGAATTCGGGTGTGAGTAAAGGGAGATTACAGCTGGCATTTTGAGGAGAGTTAGAAATGCTTAAACAACACAGGGCATTTTCTGGTCCTCCTCCTGCCTCTAGCTCATGTGGAGGGAGCAGATAACAGTGGCAAGAGGGTGTGCAGTCTACTCTGCCACAGAACGGCATGCTTTCTGGAGGGGTAGGGAGGAGGGGGAAGAGAGAGCGGCCATATGTGCTTCTGAGGCATCTCTGGCTGCTTTGAACCTTATCAACAGGGACTGTGCAATGTGGTTTCTCTTCTCTCTCTCTCTCTCTCTCTCTCTCTCTCTCTCTCTCTCTCTCTCTCCTTCAAACTCTTCAAGCAAAACCTTTACGTGCAAGGAATCTCAGAGCGACAACAGGCCGGGAGATAGTGAAGAGAGCCAGGGAACTCAGAGATAGGAGCAGCTTTGCTTTCATGAAAAGCTGGGGTGGAGAGAAGGTAGGAAGCCCGACCGTGCTCCAACTTTCTTTCCTGAAAGTCTGGGCTGTTGATCATTTAAGGCAGCACTCTTTAGGGAAGCTTTTAATGTTTAACAGATTACTGTATTTTAATACTTTGTTGGAAGCCGCCCGGAGTGGCTGGGGAAACCCAGCCAGATGGGCGGGGTATAAATAATAAATGATGATGATGATGATGATGATGATGATGATGATGATGGGCCACAGTATTTACCTGAACGCTTTCTCTTTTTTGGAAAGGAGAAAGTTACAAGGAAGGATGTCAGAGAATTCTGACAGAAATGGAAACAGGAGCAGAAATTTTCGATGTTTGCTTATTTGTCCCACATCTGAGACAGAAATCAATCCAGTGAATATGGTTAGTATTTGCTGCTGCTGCTGTTGCTTTCAGTCAATATGTAATTGATTAAGGTCCCCCACATCAGCACTGTGGCCCCTTTCTATTGAAATGAATGGAGTGGAATAACGGAATGATAAGGTACTTTATGTAGGGTATGTAATTAGTTACGTAAATTACGTAAGTTATGCAATTTTGACACAGCGGACAGTGAGACAAATTACATAGTCTTTGCTGGCAGATGAATCGCAGTGGAATGGAAACAGTGCGGCATGCAGTGTGAACACAGGGCAGAATGGAAAACAATGCTTCCTTACATCCCTTTGTAAAAGGGTGTGGTGTTATTTGCAGATGGGGTGTTCACAAGCTGCAAATGCCTCTTCATGTGACATTACGCTGTGAGGATGTTGAGTCGCCTGAGTATGCACTGAGTGTGCCAAAAGCGGTGGTAGGGGGGCAAGCTTGTGACATATACACCCCTGCACATTTGCACCAAATTTCAAGTCCAAGGCTCTTGAGTCCAAGTTGGACTGCTCCCCCAACCCTCTTCACAAGCTCAGAAAAGGGAGGGAAGCAACCATCAGCAAATGGAAACATAGGAAGTTGCCTTACACCAAGACAGACCATGGGTCAATCTAGCTCACTATTATCAGCAGTGACTGGCAGTGGCGTTCCAGGATGTCAGGAATGGGTCTTTCCCTAGCTGAAGATGCCAAGATGCCAAGGACTGAACATGGCACCTTTTCTATGCAAAACATGTGCTGTGATAATGAGCTGCAGCTTTTCCCAGCTCTCTGCCCAGGGAGCTCTCCATGCTGCCTGCTTCTTGGCTGCTGAGGTGAAAGGGACGACACCATAATGTCTAGTGCCTAGGCTAACAGGCCTGCCTGTTAGAGAACTGGGCTCTCTCCCATTTCTAGCCACCTCTTTCCTTGCAAACAAAAGTCAGGGGTGGGCTTTTGTGTTTTTCCTTTGCCTGAGAAGGGGCAAAATTCTTGCAGATGGTGTGGGTTTCAAACGTTCTGTGCAAACATTTGCAAACCTTCTCACTGTTTTGTCATCACTCATGAAGAATGCTTGCAAACCCCCAAGTTGTTTTTTGAGGCAAACAGGAAAACACAGGTGGCAGCAGAATTTCTACGGGGAGGGTGTTTATAGCCAAGATAATAAGGTATTTTATTTTATTTTATTTTATTTTTACCCCGCTCATCTGACTGGGTTGCCCAGCCATTCTGGGTAGCTCCCAACATATATAAAAACATAATAAAAGATTAAACATTAAACAAATTTCCCTATAGAGGGCTGCCTTCAGATTTCTTCTAAAGGTTGTATAGTTACATTTGATGTGAGAGTGTTCCACAGGGTGGGCACCACTACCAAGAAAGCCCTCTACCTGGTTCCCTCTAACTTATCTTTTTGCTATTGGAGAGAATGACCAATCCATGATGACGTGCTAAGAAGGGTCTTCCTGACGGATTTCAACTCCCAGGCACTCCTTCCAGTATTTAAGCTCTAAGAAATTTAGGGCATTGTAAGTTATCAGCAAGAACTGCAATTCAGACAGGAAATGTATTGACAGTCAGTACAGTCCCTTAAGGGCCAGTGCAGCATGCCTCTGCTTTGACAAGTTGCTGGGCATTGGTGGGGTTTGATGGCACATGTTGCTCATGCTATGAGTGGAAGGTAGGTGCAGGCAAGTTACTATGCCAGTCTGGAACTGGTGCACTGTTCAAGCCCCAGTTGAGTCTGATGATGTTAAATGACAGCAGTGTGGCTGGTTCAGGGTCCCGTGAATCCCAGGCTGGCTCACCCCTCTCTGTCCCCACACCAAGAACACCTGATTTGGAGACTTTCTGCAGCCTACTGTCAGCAGCACTTCTGCCCACATGTTTGGCTAGCAGAATGGGGAGTACTACACTTGTGGAGTGGCACTGACAGCACTCCACAGGAGGAGGACAGCAGGTCAGGGGGAGGGACACCTCTGACGGATGCAGCCCAACTCAAAGGGAGTTCGGATTCAGCCATTGTTCTCGGGAGTATGGGATCAAATCTCTACATTGTTTTTGTCATTTTCTTTCTTAGTTTCGCCATGCTTTGGTATGTTTTTTAAGCATATCTGATAAACAAGTGTTGACTCTCAGAATTCTAACAAGAGTCTTCTGTCTGCCAAAGTGTAAGGTTAAGGAAGGAATTTGTACAACGTATGCAAAGATCTGATGCTTTAAATTTAGATGTTCTTTACTCTCTAGAGAAGAGACTGGGAATCAGCAAAGTTTAGGTTGATCAACCTTTTCTTATTTATTCAGTTTCCTACTCTCTTGTTCTTGGATTTTTCTACAAATCAATAGACATTCTGGCAGCAAAACTGAATGTTTCATTATTAAATGTTCATAGACAGCATCCTTATCAAGTAGGCTGGAAATAGTCATTAAATAACAACTTGAAACTAAAGAAACCTAAGTTCTTCCACTAGTTTTTACTCTCCTTGCCAACCCCAAAGCAGCTGTCAGAACCACCAACCTTTCCCCTAACCCTGTAAAAGAAGCTCAATATTGATGTTCCTTGGGAGTCATAAGCTCAAAGTTCCTACTCTCCAAGACTGTGCTTTCAACATACTGATCGATGGGTTCATAAATAACTATGGTGCACCAATCGGTGATGTGTCTGGTCGTGCCTTAGCACAATAACCTTACTCGGTTGATTTGGAAAAGAAGTGGTCTGTATTGTTTCTTCTAAAACTAGACTAAACTAGACTAAAAGGGAAGAGGAATCGAATTAGTATTTTTTTTATTATTATTATTAGGAGCTATTTGTGAGTTTACAGTTTGTATTCATCCAGATTTTGAATGCATGCCACCATGCATGCATGGATATATGGAGAAGCAATGTTTCCATGGAAGTGACTAGGCAATTGCTTAGGGAGCTGGGTAGCTGAGAGACAGAGTCTTTATTTATAGTTTATAAGAAATACTCATACCCCACATATTACATCCAAATAGGGATGGATTGTTTTTCAAAGGTTTGGAAAAGGGCATGGAACCCAGAATGGTCAAGGGGGTGGAGCCATTACCCTATGAAGAAAGGTTAGAAAATTTGGGACTTTTTAGTTGAGAGAAAAAATCAAGTAAGAGGGGACATGATAGACAAGCATAACATTCAGAATGGCATGGGGAAATTGGATCAAGAGACACCCAATGAGGCTCAGAGTTAAACTATGGAATTTGCCCCCAACAAGAGGTAGTGATGGTCACCAACTTGGATGGCTTTAAAAGAGGATTAGACAAATTCTTGGAGGGTAAGGCTTTCAATAGCTACCAGCCATGATGGTTGTATTCTGCACCCATGGCTGGTGCCAGTAAACCTCTGAAAACCAGCTGCTGGGGACTGCAGGTGGACTGAGTGTTGTTGCACGCAGGTTCTGCTGGCAGACTTCCCATGGGCCACTACTGGACTAGATGGGCCAGTGACCTGACCCAACAGGACTCTTCTTATGTTCTTTCAGTTCATAAAATGGTTTGCAACCAATGTCAGAAAAAACCAATAAAAACCAATAAAATAATTTTGCACACTTCCCCATTCTCCAAGCTGCGCAAGATTCCAGGGGTTCTAAGCGCTTGCCCAGGGTTCACGTTTCCTTTTGGAATGAGGCAGAGTGGAGACTGTGGTGTCTTTAGGATATATGGTTTATTTACACACACACACACACACACACACACACACACAACCTGAGCCTGTGATGGAGGGCTTCACATCATTAATACCACAATACAGTAGTGCTTCTCCCATAGCCACGGTGACAGTACTGCACCTGCTACACAGTAATTTACCGCAATTTTATTTATTTATTGTGACATTTCTATCCCACTTTTTCCTCCAAGGAACTCGAGATATGGTGGCAGGCCCAAGGCCATCCAGGGAGCTTCATGGCTGAGCAGGCATTTGAACTTTGGTCTCCAAGGTCCTAGCCCTACATTCTAACCACTACACCACAATGGTTAAACCCATGTAAATTTTTGATTCTTCCATTTCTGTTTCTAGTGTGTTCCAGACAACATTGGGGTGTTTTAGCTTAAGACTAGTTATTAGTATAATAGTTGGGTTCTCATCCCAAAGTAGAATGATATATGCTGCTTGGGTAGCTTAAAAAAAAAATGCATTTACAATGGTACCTCGGGTTACACACGCTTCAGGTTACATACGCTTCAGGTTACAGACTCCACTAACCCAGAAATAGTGCTTCAGGTTAAGAACTTTGCTTCAGGATGAGAACAGAAATTGTGCTCCGGCGGCGTGTCGGCAGCAGGAGACCCCATTAGCTAAAGTGGTGCTTCAGGTTAAGAACAGTTTCAGGTTAAGTACGGACCTCCAGAATGAATTAAGTACTTAACCTGAGGTACCACTGTATAAAACTTAGAACAAATGTACATTCCTGTAAAGTAAAAAGTCCTTTGAAAATTAATATTATTCACAAGATATTGGGAATCAGGACTTGATTAGGAACATCAGGATCAACCCACAACCACACCCTCGTAAGAATCTTCTTTCAGAAGAATCTTCTTTCATTCTGATCCAGGTCTCTTTTTTATCGTTCCAGCCACCAGCTTTGTTCACTAGACCCTTATCTGGGAATGGAGATATAATTATTCTGTGCATCCTTCCTGATGTCCTAATGTCTTTGAGGCTAAAGGCATTGCCCATTATACACAGAGCAGATCTGTCAGAGTTAAATACCCTGTCCATTTTCCATTTTTCTTTCAAATACCAGAAGTGATTGCACCACATTATGGACTAATCATCTGTCAAATTTAATTTATTAAGTTGAATCTGTTATAATGCCATGTAAATGAAGAAGAAGAAAAATGTCACATCCAGACTTGGTAATTCTGGAAAGCATTTCACAGGCTGCTAATAAAAACAGCATTGGATCTTCAGCCAATATGTTAGCCTGAAACAAGGTTCTCCTCATAACTCCATGTGAAAATGAAAGCCAATAATCAGGGATGGGCAGATTTTTCCCATTCTATTCCTCCAGCCATTCCGCCTGCATTCCAGTTTTAACTATATTTGTTGGAAGCCACCCAGAGTGACTGGGTCAACAACAACAATAGCAACAACAACAACTTCCTTGATTTAATTATACCAGTAGAATAGCATGCTGCAGCTGTCCATTCCTTCAGATCATTCCCACCACCACCCCCACCTTTGTTTCTGGATGTGCATGGATGCATGAATGAAACACTGCAAAACAACAACAACAACAACAACAACAACAACAACAACAACAACAATAATAATAATAATAATAATAATAATAATAATTTATTATTTATACCCTGCCCATCTGGCTGGGCCTCCCCAGCCACTCTGGGCGGCTTCCATAAAAACCCAAAATACAATAAAATATCACACATTAAAAACTTCCCTGAACAGGGCTGCCTTAAGATGTCTCCTGAATGTCAGGTAGTTGTTTATCGCTTTGACATCTGCTGGAAGGGCGTTCCACAGGGCGGGCGCCACTACCGAGAAGGCCCTCTGCCTGGTTCCCTGTAGCTTTGCTTCTCGCAATGAGGGAACCGCCAGAAGGCCCTCGGCGCTGGACCTCAGCGTCCGGGCAGAATGATGGGGGTGGAGACGCTCCTTCAGGTATACTGGACCGAGGCCGTTTAGGGCTTTAAAGGTCAGCACCAACACTTTGAATTGTGCTCGGAAACAAGCCAACTTGATCATGCATATTATGGATCTAAGATATTCTTGTGCACAATTGCAGAGCATCTGATTTCTGCCAGCTGAGACCCTACCTGCCCACGGACTGTCTCGCCTCTCTGGGGCTACCCCTGCCAGTCAGTGTAGACAATGCTAAGCATTAACAAAAAGAATCATTTTTGTTGTTGTATTGATTGGAAGTCCTCACTTAGTCCCTAGAACACAGGAGGTTGTATTAGACTGAGCCAGACCACTGATTGATCTGCCTCAATATGGTCCCTGCACTGACTGGCAGCAGCCCTATGGCATTTCAGACAGGAATCTCTCCCAGCTCTACTGAGAGTTGCCAGGGATTGAACTTGGAACCTTTTGCATGCAAAGCAGAGCTCTGCCACTGAACCACAGTCCTTCGCCTACCAGCCTCAAATTCAACACAGCTCAAAAGATCCAGCCAATAATTAAATGCTGAAGTTCTGATCCTAAGTCTGTTCCTTCTCTTTAAGGAAATTCATTTACTTTATTTTTGTTTTTACTTAACATGATTTGTATACTGCTTAATTGTTAACATCTTTAAGCAGTTTGCATAAAACAACCTGCTTGCATCTTGGATGTGACCACATCTATTTAATTATTTTAGATGTATGCTCCAAACTATCTCAGGATGGGGAAACAGAGATTTAACATAGACAATGCATCTATGCTATAAAATGTGCTAAGCTTAAAGTGATCATTTTTATATACCCATAGACATCCAACAAATATCAGAACTAACAGAAAGGGTGTACATATTTCCTGTAGATATTATAACATTAGGGATTCTGCTCCATATTTTAAACAGAGTAGTTCCAGTCCAGGATTTACACAAAACTTGGGAACGCAGGAGCCTAGGTGTGTGGGTGGGGAGCAGCTGCAGTTTTCGCTTGGGCTTTTCTGTGTTAGAGTTTGTTCTCAATTAAACAATTTGATCACCATCCTGCATGTAAAGATTACATCTTACACCTCCAAGAAGCATGGTGAGTTGACGTTCGTCATTAAGACGCACTTGGTTGATCTTAAAGATCATGTGTCAGAGGGATCCTGTTTGTACTTTTAGGCTGACATTTTAATAATCCTCTGTCTTGCGGATGTTTCTTTCCCTTGCCTTCAACACCTGGGGGAAAACCTGTTTGTTCGCTTTGCTCTCTCACTAATGTACAAACGGTTTGCTCATTTAACAACCAAGTGTACCAATTTCCTTCTATCAAATGTTGGAAGATATCAGTCTGTTTCCAATTTGGGTTATTGAATGCTGAATTCTTGCCACCCGGTGCTGAGTTTTTGCATCCTTTCCTCTGAGCTCAGTTATAAAACTTACCCCATGCAGCATTTTATATTTGCTCCTGCTAATTTCCCGTGCTACAGAATGGATGCCCATCTTGACAAGATTAGTATAAATCAGCATTAGTTATTTTGAAATCCACACAGTTGATGCACGCAAAACCAAATTTGTCCCAGAATGAGAACTAACTATATTCTATATTCACACATTAACACTGAAATCTTATGCATACTTACCAGGGAGTAAGCCCCACTGGACAAAGTGGTACTTACATCCAAGTAAAGAGGCATAGGATGGGGGGGGAATCAAATATGCTCCCCAAGAGATGAGTAACCTCTGGCTCTGGCATCTGTGAACAAGCTATTAAAATGACTGAAGTAAGCCAAGCAGATGTCCATGTAAGAGTGAATTTAAGTTAATTCCTTAAGGTAAGGATCTGCTGCCCAGGGTGATGCTAGTCCCTAAGTTTTAGAAGAATTTCCTGTATTATGGATAATCTTGCATAGGGATATTTAAGACGTCAGAATGGAAAAAAGTGAAGCATAACCTATATTTATCTGAATTTGGATTCATGCATATAAATCAGGATACACAAATTCTACACAAATCTGTGTCCTCTTTATAATTAAATTTTAACTTGTTATTTACTTTGTATACGGCTTAATTAGACAGAGTTGTTCCACCTGGCCCTTTGGCTTGGAGCCAATTTGATTCCCTCCCCCTCTTTCTTTTTTATTTTTCCTTTCTCCTCCTGTGATGAGGCTGCATTTTAATATTTCAATGTTTCAATATTTTAATGTTGTATTTTAATCTTGTTTTTAAGTTGTATCCATTCAACTTGTTTTTATTATTGCTTGTTAGCTGCCCTGAGCCTGGCCTTGGCTGGGGAGGGCAGGGTATAAATAAAAATTATTATTATTATTATTATTATTATTAT
Organism: Podarcis bocagei; assembly: GCF_964188305.1. Classification (NCBI taxonomy): domain Eukaryota; kingdom Metazoa; phylum Chordata; class Lepidosauria; order Squamata; family Lacertidae; genus Podarcis; species Podarcis bocagei. The sequence goes on from NC_138126.1 coordinate 45,399,556, forward strand.
TATTATTATTATTAGCTTCTCAGGATGTGCAAGTGGCCACCCCTATAGGCCCCATTTTGGGGAAGCCAACATGATGGCTGGATGCTGTTGAAGTGAAAGCCCTACTACCAGCAAAAGCCATTTTGGATCGGGACCTTCAGCCATCTTCCGATCCCCAGTTTGGATACTTTCATTTTATGCTTCTGGGTAACACTGTCATCTCTGACCCAACAGTGTTGGCAGGTTTTTGAATCACAGCATGAACCTGCAAAAATCTGTTTTAGCAGACGTGGTAGTAGGTCAAGGATTTATTCACACTCATGAACAGAAATGCCCCTCCCTTGCATCCTTCAACACTCTGCAAGAATGGGGGGAGGCACCTTTCATATCTGTAGCTGGAGTCAGCCTGGCAACAAGGAAGCGCTCAACTTTCATGTGAGAAACAAAATATAAATAAACAAAGACACCAGAAATAGCAACACAAAAGCGACACCCACCAATGCAGACACCCACCAATAGCAACACCCACCAATGCAGACATTTCCTTACGGGTTTGGAATAATGTCCACAAACGGCAGCTCAGGATAGACTAGAGAGAGATGGGTTGTACTTATCAGGCAGGGCAAGGAGAAACTGCTGGCCCATGCAGAGAGGAGGAGGGAGGGGAGGTGAACCAGATGGGACCTAATAGGTCTTTCCCATCTCTGATTTCTATGATGTACAGCACATAAAGCTAGAAGCAGCAACGGTTGAAATCGATGCTGAGCCAGAACTGAGCAGAGGGTTTTTAATCAATCTCAAAGGCCATTTATTGTGAAGATTCAACAAAGCGACAGAGATTATCGCTACGACACAAGGAGCCAGGACATGGAAAGCAAGAAAAGAGCACAGAGAGGTTCTCTTGGGAAGGTCTGAGTGTGCTGCCTTGGCCCCTTTCTCAGACTTAATTGCAACACCGAGGGAGTGGAAATAAAGATTTTGGGGAGGGCATAATTTCTTCCCAATTCCTGATTGCTAAGGATTTCAGAAAGGGAAGCATTTCTTTCTGTCACAGGAATGGGAAAGTTACAACACAACAGCTTGGTAACCTACACACACATCCACACACCACTTACAAGGTTCTGATTTGTGATTGGAGATCAAAGTAAATTATAGCAATATCATAACTTTATGCCAGACTTCTCCAGCCTGGTGTCATCCATATATGTTGCTGGGCTCCAACTCCCATCATCCCTGATCACTGGCCATGTTGATTGGGGTTAGGAATGGATGAATTTGTCATTTATCCAAGTTCAGTCTTCTACATTTCTATATTGCTTTGCAATATTGCTAATCTTTTTAGTGTACGTTTCTCCTAATACACACATTTTTTTGTATGCAAGTTTGCCTAATATACTCATTTTAGAAGCAATTTTCCATAATAGAATGTATTTCCCCATGTTATTTTCACCAAAATATGCATTTATACTCCTTTGCCCACGTTGGGAAACTGCATCGCAAAATTCACAGCAGTGTGAACATTAATGAATGGCTGCTTTTCGGTTTACGTCTTTTTATGGAAAGTGCAGGTTATGTAGCTTCACATGTGGCACCCCTCAGGTGAGTGGGGGGTCATGGGAGTTGTAGTCCATCAACATTTGGACAATAAATTTGACCACAAGTGTATGAATAAAGGTTTCATTTAAATCTAGGAGAAGTCTCGCCCTATTTTCTCAGTGGTAATTGGCTGGACTGAACCTTTTGTTGTGTAACGCTATGGAGAATGAAGAGGCAAAGCTTCTCATGACATGATTACTAGGTACGTCGCAGTTGAGCTTCGGTGGTTTTAGAAGTGTCATAATTACATTGATATGGTATTTCTGAAGAAAATATCGGCAAATGAAAGAGGAAAGGTAAGAGTTTCCAGAGTTGTTAGCAGGTAAGAGACTCTAATGCTGCTCCTAACTGTGCTTCTTCCACACTTGGGAACTCTCAAATCTTCTGTTTCTTTGATATTTCTTTGCTCAAAGTTGAAAGACATTGCTTTCATCCATAAAATACTAAGATATGAAATGCATATTGACACTAGAGCTGTCTACATTTGTTCTCCTTCTCTCATAATGCTAGAATATAGAGTCACCAAATAAAATTGAGTGGCAGCAGGTTCAGGACACACGATGCATAATCAGTTTATGGAATCCACTTCCCCAAGATCTGATAGTGATAGCTAGCAAGCTAGATAGTTTCACAAAAGGGCGAAACACATTCTTGAAGCATAGCTTTATCAAAGGGTCTTAGCCTTAGTAGCTAAATGAAACTCGGATGGGCAGATCTGCCTATTTTTTACAGTACTTTTGCAAGTTTTTTCACATTCTGTTCGGCGCCATTTTCACATTAATCTGTAAATATTTTTTAAAACCATCTTGAAATATTTAAATAGCACTTAAATGCTGTGTATTTGTCTCTTGCTTCAATTGTCTCCTTTGTGCCATATTCGAGAGATACCGTTTCAGTTTCTTTCTGTTTTCAGACTGTTGGCATGTGGTTCTTTGAGAAGTTTGTTTCTTTGTTGAAATGGGTACAGGAATGTACTGATTCATCACTGATATGTTGTATGTCTATGATTCGACTTGTGCTCTTCAGGTTGGCTCAATGTGTTGTGTTATCTGCTCTCGCTTCCCTCTTGCTTATTGTGTCACCATTGTGCTCTGAATTGTGTGGTCTGTGGGAGTTAAATATATGTAGCTGGTTCTGCTATATGGCTGGAACATAAGCATACACAATGGTTGCGTATCTTGGGTGAAGAGGATTCAGATGTGGGTGAAAAGGATTCAGATGATTAAAAAAAAAGATCTTAAACGGTTGTTGTGTATAGCCTACATTCTTATAAAAATGGCAGGGTCCTCGGGCACCATAAAAACATTTTTCAAAAAGAATAACCACCACAGTGTTGACAAGTTGGATACAAGGAGCCATGACCAGAAATAAACTTGGCAAAGGGGAGCAATCCCATGCTCTCCTTGCAAGCCCCACCACTGACAGTGCCTTCCATGACCCCAAAGCTTCTCCAGAACAGCATGGGATAGGGCACAGAGGCTGCAATAAATGCTCCAAAACAGGCAATGGCCCTCCATGCATGGAGGTCTCTACTCTTGGAAGGTACTTCTACCTGAATTTTGCCACTACCAACACAAAGCAGAATAAGGTGGCAGTTGCAGGAAGTGGGGGCACTGAGGAGCAATGGTGAGGTGTTGGAGAAAATATCTATGCATTATGTGACTTGCCCTAAATCTGTCAGGGATTCTTTAGCTGTGATTCCTGAACTGCATAGGGTTAGACGAGACGATCCTACTTCTATGATTCTGTGATTCTATACTGTTGAGTCTTGCCCCGTTTTTGATGTCCGCTACTTGTTTATAATTCATTCAAATGAACATTCTGTTACCCCCTACCCCCAGGGAAGAAAACCATCATGGATCTACCACACCAATGTCTGTGTCATTTTGTGATGAGGTTTCTGGGACCGGTTCTCATTTCCACAGCTAGAAAACCAGGGAAGCTGCAACAGAAAAGACAGAGAGAGCACTCCCAGTTCTGACATCACTTGACAGAACATGTCTACTTGACTGTCTGCTTGACTCACTGACAGCTATCTCTCTCCTTGGAAGGGTGCTGGGGCATTGAGTGGGTGGACTGCACAAAACTGAAAATGGCTGACCCTTTCCTTCTGAGATTGAAATCATCTCACGTTTCCTCACACTAATAAGATACCCTAACCTGCTGCCTGCCAGCAGAAATCCTCATTAAGCCACCTTGAGGAAGAACATCTACTGAAAGTTTCTTCATCTCTTCACACTTTCTGAAAGACATCCAATTAAGTATACCTATGCTGTCATGTGCCAATGATTCACCTTAACTCTCAGCACAAGGTACCCACTTCTCCAAATGTGAACCCTGATTCCCACTTGATCAATCAACTCCTCAACGGGAAACCAGTGGTAGCGTCACTTGACTCGAAATCTTCACTGACAGCTCTCAGAAACATATGACAGGTTTCTCTCAGCTTTCTAGAAAAAGAATTCAAATGTTAGAAACACTGTAGAGCTATAGTATATTGTCCTAGAGTTTATAGGAAGCTGTAGTAGCCTCCTGTGAAGATAGACTCTTTAGGGGGGGGATGACAACAATCCTTTAAAATCAGGAAGTAATTAAATTAGGGACATCTGGCATGCACCTGGGAGGCCTTTCTGCCAACTATGGGGGGGGGGATAAGTTTCTCTCCTGATTTTGATTTAAATGGAGACAAATTGCAGTCCTGTAACTTTTAGATCCTGTATCTTTCAGAGTTGCATAGAATTGAGAAATACATTAGGCATGGATTTCCCATCACAGTGCAGGGGTGAAAGAGCCACACCTATTTTAATGTTCCTTTAAGGTAATTATTAAAGGTAGAATACCCCCTTCCCATATCCTAGCAATCTTACATCAGCATGGGAAAATAACAGAATTCATTGGGACCTCTGCCCGTATGCTTACAATATGTGCAGGAACAAGAGGAAGTGGGGAAACTATTTAAGGGCTACTATGTTTTCTTTAAATGTGAATCAGGAAAAGGTAAAGATGACATGAAGGCCCTGTCTCCACACAATATGGACCTCCCAGCCCTAACCTGGATGGTCATAAAACCTCAGAGCACCTTACAGAAAGTGTGGCACAGTCTAAGACTAGGACCTGGGAGACCAGGCTTCAAATCCCCACTTGGCCCTGAGGCTCACTGGGTGACTTTGGACCAGTCATTGCTTCTCAGCCTAACCTACCTCACAGGGTTATTGTGGGGATTAAATGAGGAGGTGGAGGACCATGTAGGCCATCTTGAGCCCCTTTAGAGAGAGAGAAAAGTGGTATATAAATGCAGTAAATAAATAGAATTTTGAATAAATAAAATTATCAGTAAAAACATATAAAAACAAATATTTAAAATAATCAACAATAATTAAAATCGGCAATAAGCCAAAACCTGATGAAAGCATTTGGCAGCTTCTATATGTCTGAATAGGCTTGCCTAAACAAAGATGTTTTGAGTCAGCACCAAAAAGAGTTAGGTGCCTGCCTGCCATCAATAGGCCGGGAATATAGAAGTGCCCCCTCTTTGCTTATGTGATTAAAAGCCTCCTCAAGGACATTATTTTTCAGCTAGGCTTTCAACCTGCTGAGCATAGATGTTTTACCAATCCCTTGATTTGAGTCTCTTTTATCTTCTGTGACATGTTTCTTCTCTGCATTTTAAATCTGGGTTATTAGGTGGGCAGAGTGTGCCTAAGAGTCACTGTGGTGAAGGAAGAGCTGCTGGTAGAGCCACGGCCACCTCCATTGCCCCACCAGTTTGCTGCAGTCAGGGTGGGAGGTGAGCGGGCAGCTATTCCTTCTTCCCTCCTGCCTCTGCACCATCCCAAGGATGGCATATATCTCTGTGCCATTCCAGAGGATGTGTCATGGAAACATAGAGGCCTACCCATAACACTCCTTCAATGCACTCAGTTTTTCCTTTCACCTGTTGCAGATATTAATATTGTGCAGTTTGGAGCAACTGAAAGCATAAGAACTGACTCCTTTTGGAAATAAAGCATTTTCCAGGCCCATAAAGATATTATTCAAATTTTACTAGCAAACTTTCTTCATAACAGAATGAAAACATCAAATGTACATAAAAATACCTGTACAATGACTTGTGCTGTCCAGCACAGGCTCAGCATCTTAGAAAGTTTGAAAGGTCTCTGTCTCTCTATCCATAGCCTGCATTCCTGCCTTCATTGGCCTTAGGCTGTTTACTCTCCCTTCAGGAAAGTTTCACTTGATTGAGTTTGGGAGACAAAGACTAAAGGAAAGTCCCTTTCAAAATGGAGATTTGCAACTCAATACCTTCATCACATGATCTAAAGTTACAACACTCACATGTTAACTACCAGAGAACAACAATCAGTTACTTAATCATCAACTTAGAAAGAGCTCAGTGTGCTCTACTTGGCTTTAGTACAGCTTCATGGGAAAGCAGCATGTTAAACTTTCTGCAATAAACCTTTAGCCATTTTTCATTTCAGTGTCAATTAAACAGTCATACTTAACATTCCAATCGCTGGAAAATGGATGGAACATGCACTGATGGAACATGCACAGCAGCCAAGCTCTCTGTCCACGTGCTGAGGATATGAGTTGCATATGAGTTGCCCTGCTAGTAGTCCTCCCTCCCCACCAGTGGAGTAGCACCTCCATGGCTTCCTGAGGACCTTCATAAAAACAGCCTCAAGGTAGTGATAGGATTGCTTCTGGGCTTGTTCCTTAGATGCTGTAAGGCATGGGTAGGCAAACTAAGGCCCAGGGGCTGGATCCGGTCCAATCGTCTTCTAAATCCGGCCCATGGACGGTCCGGGAATCACGTGTTTTTACATGAGTAAAATGTGTCATTTTATTTAAAATGCATCTCTGGGTTATTTGTGGAGCATAGGAATTTGTTCATCCCCCCCCTTCAAAATATAGTCCAGCCTCCCACAAGGTCTGAGGGGCAGTGGACCGGCCCCCTCCTGAAAAAGTTTGCTGACCCCTGCTGCAAGGCTCCCTCAACATTTATTTATTTATTTATTTATTTATTTATTTATTTATTTATTTGATGAAATAAACCCTTTCAATAAATAAAATCAACAAACCAGAAGATTTTATTGTGGTTCTTTTGGGCACCAGCCTGTTGCTCAGTGCCTTCCTGGGACAGTGCTTCAAAGCACCACTCCACACACGGCGCTTGTAGCAAAGCCAAAGGTTAGCTGTCAATAGATAAATTGTGAAGGCAATGGAAATTGGTCTTGCCAGGCAGAACGGTGGGCAGAGTAATGCTATTTTCCCTTTCTATTCCCTGTTCCGTTCCAACGTGTGTGTGTTTGCATTTTTCATCACCACTTTCATTTCAAAAACTTTCATGCCTCGGCAATGAAGAATGAATAGTAGAAATAAGCTGCTTGAGAAGTTGAAAAGGGGAGTGGGGTGGGGGAGAATCCAAACAACAGAAATAGTCCCTAATCTTTCTTTAATGTATCTCTTCTTCTTGCTTCCTTTTTCCCCTCTAGAATGGAAGAGAAAGAGGAATAGAGGGCAACGGAAGAACCTTGCTGAATAGCCCAACTATAAAAACACAACCACAGTTACTAAAAGCCCAATCTATTTTCAAATGATTTGCTCTAATGGAATGTTGCTGTACATCTTTTGATGAGACAGGAGTCTATTTAAAAAGACAGGCGCTTTCAAATGTGCTTTTAAACCCCGTCTGTCAATTAGAACAACATCAAGGGTTCAGTGGCTGGGAAAAAAGATGACAGTAATGAAGCGCTGGGAGGGCAACAAGAGAGAAAAGACATGAATCCAGTGGCCAGAGAGAGGGAGAGAGGGAGAGGGAGAGAGGAGAGAAGGGGAAACAAAACTGAATTTCAGAAAGGAAGGCAGGGAGGAAAATAAAGCGGAAAGGTTTTGCATCACAGGTAAAACAAAGCTTCTCGAGTATTTGTTCCCCCTCAAAGAGATATAGCTGGGCAGAGAACAAAAATATTTTATAGTAACTACAAAAGTCTGCTGCTGCCAGCTAAAGTGTGTAGTCCTCTACCCAGAGGCAGAACTTCATTTCAGACCAGTCTTCCTAGAGCTAACATAGGAGGGTGTCGCAGAGCACCTGGAAAGTAGCTTTCCTTCACCACTGGGTCATCACAAAGCACCCTCTATGCATCTGCTGTCGGGAAATGACTCAGAACTCTTGAACCCCACTGCCTCTTACTTTGGAAATTAAGAAATAGGGCCAATATGAAAGGGGAGAAATCTCAGCATCTTAATGGATACCGACAATTTCCCTTCCAATGGCTTTACTGGAATTGCCAGTGTTTAAATTCAATGAAGGGTGGAAAAATAATGTTAAGAAAAGCTCATTCAACTTTAAAAACAACAGCAAAAGTCCCATTTATATGTGTCTTGTCTGCTAACATTTTAGGTATTTGAGAGAGAGAGTAGGTGCAGGCCATTTTTTTTGGGGGGGGATGATAGAAGTTACTAGGGAACCTCCAACATTGTGGGAGTGAACTTCTACTGATGCAATGGGACTTCCCTCTCCCCTTCTCCTCTCTTAAGTATCACAGCTTTGCTATGGAGGGTCCCCTCAATCCTCTGGAGCAGATTTAGGGTTACACAGGGGAAGGGGGAGGTCTCACTGCATTAGCAGAAATCCCTTCTGCTGACAGATGGAAACTGTGTGCAACCCATCAATAACAAGAGAATGCATCCCCTTCCCGAGCATGTTACTTCTTTGGTGAAAAACTAGCAATCTGCTCTGTAAGACACAGCTACTGTATAATGAATTTGTGATGGTGGCATGGACAACTTATTTAGATACATGGCATGCATACATACAAAACTGTCTTCTGGATGAGATTGGCATCTCCTGGCCACTGAGTTCAACAGGTAGGCACACACGAAAGTCAAGATGGCAACATGTTATGTTATTTTCACTAATATGTGCATTTATTTATTTTTATTTTCCCACCTAATATACTGTCAGGATGCTGTCAGCAGCTCCCAAGGAAGTACAAACATAAGGGAAGGTTTATTACCATCCCTTTTTATTCAGTAATTACAGAGAGAGGCTATAGAACCCAGCCTCTTGGATAACGGCATTGTCCCAAGTGAATTTCGACCCCCCGACTCTCCCACTTGCTCATTCATCACTTCTACGGGTGCTGTTATATGCCCTCTGTCTTCTAGCTCTTTGCTCTCCTACTTTCAAGGCTCACCGGGTTCGGGGGGGGGGGTTATCTGGAAGGCTTTCCAATGACACCGTGTCCATCAGCTATCACCTCGCTTCCTCCTCCTCCTCTCCTATTATTTCCCAACTTTGCCCTTCATCTGCCTCTGAGCTGTGACCTCCCGCAAACCACTGTTGTAAGTCTATGCTGTTTTCCTCTTCCTCCTCCCTGGAAGGGTCAGGGTGGGGAGGCGATCTCTACCATTCCTCCTCTGTCTAGTCCCTGACATATACACATTTTTGTACATATTTTTGGGTTGTAGAACTGCATCGCAAAATTCAGAGAAGTGCAAATAATTCCTGCATTTCACGTTAGTATTGTTTCAGGAAGCATAGGTTAGGTAGGATTGCAGTAAAATGTGGACCATTTCTCTCATTTCAATAATAATAATAATAATAATAATAATAATAATAATAATAATAATAATGGAAATGTCTGCCAGTCTTCATCAGGAAGCTGTTCCAACCCTGCCCTAACAATTTAAGTTTGTTGTTATCGATTATTTTTAGATGCCATTTGTATTTATTTATTTGTTTGTTTGTTTGTTTCACAACGTTTATATGCCACTCGATTTCAATAAAATCTCAAATGGTTTACAAAAATAAAAAATTAAAATTATCTGTAAGAAATCAGTAAAAAAAATCACAACCCCTTTTCACACTGTATCATCTCTTTCCTAAGTGGTTGAAGCTAATTCAAGGCCTCTGCAATGGATTGAAGCCTGCACTTTTCTTGATTAACTAACAACCTAGGTGAGGTAAGATGGGCCCAGATTATTGTTAGATTTCCCCTTTTTTGGGGGTGGGGCTCAGACACAGAAGCAGAGTCTCTCTGCCCTTGAGTCTGAGCCCCTCCCTGTGGAAAAGGGTGCCTCGCTGGCTGCAGCAACAGGCACCCACAATCCTGAGGGCAGGTTGGCACCCCTGCCCTCCAGTGTTCTTAGAAACCAACCATGTTCACACACACAATCAGAAATGTGTGTTGGCAGGGGATATTTATCATTTACAAAACTATGGACCTGTATCCAACAGGAAATAAAGCATTGTTTCAAACAACCATGTGTGGGCAGAAGGACATTTCATGTACAATTAAACGTTCTGTTCCTCTCCTCTCCCTGCATGGCCAATAACCTTCCCCAAAATCTTTTTTGGGGTTCTCCTAACCCTCCAGAGCAGATTGTGGGGGTTGCAGAGGAAAAGGAGAGAAGTTTTGTCACATGAGCAGAAGTTGTTCCTTTCATGTGATAACTTCACCCGAGTCAACCCAAAGTGTCTTTTAAAAAATAAAATCCAAAAGCTGAGAATACAAATGGAATTACAAAAACTGGATAAGAGATTCATGAGTTCTAGATTTCCATCCCTGTACTAAGTAATAACAACAGGACACCCACAAATTACTCTAAGCTTTCCTTTGCTGGGCTCTGATTTAATCTCTCCTTTTAATTAGTTCCCAGAGCTGCACATTATTTATAGGTTGTGTTTCCATGTGCCTTGAAAAGGCTGAAGCTCTAACCTATCTTGCTTAGACAAACTAATCCCCCATTCCTTCCCACTCTGTTGTATTCGCACCACAGACACACAAGAACTGCCTTATCACATGCTGAGTTGTTTATAAAAAGCAGAACATGATTCCTCCAGACTTAATTACAGTCATTTGCCCAGGTTTTGGCATGTCATGATCTCAGTCAGCCCCGCGAAGCCTTCTCTGGTGTCTGAGTGCTATAAATATTTGCTTTACAGGTGGCTCTTCAACACATCTAATAGAGATTTCCTTGTATTGTTGATCACTGGGTGAAACTGCTTCCAGACACTTTGTTCTTCCAGTAGTAGAAGCAGTAAAACTGTTAAACTGGGAAGGAAAGGGCATTTAACAGAAGAGAAGCCAGCCAGCACAGGGGAAGGGTGGTGTAACTGTGGCTAATGAAAACTGTATGTGTGAAGGGGGACTAAATGTGGGGCAAAAGAAGCAGCAATTCTGACAGAGACCAGGCCACATGGGAGCCACTTCCTCAAGATGCTCTTTGGTTGTTATAGAGGAGTGAGCTTAGAGGGATATGTGATCTCACTTTGTTGCATTCCTCACCCAATCTAGGATTACACTTCATGCACCTGATGAAGTGAAGTGTGGTTCATGAAAGCTTATATAATAATAAATATATTAACAGAGTAATTCCAAGCCCTGACTTACCATTGCAGAGTTTGGATGAGACTGAGGTGTCCCTCCACCCAGCTTTGCCCAGTGGCCACTGGCAAGGGGAGGGGCTGTCTCTGCCCCTTCATGCCCCTGCTCAAAACTGTGGGTAGAAGCTACAACTGATGGTAGCCCTGCTGGTGGTTGCTAGCATAATCCCCCAAATGTGCCATTCTGGAGTGACAAAGGGGCAGAGCTGCGCTAGTGAAGGAATGTCTGGATCCTAAGCCAGCCCTGCTGCTGGCAGGTTGAGATGAAGGGCCCAGACCACTGAGCTGGCACAAGAGGAATAAAATATATTTGTCTTTCCCCACTCACTTCCACCCTAGCTGGCCTAAGTTTGACTGCTCTGTTAAGCCCCACTGCTGCCATGATGAGCTAAGAATTTCATCCTTAGTCTCTGAGGCTCAGTTGTGTTTGCTACCCCAGACCAATACAGCTATGCTTCTGGAAAGTTCCATATGTATCTGTGAATGATCAGCACAGCACTGAGTCGCATCATTAGGCTTCTTCACATACACGGAACAATTGATGATAACACAGTTGCTACTATCTAAGTCAGGGGTTAGGAACCTTTTTCAGCCATGGGCCAGTCCACCGTATCTCAGACCATGTGGTGGGCTGAACTATATCTTTTTGGGGGCGGGGGGGGGGTGAACAAATTCCTATGCCCCACAAATAACCCAGAGATGCATCTTAAATAAAAGCATACATTCTACTTATGTAAAAACATGCTGATTCCCGGACCGCCTGTGGGCCGGATTTAGAATGTGATTGAGCCACATCGAGGCCCCGGGCCTTAGGTTGCCTACCCCTGATCTAAGTCAACACCACGAATGATGTGTGGGACATAGGAGCATGGCGGGGAGGGAGGCATGACCCAGAATTCCCTGGAGCTGACATGCCTTCCAAGATACTGTTATACAGAGCTTTTTTTCAGCCGGAACTCACCAGAAGTTTGTTCTGGCACCTCTCAGATAGGTGCCATTGCCATTATAAGAGAAGAAGAGAGGCGGTCATGGTGAGTCCTATGTGCAGGTTACATGTATGTGTAAATAAAGTCATATATCCTAATGGCACCACAGTCTCCCTTGACCTTCATTTCAAGAAAACCAAACCCTGGGTCACTGGGGGCTCTTGGACATTGGGATGTGCACAAAAATATTTTCAGTTATTTGGAGTTTCACAAACCTTGTTTCCTAAAGGTGCCTATGATTACAATTCATTTTGGGGTGGGGCGTGTCACGTGAATTGGCCAACAGCTCCACAGAGATTCCATTGCAAAGTGACTGCAAGGGTCATTTTGTGTGGTAGGGGAGAAAGAGCTGGACCATGAATGGCTCATAGCAGAATGGATTTCATAGTCTTTTTTCCTCTTCCCTGGGGGACCAAAACATACACATGCCATTTGCTCTGATCAAGGTGCTGGGCCCGAAACCAGGGGATGTAGTTCACACCACACCTTTGTTGCCTGCCGTCTGTGAATGCAACAGAGAGCTTCTTTAATCTCTTTGTGCCCCAGAGTCTCTTCTGTAAAATCAGGGTAATAGACTTCCCTACTGTTTTGTGCAGATATACATTTCTTCATGTTTGTGAGTCACTCAGATATCCCAGTAATGAGGCCCATAGAAGTGCTCTAGACAGAGCAGATGCGTTTATGGAACTGCGGCACAAATCCCCAGTCATCATTACCCAGAAAAAAACCCTGCTGTTCCTTTTCTATTTATGTTTCTTTTCTCTCTCTTCCCACCCACCATCACAGTCCCCCCCCCCAGTCCACAACTTACCTCTCTGTGATTCAAACCATAGTCTTTAAAATGTGCATTATATTGACATTTATATAGTACATTTCTTACACTTACTCTCAAAGCTTTTTACAAAGCTATGAATTACATACCTGTCACCCACTGAATTCATTCATGCAAAAGAGAGGCAGTCATTACATGCTTGGCAATAAAACTCATAATGCCACCCACCATTGAGCTTTTATATGTGCACACCAAAGATATAAAGTTACCTCCGTGCCCTTGACACCATGAATACATCAGAGGAGGATAAGCACATAGGGAGTTAATGATGGACGGGAGGGACAGGGTCTCTAGCCACTCTGAGATGTGAATATGAAGCATATATTTATTCATAAGCGGCTATGGGTACAGGTTTAAAACTGTCTGATTAATGGCCAGGTGCCTTTTCCTAAATTGGTGAAGGCTACTGAGCATGATACACTACTTTGCTTTTATATCTCTCCCTTCAATCAACAATTCCAAAGCACTTTGCATGCACTAATTAATCCCCATGTTTATGTACGTGAAGATATCATTCGCTTGCATTGAGACTAGCTCAAAGCTAAACACTGAAATAGGGAAGGCAGGTGGAAGAGGACTGCATGATCAAGAAGTGGAACCAATCCCAGGCTCTGGCCAGAGTGAATGGGGTGCAACCTCAGAGTAGGTCCGAGAGATAACTCTCTCTCTCTCCAGCCCATCCCACGGGCAGAAATTAAGGACCATTCCCCAGCACCATATCATTGTTTGTGGTTACTTCACCTACTTACCCTCAGTTAAAAATGGCCTTACTGCAGAGTCACTGGTTAGCAGTTCTGTCAAGTTCTGTTCTCAAGTTATTGTACTGTTGCAACTTTAGGTGTTGTTAGAGCAGGAATATTGGACAGGATCTATAGTCAAACAGGGAGAAACCCGTAATGGCCCAGAAGCACCGACTTTCACCCAAGATTGTGAGGGCCCAGCATGTGGCCAGGGGCAGAGGAAGGGGGGGTGCGGTAGGTGCGGGCTGCCCCAGATGTCACCACTGAGGGAGGTTGTGACAAAATGCTGGCTGGCACTCACTGCTGGGCCTGCAGCGCACCCAAGCCACACGTCTCTCCTAGGAGAGATGCAGTGGCTGGAGCGCTTGCAGGCACTGCGCTGCCCAAACAGTCTGCCCGCTGTCTCACCCTCAGCTGTAGGGCAGCTGAGTGGGAGGAGGGAGGCAGACTCCAGAGGCCCTGCAGTGCGTGCTGCCCCTTGGCACCCAAGCGGCTTCTTCTGCCGCTGCATGTGGTGGCATGTGTGTGTGTGTGTGTGACATAATGCGTGTATCATGCATCACGTGTGTTTGACACAATGTGCCCAGCATGCAACATGTGAGCAACACTGCATCATCGGGAGAAGGTCAAGTGTGGAGCCCAGCATGGGGCAGCTTCAATGCCCGGAGGCTCCTCCTCTCTCACGCTCATGAGAAGCCAGCCACTGAAGCTGCTCCACACTCAGCTCTGCCCTCCTCCTCCTCCACCCCCTCAACATTGAGGGGGCCTGGCCCCTTCCTAACAGATTTTGGGTGGGCTGAAGACAGCTTGGCCCTGGAGATTTAGCCTCCCTGGCACAGCCGCAGCTCTATTTCAAAGAGTTGAAGTTGGTCACCACAGACCCAGTTTCCACGCAGGCGCCACTGGAATGGTCTACGCTGGGGTGGAACCCTAATACCCAGCAACTTCCAGTGCCCAGCCAATAGGCTAAGCATGAAGTTTCAGCCAAAAGACAGGCTTCCCTCTGCAGAATCCATGCTCTGTGGTAGCACTAACCTTTATTACGACCATAATCAATAAAGCAGTGGGCATGTTTGACCTAATATCAGTGTCTTGTGGGCTTCTCAGAGGTATCTGGTTGGCTACTGCGAGAACAGGATGGGGCTTTAATCTGATCCAGCAGGGCTCATCTTATGTTTTTATCTACTGCAGCTTGTGCAACAGGGCCTTTCTTTCCTCTACAGTTCCCTGCAGCCCTTCCACATGCCCCCCAATTCTACGCTATGCAGTTGCTTGTGTGAATCCATGTTGATACCATAGTGTCCAGATTTGGCTCCTCAAAGAAAAGCCCATCGAAACTGTAGAGCAAAATTTGTTGGGAAATTACAAATAATTGAATGATTAATAATTGACCATTTGCAGGCTCGTTTTGCAAGTTTAGTTTGGGTTAGCTATGGTGTTTGATGAAAACAGAACAGTATCAATAATTCACATATCCATCAAACACAGAAATATTAATATAACCTCTAGGAGGAGTTCCAGGTTTTTTTTAAAAAAAACTTTTGATATTTTCATTTATTTTATTTATTCACAGAGCAAAACCTTCTAGTGAGGACAACAAATAACAGGTAAATAATCATCTCACCACAGGCATATTGGTTTTGCTTCCAAGTGTCCAATAGTTTAAATTGGTGATCAGTGGGTCCAACCATTTCCCTGAGAAACTTCAATGCACTGTATCTTGTGGCCTCAGACCAGTTTATTTGAACGATCACTTTGCCCCATACATACCTACTCAATTGCTTTGATCTATGGAACTTTCACTTTTACAAATGCCACATGTTTGTTCCACATCTGTGAAGACTTGATCTTTCAGTGTGGCAGCACCTATGCTTTGGAATGCCCTGCCCTCCCTTTGACAGGCACCATTTTTTTAGATGCCTGCTAAAAAAGAAAAGAAAAACTGCTTCATTTCAGCAAGCCTACCCAGACAACAAGTAGCTATGCATACTTGGTTTGGGGGGTTTTTTTTGTTAATTGATAATAATAATTATTATTGATAATTATTTTATCTTTTGATTATGCAGTTCACACATTTTGCTAAATAAAATTCAAATAAAGAATACCCATCAACAATGCACCAAACATTCTGTGAGCTTCAAAGCAGATGGGCGTTTTCGTCATTCCCACAAAAGACTGCTGGGTTCTCTTCCGAAAATCATAATCTTGCCGTAACCTTTCTCCAGATGCAGTGCGTTTTAGGGCCAATAATTGAAAGTTATGTTCCAAGTAGTTCTGTGTTTTCCTAAAGGGAACAAAGGTACACTTTAATTCTGTAGACCTATAAAGAGCAACTTCTGTTTTATATGCAACAGCTTTCAAACATGTCAACTAAAAGACAAGTAACAGATGGGTGATGCCACTATAAGGACCCAAGGAAACAAAAGGTGACTGAAGGATGGGAGCGAGGGAAAGATGAAGTGCCGGAACTGAGTTCCTGCTGGGGCGGGGGAAGCCCTGTATATATAACTTTTAAAATGGGGAAAGATAATGAGATGGTCTCATCATTACAGTGGCATTTTATACAGCTATATTCTTTAATCTCTCAGTAATTTCCATGTTATGTTTCAAGGGATGGGATTCTCCTTGTTCAGCAGGATAGGGCCCTCATTTTTTAGTACCTTCTCCACGCTAATTAGCTGCAGGCAGTCTTGAGGCCATCTCACCAAAGGGAATGAGCTATGTGTTTCTGGTGCATTTAACTACCACAGTGGGCATACGTAGAAGGCACTAGACCTTTTACATGCAAAGCATGAGTCCTACTAATCAATTACGGCCTTTCACTCAGTATATACTTCTAATCCTTCCTCTTCCACTGCATTTTCATAATATCTGATGCTGAGGTTGCCTTGAGATAGGAATAAGTCAGTGGTAGGAGTGATACATTTGTGGGCCGGCAGTCCCCCCCCCCAAAAAAAAACATTGTCAGTTAGAACAATGTGTCCATCCCCCACATCTCATTCTCTTTGAACCACACTGAGTATGTGTGTAAAGAATTATTTCTTTCTACTTCACTTCCAAATTAACATTTTCATTTCCATCTGTCAAAATGTGGGGCTCTCTGAGATGCAAGATATTGTCTTGTTAGTGTTCCTGTCATAATCATTATATCTCCTCTAATTCTTACCCTTTACAAGCTGCCAATGGTACTGAATGCTGAAAAGCTGATAATAACTGATCCAAGTCTCAAAACAACAGCCACCATTCTAGGGGAAATCTGATTAAATATCAGATACTTTAAAACATACTTTTTAAGCTCCCAGCGGAAGCAACCAGGTTTGAATCTTATGGTATTTATGTTATTTGCAACACATCAGAAATTGCCTATATATATATATTAGGGCCCTCAAAGTAAGAAGTGTCTTATCACTGGTTTTCATATCAATAGGATATGTTTCTCAAGAAACCTTCATCTGAAACCTTAATTGGAAACTAAATTGTAGTTTTTTTGGTCAGAGGACAGTGGCAGACCTTGGAATCTGTGTGGTACCAAAATTCAGTGCCCCCCCCCCCGCTGCCGCCTCTCATGCTCTATTCTAAATCTTCATTGTGGCGTCCCTGAGGCCCTGCTCCCCTAAATCCACCTTTGACTGTAGAGGAAGAGGAAGTTCCATTGTGTGCATGGGAGTCTTGTGCAATCAGAGCTGCAGCCCTGAATATAACCCAGAGTCGGTACTTGCATTCCAGTACAGGTTGAGTTTGTGGTCCAATGAAAGGAGCAAACGTTTTCAAGTATCATCCATTGCATCTACACAGGGGAAGGGTTCTCCTTGTTTTTGAATTTTCAGTTATTGATTTCCCTAGAGAAGAGTTCCACCACTAGCATTTTTAGTAGCTAGAATTGGTGCCGTTGGTCTTGAAAGAAACACCAGGAAGACAATAAAGTGAAGACCTCCAGCTTGGAACTATTCTACACAACATTTCTATCTAGGCATGGAGGAAATGGCTTATCTTCCGAATGTAGAACCTGTTTTCTATGGAAGAAGGTAAGGGGCAATCAAAACTGCAGAAAGCAGGTAAAACCAGCTCTAGTTCATATGATGACAAGTTGCAGGAAATGAAAGGGGTAAAAGTGAAGATTTATGGGAGAAATGGTGAGTGCAATTACTACGTGTGCTGTATTGATTTAAGAGGATTGTACTGCTCCCAGATAGAAATGGCTTTTATGCGTTTGGGCCTATCCCTGACAAAAACACTTTCTTCTCCGTTGACAAGGCCTTGTTGCTATGGAAATGTACGGCTGGATACAGGGGCACAGGCACGTTTTGATAACACAGGCCTAATGGATGTATTTTTGCAACATTCACAGCTCCTTTCTTCTTATTTTCTCCTGAGCAGACGACCATTTCTTCTATTTGTTGCCACTTGATGAAAAAAATGTCTCTCTCTAATCTTTTAATTTAGCTTAGATTTCCTTCTCCTTCCGAGCAATGCAGTCTGGCAATTAAACTACTTATCTAGAGACTCCATGCTGGGGCTGGTTGCCTGTTGCCTGTTTTTCCTGTCTGTGAATCTTCTTACAGATGCCTTCTCATTGTCATCATTCTAAAAGCATCATACGTCTTCTGGCTTCTGTTTCATGAAGGGTATGAAAGACCAGCCATATTATCAATTTGTCCCTTGACATGGGGACATTCCCAGGGGAACTGAAGGAAGCAGTGGTGCGTCCACTCTTAAAGAAAACTTCATTAGATCCCTTAGACCTATCCAATTACCGCCCAGTTTCAAATCTTCCATACCTGGGTAAGGTAATTGAGAGAGCGGTTGCTGAACAGCTTGGTAGGTTTCTGGAGGAAACATCGGCATTAGATCCATTTCAGTCCGGTTTCCGTCCTGGTTTTGGGACGGAGACGGCTCTGGTTGCCCTAACAGATGATATCCGTAGACAACTGGATCGAGGCGGGTCAGGACTGCTGATCCTTTTAGATTTGTCAGCAGCCTTTGACATGGTCGATCATGATCTTCTGGACCATCGCCTTGCAGACGTGGGGATACAGGGCATAGCCCGTAACTGGTTGTGCTCTTTTATCTCTGGTCGGGGACAGAGGGTGGCACTAGGGAGGGAAATGTCGTCACGCCACTCCTTGGTGTGTGGAGTGCCGCAGGGCGCAATTCTCTCCCCAATGCTTTTTAACATCTTTATGCGCCCTCTTGCCCAGATTATCCGGAGCTTTGGGCTGGGCTGTCATCAATATGCTGATGACACTCAGCTCTATCTACTGATGGATGGCCACACCAACTCGGCCCCTTACACACTGACCAGATGCTTGGAAGCTGTGGCTGGATGGTTTCGTGGGAGCCGATTGAAACTAAATCCTTCGAAGACAGAGGTCCTATGGCTAGGTCGGGATAGCATGGGGATGAGGGACCAACTCCCTTCTCTTGCGGGGGCCCAATTAGTGCCATTGCCTTCCGTTAAGAGTTTGGGTGTAATCCTTGACGCCTCCCTTTCCATGGAGGCGCAAGTCACAGCAACAGCCAAGGCGACATTTTTCCACCTTCGCCGCATCAAGCAGTTGGTCCCTTACCTTTCCCGCCCCGACCTGGCCACAGTGATCCATGCGACAGTCATCTCCAGGCTTGACTACTGTAACTCGCTCTACGCGGGGCTGCCCTTGAAGCTGTCCCAGAAACTCCAGCGGGTACAGAATGCTGCAGCGAGGCTCCTCACAGGGTCTCTGCCATGGGAGCATATTCATCCAGTGCTTTTCAAGCTGCACTGGCTCCCGGTAGAGTACAGGGTCAGATTTAAGGTGCTGCTTTTGACCTTTAAAGCCCTTCACGGCCTAGGACCCTCGTACCTACGGGACCGCCTCGCCTGGTATGCCCCACGGAGAGCCTCAAGGTCCATAAATAACAACACCCTAGTGGTCCCAGGCCCTAAGGAAGTTAGATTGGCTTCAACCAGAGCCAGGGCCTTTTCAGCACTGGCCCCAACTTGGTGGAACGCTCTGTCTCATGAGACCAGGGCCCTGCAGGATCTGATCTCTTTCGGCAGGGCCTGTAAGACAGAGTTGTTCCGCCTGGCCTTTGGCTTGGAGCCAATTTGATTCCCTCCGCCCCCTTTTTCTTTTTTCTTTTCCTTCTCCTGCAATGAGGCTCCATTTTAATATTTTAATGTTCCATTATTTTAATGTTGTATTTTATTTTTGTTTTTAAGTTGTAATCACTCATCTTGTTTTTATTATTGCTTGTAAGCCGCTCTGAGCCCGGCCTTGGCTGGGGAGGGCGGGGTATAAATAAAAAATTATTATTATTATTATTATTATTATATTTCTGATCTATAAAGATGCCAGCTAAATCGTAAACAATATCACGATGCCCTACGTGTACTGTTACACAACCTTTGACATGTGCTTTGCTTCTTCATGAAAGATCAGTTCCTCAGAATACTGCAGAAAGCAAGCAGGGAGAGGGGGGACCAGCTGTTTATATAGGATTTGGTGGCCAGCCAACTGCCCTCCACAAATGCCTTGCACTTGGGTATTTTGCAGAGTACAGTGGTACCTCGGGTTATATACGTTTCAGGATATATACGCTTCAGGTTACAGACTCCGCTAACCCAGAAATAGTACCTTGGGTTAAGAATTTTGCTTCAGGATGAGAACAGAAATTGTGCTCCAGCGGCATGGCAGCAGCAGGAGGCCCCATTAACTAAAGTGGTGCTTTGGGTTAGGAACAGTTTCAGGTTAAGAATGGACCTCCAGAACGAATTAAATACTTAACCCGAGGTACCACTGCACAACACAGATCCACTTTCAAAATACAATAATCAGAAATTTGAAGCTGTGCATATATTTGCAAAGTTATTGTGGTATGAAGATATCCAAGTTGGAAGACATAGATAATACACACATTAAGAACATAAGAAGAGCCTGCTGGATCAGGAAAATGACCCACCTGGTTCCTAGAGAAGTCCACTAGCACAACCTGAGTGTAAGGGCACTCTCCCCTCCCAGGGTTTCCAGCAACTAGTATTCAGAACCATATTGTCTCTGATAGTGGAGGCAGAACATAGCCATCATCACCCTAGCTAGCAGGACCAGTGGTCAGGGATGGTGGGAATTGTAGTCTTAAAACATCTGGGGGGCTGAGTTTGAGGAAGCCTGCACTACCTGAAGAAATGCTTTCTTTTATCTATCCTGAATCTTCCAACATTCAGCTTCATTGGATGTCCATGAGTTATAAGAGAGAGAAACTTCTCTCTATCCACTTTCTCCATGCTATGCATGTTATGCACTTCTGTCATGTCAGCACTTAGTTGTGAGATAAATCAGCCTCATATAACCAGCATGCTTAGCTCTAGTTAAGACCATAGAGAAGCTGTTTTCCTAGACTTATCTGGGGCACATCCCTCACCTTGGAAGGAAGGAAGTCAAGTTTCTTTGCTTCTTCTTCTTCTTCTTCTTCTTCTCTCTCTCTCTCTCTCTCTCTCTCTCTCTCTCTCTTCTTTTCTTTTTTAAAAAAATAATATTTATGAAGTTTTCCAGTTTAACAATCCAATAAAGGCCACATTAAAGACATTCTGAATTGTAAAATAATCAAACAGTCCAAATATTAAGCCAAATCATAAATCTTTGTTTGACTTCCCATGCTCTGAGGTCGGAAGATCGCCATAATCTCACATTTGCACTGCTTTCTTAATTAGTCCAGGTGGTTCCCATAAATCAATCCAATGTTAATCCTTCGTTCGTTTTCACAGCCTCTGAGTTCATCCAGCAAGCGAGTTATATCAAAACTCCTCTCTTTTTTCCACCATGTAAACGAGCAGGATGGATGTCTGGGAGATCACTCCAAGTGTGGCTTTAGCAAATCCATCTTCGTGTTTCTATACAAATAATTTGGAAACACGTAGTCTACTGTGTGAAATATTTGTGTAATGGAGGTTAGGACTTGATTGCTCTCGGCTCAGACCACATGCATGGCTTACAAGTCATACTCCTCAACCTATAGTACTGAGATGCTGTCTAGTCAGAGGGCTTTTTGATATTATTATTCCTCCTAACTTATAATGAATAAACTTGGCTGCTGGGTTTTATTCTTCTAATTATTTTATAATATTGTCATTGTAATTAAAGGCAGCATTGCAAAAAAGCATATTTTTTTAAAAAAATGTTTGTTTGTTCAGGAAATTTCTTTGGCGTTCAATGACTCCAAAAATACCCTGCTAAAAAAATGCAACTACAAATGAATGAAGATGAATTTGGTATTTCAAATTTTGAGCCAAACCATCATGTTTACTTATTGTCAAGTATAAAATATTGGAAACCTATATCTGATGCTAACTATCCAACTTGGGCAACTTTAGAATATACACATACAACACCTTTGATTGGTTGGACCAAAGATTAGGATCAAAATATTTGAGAATTTGGGAGACTCTTGAAACAAGTCCATTAGAAAGATATGGAATATAATGCCTAATAGAAACAAATTTGAGCCATTTCCCCACACTAAATTAACTTCGTGGAGAAATCCAATTTTTAAAACTGCGGGGAAAGATGGTAATATGGAAAAATTGGGTGGAAGCAGGCATATTGACTTTGGATCAACTGATAGATGAGGAAGATGAATTTTATATGTACAGTGTTTTAAGAAATAAATATCATGATCAGATGCATCCCAATGGCAATAATTGCAGCTACAACATCTTGTAACAACAGTGTTTGGACCAGCAGCTTTCTCTCTTGTGGGCAGGGGGGGTGACTAAAAATCAGTCCTCCTGTCAGGGAAATATCTCCTCACTGATCCAATGTAAGATATTCCACCTTCTCCTTCTTTAGCAGAGTTTGTCTTTTCATCCTGTGAAGTAAACACACACACATGCACACACCAAAGCTTTAATAGTAGAAAAATGTAACATAGTAACATACTAAGAGAAATGAAACATCTTGAGGTAAGTGGCAGTTATCCTTTTTTAACTGACAACTGAAGGGAGGGGCCAATTCTAGAGTACAGCATAAAAGCCCCGCCCACTAGAGGCCAGGTATTCTATTAATCAAATTTGGCTTCCATGCTTTTCCTACATTCTCAGCTTCTGAGACACAGGAGTTATTAGAACAATTGGTCAAATCTTTGGAAAGAAAAAAAGCAATCATTTCCTATTTGTTATTAATTAGTAAGTTTGATACACAAACTTTAAGAAACGACTGGAATAAAGAATTGGATGTTCTCTACTACCTAGACAGTGGAACAGTCTCTTAGCTTCCGTAGCAAAGGTATCGATGGATCTCAAACTAAGACTTACACAACAGAAAATAATATTTGGAATCTATTGGACAACTCCTTTGAATTTGTATAGAGAAGGACTGTCTAACGCAGCTCATTGTTGGAGATGTAATAAGGATAATGCCTCTTCGAAACATACATTCTTACAGTGTCCAATTCTCACTAAGTTTTGGGAGAAAGTGTTAGACTGTATAAATATGACTGTACAGAAAAACTTAAAAGAGTACTCCTATGCAAGGAAGAAACTCTGAAATAAACCTATAGCTCTACTAAGTGTAGTGTGAGTCCAGATCCTGCTAAGATTTGCAGACCTTGGAACACAGCATTCTCCTCTATGAACTTGCTTGGAGTTTAAGATCTGCACCAGAGATCCTTCAGGTTTCCTTTGTCAGGTGAAACCAGGCAGGTGGTGACCAAAGAGAAGACCTTGTCACTCTTTGAAGAGTGTCCTGGGAGACACCAACTCATTCAGCATTCCATAGATTTTCATAAAACGGATTTGCTCACTGATGCCTTAAATGGCTCTTAATAGTTCTTTAATTTTATTGTCTTAGCGCTATTTAATTGGGTTTTATTATTTTAAAATGTGTTTTACTTCTGCTCTTAAATTTTATGACATTTTACGAGGTGGTAATTATTTCTCGTTCCTGCTACCTTTATTTGTTATTTTGGGTATGTCACTTGGTATATTATTTTTATTGACAAAACTGCTCATAAACGTTTGAAATAAAACAACTAGGGATGTCACAGAGTTTCCAGAGTTTCTCACCATTAGGGAGTTACAGCACCTGCTGGGCCTGTAGAAACAGATATGAGACAGGCATTTATATGGGAAACCCAGCCAGATGGGTGGGGTATAAATAATAAATTTTTATTATTATCAATTATTATTATTATTTATATAAATAAATGATTGTGTATACCTAAATGGTTCAATATACTGTTTCTATAAAGTAATATAATACTAATTTTAAAATAGAAATATACCAAATCATGCAAATCTAATTCCAGTAACACTTTGCTAAAGTTGTGCTAGTCTACAACTTGACATCAGCTTGAAAATATTCCTTAATGGCGTGAATTTCATTTCCTCCAGAGAGGTTTTTCTCCCTCTCTCATAGTACTGGAAGCTGAGCTCATCCAATAAAGATGATTGATGGGAGGTTCAGGACAGAGAGAAGGAAGTACTTCTTCATACACCACATCGTTCAGGGGGTGAGGAACCTCAGAGACCTGGAGGGCTGTATTGGCCTCCAGGTCTCCTTGACTGGCCTTTGAGACTCTCCCCAGGTTATATGCCAATCACACCACCTCTCCCCAGGATATACCCCTCAATGGCCAGGATCAGGGGCCACATACCTCTCAATGCCATCTGTTGGGAAATGAGAACAGCAGAAGGGCTATTGCCTTCCTATCTTGCTTGGTTCTTTCAGAGGCCACTATGGGAAATAGGATGCTGAACTAGATAGCCCTTAGGTCTCATCCGGCAGGGCACTTAGATTCTTAACCGTGATGGGATTATTATGATTTGATCGGTCCTATGAATCCGTTACTCATTGCTTCGGTTGCTGGTAAATGGCTGGTGTCCTATAGGCTGCTGCCTGTTAGAGTACAAAGAGGCAAGGAAGAGCACTGAGCATGTCAGATTAGCATATCAGATAGCAGAATTCAAAATTTATACATTTGATTTTTCAAAAGTTGACTGGTGTGTGTGTGTGTGTTACACACAACGGTTAAAACACACCCCCTAAAACAAACTCAGTCAGAACTCAAATGTTCTCAGATTCAAAATATGGATTTCTTTCCTTTCTTTATTTTGACACTTTCTCATTTTAACTCTGTAATAAATTCTCTCTATGTCTCTGCATATTCATATTTGGTCACTGTATCAAGCAGATGCCCTGCTTCCTATGATATGCTACTTGTCCTTTCATAGATTAAAAAAATGATATGCACACATTTATATGTAGAAATAACTCTTTCATTTGCTCTTTCAGAAAGTGCAGATGAACTGATGCTCATAAATACCCTATTAAGGCTGCCATCCTATGGAGAATTAGGTGCACCTAAGCCCGCTAATTTCAATTAACTCTGCATAAAATTAATCTGGAAACAGGACGCAGAAGCAGGAAAAAGAAAATGCACAATTTTTGCACATGGGCAATTTTTTTGTATCGTTCCAAGTGGGAAAGACTCTCTTCTACTAGTTATTTGATGGAATAAATACAGGAGGTGTATGTTTTATTTATCTATCATATTTGCATCCAAGGTTCTTGGGTGGTACATGTGGAAATTATGCTGTTATCTTAACAGTATTTTTTTGAAGTAGGTTACAGCACAATTCAAACCAAAGAATCACTGGGGTGAGAGAGCTTGGAATAGGCAGATCTTGAGTTGTGTTGGTTCAGCTGGGGCTAGACCAGCGTAGCTATCTCAACCGGGTTATGCTGGCTCACCCAGAAGAACTTTCACTTAAGTCCAAAAGCTTGGGCATGCAGGAGGTGGGAGACTATTCCAAACCAGTTTCAGTTCAGGCACATGACCTGGTAACTCGGGGGAATTTATGCTAGTAAAAAAGGGTGGTGTAAGTCAAATTCTGTTTCAGAGCCTTGCTTTCCTTCTGCCAGGCTCAGGTTGCCTCAGCAAGCAGTACACTGCTCCCAAATGGAGTTTGGAATAGGGTAATTTACATCACTGCAACTTAAACTGGTGTAAACATGACCAGCTTCCTTTACTTGGGAATGCTCTGCTAGGAAATGAAGTGGTTTCTGCTCCAAGGTTGCTTACAGAGCTTCGTGGCATGGCTCCTCTCTCCTGCCAGTCCTGGCTGGGCATCACATTGGTTGTACTTACCAATGGACAGAAAAGGCTATACTCCTGGGCCAGGGAGCCATTAAAGGCAAAAGAGCATTTGTCCACATTAAAGAGTGGCATTCTGGTTACTCTAGCTAACAGCTTTCTGTCTTCCTTGTTCAGAGATAGTGTTGGGTGAAGCACACTTCTTTTGCCAGAGGCACACTTCACTCCTACATCTGAGATGATTTACTTTAAGGGCAACATGTGAAATGCATGATCACATTTGGATTCATTTTTTAAAAAATGGGGGGGGTGGATTCCAGGAGCTCCCTATCCAGTTTGAGACTACAGCACAGGGAAGTGGGGTTGACTTTTCTCTTCAAACTGTTTTTCTGACACCCCTCCCCTCCCTAAAACTGCTATTTCCTCAGGAGGGAAGTTGTGGAGGGCTATAACTAGCAGTTCCCCTTCTAGGGCAAACAGTAGCTCTGGAAGTATTTACCTCCACCCATTACAAAATGACACAGCAGGAGTGCCAACTTGTCCCTGCAACCATGGGTGCCTGGGGCCATGTCTCTGGCACTGAAATTTGTGGGTGCCCAGCCTATTCATGGGGAATTTTGTGGGTGCTTGCCCAGGGAGTTGACACCTATGTGACACAGTATGACAATTATCAATGCAAGAACCCAACCTCTATGTCTGTGTGTGTGCTTTCTCGGGTGGCGTTGTGTGCACGCTGCTGTTCCTCACTGCTCCAACCAGCTTCAACCGTCACTCCATCACCTAAGTTTAAGGTGCTTCAGAGTAAGGCCCCGGACAACACGCAGCCTCTTCTGAGAGAAAATACTTTCTCTTCCTTTCTAAGGCCACATCCGCGTTATGTAGCTCTCACAGTGGTTCAGTAGTAACTCTCTTTTCACAGTAGTAGATAGGTAGCCGTGTTGGTCTGCCATAGTCAAAATAAAAAAAATCCTTCCAGTAGCACCTTAAAGACCAACTAAGTTAGTTCTTGGTATGAGCTTTCGTGTGCATGCATTTCGTGCGTTTCGTGTGCATGCATTTCGTGCATGCATTTCGTGTGCATTTCGTGTGTGTATCTGAAGAAGTGTGCATGCACACGAAAGCTCATACCAAGAACTAACTTAGTTGGTCTTTAAGGTGCTACTGGAAGGAATTTTTTTATTTTCTCTTTTCACAGGAAACCCAGCTTTGCAGCTTTGTGAGGGGAATAGGGGCCTCCTAACAAATCTCAACACTCTTCCCAAACTACAGTTCCCAAGATTCATTGGAGGGAGCCATGACTGTTGAAGTGGTATAATAGTGCTTTAAATTTCTGGTTCAGATGTGGCTTACAACAGGAGTGCCTGAATGATCCATTAACACCCGATGCTGCAATGGCAGCCATTCTTCGTTGTAGGGCCTTGTGCAAAATACATTTTGTGGGGCTCTCCCAGTTTAGCCATTTGCCTTTCAGTCTCTGCTTTCTTTTTATGCTTTGTGGCCCTGCTCTCACACATGCTTTTTTACATTACCTGCCATAATTCAGAAAGATTTAATTAAAAAAAAAATTAAAAAAGCTAGTAATAGTGCCATATGATGCAGTTCCATACGTAAGCTTACCACTTAAATCTTACATCCAGAGACTATCCCAAACAGATGTGGACGAGAGGGAGCGCACACAAAGCAAAGCAATTCCATCTGTCACTTTGGTCCGCTCTGCTAACAGTGACATTTATATATGGTAAGCCCTTGTTTCTGGAAACATCCACAAAGTTCCACTTTGGAGAGCAATCATTCGAGGAACTGTAATAAACCAAAAGTGCACACCAGCAGTAGGAGAGCCTTTACATTACCACTCTGCTCTTAAACATAAACAACTGAAGTGCTGAGGGAGGGAGGGAGAGAGAGAGAGAACAAACAGTAGGTAGCACAGGAAAGTCTACAACTGGCGATGAGGGCTCTTCATGGCAAAGCAGCCAGAAGCACTTCAAAACTCCAGGAAGTCAGGATGCATAGGACATGCAAAACCGATAACACTATGTCAGTGCATGTCTCTGGGAAATTCAGACATGGCACATATCTGTCAGAGAAAAGAGAATGCATGGCAAAATTATTGTATATGATGGTCTTGCGGATTTGGTGGCTGGTCTGGAGCCTCCATACACCACACACCTCATGGGGTCACTACTGTACTGCAGAGATTTCAACAAGAACATAATCCCTGCCCCACACACTGAAGGCCTGCTGGAAAGAAGTGAGCCCCAAACAGCTCGTATGTACAGTGACTTAACAGTTGGGAATCCTCCCTTGCTGTGGGTGCCTTGTAATTATTTCATTTATTCTTCACGGCGCACGAACCCCGTTCTGTCAGTGTGCCGCACAGATTGGCAGTCGTAGTTCTCGGGGCTATGGAGAATGCGCTCTGCGCGGCTGTGCCGGGGTCTCTCTGCTTTGTGGCTTAGAGGAGCGCAAGCAAGCTACAGCTGGTGTCCCCAACCGGGAGCTGTAGGCGTAAGCGTAAAACACACTGTTATGACTGGAGGTGAAGTGTAGCAGAAGATGATGATGTGGGATGGTTGAGTGGGTGTTTATTAGCTTTTTTTAACCAGTTTGGCATTTCCTTCCACTGTTGTACATTTTTAAATACTGTGCTGCCTCATTTAACTAAATGGCCCTAGGGAGAGCCAAAACATTTGGATAATCAGATGCCGAGATAGGCTAACATTGATCATGGCAGGATGTAGAGGTCACGTAGGAAATTTCAGCTATCCAGGAATTTTGGTTCTGTGAGCTATGTATAATGGAGATCCGACTCTGAAATGTTTCTTTCTGCAGTAACTGAAGAGACAAGACAAAGCTATTTCCCTCTTTAGAATTCTCCCCCCCCCCTCCCCTGCCACCTACTTACAGTTTCTGTCACAAAAGCCATGAATTTCTAGGGAGTTGCTTTGTTCTCTGAGAGAAGGTAGCATAAAACGGGTGTGTGTGTGTTCTTAAATGTATTACATTTCTTGTCATCCTTGCTTTAGTTTTTTAAATGCATTTATTCGTTTATAAAAAAATATTTATAAACCATCTTTTTGGTCTTAACAAAGCCCCCCAAGGCAATGCGTAGAAGTGAAGACGTTCAAGGCAACCGTTAAGAGTGAGGGAAATTGTGTTTATGGGTGTGGGTGGGTTTAAGTGGAGGAATGTGTGCAGGTGTAGCCTGACTGAGGGATGGGTGCCTTAGTAGGTGTTGAACTTGTGCAGGTATTGAAGAATAGAATCCTATCGTATGGATTTTGATGCACTATCAGTTTTATTGTTTTCTACACAGTGTTTACTTTTGATTTGCTTGTAAACTACTTGGGTGGGTTTTTTTCCCAATGAAAAGTTGAACATAAATAGTTGAAATACTTGAAGAAGAAAGCCATTTTTAAACAATAAGCCAGATGAAGGACAGAGCGGAAAATATCTTAGAACCAGGAGGAGCAAAATCAAAGCATCGTTGAAACTATTGAAAGCTATGCAGAGCCAAACCTTTTTACTGCCGTTCTAAAAGTAGGCAGCGATGGAGGGCAGGACTCCTACAGACAAAGGCCTGTCCTCTGTTCCCACCAAACTCACATCCCAATGTGGTGGGTCACAAATTTCCTCCTTTTTATTACACACTCTTAGGCTACAACTACACCAAACCTTCAAAGCGCTATTCTACCTCTAACAGTCATGCATGACAAAAGAATCATTGGAACTGTAGTTTATTAAGGGTGCTGAGAGTTATTAGGAGGCTCCAAGTCCCCTCACACAGCTACACTTCTCAAAGTATTTTAACTATCAATTGCTCTACCCAAGGAACTGTGGGAATTGTAGCTCTGCATGGGAGCTCTCAGAATTTGCATGAGTAGGGACATACAATACCGAGGTGCCTTTAGGTAGGTTTTGTGCAAAATTCCAGGAGGATAGACGCAGGGTTTAGGGAGTGATGAATTTCAAAAAGTGTAATTAAAGCTTTTAAAAACAACTTGCCATATTTTTTGCTCTATAAGACTCACTTTTTCCCTCCTAAAAAGTAAGGGGAAATGTGTGTGCGTCTTATGGAGCGAATTCAGGCTGCGCAGCTATCCCAGAAGCCAGAACAGCAAGAGGGATCGCTGCTTTCACTGTGCAGCGATCCCTCTTGTTGTTCTGGCTTCTGAGATTCAGAATATTTTTTTTCTTGTTTTCTTCCTCCAAAAACTAGGTGCGTCTTATGGTCTGGTGCGTCTTATAGAGCAAAAAATACGGTGCTTTGTTTTCTGCTCAGTCTGTACTGAAGTCAAAGTCTTTCTACATCCTCCCCAAAGCACTGTGATTTGAAACAAAAGGGCAGTCTTAATGAAGTAATTCTGTCCGTCAGAGCTGTCCATCAAAGAACTACATTCCTCTTCAGGATTCCCCTTTCCTCTCTGCCTGGAAATTTCTATTTATGGAGAATTTGGGGATGTTGCAAAAATGTATAAACAGTGGTAGTGATTGGGGGGAACAGGTACCAAAGTCCTCCCAAGTGCTAAAGCAGCTTCAAAGCCTCGGAGCTAGCCTGCTTCACCTTGGACCACTTCTGATTCTAAAATAGTCTGAATATCTCCAGGCAGATATCCTGACCTTGTTGCTGTTCCTTTATGTAAGGCTAATGCACAGTATGCTTTTAACAGTTAAGACTTTTGCATTTACATTTACTAGGGGCCTTACTTCAGAAGCTCTGTTATTCATCTTGCTTTCCGCCGTGACGAAATAATGTAATTTACGTAATCTATTTCATAATTTACACCAATGTCATACCTTAGGTCATTATGTGATTCCGCCCCATTCATTTCCATGCAAGGCCAATGCAAGGCAAATGGAGGCAAACATAATTAGTTGTGTATCATTTGTACACTAGAAGCAACAAACGCCAGTTGTATTCACTGGACTGATTTCCATTTCGGAGATGGGACGAACAAGGGAACACCAGCAATTTCCACTCCTGTTTCTGTTCTCATAGTGATTTTCCAACATTCCTAATATTTACACATATTTACCAATAAGTCACTTATAGTTTTGTTCTTAACTTGTTGAGAATTGCCTCTGAAATTTAACTTCAATGTGAGTCTCTTGAGCTCATACCCCAAATAAATGGATTTTCAGTCACATTACATATGCGCCACAAATCACAGCATTATAATTCAGGACATATCCAGAGAAGAGCTTCTGGTGTTCTGAGTTTGGCTTCTTTTAGGGCCCAAGATAAGCCCAGGAATTAATTAGCCACCACCTCCCTTGCTTCCTGCTTTTACTTTTGATTTTTGTCTTCTGCCACTGTTCTCTATGCCTACAATGGCCTCCTCATCTTTATCCCTTAGGATACCTCCTTTAAAATCTTCCTTCTTGAGTTTCACTCACTTTTTTTTTTACTTTGCTGTAGCCATACCTGTCAGCACAGTTAACCATGATGTAGTTAACCCATTCATCTCTGTTCCTTTTTCAAATCCTTTCTTCCACCTCCACATTACACGTCTGTAATAAAAGGGAAGCAAACATGTGTGCAAGTACACTGATTTCACCTATTGATATATTTTTCAACAGTATGTTCAAGACAACATATGACTGAACAAGAATAAAACTGTAAAACCTCATGGTAGAACAAGTGAGAAATGCTGAAAACACGGGGGGGGGAGGCAATACAAAGTGTGCAAAAAGCAACATTGCAGCAGTTAAAACCAATTAAAAACCATCTGCCAAGATTTCAAAATATGTACACAAAAAAGTTGTTAGGCAGGAGAAAAGGCCACCTGAAAAAAAGTATCTTTAATTCTTGGTGAAATAGCAAGGGAAGGAGCCAAAGAGATGTCTCTGGGAAAGGAATCCCATAGCATGGGTGCTGCCACTGACAAATTTCAGTAAAAGAGGTGACAAAAGAAAGGTGCATCAATTGGTATTTCTAGATAGGAAGGAATATATGGTAGAACATGAGTTCTGCATGTGCTTCAAGAGTCCACTAGTTGGTTCTGCCACATTCACGTGTCTGAAAGATCAACTCCATCCCTACTGGCTTTCTTGGGTGTTAAGATCTGCAGAGGGGCTCTCTTGGTATTCCGCCACCCTCACAAATGTGGGGAACAATGGCTCAGAAAAGGGCTTTCTCTGTGGCAGCTGTTAAACCGTGCAACTCCCCCCACCCACCCACACAGTTGCATCTTGCACCTCCCTTGTACAGTTTTCACCACATGCTGGCCTTTGACAGTCAGGGCCGTCTTATCCATAGGCACTAGGGGTGCAGGGAATCCGGGTGCCGGGCACTCAGGGGCGCCAGTCCGAGAGTCTGGGGCTGAGAGTTGTGTCTGGGGAAGTGCCCGCCCATTGGTTGGAGCGCCGCGGCAGGCGGCTCTGCTGCGGGCGGCTCTGTGCCGCGAGTTCGGGGGTGACCGAGCCAGCGAGGTGCTGAGGTGGCCGGCCAGCTCGCCCTCCTGTGCGCCTGGGATTGGCCAGCTTGGGGGCGCTCCGGGTGGATCTTTGCACCCCGGCACCGCATATGCTTAAGACAGCCCTGTTGACAGTTAATGTCTTTTATTTTGTGGGACCCCCTTCTTTTGGTAAAATTCATACTGTTCTGTTCCATTTTGAATGTTTCATAATTGCTAACACCTTTATTGGTTCTTCCAGTTGTCTATTTTATGATTGTAATCCACCTTGGGACATTATGGTGAAGGGCAGGTAAGAAATCTTATAAAGAAACAAGTATTGTTTAATAAATTGCTTTTATCTCCCATAATGTGTGAAGAACCCTCTGATAACAATCATGCAAGGAGCAGAGACCATGAAGAGTAGGAATGTAAGAAACTGTATTAGACTGAGTCAGACCTTTGATCCATCTAACACGGTGTTGCCTATACTCAGGGCCGGCCCATCCATGAGGCCAGGTGAGGCAGCTGCATCAGGTGGTAGGATCCACCAGGACAGCAGATCCCAATGTCAAACTTTCTTTCCCCCTTGTTCCTGATGTGGTTCTTTCCTCACCCCGTGGGGAAGGGGTCACCATGTTGAGGTCCATCTCAGATGCCAATATGCCTTTGCTGGCCCTGCCTAAACTGACTGGCAGTGGCTCTCCAGAGTTCTTCTTCTGTCATGCCTGGAGATGCCAGAATTTGAAACTGAAGCCTGTTGCCTGCAAAGGATGTCCTCTGCCACTGAGTTATAGCCCTCTTCTGCTTCCATGTTTTATTCAGCTGCATGCATTTTTTATTATTATTAAATGTTAAATACTTGTAGTAAGTAGGAGTAACAGCAATTTGTAACTTTGGGGGCCACTTGAGAAGATATCCTTTGTGCTAATTTCACTCCTAAAGGTGACCTGTAGAACTGTTTTAAATAAGCAGAAATAAATTAATTTATTAAACTATTTCAAAACTGCCCTTCATGGAATGTCACCCTCACATGGCAGTGTGTAAGAGAATAACAGCAAAATATAATGCCATATAAAAGCACAGATTAAAACCACACTGCACCCTTTTCAAAAAAAGCAGTAACAATTAATCAAAACTTAAAGGTAAAGGTAAAGGTACCCCTGCCCGTATGGGCCAGTCGTGTCCGACTCTAAGGTTGTGCGCCCATCTCACTTAAGAGGCCGGGAGCCAGCGCTGTCTAGAGACACTTCCGGGTCACGTGGCCAGCGTGACGAAGCTGCTCTGGCGAGCCAGCACCAGCGCAGCACACGGAAATGCCATTTACCTTCCCACTATAAAGCGGTACCTATTTATCTTCTTGCACTTAGGGGTGCTTTCGAACTGCTAGGTGGGCAGGAGCTGGGACCGAAAGACCGGAGCTCACCCCACCGCGGGGATTCAAACTGCTGACCATACGATCGGCAAGTCCTAGGCACTGAGGTTTTACCCACAGCACCACCTGTGTCCCTAATCAAAACTTAGGTGTTAATAAAAATCACATTTAAATACTTTTCCTAGAAGCTAGATAGGAATGTATGTTTCTTTAGGGTATGGGTCATTGTGTTCTCAGGACAGGGCTCAAACTCCCCACAAATCAGGGCCCTTTTCAGCTAGAACTTGCAGAAACTCAGTTGCGGCACCTCTCAGATGGGTTCTGTCACCTCTCAGGTGGTCACTATTGCCATTCTAAGAGAACAAGGGAGGTGTTCATGGTGAGTTCTGGCACCTCTTTTTCTAGAAAAACAGCACTGCCACCCATCATTATCAAAATGGCTCCACCTTCTTAGAGTGTCATCTGTAAATAATATGCCAGACATGTTTCTTCCTTCCCAAGCAGGATAGGACGTAACTTATTTCCTAATTACAAAGGAATATAGGATAAAAAAGAAATTATGACTGCCAGATGGTGAATTGCTGCTTAGCAGGAACAAGCAAGGAGAGGACTCAGTCAATCACCGGGTAAGTGATAAGGCAGCACAGTGAACTACCAAAGAAAAAGGAAGCTCATTACACCAGACACTAAATTATTCTTATAGAGACTTCTACTTCTTTCCCTGCTTCTATTTTTTATTCTAAGCCATAAAGCAAGCAATTCCACCAAGGCCCTCTTTTAAATGATTAACATTTTCATTTTAACTTTTGTTTTTGATTGTATTCCAGCCATTAATCTGACTTGTGTCTTACCCTGCCCTTCTCCTCTTCCCTTCTTTTAAACAGGCTTCATTCATCTCAGTGTGCTTTTCAAGCCACGGTAGTCTGTTCTGAAGGTGTGGAGCAACACTGGGTTGCTATGGCAATGTGGGCTTACCACAGAGCAAGGCCATAGCTGGATTCCACCGTAAGCAGGACTTGGTGGGAAGCTGAGCCATCTAAGGGGGCTTTGTTCAGAGAGAGGCGCTTCTCTGAAGATTATTCTGAAATGGCATCAGTGTGACCTCTAAGCAACAGAGTTCATGAAACAACTTCAAATGAGCACGCTAAAAAGGTGTGCCTGGAATTATTGGGAGCCTTTCCTCTTGTGTGTAACATGATGCTTTCTCACCTTGGATACAATATCTAGTGCTCAAAGAAGAGACAAAACTAGGTCATTAAAGGAAAAGGGGAAAAAAACTCTGGCAAGAGCTAAGGCATATTTTCAGAGCTGGCCTGAGGAGTTATGTGTCTAACTAGTTTCAGGGTAGGGATCAAGGCTAAAACCCTAAATGAAACTGTAATGCCCCCCAAATCTGGGAAATTGTATTTTTTCCAGCCTCTGATGTCCTAATGACTGGACCTCAGAAACGGATGGTTTGTTGTCCCTACAGTGCCTCTGTTCTTGTTTGCTCTGGCAGATCCCCCTGGCAATTTTTATTGATTACATTTATTATATCCCACCTTTCTTCCAAGAAGCCCATAGAGGCATACATTGTTATTCCCCTCCAAATCATATCCTCATAACAAGCCTGTGTGGCAGGTTAGGCTGAGAGACAGCACCTGGCCCAAGGTCACCCAGTGAATTTCACTCTTGATTGGACATTGAACTCTGGTCTCCCAGGTCTCAGTTATGGCTTCCTGAAAAGAATGCTGGGAAGCTGTAGTTTGTTGATGGTCTCCCAACAACTCTCCACTCCCCTAACAAACTACAGTTCTCAGAATCTTTGTGGGAAGCCATCGCTCTTAAAGTGGAATGGGATTGTTTTAAATGTATAGTGCAGTTGTGAACTAGTCTGTAAAAGGGGCAACTGGCTTGTTCATTTGTAGTCCCATTGGGGGGAAATGGCTTAAGGAGCCCCCCTCCCCACCCCCACCCCGTTTGACTCTGGAAAGTAAAGTTGGTTTAGATCCACATAAACCTTTACCTGGTTGGTTCTGTGCTACTTGGATAAAATTCCCTAGGAGGTGGAAAGTGTGGCTGTGGCTCAGCCCTGATTTAATAAGACACACCCAGACTGGATGTGAGAAGTTTGGTGGGCCCAACTAAGCTTGATGTATAGCAGGAGTTCCAAGTTCACTCAGATCAATTTTTGATAACACTCAATTGTTACACTAAATACAGCTGTGGTTGCACTAATGATACAGTCAGAGCTTGATATGCTTTCCTGGGAAGTGAAAGGACAGTCTATTTTCCAAACTAGCTGCAGACTCTTGTCCTGAGCTGCAAAGCAATACATCTCCATTTGGGTGCAACGGAGCAAAATGGTTCTTCATAAGTAGGAACCAATTATTCATAGTTGTGGGAACCAATTATTCACAGCTGTAAGACTCTGGAGGATATATTTGGGGAAGCTTCACTTTCTTTTATCTTTATAGGAGCTGCTGTTTCTTGAAAATGCTTTGTGCAGGGAGCAAAAGCAAGCATATGGCAAGGGGTTTCTTAATTAGAAACCAAATAATGGTATATAACTTAGGATATGAAGCTAATACAGCATTTTTTGTTTTTGCTTTCCAAGTCAAACCAACATTTTAATAAGAAAGATTCAAGTCAATGGGTCAATGGGCATAAATTATTTTATTGAAGCTGGAGCACTTTAGGTTTTAACGGCAAGGGAGAGCAAGTTAATTGCAGCATATCACAAGTATGGATACTTTACTATCAATAAAAAACAAATCTTGTGCTTGAAGTGAAAACAAATTAAAATTAATTAATCAGTGGAAAACACTTCATTTGATCAGGGAAAAACAACTGAAAATATTAAATCTGTGTGGACATACAGGATAATCAAATCAATACACACACTCTTGTATTGGCTTGATGCCATAGGCTATGTTGTAGACATACACGTGAATCCAATTAAATTCCTATTAGCTGCCAAGTGGTTATATTATTAAGTTGAATCCACTCCTGAAGAAGAACCATGCCATTTCTTGAATTTAAATCCTATTTTGTGCAAGGGGAATAACCACTTCATGCTTTGGGTATCACTTGAGGCAGGTTTCCTTAGAGTAGCATTTCGTCTTCCTCAAGCCAAACCCATCATGCAGGATTCACATCCACTTCTTGAATTTCGTAGAATTATAGAATTGTAGAGTTGGAACGGACCACAAGAGTCATCTAGTACTACACCCTGCATGCAGGAATCCTTTGTCCAACTTCGGGCTAAACCTACGGCTCTATTCACTGAGCTAGCCATGCATTTAGAGTGTGCGTCTCCCCCTGAAATAATCCTGGGAACTGTCGTTTGTTGAGGGTACTAGTAATTGAAGCTATGTAAGGGGTAAACTAGAGGCACAGGTGGCACTGTGGGTTAAACCACAGAGCCTAGGGCTTGCTGATCAGAAGGTCGGCAGTTCGAATCCCCGCAATGGGATGAGTTCCTGTTGCTCGGTCCCTGCTCCTGCCAACCTAGCAGTTCGAAAGCACTCAGTGCAAGTAGATAAATAGGTACCACTCCAGCAGGAAGGTAAGCAGTGTTTCTGTGCACTGCTCTGGTTCGGCAGACGCGGCTTAGTCATGCTGGCCACATGACCCAGGAGCTGTACGTCGGCTCCCTCAGCCAGTAAAGCAAGATCGCCCATGAATGGACCTAACTGTCAAGGGTACCTTTACCTTTAAGGGGTAAACTACAGTTGCAATAATTATTTGGGTGAAGACATGACAAATGATTCTGAATCCTGGCAAGACAGAGGCACTATGGGTGGGTGAGTAGTTACCAAGTCTGGAGAATTGGTCAATTGCCTGCTTTGGAACAGATCATGCTACCCCTGAAAGAGCAGGTTCATAGTCTGGGGGTGCTCTTGGAGCAATCTTTGTTGCTAGAGGCATAGGTAACCTCAGTGGTTGAGGAATGCTTTTTACCAGCTTTGGCTGGTAAGTCAACTACAGCTGTTTCTGCACCAGGTTAGCTTGACCACTGTCATTCATGTGCTGGTAACCTCAGCACAGATGTCTCACTACTGTCAGCAAATGTGCTGCAGCATTATGCACTTACTGCAGCTTCCAGATCATGTGCAAAGGCAGCCTGCATACAGCACATTGCAGTAATCCAGTCTTGAAGTAAGCCATGCATGAACTATGGCCAAGCCTTCCCATCCCAGGAAAGATCATAACTGTCATACCAATTGCAATTGGAAAAATACACTTCTCCAGGGACAGCAAATTGTGCCATATTGTGAACCTGTTCCTTCAGGAAGAGTGCAACTTGACCATAGAAGTAGAAAGATTAGAATGGCAGGGTGAGGAGGGCAGGCTGCTGAAAAGAAAGGTGTTTTTTTTCCCATTTCAGTTGTAATAAATCAGAATCTAAAGTGACGTGCTTATTCAGCAAGGAATGGAAATATCAAGAAGCTGCTTGTATTTTGGTAGCATTCTCCCTTCTTTTCCTGGTAGCCTCCAGAGAGTTCCCTTGAAAGTGCACCAGAGTCCACTGGTAGATCACAGTTTAAGAACCACTTAACTTTTTTTTCTGACAACGGCCAATTTCACATGTTATGGAGGAAGATTACAACATGGCAATAATGGAACACTCTGCTGGGAACTTGTTCCAAGAATTAAATCCGGGAATCCATCAAAGAGAGTGTTGGCTAATCCAGTTTTAAAACTCTTTGAACTGTTCATGGTTCTCAATAAAGATGAATTACCTACGTGTATGTCTGGAAAGAGAGGGGGGAATACGACCATGTTTATTCCTCAGGCTTTCAGTGCCATCAGCATAAGAGTAAGAGAAGCCCTGCTGGATCAGGCCAATGGCCCATCTAGTCCAGAATCTTGTTCTCAAACAATGCCTATGAGAAGCCTGCAAGCAGGACTGGAACAACAACACTCTCCCCACTTATGATTCCCAGCAATTGAAATTCGCTGCCTCCAATACTGTACTATCCTTCTGGGTTGGGGACTGGAGATATCATGTTAAGATGGTTCCATTCCTATTAGACAACCTATTGACACCCAAGGAGTTGCTGTTTTTTATAGGGAGATGTTTTTCAGCTCCCTGACAATTGTCCTATGGGTTCTCACCAAGTTCTATTGGTTCTATTTAAGTCCCCCATATCATTTAGCACCAACTGCCAACTGCTTCCATTGTGGACTGAGATCCAGCTTCTCAGTTCTACTCCCTTGACCCAGAGCTCCCTTGGTGGGAGCTACTGTCTAGTCCAACAGCTGGGAAGAACAGAGATGAGGACAGGAAATGCAGTTTGAACAATCCTGGTTCTATGTGGGTGCCATGTAATTTCTCTTCCTGTGTTATATTTGAGTGTGTTTCAGTTTGGAGAACCTTTTGCAAGTGGCTCTTGGGTCTATAAATCATGAGGCAAGTGTTCTTTTAAAAAAAAGATTTGCAAATGAAACCCAACCTTTTCATCCAGTTCAGGTGAGGCAGTGATGGTGCTAAACCACATCCTGTGTATGGTAATGCATAGAACGAGGGCCAATAAATGAAGCTCAGACCAGACAAAGATGAGGATCTTATTGGTAGGTCCTTTCTTGTTTTGTGAATTACCACCATTAATTATGTTGTTATCGCTGTCTGCACTTGAAC
Organism: Podarcis bocagei; assembly: GCF_964188305.1. Classification (NCBI taxonomy): domain Eukaryota; kingdom Metazoa; phylum Chordata; class Lepidosauria; order Squamata; family Lacertidae; genus Podarcis; species Podarcis bocagei. The sequence continues at coordinate 45,438,542 of NC_138126.1, forward strand.
CCAAAGTGGCCTTGTTGATTTGTCTCTTTGGCCTAACACCAAATGCTGACCTCAAAGCCTTTCCCAGGGCAGAAGGGTCTCATGGCAAGGAGAATGGAAATGTTCTGAACCACAAAAGTGAACAAAACTTCCTCTGTTTGTGCTGCATCTCTCTTTTCCTGAAGGTTCTGCTGGTAAAGGTTCGCTGGGGCGAAGGATCACTGGAAGCTGGCAATCAAGTACTCTGTAAAGGAACAAGAGGAATAGAGAGCTATCTTTGGTAATAATGTTCTGTACAAAAACCTCAGTAATACTATATTAAAGTAAAGAGCACATTCTGTGCCTCATCACTGCATTCTTTTGTGTTTGCTATCACCACTGATGGCCATTGAGATGTAATAGTTTCCTAAGACGTATGTTTTTTCAGTCCCACTGTGATCTGCCTGGAATAGCAACCAGCATCCTAGCCATGAGCATTAATGTATTCCCACTGACCTCAGTGGGGTTGCACTAAAGTAAGCAGTGAGTAATCTTTATTACCTGATCAGAAGTTGAGGGCATACAGTGTGACCTGTGCATCCAATCAAGGCTCCTCGAACTGCACATTTCAAATGCACTTAATTCAAATGCAATTTCATGCGATGAAAAAGCTACAGACCAAGTGCATTTACATAAATTAACTCGGAAATGATTTAAACTAATGAATAAGCACTGCTTAAGCACACATACATTGTGAACTTTGGATAAAAACAAGCAGCAAAAAGAGGTTAAATTCATGTAAATAAATGATTCACCGCAAATAGTTTATCCAGTACTATTTTCTGTTACCAAATTTCATTCCTGTGTTGTTTCAGGAATGCGTTGTTTGATCTTTCTCTCTTTTGCTCCTTTCTTATAGATTTTCTTCGTTTTAGAAAATGCTTAATGCATAATATTAGCATGTATTTCACCTTTGGTGGTCTTACATCCATAAGGTTTGCTTGATATATGCATTCATTTTAAAATAAAAAAAAAACCATACTGTGAGATGCATGATCTGTACAACATATTTTAAATTTATGTATGCACAAGGGTGGGAGGAAATAGGATGAGAGATTGTGGATATTCACATGTTACAGGTTTTTTGTTTTTGTTTGTTTTTTGCATGATATGCCTGAGCAAATGCTCATGTCATTGGTTCCTGCCTGATTCTGTTTTCCTTTCACCCAAGTTCTAATTAGAGCAAGAATGCACTGGGCTGCCTTTTGCTCCGTTTCATCTCCTGATTTTTTTTTATGTTAAATCCACCAAGGAAATCTCCTGAAGGCTTTGAAGTCTTGGGGTGTGTGAATAAAGATGTCACAACTGCACACACAGCGCTTCTTAATGAGGACAGAAGGTTTGATGTTGGAATACTCCAGCACCCAAAGGGAAGAGATTCTCTCCAAGTTTGCCTTTTCTCACCCACTCCCCTCTTTGCATTCATGCTTCCACTGCCATCTTCTTAGTGCCGATTTTATCTGAAAGCTAAGGTAAGGCTGAGACAGGGAACTGACAGTAATTTTGGCTGACAGTTTGGTGCAGTTTAGAGAATCCTGGCTTCTCTAACACTGTCAGGGCTATTTATTTTATTTTGACTGGAGCTTTACCAACAATAATGAGCGCCCTTCTGAACCTGACTCATGATATCTATGTTCCTGCTGGTTTGGAAATGCAGCTACTGACTTGTGCAGCTCATGTGTTCCAAGGCAACCTCACCCAGTAGCGGAGGAAGGTGGGGGGGGGGGCAGGCCGCCCTGGGTGTCACCACTGGGAGGGGGTTGACAAAATGCCGGGCAACACACCGCAGGGTCTGCAGAGCACCCAATCCAATCTACCGCCTCCCCCTCAGCTGTAGAGCAGCTGAGTAGAAGGAGGCAGGAAGACCCCTTAGAGGCCTCGTGGAGTGTCCTGCCCTGGCTGGCCCCACCCCCACACACAGGGCACACACGCCGCCCCAGGTGCCCAATCGGCTTGCTCCACCACTGACCTCACCTCTCTATTGTAGCATAGCTCACAGTCCCAGAACATGCTGAATACTAGGACTCAGTAAGGAAAGGCAGAAGCAGTGTTGCTGGATAGAAAAGGCAGCACGCTAGGTGCTAGGAGCTGAAGGAAGGAAGGAAGGAAGGAAAGAAGAAGTCCATGATGAGTGGAGCTTTGAAGGTTGGGTTTCCTCCACATCTTCTCCAGGAGATTCCAGAAAGGAAGGCAAAAGCCTGATCTTTCCACCCTTCTTGGAAATCAGTGACCTTCATCTCCCAATGACGTCAAAATTTCCCTGACCTAGCTACTAAAAAGAGCCATACAACACAAGGCCACCCTATACCACATCAGAACATTGATGCATTCAGTTCGTTATGATAAACACTGATTGGCAGTGGCATCCTAGGCTTTCAGGCAGTCTGACCTGGAGATGCCAGGGACTCTATGCATGCAAAGCATGTGCACTACTGCTGAGCTACAACCCTTCCACCACTATAACTGGTCTTCAAAATGATCCCATTAAGCTGCTCATGGTTCTCGGCTGTCCCAAGAGGAGTCCAAGGAGAATCCCCCCCTTTTTTAATGTAGCCAGTTGGTGGGGTAGAGCAGGCGCAGCCATGTTGCTCACCTGCCGTCTGAACACTGCTGGTTCCTCAGAGGGAGAAGAGTGCATAGCAAAGCAAATCAGATACTCCTGCCAAACCCTGCCCCTCTTCATCTCAGGAACCAGCAGTGGTGCTTGGTGTTCAGAAGGCAGATGAGCAACATCATCGAGAGCCAGTGTGGTGTAGTGGTTAAGAGGGGTAGACTCGTAATCTGGGGAACCGGGTTCGTGTCTCCGCTCCTCCACATGCAGCTGCTGGGTGACCTTGGGCTAGTCACACTCCTTTGAAGTCTCTCAGCCCCACTCACCTCACAGAGTGTTTGTTGTGGGGGAGGAAGGGAAAGGAGAATGTTAGCCGCTTTGAGACTCCTTAAAGGGAGTGAAAGGCGGGATATCAAATCCAAACTCTTCTTCTTCTACCTGTAGTGACTGCTACGAGTTATGTAACCGCTATAGCAGTTTCTCATCTCTGATGCATCTTAGGCACTGACCAACATACCTACTTCAATTCTATGAACTTCCTTCCCTGCTCAGAGGCAGCATAACTCTGAATATCAGAGTGCTGGAGAAAGACAACAGGGGAAAGCCTTCATGTCTTGCTTATGTGCTGCCCAGAGGCTATCTGGCTCACCACCGCTGGAAGCAGTATGTTGGACTAGATGGGCCCTTGGTCAGATGTTCTTATTACTTGCTATTCCTGCCAGTGATCAAGGCAATGCCGCTCTAGAATGTTGTGGCCTAGCTTGAGCCCAATAGAAACACACTGAGGATTGGCTTGATTCCTCCCCATCCAAGATAAATTGGACGAGGCCAGGTCATGATAGTTTGAAACTGGTTTTCCGCAGGGGCTGAGACGTATGAAGTTAGACAGGAATATGCAGCCTAATGTTATACAGTGTATGAGGCAAGATCCTCATAAAGCTTACCACATACAACTTGAATGCCACTATGTGGAATCAATTTCCCTTATGGCTCCATGTGTGGGCTACAAAGTATGAATTGCCCTGACTGTCAAGTAAGTGCCTATGCCAATTTCAAGTTTAGTATTTATGCATGGCCAGAACTGTCCTTCATAGTTTTAATGTTGAGAAACACAGCAAGAAGGCCCCATATATTTTTTTGCCCTGCCTTCTGAGCTCCATACTAGTATCCAGTTGTGTTGGTTTCATTTTTCTTCCTCCCCTGAGCAATGCTGTAAAATTAATCTGGTGGCTGCCGAAGCTAATACTGCTCCTGAGGAGCCAATCTGTGGCATTTCTCATTAAGCTTTGACATAGCTGGAGTGGAGTTTTCAAAGCAGAGCCTGGAATTTCAGGCTCACTGTGGGTCGATCCTGAAAGTGCTGAAATATTTAAGTTTCTTTTGAGCCAGGTGTCGGATTTATCGACAAGGAGCGCATTACTGCATTTTTTTCATCTAAGGGGCCCTGACGTTTGGGCTGGTTATTATTATTATTATTTTAAATGAAACTTTGCATTGACTGGCTTTGTCTGCTCAGCCTCACACTTGGCTAAGCAGGCAGGCTTCTTCTCCCCATCTGATCAGAAATTCTCCATGCAAACCAGACAGTCGATATGTGGGCCCCTTTTGGCTGCTGTTGCTATTAATGCATTGGGAAGTGTACAATCACCCAATTCATTTGCAGGTTCAGGCACAGACTAGCTGACCGCCATGAGGTGTATGCCTGTGGGGTACCTACAGGGGCCCTGTATGCAGTGAGATGTGAGAAATGAGATAAAATCAATGGAACAGCAGAGCTGCCAAGCAGCTACACAGGTGCTGCAGACATTCACGCACATGGAACAAAAAAGGAGGCTTTGCCTGTTTTTTGATCCCATCTGGACCATATTAAAGAAGATACAAGTTGTATTTCCCTTTCCAGTGTCTAAACCAAAGTCCTGTTGGACATCTGGGAATAAAAAGAACCTAGAGGGGGAGTGGAACCTGCAAAACATTTGATGTGGTTCATGCCTCAGACATTAAGAAAATAACAACAATACTATGCTTGTTGTAGTAAAGCAGGAAAACCATGAATATTATAGTTCTGTCCTATTCACTGAGTACTCCTAAAACTGCATAGCTGAAGCTTGCTGAGCAGTTTCCAGTTTCGGCACTAAGGACAGCACCAGCTTTTATATTTTGCTGTGTTTTGCTGCTCTGGGGACCAATATTATGCTATCTTTATTCATTGGCAGTTAAGCCAAATGATGAAAAGGTAAATGTGTGTGAAAGAGTGAAGTATGGGATGTTTGATGTTTGGGTAACAACAACAACAACAACAACAACAACAACAACAACAACAACAACAACAACAACAACAACAACAACATTTTTTTATTTATACACCGCCCATCTGGCTGGGCTTCCCCAGCCACTCTGGGTGGCTTCCAACAAAGTATTAAAATACAGTGGTCTGTTAAACATTAAAAGCTTCCCTAAACAGGGCTGCCTTCAGATGTCTTCTAAAAGTCTGGTAGTTGTTCTTCTTTTTGACATCTGGTGGGAGGGCGTTCCACAGGGCGGGTGCCACTACTGAGAAGGCCCTCTGCCTGGTTCCTTGTAACTTGGCTTCTTGCAGTGAGGGAACCGCCAGAAGGCCCTCGGTGCTGGACCTCAGTGTCTGGGCTGGATGATGGGGATGGAGACGCTCCTTCAGGTATACTGGACCGAGGCTGTTTAGGGCTTTAAATATCAGCACCAACACTTTGAATTGTGCTCCAAAATACTGCATGATTGGTTAATAACACACAGCATGATATTGCCTTCTTAATTGGCTTAATTTCCTTGGGTAGTGTCGTTTTGATTCTGATCCTATGAAAGTTTCCAAAAGAGCCAAACTGAGCTTGGTTTAAAAACCCAAAAGAAAACAATGTTGGCTGGTTATTTCAAAGTTAGGTACATTCTTGGAGGATTGCAGCCTGAGCTCAGGAAAGCTAAGCCAACTTTCTGTTCTCAGGAAGTAGTGCAGTCAGGCTGTCAAAAGGCACAGAAGCACACCTAATAAAATTTCTTGCTGATGACTCAGTGCATGGATTTTATTGGTGCTTAGATCTGACTACTATAAATAGAGCTGGGGAGGAAATTGGTCCACAGGTCAAAGTGATGATGCCAAACTTACTTTGCTTTACTTGGCAGCATATGGATTTGCTCTGATATCTGTTTATTACTTGTTTATTAAAACATTTAAATACCACCTTTCCAAGTCATATAGAGAGTCTTAGGGTGGCTAACAATGGTATAATTAAAACAAGCCTACCATAGTCTAAAAACAACAAAACTAACATGACAATAAAGTAGCACAACCTAATTTATAATTTAGGAGCCAAGATTGAAGAGACAGCCAACATATATGTCTGGAGGCCATTAGAAAAAGAGCCAATTGTACCTCCCTGATTCCAAAGGGCACCTAGGTGGAGAAGGCTGTGCCCTGCATCTTCAACAACTATGCCTCTGGTGGCAGAATGGAGAAAACAGAGGTTGTGATAAACCCAGGATGGGCTAGAAATCTTTGCCTCGTTAATCTATAGCTCAGAAACAAATCTGGGAGGAAAATCAAACTCCAAAGGAGCTTGAGATGGCATACATAGTACTCCCCCTCTTCATTATAGCTTCCCAGCAACATGGTGAGGTTGGTTAGGCTGAGAAAATGTGACTTAGACCAAGGTCACTCAGTGAGGGGACCTTTGAACCTCTCAGGTCCAGCACCCTAACCACTGCATGACCCTGGCTTTTTATCCCTCCCATCTCTGCCCTTCTCTGGTTAAGTGGCTCTCTGGTAAATTTCATGGCAACCTGTATGAGTTTAAATAACTAGTACAGCTTGAGATCAATTTAAAGCACCAAGGAGATAGGAAGCCTCACATTTGTTATTGTTTGCATTAGTTGGTACTGTCTTATTACTGGAACTAGCTTGAAAAAAAACCAGAACAAAAGCAGGAAAAAGGACATTCGGTGTTTTTTGGGAAACACAGATCCAGACATAAGACTTCCAGATGTTTCTTCATGCTTCCATATTTTTTTTAAAATGTTTTAACTAAGGGAGGGGGGGTGATGTAAATGGAAATTGAGCTGTAACAGAGCTTGGAGTTGACCCTTATACGTTACTTGGAGTTAATACAAAAAGTGCTATCACACCTATCATTTGAAATTAAGTGCAAAGCGAGTGCATTTTGAATGTGTGGAGAGACTTCTATTGTGAACTATTAAAAGACCTATTAACAGAGAAACAGAGCAGCCAAATAGGGACTGATGATCATTCAAGCTGAGTTGAATATGTGGGGCAGAGGTGATAAAGAGTCTCCTTCCTTTGCCAGTTCTGACTCCTTCACATGCCTCATAAGCAGATCATGTTGTTGGGCGCAAAATGCAGGTGATTTGCAGGCAAACAGAAGTGACTGATACCACTGTCCTCACTGATTGATCTAACTTAGTCTGGATTTAACCTTATATTTGGACGTATAAAAGCATCACCTGGGGGAGGGGAGTTGGAGGAGAAGGAGGTAATGGTCTGGATTTTCACCACACACAAAAAAAGGTCAAATCTCCAACATATTTTCATTTGGCATGTCAGTGAAGTCTGAGAAACAGAGATTTTGCAGCTATACAGTTTATCGTTGGATTACCAAAACAATGCAAATATCTCAAAATCTGGGCACAAACAGAAGGCCTGACCTTGCGTATATTTCCAAAAAGTAACTCTTATTTAAATGATGAAAATGTGTTTAATAAAATTCTTCCACAGTTGTAAATGGGTTGGTTATTTGCATCATTACCATTCTGGAAGCTAGTAGACCTCTGTTGAAAAGAAAAGATGCCAGGCTAGATAAAATCCTTAGTCTGATGCTTTGGGGTTCATTTAATGTTCTTCAATGATGATGATGATGATGTTATAACATTGCAAAACAATGAAATCTCTCTAGGGAGAATCATGAAGTTTCATCATTTTCCCTGTTAATTAACTTGCCCCACTGGAACAAAAGGAGAACCTTGTCAAGAATATTTATGGTGGCTCGGATGACACAACACCCTAGGGAAGTGACCAATGACCTGTGCTATTGGAAAATACATAATATGGGTAAGGCCTTGATTACAGCATTCATAATTAATTGTGAAAATTGACAAAAAGATAAATAATGCAAGAAGCCTCTGTGGTATTAAAGCCATAAATTGGGAGTCCACCCAAGACTCATGATTGGCAGGTACCCCAACTGAAGTTGCAGAAATCACATATTGCAAAGGCTAAGGTCTAAACGATTACATTCCTTTTCTTATTAATATTCCTGTTAAATTCATTGAGACTGTAAAGTTTTAATATACTTTGAATGAGGATCAGTATTTTCAGGTAGACTAAAACTTGATCACAGAGGCTATGCAAGGAAGGTCTCAGACTATGTTGTAGGTGGTCCCTCTGAGTCAAAACGACACTTCTTCCAATTTACTGCTAAATAGAGCAGAATAACTTTATTGCATTAGCTCTTAGATTATAGCTGCACAGTGAGATGACAAAATTTAAACCAGATAAACTTACATGGAAAAATCACTGCTTGCTATTTAAAATTTAATAGTAAAATTTCATTAGTAAAATTAGTGATTAGGATAAATAATGTTAAAACATATTTATGTTAGGGGATAAACCATATCAAAACATTTTCTTAAAATAACACACATTACTTACCTAGTGCAAAACATTATAAACATATTGAGGTGCATTTCTCATGCTTTCAAATCTCCAATTTACAGCAATTGTGTCTACTTGCTTTTTCCAACACCTGGCAGCCTTTCCTGCAAAGGCCCACTATAGCACAACACCCAGCTTCTTTTTAGTGTTTCTTGTAGCAGAAAAACTAATTTATATTTAGCATACCAAAATTTCATCTTCTTTAGAAAAGGATCTAAGTAATGATCTTTGGTATCTGTGTATAATCAAGGATATACATTCAAGGATATGTGCCAAATCCTTCGAGACAGGTTTCCCACAAATACACAATCTCTCTTCAACTGGAATGCCATAGAATCTACCTGATTCCGGCATTGTACTGCATCCATTTGCTCAAAACATGATTCTGTGTGAGCCCTTCAATGTTCCAATGCTGTGGACAACAAAAAGTACCCTGCAAATGGGTGCTGATGTATGATACCTGTCAACCTTATTGGCAGGGGAGGGTGATCTGGCTGTGACATTTGTCACTGCATTGATTTCCAGGGTTCATTCAGCTCATCTGGCTGGTGGGTGTCCCTCCCTCACCCCTCCATGTTCATCCCTCTTGAAGCTGCGCACACAGTCAAAGAGGATGACCATCCCAGATAGAAGGGGTGTACCATTCTTCCATAAACATGAGGATTTTTTGCTAGCTTCCTAAAATCTTAACAATTATTTGTAAGCAACATTCACTGAATTACTGTTTTGTAAATACCATGCATATATAAAGAATGATCTGTGGAGAGGGGCATCTCAGAGTAAGGGATAGTTCTGCGAATTTGGGAGGATGAAAGTTGGATGGCCTTACTTTAGAAACAAGGTCATTGAAGGAAGATTTCCCCCTTCCTTTTCACCCTTCTGCCCCTCTTTTCTCCAAGGAGCTTCTCCAGCCATGATTGTCTTCAGCGGCGCTGTGAATGTTCTACAATAAGCATCAACCACTGCTGAAAACGGAAGGTGTTTTTCAACAGTTGCAAAACTGAATGCAAATCAGGCCTAGTGTGTGCATATGTGTATTTAACACGCTATGCATGGAAGGGGAAATAGGTAGGGAAAAGGGATATGGTTACTCAAGCTGGCTAACTTGAAAAGTCAGGCCAAAGAACAGTCTTGGGAGCAGGACAGGGTCTTGCGAAGTGACCATGGCTTAGAACCCCATCTAGAAACAACCATCACATATTTAATACTGTGTGTTTTATTATTATTGGAATGGTGAACCTTAGTAGCTGACATGACCATGGGCATTCTGAGACCTTGCCTCGTGGGTTAGTAATGTGTCCAAACTACACCTATGATGAGCTATGATGTCAAAGGCAATTTGAGTGGTTGTCTACAGCTTGCTGAAGGAATGCATGGCCTATTTTATCAGTACTATATACAATGGAATGGCAGTGGCAGAGCAACATGCTGCAGCCCCTGGAGCAGAGAACGGGGGGGGTGAGGCTGGGGCATGGCAAGCAGCACGGGGGCATGGTGCGTTGTCTGTGGGGGTGTGGCGAGCGGAGCAGGGTTGCTCAGCGTGTGGCATGCGTCTCGGGAGGGCGCGGAGCGCATCCGGAGGGCATCCACGATGGCACCCTTTCCCCAAATGGTGCCCGGGGTGGTCACTCCCCATCCCCCCCTTTGTACACCAGTGTGGAATGGTAAGGAGCTCTACAGACCTTAAAGAATCATCTGCCCTCTTGTTGAAATATTCAGGATGCAATCTAGGAAAGGAAAAGGGAAGAAAACAGGAGGCTCAGGCCCAGCATATTTGGAGAAAGATGGAAATAGCCAAAATAAATAAAGAAATAATTTTCCAGTAGCACCTTAGAGACCAACTAAGTTTGTTCTGGGTATAAGCTTTCGTGTGCATGCACACTTCTTCAGATGGAAACTCATTATTGCCAATCTCAGATATCTGGAGATTATGAAATCCCCATATAATTTGGGAAGTGATAAGGGATATCTATTCTAACAACAACAACAACAGCAACAGCAACAGCAACACATTTTATTGTTCTAGCCCAAGGTTTGACAAATATATGCATCAAGCAATCAAGTGAGTCAAGTAAAAAATTTCAAAGCCCACATCATAGGAATTGAGGGTTACTCAAGGAACTAAATTTTATTCAGATTCAATTTCTGTATCTTTGCAGCAGTTTACAGAAATTTCATCCAGTTTCTTATTGATGCCACAGTTTCTGTAAGGAAACACTCCCTTAAGTCAGCAAAAGTTTTTAAAAAATCTCTCTAGAAACTACATACAGAGGGCAGAGGTGAATGCAGCTCATGGATAATAGTTTGAGAACCTCCGCCACTTGGTTTTGGCTACCAATACCTAATATCTGTTCCCTTAGCACTTTCTTATACTGTCCATCCAGAACTGCAGTTGACATGACTTGAAAATGTAATTCAATAAACACATTTCTTAATGAGATTGCTGTATCTGTTTTTTCTGGTTTCTCATTTTTCTGACACATTGAGCTCACGTCTTTAATCATTATCCTTTGGCAAGCAGATGACCAACAACGGTCACAGAATTTCAGCCTTCGAAAACCTCTTTCCCTAGAACTCCATGTCAGTATGAAGAAGATAAAATCCACCCCCCTTGGTTAATTTTATGACAACGTTTGATGGAAGTTAGATTCTCATCATGTCATATCTGGGCCATGGAAAAGACCTTGCTTTTATTGTGTGATGACATGGAAATTACTGAGTAATTAGAGGATTATCCAGTACCTTGTAAATTAAATGTTACCTCTTTACCTTTTCTAGAACAAAAAAAATAAGCATGTAATTACCTAGTGAATTAAGCTGTTCAGGTCTCATGGTAATTATTCTCGGAGTCAAAAGCCTGGGGTTTTTTCTGGTAGTCACAAGGAAGGCATTATCTTTAATTTTTTAAGCATATGTTGGCATTGGATCTCATACCCTGGACACTTTAATTTTAATAACATAATGCCATTCTCAAAGGAAAGGAATCATGTGCTTCCTTAGATGTGTCCAAATACGATGAACATGTGTATGTAACAGAGGTTGGACATGTGCGAAACTGATGCAAGATCTCACAGCACAAATTATACGGAATGAAATTCAGGTACAATTAATCCAAAAATGTTGGTGACAAAGTTTAATGCTATACTCCGTTTCACAGCACAATGGCTAGGTTTTGTGAGAATAAGATCTGAGTCAACATCTATGTGCAAAGATGGAATACAAATGGATGTTTTCTGCTGCTGTGTCAGAAACCCTGCGCACAAATAAGGCAGCCCCCTTTCGGATAACATTGACTAAGCATCAGCTGGGGAGTGCTCCTGGAACACACAGTGCCATTGACGGGTTGGGCTGATCTCATGCATGCCCCCATTGCACATTCAAACAGAATGCCTGAAGAGGGCTTCTACCATTTAAAAATGTCTGAATCAAAAAAGCATTGACTTTAACAGAATTGTGATCGACGGAGCTGGCCCACGCACAAGGCAAAGTAAGGCGAGCACCTCAGGCAACAGGATCCACAGAGTCAGCAGATCTCATTATAGATCTTTGTTCCCTTGTTCCCGGTGTAGATTTTCACCCACACCTTCTCTGGTGGGGATGGAGGTGCCATTTTGTGGTTTGCCTCAGATGCTAAAATGTATTGGGTGGGTCCTGGTGATCAGCATAACGTGCAGCTGCTCCCTCTCACCCCAATCTTTAAATTTGTCACATCCCCTCATGTTGCATATAGTGAGCACCATCCCCAATATTTGCATATAGTATATCTACTGTATTTTCCTAAGATCAGTCCTGATTTTTGTAAACCACTCTGAGAGCCTTTTAGGCTAAAGGATAGGGTGTATAAATGCCATAAGTAAATTAATATTTATGAGTCAAATGACAAATGTTAAACTATATACAGTGGTACCTCGGGTTACATATGCTTCAGGTTACATACGCTTCAGGTTACAGACTCTGCTAACCCAAAAATAGTACCTTGGGTTAAGAACTTTGCTTCAGGATGAGAACAGAAATCCTGCTCCGGCGGCGTGGCGGCAGCAGGAGGCCCTATTAGCTAAAGTGGTGCTTCAGGTTAAGAACAGTTTCAGGTTAAGAACGGACCTCCGGAACAAATTTAGTACTTAACCCAAGGTACCACTGTAATGATTTTTACATACATTTTGGAGATCACAAACTGGGCTGTCCTGAAACATATATCTCCACATAGGCTGTGTACACACTGTACCTTTAAAATGCATTCAAAGCACATTCTTTCCCTCAAAGAATGTGCTTCAAATGTGCTTTAAAGGTACAATGTGTACACAGGCATATGTAATGAACCAATAATGACAATAATGACCACATCTTATTTATTTCTTCTTTTGATCAATCAGATCCAAATTTGTACATACGTGAGAGAATAAACCTGCGGTAAATTTCAGATTTGCCCAAGGGTTTCCAAAAAGCTCTTTTGGAGAACAGTGGCAAGAAAAATTGATGAACTATGCAGAATTAGCAAAGTTAACAGAAAAATTGCATGAAAAAGACAATAGAGACTTTAAAAATGAATGGGAATCTTTTACAATTTATTTACAAAAACAACATAAAGAATTGGACTCGTTGGCAGGTTTTGAATAAACACCCACAATTTTATTTAATTAAAACATGGAGGAAGATAATATAATGACATTTTATGAATATTAACATGCAGAAGATAACAATTTTTGTAACAAACCAGAAAGGGAAGATGAGGGAATAATAATAATAATAATAATTTATTATTTATACCCCGCCCATCTGGCTGGGCCTCCCCAGCCACTCTGGGCGGCTTCCATAAAAACCAAAAATACAGTAAAATGTCACACGTTAAAAACTTCCCTGAACAGGGCTGCCTTAAGATGTCTCCTGAATGTCAGGTAGTTGTTTATCGCTTTGACATCTGCTGGAAGGGCGTTCCACAGGGCGGGCGCCACTACCGAGAAGGCCCTCTGCCTGGTTCCCTGTAGCTTTGCTTCTCGCAGTGAGGGAACCGCCAGAAGGCCCTCGGCGCTGGACCTCAGCGTCCGGGCAGACTGATGGGGGTGGAGACGCTCCTTCAGGTATACTGGACCGAGGCCGTTTAGGGCTTTAAAGGTCAGCACCAACACTTTGAATTGTGCTCGGAAACGTACTGGGAGCCAATGCAGGTCTTTCAAGACCGGTGTTATATGGTCTCGGCGGCCGCTCCCAGTCACCAGTCTAGCTGCCGCATTCTGGATTAGTTGTAGTTTCCGCGTCACCTTCAGAGGTAGCCCCACGTAGAGCGCATTGCAGTAGTCCAAGCGGGAGATAACCAGAGCATGCACCACTCTGGCGAGACAGTCCGCAGGCAGATAGGGTCTCAGCCTACGTACCAGATGGAGCTGGTAAACAGCTGCCCTGGACACAGATTTGACCTGTGCCTCCATGGACAGCTGTGAGTCCAAAATGACTCCCAGGCTGCGCACCTGGTCCTTCAGGGGCACAGTTACCCCATTCAGGACCAGGGAATCCTCCACACCTGCCCGCCTCCTGTCCCCCAAAAACAGTACTTCTGTCTTGTCAGGATTCAACCTCAATCTGTTAGCCGCCATCCATCCTCCAACCGCCTCCAGACACTCACACAGGACCTTCACCGCCTTCACTGGTTCTGATTTAAAAGAGAGGTAGAGCTGGGTGTCATCCGCATACTGATGAACACCCAGCCCAAACCTCCTGATGATCTCTCCCAGCGGCTTCATATAGATGTTAAAAAGCATGGGGGAGAGGACAGAACCCTGAGGCACCCCACAAGTGAGGGCCCAAGGGTCTGAACACTCATCCCCCACCACCACTTTCTGAACACGGCCCAGGAGGAAGGAGCGGAACCACTGTATAACAGTGCCCCCAGCTCCCAGCCCCTCAAGACGGTCCAGAAGGATGCTATGGTCGATGGTATCAAACGCCGCTGAGAGATCCAGCAGAACCAAGAAACAGCTCTCACCTTTGTCCCTAGCCCGCCGGAGATCATCAACCAGTGCGACCAAGGCAGTTTCAGTCCCATGATGAGGCCTGAATCCCGACTGGAAGGGATCCAAATGGTCCGCTTCTTCCAGGCGTGCCTGGAGTTGTTCAGCAACCACTCGCTCAATCACCTTGCCCAGGAATGGAAGATTTGAGACTGGGCGATAGTTGGCCATCGTGGCCGCATCTAAAGATGGTTTTTTAAGAAGCGGTTTAATAACCGCCTCTTTCAGCGGGTCTGGGAAGGCTCCCTCACGGAGGGAAGCATTCACCACCCCACGAAGCCCATCGCCCAGTCCTTCCCGGCTAGCTTTTATAAGCCAGGATGGGCAAGGATCCAGGAGACAGGTGGTTGGTTTCACTCGTCCAAGCAGCCTGTCCACATCCTCGGAGGTAACAGATTGAAATTGATCCCACTCAACTTGACTAGACAGAACTCTAGCACTCTCCCGCCCCGGCCCTGCTCCCACGGTGGAGTCTACTTCTTCCCGAATCTGGGCGATTTTATCTGCAAAAAACTTTGCAAAATCATTGCAGGAGAACATGTGGCCCGTACTGGGCCCCGATGTTGCAGGTGGTTCCGCTAAATTGTGAACCACCTGAAAAAGTCTCCTGCTGCTGTTTTCTGCAGATGCAATAGAGGCGGTGAAGAAATTCTTCTTCGCCGTCGCTATCGCCACTTGGTAGGCTCGACGTTGAGCTCTAACCTGTGTCCGGTCAGATTCGGAATGAGTTATCCGCCACCGGCGCTCTAGCCGTCTCAACGATTGTTTCATTGCCCTCAGATCCGTGGAAAACCACGGGGCTGTCCGGGCTCCATGCAATCGGAGAGGGCGCTTCGGAGCCAAACAGTCAATAGCCCTGGTTAACTCCACATTCCAGCGGGCCACCAGGGAATCGGCTGAAAGGCCATCAACATGGGATAAAGCATCCCCTACCACTCTCTGGAAACCATTTGGATCCATTAAGTGGCGGGGGCGGACCATCCGAATTGGTCCCACCTCCCTGCAGAGGGGATGGGTCGCAGAGAAGTCCAGTTGCACCAGGAAGTGATCTGACCATGGCACTTCTTTCATTTCGCTTTTACTTAGTGTCAGATCACCAACATCCATAGAGGTAAACACCAGGTCCAAGGCATGTCCACGGCTATGGGTTGGGCCAGACTTATTCAGGGACAGCCCCATGGAGGCCATGCTTTCCACGAAGTCCCGAGCGGCCCCTTGTAAGGTCGTGTCGGCATGGATGTTAAAATCCCCTAGGACGACCAGGCTAGGTGTCTCCAGGAGAACATCCGCCACGACCTGAAGCAGCTCGGGCAGGGAATCCTTGGTGCAGCGGGGAGGTCGGTACACCAAAAGGAATCCTGTACTGCCCCTATTGCCCAACTTCCAGAACATGCACTCAGAAAACTGGGTCTTCCCAATAGGACGCCTGGTGCAAACTAATGACTTCCTAAAAATCACTGCAACCCCCCCTCCCCGCCCACGTGACCTGGGTTGCTGTGCGTAAGAGAAACCTGGTGGACAAGCAGCGGCAAGGACAGGCCCATCTGCTTCATCCAACCAAGTCTCTGTTACACATGCCAGGTCAAATCCTCCATCCATGATCAAGTCATGAATGGCAGTGGTCTTACGAATCATTGACCTGGCATTGCACAGCAGCACCTTCAGGTCACGTGGGTATCCCTTGCTGATTCTAGTATCCATCCGGACAGGACCAGACCCGGAGGCAGGGATAGTCCTCAGACAACGACTAAACCTGCCTCCTCTGTAATGACATGGTCTGGTCTTAGCGTAACTCCTCCTCCTACCCGTGATCACTGAGATCGGTTGTCCCAGTGCATCCCCCCCTGTGGAACATGCCCCAGCCATTTTGTGGGCTGGGGCCCACTCCCCGGCAGCCCTGAACCCTCCCCCTAAAACAAAATAACACCTTAAACAAACAAAACCAATAAAACAATACAAACAAAAAAAATATAAAAATTACAAAAACATCAAAATAAAAAAATAATAATTCCCCAAGCCCAACCAGACATCCATCCCACCCCCACCCCCACATACAAAAAATCCAAAGAAAATTTTTAAAAAAACATTTTAAAAACACACTGTGCCTCTCCGGCAGTAACAACTGTCCTAGTGAGGCCTGTCAGGCCCCGCCCCGGGCCAGGTGGTAAGTGGCAGGGAGGAGCAGGGCCCTCAGGCACTCACTCAGGGGAGTCTTCCTGGGCAGCAGGCCGCAAGCAGCACGCAGTCACCGGGACCTTGGAAACTTTACAGAATAAAGGGAGCACCACAATGGGAAGAAGGATAAAAACATAACGGCTCTTTTACATTCCAACCGTTTTCTCAGTTACCTGATAATAAGTGTCATTGACATTTCTTCTGAGTAGACAAGTATAGTATTCCTCTGCTAGCCATTCTAGGTTCCTTTAAAAATGTCAACCAGTATTCTATTATGAAGTGGTATGTTGTTTGTGCTAATTTTTCTTTTAAAAGGGGATATTTAATTCCAATGCATTACAACACTGTTATTTTTCTTTTCTCACAGCGATAGAATTATTCCACCTAAAAGTCACAGCTAATTCAAACAGCAGTTGCTTCAGGTGCAAATCGGTACTGAAATAATTATCTCCTCACCTTCTTGTGTGTTTTTGTTGTCTCCTTTTTAATCTGCTGGAGTATTACCTGGCGTCACAATGGAGGATTCTGGGATAACAGTATTTTGATTGATACTAATATTGCACCATTCCTTGGCATGATGAAAGCAATACCTTGCATTTACTTAAAGAAAATTGCCATGTCCTGCAGTTAAAGTATATAGCTCTTCCTTGCTATAGATATGTGGTGCACTTTAGCGCACAAATGTGCATTTCACCACCATATTTCACAACCTGCCAGTCTATCTAAACTCTGGATTGTTGGACACATTAATGGGCCTCTCTTTTGGGGTGTTTGGCCTAATTATTCAAAGAACAAATAAGCCCCTTTCCCATTGCAAGCATAGCTTTTTGGACGCTGTTCCGTCAACCTGACAGTGCATGGATTAGTGCTAGCACTGTGCTCCTGTGGTCTCTTCCCTCTTAATAGCCTTTCATTTCCGCTGAAAGGAGATCAAAGTTAGAGACATACCAAAGGGCTTACGTTCAATAATGGGATAAGAGGAGAGGCCTAAGCCATGCTTAGCAGCAGCTAGCTGTGGTACCTCTACATGCCACATGTCATCACTCTGACCATATATAATGTCAGCACTTTGATCTATATATTCGCAAAGGTGACAGGAGGGACAAAGGGACACTATAAAAGTAGCCCACCAAGGAATACTGAGTTTACCCTCTTTATAACACAGTTTAACTTAGGAAAGCAAAGTACATGGGCTGCCTTGCTAGGTTGTACATGCATTTCAACCACAGTACCAAGATACTTAGGAACGACTGGAACATATCTGGCTGCCTGACCCCAAGGCAGACCACTGATCCATCTAGCTCAGCACTGTTTGCACTGATTGGCAGGCAGGGATGGACTCTGGTAATATGGTGCCCAGAGCAAGGACAAAACTTGGTGCCTACCCTCTAAATAGTTCTTATTTTCCTTTAGGTGCCGTTGCTTTTGATGGATCTTCTCAGTAGGTACCCATATAAATATAGGTATTATTATTATTATTATTATTATTATTATTATTATTATTATTATGTGCCCCCTTCGCTTGGTGCTGTGTGAAGGGGAACTGCCTGCACAGCCCTAAATCTGGCTCTCCCAGCAGCGGCTGTTTCAGGCAGGGTTCTCTCCTAGCCCTACCTGGAGATGCTGGGGATTGAATTTGGGGTCCTCTGCATGCAAAGCAGATGCTCTACCACTGAGGCATGGCCCTCCCCCACAAAGATAGCACATTAATGCCTTAGATTTTCAAATTGCCATTTTCTAACTCAAGCTGAGCATCTGGAATAACATGAGGTTCTGGTTTTTCTGCACATTGTTTCCATCTTCATTGCTACAATAAAACAGTGGAATAACATCGTGCACTACTGGCTGATCCCTGAAGACAACAAGTAATTAAAATACATTGTACATACTGCACATCAAAATAATGGTGCATTGTCTAATAATCAGTTAGAAACTTTTCCCTCCTTTCGGTGGGTTTGTTTAACTATCTGTTGCCACCCCTTTTTCCATTCTACTTATATTTATTCTGCTTCCTTCTGGTGATTCTTTAGAAATTTGATCCTCAGAAATTCCTAGACAAAATGGCCTGCTCTACCCACCCACCCCAGACAAGTTTGTGAATGGGATTTGTGCCTACTGGCTTTCACACTCCTCCGAACGCAATAAAACAGTTCTCAGCTGTGCACACCTATCAAAATACGTGTTGTTGTTGTTGTTGTTTCATTCTTTCTGCATGTGCAATCTTAAAATGTACGGTGACTCACTTTTGCAAATGTACAAAACTCCATCTTTTATATGAACGTAATATGTTGGCATAGGGACGCGGGTGGCGCTGTGGGTTAAACCACAGAGCCTAGGACTTGCGAAACAGAAGGTTGGCGGTTCGAATCCCTGCAATGGGGTGAGCTCCCATTGATCGGTCCCAGCTCCTGCCAACCTAGCAATTCAAAAGCACGTCAAAGTGCAATTAGATAAATAGGTACCGCTCCGGCGGGAAGGTAAACCGCGTTTCCACGTGCTGCTCTGGTTCGCCAGAAGCGGCTTAGTCATGCTGGCCACATGACCCGGAAACTGTACGCCGGCTCCCTCGGCCAATAAAGTGAGATGAACGCCGCAACCCCAGAGTCGGTCATGACTGGACCTAATGGTCAGGGGTCCCTTTACCCCTTTACCTTTTATATGTTGGCATATCTACAGAAAACCATGCATTGCAAACTGGTGGCTGCTGTTAGTTGGCACCAGGCAATCCTGCGATGTCACACTGATACTCCACTGGTTGCTAGCATATTTCCAGGCTCAATTCAAAGACCTTTAAAACCTTAAATGGTTTGCAGTCACATTACTTCTTAGGGGCCACCTGCACCCATATCAGCCTACCTGTACCATGAGACCTGCACCAGCAGCTGGAACTTCCAGGAGGCTTGGGAAGTGAATCACTATCATTGCCCTCCCCATTGCCCTCTGGAGGAAAGATGAGGGAGCCAGCTGTGAATCTACTAGACTGGTGAAAAGGCTCCCTCTCACTCTGAAGTGTATCTACAGTAAGTCAGGCTGCTGAGGCTCCTTGGAGCGCAATTAGACCTGTACCAAGAACTGGAACTTTATTATCAGGGGTTTTTTTGCTTTGTATTTATGTATTTAAGTCAATATTATTTCTTTTGAAATAATTACCCACAAAGAATGGATGTGTATCTAGTTGATGCTGAGGTTTGGTTGGTTGTGTATGGTAAAGTCAGGACTAACCCTCTTGAAACGGGGGGCTGTCCTGGCACGTTTGTTTACAGGAATGCTTTGCATTTCTCCCAATTCATACTACAAACCTTGGCAAAACTGATCAAAAAGAGAACAGCTCCATGGGACTCTGTGGCTGTTTCATGTCTGCATTACCCTAAAATGGCTTTAACCTTTCAAAATTCGTTGCATTACTACTGGGTACAACCACTCTATGTATTTCTCACAGGTTAACAATGCTATAAAGAGCCTGGCTAGCCAGCAAAAATCAGAAAATACTGAAAAGGTCACAGCATAGCAATTGTTGCAAAAGCTTCCCTCTAATTTAGAGTAGCCTGTGACCTTCACTTAACCCTTACTTTAAATGACTGCAAATTAACCCGGGCAACATAAGTGAGGCTTTGGAAACTAACTAAATGAATTGAAAAGGGAAACTATATCCAACAGCTTTCCATCAATGACAAAACACTGCTATTTAGCACCAAGCACACCAGTCTCACACCCACAGGGACTAGAAATGCCTTATTTAAGTCAGACTTCCAGACCTCAACATAATGCTCCCCCCTAGAATGCCTCATGTTGTTGAAAAAAAACCTTTTATCAGATGTGGAGGCATGGCATAAAATCATCATTATCATGCAAGTGCTCCTCAGGTGTGCCTCATTGTTTGTTCATTTCTATCTGATTTTTGGCCCATCCTTCTTTCATGGGGTCTTTGTTGCTCTTTATTTATTTATACCCCACCTTTTTCTCTGACAAAGCCTCAAGGGAGCTAACAGATAAAAATAAGAACAGCTAAAAAGACAGAAAAAAGCCAGACAAGTTCACATAGGCAAGGATCCCTTCTCAGTTGCAAAACCAGGTGGCATGGCCCTGGGGTTCAACTCCTTGACTTTGGGGGGTGAGGCTGGGAAACTGGAGTGGAAGATACAATCACCCCTAGGCCTAGCCATAGGTACACCTGCACAAGATAAGCCCATTATGCCAGTAGCTCTCAGGTCCTTGCTTTTCTCTGACTTCAAGGAGTCCTGGTGGGAAGCGGACAGGCTCCCCTGCTCCGTCAGAATCAACAGCTGTTAAAGGAGTCTAGGCCTCTTTAAATGGAGCTGCAGTTTCTGTTTAAGGCTCAGACTGTGAATGACTATCACTGAAGCATAGCGCAACCTGTACTCTTATAGAGTATTCAGTCCATCATTCATGGAGCTGTCCATGGTGCCAATGCAGCCTGTTTGCCCATATCTTGAGCGCGCACACAGCACACACACCACCAGTACAGCTGATACCAGTGCTCAAAACAGAAGACTGGCCTGGGTGCTCTCAGCTGACCCCACAGCCTGAAGGTGATCATCAGACTTTTCAGTTCAGCAAAGAAGCATCAGGTCAATCTGAGTGACTTACTCAGTTCAGACATACACATCTGCCTTTGTTTTGCTAGTCTAGTATTTGATATCTAGCCCATTCACCACCACACCTCCTACTTCTGTTATATTCCCTTAATCCCATGTCAGAACTCTATAGCTACCCATTGCAAACCAGGTCTAGGCCTGACAGGGTGAGATTAGCCCAAGACCATTGTTGGCAGTGAGTTGAGCAGGGATTAAAAATCTTCCCAATCTACCAACATTGACTCATCCATTAGAGAAGTTACAAAACCTACCTTTTTACCAAAAGCTGCATAGAGTGATGTTGGTAGCTCTGGAAAATCTTCTTCCAGATCATTATATTCAGCAAAGAAACATCTGCCATACTGTGCTCCACATTAATGGGTGAAAGTACTGCTCCATATTTTCCAAACAAAACTATACAGTACATTTTCCAAGTTCTCAAGTACAAGAGATGTGGAAACAACCAGTTCTGGGAAAAGTTGCACTCTCCTTGAAGGAGTGGGTCTATAGCTTGGGAGTGTTCCCAGATCTTGGAGGCTCAGTGGTTAGGGCTAAATATTTATCACTCTGGCTGGTTCTCCAGGTATGACCCCTTTTGGGCAGACATGGCCACTGCACTCCATGCTCTGGTTACTTCCAGATTACTGCAGCACTTGAAGACCACTTGAAAACTTCTACTGATCCAAAAAGCAGCAGCTAAGCTACTGGCTGGAGTTAAATTTAGAACTTGCATAACCCCTGTTCTAAAACAAGCGCACTAGCTGCTGGTTATTTCTGGGCTCAATTCAAGGTGCTTACTTTAATATTTAAAGCCCTAAATGGAACACAAATATCTGAAAAACCTATTCCTTTCTCTACCAGAGGCAGCGTGGTTTGCTGTGCCACCTGGGGTGAAACAGGAAGGGGCACACTATCCAGCTGCTTAAGTCCCCCCAAACTCCCTCGCCAAAGCCTCCTTTACCTGGGTCATGCAGTGACACACATAAAGCAGCAATGGTGGGTTCTAGCAAAATCTCACAGAATGTACGAGATCTCGCAAGATTTTGCAGGAAGCCACTATCACTTCTCCACCAACGGTGGAGATGGTGAGGCAACCATGGGGGTGCTGCCTCTTGGGGTTCTGCCAGTCCTGTTCCCTAGAGATCCTCTTGGGTATCACAATTGGCAAAGGAGTCCTTATTGGTGGTTCCACTGCCCTTTGATGGTGGGCAGGAGGTGGCAGGAGAGGACATTTTCTGTGGCAGCCCCTAAGGCAGGGGTCAGCAAACTTTTCAGCAGGGGGCTGGTCCACTGTCCCTGAGACCTTGTGGGGGGCTGGACTATTTGGGGGGGGGTGAATGAATTTTTTTTATGCCCCTATGCCCCACAAATAACCTAGAGATGCATTTTAAATAAAAGGACACATTCTACTCATGTAAAAACACACTGATTCCCGGACCGCCGGTGGGCCAGATTGAGAAGGCGATTGGGCCGGATCTGGCCCCCAGGCCTTAGTTTGCCTACCCATGCCCTAGGGTGTGGAATCCTCTCTCCACAGAAGTGTGTCTGGCACCTTCATTCTGTTGTGTTAATAGTACACTGAAGACATAAGGAGTTGGGAAAACATAAAACTCAGGGGGTGACCTTGGGCCAATCACAGTATCAGCCTAGCCTACTTCACGGGGTTGTTGTGAGGATAAAATGGGGAGGAAAAGAACCATGTATGCCATCTTGAGCTCCAAAAAAGGTGGGATAGAAATGAAATGAATGTTTTAGAAACCACCCTATTTTCTTGACTGTAATCTGTTTTTAATACTGCATTTTAAAATATTTGTAAAATATTTGTAATCAACCCTTGGGGGCCTGATGATGAAGGATGGGCAAGAAATCCTATAAACAAACAAATACTATCACACACTTTAAGTGAGTGAAGCTGTCATCTTTCCCCAAGGAAAGCTGTAACGCAGCTAGAGTGTTGCTTATTCCCCCACCCCTAAGAACTTCCCCCACCCCCACAAATCTGGAGTTTCCCACTATACTTTAGGGAAGCTGTGATCATTAAATTGCTTGAAATCCGAATAAGTTTATAGTGTAGACAGAGCCCAGTACAAAGTCCTCACTCAGTGTAGTACTCTTACTGCTGTCATTGACAAGTAGTTCAGCTCCCCCCTCATTTTTGCTGTTGCTCAGGATATTTCAGGTCTACAACAATTTGCCACGAGCTCAAGATATGTTAAACACCACTCTCTGAGAGCTGCTGCTTGGTGATTAGTTGGCTGATAGGATGGACTGCTCAGTGAATTCCCATGGAAATGAAATTCAGATATGTGAATCCATAGCAACTGGATTCTCTTTCTTTCTTGACTTCCTTTTTAACAAGGACATATATATATATATATATATATATATATATATATATATATATATATATATATATATATATATATATATTCAGCATTCCACAGTCATGGCCCAGAGCACTGTAGTGACACAATGCCAACTTGCAGCAATCTGGGCCATTAACCTACATCCTGAAGTGTCCTTATTATTACCAGTGTGGATTCTAATGCCCTGTCAGGGCTATGCATTCAAATAGAAGCACCTAATTCAATCTGATCTACCAATTTAACTCTTTGCTCAAATATTTCTAATGCACCAATTATCATTGAATCCAAGTGCCAAGAATAAGGTCAGTTCTCAATGCACTTCAGATGAAGTTGAGTTAGTATCCATGGGGCAAAGGGGAAAAAAGCACCTATAAATGACAGCACTTTGACTTAACTGGGTTGAGGATTAATCCAAAAAGCTTCCACAAAAATGGGTCCTTTTAATTTTGGGAAAGAATCTGGCTACATAACAATGGGGTAAGCAGGAGGTAGACCTGGATCTACTGATAGCTCAGACAGATTTGAAGTAGGTCAGCAATGATTGACTTCCTGCTCCCTTAATTATAGCGCTGAAATGAAGAAAGTTTGAGGGGGTTAACAGAAGTGGGTCTTTTGTGAGGAAGGACTATGAGTTCCATTTAAACCAAAAAGCAGCTCCTGCTAGCCTGAAGGCTGTCCACCCCTGACATAACACCACCCACAGTTGTCAAAACAATCTAAATTCAATCCCACCTACCTACTTTATAGCACAATCTTAAACCTGTTTACTCAGAGGTAAAGATGAATTCAATACAGCTTACTCCCTAGTAGCTGAGTTTAGGGTTGCAGCTTCATTATTATCTCGTTATGCATTTTTAGGCACCAAATCAGTATACATTTGAGGTAATTAACACCTCAAATGTTAATTGTGGCCAATCTGCAAAAACAAACCAGGGGAAATGCTAATATTTGAGATGATCAGCTTCAGCCTGACTTTAAAAAAGAAATGCATTGCAAATGAGATGGACCACTGCATAGATCTGCCTTCCCCAACCTAGTGCTTTCCAGATGTTCTGGACTGCAGTCTCTGCCATCCGTGATCATTGGCCATGCTTGCTAGAGCGGATGGGAGTTGTAGCCCTTAACATCTGGAAGGCACCAGGCTGGGGAAGGCTGGCATAAACACACAAATTCCCCCCACTGGCACATCTGCATAGTAAGTGGCCTCAGTACTTTTCAAGGATTTTATCCATGATTAGGCTAATTGTTGCATGCCCAGGCAATACTGAGCTAGCTAGACATGCCATCTGACTCAAATTAAAGTAAAGTGTGTTCAGGTTTTATTGTATTTTTATATCACTAGCCTACTCCCTGCTGTTCCCTTCCCCTGTTTGCTCTTCCTAATCTTGTATAGCAAAAGGTTAGGTTCCAGATGATGTTTACAGGTACCCTGGATGTGAAATGCCAGTTTACCATATTCACAAGATCTTAAGCAAGCTTCTCTCCTAAGAGTGCAATCCTATACATGTATACTCTGAATTAACCCCCATTGAGTTTAGCAGGAGTTACCCCCAGGGAGTTGTGTTGGTTGCAACCAAAGAGAGGGGCTAGTAATTGAGAAGGAGTCTTTCATGGTAATCCTAATCCCAATCTGTAGTGCTGGAGGGGCGCTAGGATAAGAAGGTGACCATTCATTGGGCTCCTTTGGCCTCCACCAGCAAGGAGGGTTCCATCACAGCAAAGACCTCCATGACACCCACCAGGACAGGAAGGGCAGCGTGCAGGAAAGCCCTGAAATAGGGCATTTGGGGTGCTAATGGCCTTTTAACCCACTGGATCCAAAGCTCTGTGAATCTCCTGAGGGACCTGATCCCTGGGCCCCTCAACTGGAGCCAGTGCAGCAAAAGAGCAGTGCTTGGGGTGCGGCATGTGTCCCACTGCTTTACTCCACCCCGCTGGTCAAGGCTCAGGATGTCTCAGTTGGAGAGAATTTGTGATGGTGTGCTCTCAAGCAAATTCCCCTAGCTTTGAAACTCTTTGCAAAGTTCACAATGATCTTCAGCATTCCTTATTAGGGAAGCTGTTGAATGGTGTGGTGTGTTTTTTAAGAAAGGCTGGTGTAAAACTATCACATTTGGCAAGGTGGTACTTAACATTATCAGCTTCAAACTCGTGAACAAGACAAGATTTGGATTTACCTGCTGAGCTAGAATGACTCCAGTGCTGCATAAAGAGAGATCTTGTCTCTCATTCTCACATACCTTAATTTTAGAGACTCAGGCAACTGAAGGGGAAGCATGAGCAAAACATGCATGTTTGAATATATCTGACACCTTAACAGTAAGCAAATGGTTTTATACTATTAAATGAACTGACACATAGCTAGAATATACCCAAATCTGAGTCACAGCTGGAAGAGCAAATGCTGCAGCTGCTGCTCCTTCTTTTTCTTCTTCTTCAAACCAAATGGCCAAATAGGGCCACCTTGCATTTTCCTTCCTGCAACCTCTGGTAGGCAGCCAAAGAACGTTGGTGCACCCAATTTGCATTATTGTAGCACCTCATTTCCATGTTATGGAAATGAGATTGTCTAGATTTGGGAAGTTGGGTTAGGGCAGCCCTGTGAATCATCCTGTTGTGGCGCAGGTTCTTTTCACAGCCTTAACTTTGATGGACTATTGTACAAAGGCATCGTTATTTGTGGAACACAGTTAAGTATCCAAGATCAGAAAATGGATTCAGAAAGGACCAGAGATCGTGAAATTTTGGATAAACAATAGATACCAAATGCCCTTGACCAACTACCAGTTTTGCCCAAACAGTAACAGCCTTGAATAGCACAATGGAACATAAAACAAGAACACACACCCTATGCTGCCTGGTTTAACAGTGTATAAATGTTAGACTTAAGCATAGACACAGAAAGGATCTGCATTTCGTGTTAGTTTAACCGAAAGATTACATTTGTTTGCACATTTCTCCAGTGGGGATATCTAGATGTTATTCAAGCCTCTTGGTACACAATGATCTACTTCACTCAGCACAACTCATTTGAACACCATTCCTGGCTCCTGTTCAAGGGCTACATCAAACAAACATTGCAAGTGAATGGTCTCAAACAATTGTGGTGTTTAGTGCCAAATAGCAAGCACAAGACAGGCAACCACAATAAATAAATAAATCATTTGAAAAATATTTTTGTGAACAGGATGAATTCCGCCTTCCAGACGGCAGACGTCTTCTGATTGTTTTGTGGTATTCTATAGTAGGTTTACACTTGTGTAACCATTCTAAAATCCTGCTTTGGGTTTAGATATTTCTGCAGCCTTTATACTGCCCCTTGTTTCTGAAAGATTGCCCGTGTGTGTGTGTGTGTGTGTGTGTGTGTGTGTGTGTGTGTGTACTCCTGCATTCTGAGGGCTAGAAACCTTTAAATCCTCAGCTTCTAGCAAGAACAGTCTCAAAGGGCAGTAGAACCCATCTTTTAGATGCCACACATGACCCACAGGCACCCACCTCTGAAAGAGAAACTAGCACATCCCCTCTTTTTTCACATCTGCCTGTCCTCTTCAGCAATGCAATCCATAATTTGGTTCAATGACAACATATTGATTTCCCCCCTTCCAGCTGATCTACAGCTTGATCCTATGCGTAGCAGGCTCTGCCTGAGCCCATCCAATTCAAGCTTAACTCTGCATAGGATCAGGGCTGTTACTCCCCTCAAAAGTCCGAATATGCCAGCCAGCTCAAATCCCATGCCAGCTGCACCAGTTTATGGACTGCAGCCGGGGTGTTTTATTTTGCACTCGGCAGACACAATCATGCCTTCTTCCTTTCCCTCTTAATGCTGAAAGCATAGCAAATTGAAATAAATGAGAGCAGTAAGAAGAGAGAAAGGGGGGAGGGGGAGCGGCGGCTTCTAAACCTCCTCGCCTTAGCAGCCTCGGGAAACAGAGGAGGGAATGGCTGGGGGGGGGACGACAAAAAAACAGAAAATATTCAGACCAAAACTGAAGCACAGCCTGACCTTTGGTAGCTTGCGTCAGGGGGTTCTGTTGCGCATGACCTTCAGAGTATTTAACACTGATGAGGAAACAGTGAGGACTGTTTGAATCACGATATTAGTCTTGTCACACAGCACAGAGGGGATGAGGAGGTTCAGGTGTCATGGTGTTGTCAACAACAACGGACGTGGGAAAGTGTAGCAAATCCATCTCTCCCCCTCGGGATGAAGCTGAAGGTTTATTGAATGCTTCGCCTCCTGCTTGCCTCCCCTCCTGCCCCCGACGAGGAACGTAGGTGCCGGGTAATGTTTGCTCCTGAAATGTAAAGAACCCCAGAGGGGCAGCCATGTGAGAGTCGCAAAGCCAACAAACCAAACCAAAAGGAACAACGACAACAAAATCCTGTGGCGCCTTGAAAGATTCACAATTGTACTGCGGCAGATTTCAGGAGCCCATACCCAGCTTGTCAGAGGGATGGAGTGCTGTCCTCAATTGGCTGGCAAGTACCTGGGTATGAAAGGAAGAATCCAGCAAGGGATTTCTCTTTCTATAGCCACCATGACAGCTTGTGTTACAATGTAAGGGTGAATCTTTAATAGGCCACAGGATGTAGCTAGGGGAAGGGGGGGGAGCACCTGCCTTGCATGCGGAAGGTCCCAGGTTCAAAACCCAGCATCTCCAGGCAGGGTTGGGAGAGAAGATGTGTCTGAAATCCTAGGAGAGCTGCTGCCAGTCAGTGTAGGAACTATTGAAGCATATGGTCTGACTCAGTATAAGGCAACTTATTATGTCCTTGTTAATTTTTTAATCGATCAGACTTTTAGAGAAGGAGGTGGGATAATGAAATACTACTACCACTAATAATTATAATAATAATTTTTTTTCTGTATTTTTGGTCAATTGATCAAAGTCTGTTTTTAAAGACTGTATCTATTAAGCAAGCCACTTATTTTATATCATTTTAGGTAAGCCACTTATTTTGTACCATTTACGTAATCTATTTTCCTCTTTAAGTGCTATAGAAATATTGCTAAGTAAGCATTATTGTATTCAAGGCTTTTTGTTCAGGCATTCACTGATATGGGATGCCACGATTTCTGTTCTCATCCTGAAGCAAAGTTCTTAACCCGAGGTACTAGTTCTGGGTTAGCGAAGTCTGTAACCTGAAGTGTATGTAACCTGAAGCATCTGTAACCCGAGGTACCACTGTATAAAGACTTGCCAGGTTCCTCTCCAAATTCAGACAGACTCACCACCACCACCCCGGCCCACTGCCAAGGCCTCAGTATCAAGGAGTCTTGAGCAACCTTCCTAAAGGACTGCTGGCACTCCTTAAAATGGAGACATCAATTTTGACTTATTGCTTAGCAGTGCTTTATTGTGTTGGCCTTTACAACAGTCCTACAGAGTATACCAAGGGAATAGACACAGGCAGATCTGCAGTGGGGGATAGCTTGGGCAGATTGATTTTGATCCCTTCAAAGTCTATGACTAGAGAGCATTTCAGTTTTGTTTTCTAGGTGAACTATGAAACGATCCTACTCTTTCAGTGCTGCTCTCAGTGTCCTTTCATTCATTTCCCACCAAAATATTTCAGTGACTTTCATGCTTTAGACCAGCAGGGGGAGCTCACAACGCTGCACTTATTTTGGTCTCTTATTTTATTGCATCCCTTTTAAAATCTTATTATTGTACCTAGACAGAAAGGTAGATTACAACTAAGAAAAGAAAAGAAAAACTCTGAACGTGTAGTGCCCAAAGTATGTTTCCAAACTAAAGGAGTGGCTGAAACTGTGACTGAAACGCACAAAGAAGTCAAGTAGAGAGGGAGTTTGGAGGGATTTATTGCAAGCCTTTTCCTCTGACAGGAAGGGGGGGGGCTTTGTGATGGCTCTAGAAGCATACTTTAGTATTGCCTGCTATCATATTCTAATTGTGGTGCAACAGATGCAACTATACTCTAATTGTGGAGCAACAGAGGTCACTGAGGTCTCTCCACACACCTTCACACGTATAATATAGAACTGCAGAACTGGAAGAAAACCTGAGGGTCATTTAGTCCAGTCGCCTGCAGTGCAGGAATATGCAGCTGTCCCATATGGGGATCAAACCTGCGACATTGGCATTATCACTCTTTCTCTCTCCCACATCTGCACTTCCTAAACTTGCCCTTCTGTGCACAGCAGCAGCGTCCAGCATTGCATCCAGTAATCCGAAACTGCAACTGGTTTTCTAAACAGATAGCATGGCTGTGTTTTTAAGAGAGCATCCAGTTTTGTGGCAGCTTTTCCCTGTTGACCTTTGCTCCGGCTTCCTGCCAGCCCATACTAAGACCTGCAGAGGAAGAAGAAGATCCCAGGGTATGGCCTGAATTCACATGAGTCCCAGCCTGTCTCTGACCAGCACTTGGAAAGCAGGGGGTCTGGGATGACCTCATGCATGCAGCCTTGGGTTCCATGGATGGAAGAAAGACAGGGTCTAAATCATCCAGAGTCAGGTCCTCTGAAAGATCTGTGTTGGTTTGGTGCATTCTGCAGGGCAGGTTTGCCATAGTCTCCTACGCCACCTAGTTATCAGGGACCTTTCTTCTTTGGATATATTTCCCTGGGGAAGAACCATAGCTCAGTGGTAGAGAGTGCATGTATTGCATGCAAGAGATTGTGGCTTCAGGGTGGATGGGAAACATTCTGGCCTGAAACCCTGGAGAACCTGCTATTGTTGACATTACAGTGGTACCTCGGGTTAAGTACTTAATTCGTGCTGGAGGTCTGTACTTAGCCTGAAACTGTTCTTAACCTGAAGCACCACTTTAGCTAATGGGGCCTCCTGCTGCTGCCGCACCGCCGGAGCCCGATTTCTGTTCTCATCCTGAAGCAAAGTTCTTAACCTGAAGCACTATTTCTGGGTTAGTGGAGTCTGTAACCTGAAGCGTATGTAACCTGAAGCGTATGTAACCCGAGGTACCACTGTATTAGTTTTCCTGAAACTATACATTTTGATTCACAGTGTGAACTGTTATTCTCTCCTTTCCTCGCTCTCTTTTACATTCCAGCATATTGTTTTCTTCCTTGGCTCTATTTGTTGATGTTGACCCAGTTGCATTTTTTTTAAGGGAATTAAAAAAAATGTTAAAGATATAAACTTTTTAATGGGGGAAAAATCACAATCCAATCAGCCGTCAGAAACATTACAGTTTTGCTTTAATGAAGAAACTGTCTGAAAGAAATATTTGCCTCTCGCTTTAAGCAGACAGTTATTATGCATTCATTAAGTATGAAATGACACATAAGAGTATAGCCACTGCCTTAATAGCACCTGCTATCTTTCTTACACCGTTCCTTCCACCTTTGCGACACTCAACAAACATTAACTAATTAGTTCTCACAGCCTTGCTGGAAAGTGAGGGAAGGGAAGGGAAGAGAAGAGGCTGATGAGAACATAAAGTTTTCCTTATAATTCCTCGTGCTCATAAAGTTGTCTCTCAAGAGAGACACCATTATCATTAAGCGACTGATATCCTTTGAATCCCCAGCTGAGTAGTCAAGGGCCAATCTCATCACCTCAGTGCTACTTTTTAGTACTGTGCTTGCAAAAAGGTCACCCTGGCACGATTTCCTCTTATCTGGAGAAAGCATCTGATTTTCTGTTACCTCACAAACAGCAGACTTATTTATTACCTTCCCTACATTCAATATCACACGTATAATGAATAGTGGCTTTAAAATATTTTAAGTAAATAAAGATAAATCTCTCTAGTGGTTCGAAAAAGGAAAGAGTGACACTCCCTTTGGCCCAGCTCATGAGGCACATGACAGTAATGTGCTTGCCAAAGAAGAAGAAGACTACTCATGGGGCAGGGGGAGGCAGGGGCAGGATTCACACCCAGGATATGAAGCAACAGGGAGTTTAAACTTGGAAAGTTGTATATTTAAACACACTGGTCTTCAACTGGTGAGTCAGGATCCACATGTGAGTTGCGGCCTGATTCAACGTGGGTCGCAGCAGGAAATCTACCACCATGCAAACTACATGGTAAAATATTACGGAATAGGTCCACAAATGCATGTTTGGGTTAAAAATGGGTCCTGAGTCTAAAATAGTGGAAGATACCTGTTTAACAAATTGGTACTGTTAGGCCTCAACTAGAATTCAGCCAATGCCCATCCCATGCCATAGAAAACTCTTCCAGCAGAGATTTAGCAGGCACACCCGCTTTCGACATTCAGGCATCTCTTGAAGACTGCTTTTAACGCTGACAAGGCTTTGCAGCCGTTTAATACCACTATTACTATTGATATTATTAGCCAGTCACTTTCATGATTATTTGTATTGTTTTTAGTGGTGTTTTATGTTTCATCGTTCTTTGCCAACCTAATATTTTACGATATGGCAGTACAGAAACACTTTTCTAAATAAATAAAATTTTGTTGAGACACTGTTCTGGAGAAACTGCTGCATGAAAGCTTTTTGGGGTTTCTTGGTTGTGAGAAATATGGGGGTCGCTTTCAACTAAGCTGAACTCACTGAATAACCATGACTTAAGTTAGGTCTGCTAATTTCAAAGGATCTCCTCTGAGTCAAATGTAGTGTAATACCACCAATATAGATTTAAATAAAAAAAAAATATGAGTAGGCATTTGAAGGGATACCAGAGCCATTTCTAAAACAATGGCCTCTTCAGACATATTTATAAAGTTCACAGTTATGCACCATAGTCTGGCTGGTGTGGCAGTTTGGGGGGTTTCATTAAGGGCAGCTATTAACATTTTTATCATCTTTATGGGGTGCCATCTGCCTCAGGTACCGAAATATCCTGAGGTGTCCCACCTACTGTAGTTTATTTGTCCTTCCCCTCCCCCATATAAAGCAGTAAAATGCAAGAAGGGAAGCGGGGAGAGAGAAAGACTGAGAAAGAAAAACAAAGTTTGTGATGATGTGAATCACATCCCTTTCCAAACCAGATTGAGGACAGGAGAACTCAGATGTGCCCAAAATGGAAACCATGTGTCGAATTCCCCTGACAACATCTGGTGATAGGAATGTGATACCACCATGTGGCGTGTTTCTTCCGGTCAGTGGCAGCCAAAAATGTGGAGCAAGGACCGGGAAACAGACAATTAGTTCTTACTTTGGTTCTCTTTTGCTGGTTGCCTGCAGCTATTTCAAGAAGAAACCATGGAGAAAAGGGGAGAGTCATCCATCAAAATTCACAATTCTGAATTTTTCATTGCAGCTCTCCAGCCAACCCAACAGGGTTGTTAAGCAAAATTCACATTAAAATCCTGGTGGATTTTTTTTTGGGGGGGGGGGACTTTAAAAAAACACCAACGATGTGGAAATATTGAGACTTGAACTTAAAATTAGAAAAATGAGAAAATGAGAGAAGCCAAAATTGTCAGAGTCATCCATTCCTACTCCTGTCTCCAGTCACTGCTACCTTTCATTCTGTAAAAATAGTTTCAAGTTTTGTTTTGTTTTGTTGTTGTTGTTTTTTAAAAAAACTTCATTCATCTCATTTCACGGGGTTATGTGACATCACGATAACCTGAGGCAGGTGATGTCCTTGGGATACTTTTGGAAATAGTTGAAAGTCAGGGGGAGGAATTATTGGTTGGCTTAATCATGAATTAATAGTAACCAATCTTCTGAGAACATTTTCAACTCTACTTTAGCTGGGCTCTAGCCAGAGATTTTTAGTACAAAACATAAGCATAGTTCCTTATTCCACCAACTTACCTGTGTGGTCGGCAACACATCACTTAAGGAAAGATGTATGTTGACATTAGATGGAGAAAATGTCAGTTCCTGGCATTTTTAAAGAGCATTTAAGAGCTTTGTTCCAACTGTATTCACAAGTTAGGGGGAAAGATACTGAGAGACTAAAGTGGGACACTGCTGTGAAAGGAGCTGGTTATTGACTTTGTCCATTAACCTTTTGATTGGCCGGATAGACAGTGGGGACTCTCTAGCATTACTCCACACAAGTAGTCAAATGGTATAGGCCCTGCTCACATGGCACAGCACCTGATATAAAGCCAACATGGTTCTCTCCAGATGTTATTAGACTACAAGTCCCAACTTCCCTGATCCTTGGCCATGCTCAGCGGGGCTGATGGGAGCCGTAGTCTGTAATATTTGGAGGATACCACATTAGTGTAGACAAAGCAACCCTGGATTGCACCTGCTGGCCCTTAAGTGTCAGGCGTCAGGGAATCCGACACCCGCCCCCCTCACAGTAGGCTGTCAGGAATAGATAGAGAAGGAAAGCTCTTACCAATGTCTTTTATTCAATATTCACAGAGAGATTCTTAGAAATTAAACCTCTTGGGGTAATGGGGTTGCTTTGAGTAATCTCCACCCCCCCTTCTCTCCTCAATCATCAACAGCACCACCCGCCTTACGGTGGCTGCTTAGGGCCATTTGCCTCATCAACTTCTGAGCCGTGACCTTCCACAAACCACTGCTGTGAAACTATACTGTCTCCCTCTGGAAGGTTCAGGAGGAGGGGGAGGTGGTCCCCACCATACCTCCTCTGTCCAGTCCCTGATATTAAGTAGGAGGTCTAAACAAAGCAGTATTTTGCATGTGCAACAAGGGGCCCTGCTACAATGACAACTATTGGAGTACCATAAATATACTGTAATACTCGATCACTCAGCATGTGCATCTTTTTTGAAATGTTAGACTAGCTATGATACTTACATAACCATTCACTTAGTATGACTGGACTTAGTCTTCCCTTTCCTTTGTCTCATCTGTTGTTGTTGTTGTTTAGTCGTTTAGTCGTGTCCGACTCTTCGTGACCCCATGGACCAGAGCACACCAGGCACTCCTGTCTTCCACTGCCTCCCGCAGTTTGGTCAAACTCATGCTGGTAGCTTCGAGAACACTGTCCAACCATCTCGTCCTATGTCGTCCCCTTCTCCTTGTGCCCTCCATCTTTCCCAACATCAGGGTCTTTTCCAGGGAGTCTCATCTGCCTCCCCCCAAAAAGTGGATTGTATCTGTGCCTTCCTCTGCGCACTTCCATCCATTAAGTTTTCAGGAGTGTGGCAGACAGATGCAAAACCCATCATAAATGGAAAGGTTTCCTGGCAGAAAGGTAAGGTAAGAATTTAGTAATAAAATTAAAACATTTGTTTGATATGAGATTTCTATCCTGCATGGCTTTCGAGGAGTCCTGCTCCTTCCTTCTAGTGCCAGCCCAACAGCATTTTTTTCCAGCTCCTGCTGGAATCTCCAACCTGAAGCAACCTCCAACTTGGCTGTGAGGTTATGAACTACAATTCCTGTCAGCCCTAGCAAGCCGGACCACTGGTTTATGATGATTAGTATTGCAGCCCACAACATCCAGAGGGCACCATGTTGGCTATCGCTCTGTTAAGGCCTGCCTTGCCTCAGGTCACAAACACAAAATAGCATGCAGCTTGAGTATGAGCTGTGTATCTGAGAGACAGAGGCCACAGCCACATCAGACATTGAAAGCACTCTCTAAAACTCATGGCTTTCCCAAAGGAATCTTGGGCACGTTGGTTTGTAAAGAGTACAGAGAACTGTTAGGAGGCCCCCATTCCCTTCCCAGAGCTACAATTCCCAGACTTCCTTGGGGGAGAGGGATTGGTTGTTGAACAACTGTGAATTTATTTATTTATTGTTATTATTATAATTATGCACATTTAATAATAATAATGATAATGATAATGATAATGATAATGATAATGATAATGATAATGATAATGATAATAATAGACATCTTTCTGCAAGGCCTGCAAGACAGAGCTGTTCCACCGGGCCTTTGGTCAGGGTGCAGCCTGACTCCCTCCTTTGGCAATCTTCACAGAACTTTAGCTTAATGGTTGCCATCAATTTGATTTTAATTAATTTTTACAATGAAATGTTTTTAGAATGTTGCACTATTTTATTGTTGTTAGCTGCCCTGAGCCCGGCTTCGGCTGGGGAGGGCGGGATATAAATAAATTATTATTATTATTATTATTATTATTATTATTATTATTATTATTATTATTATTATTATTAGCTTTGTAGCTCTGTGTGGGGAATAAGAATCCCCAAACAACTCTCAGCACCCTTAACAGATTACAGTGGTACTGATGATGACAGTGATAGCTCAGAGAGCTCAGTTGTAACAGTCATTGAGAGGAAATCTCACACAATGGATAGACCTTCACAAGTGAAGGATGAACCACTGTTAGCCATTGGTACTGGTTCTCAACAAAGTTCAGAGGTTGAACCAGTGAGCAGAGAGGATCAGCACCTCATACGCAGGTCTGAGAGAGTTACAAAGGGTGTACCACCAAAGAGGTACTCAAAAGAGTTTGCTAACTTAGCTGTTGCATGTGTTGCTATTGTTAACAACTCAAAACAAGTTAAAGCATTGTCTAAGTCAGAGACAAAGACACGACAGAGAGCTGCTAGCCAAGGTAATGCAGATGCACTCATTCCTTGGAAGCCAGACAACCAGAGAGGTACACTGGTGGAACCAGTGGTGGGGAGTTCCAAGGGTGGAACTGAAACAACAGGGGACAGTTATATGTATAACAACTGTTTGTTTTCTTCTCTGGATCATGTTTTGCACATTGATGCTTTTGGGGGAGGTTGTCAGGAAAACCTTGGGGGAGGTTGTCATGTTTTGCAGGTGGCTGGAATGCAAAACAGGATGTTGATGTCTGCAACTGTACTAGTGGAGAAAGGGGGCAGTCCTTTCTCTCTACTGAGCACCGGATGTTAGCTCAGAGTGTCATCTGACCTGTACTGGAAGTGCAGGGGTGGAGCAGTGACTCTACTGCTGGAGTCTGGAGGGTACAGACGCGTTTTCTCTGTACTGCTGAATGACAGGAATAAAAGACATGTAAAAAGGACTCCTGTCTGTCTCTTTTCCCCTCCCTGGGGGAATGCAGGGAGGGAGAGAAGGAGGAGGGTGTGTTCTTCTCACGTCTGAGAAGAATCGCCGATTTATGACCTTGCCTGCCGGGAGATGCAGACGGGAAGGTCAACAAGTATCTCAGTCGGTTGCCCGGGGGGGCCAGTTACCTCTGACTGCGAGCTGAAATACTGACAACTACAGATCCCAGGATTCTTTGGGGGATGCCTGGGCTGTTGGAGACAGTATCATAGTGCTTTAAATGAATCATGTGAATGTGGAGGGAGGGAGGTGGAAAGAGAGAGAGAGAGTGCAATGGCAATTGGAGGAGATGGAAGCCATTCCCATGCTGCTGTAGTAAACTCCTGGGTTAGCAAAATGTCTTCACAGGAAGACATTTATTCCGGGTCTCACGCTGTGAATGTGAAATGTTCTGGCAGAACTGGGTTTCAGCATGGGGCAGGCAGTGTACCCTCTGCCGGCACCCAGACTCCTCTATCTGGAACTCACTCGCCTGCTAGATTAGAACTGGGCTTTCCTCACCTCTTACCAGGCACTTCAGATCATTTTTGTCTCCTTTGCCGGTTAATAAATTGGCTGTTCCCCGAAGGTGGTTAATTTCTTATTAATGGTGCCCATTTCTCAGCATGTACTTTGGCTGCCAGCTTCCGAAGGTAATTGTATTGTTATTTGGAAAAAGTCAAAGGTGCCTTCTTCTGGGGAGGCTGGAGCTATGATCCTGTGCACGGAAATCTGCCATTGCAGACAGGAGGGCTGGGGTGGGGGAGATGATGCCAGGGCTTGTTAGGAGGCTGGTGTCATTGCTGGCAAGCAGAAGACAAGGTGCTTCCCCTCCACACGCCTCCCTCCCACCTTGAAAGCTTTTTAAATGAAAAGGCCATTGGACTCTTTAAAATACACACAACACGAAATGCTCCATCCACCTAAGAAAGTGATGTCGCAAATGACCTTATTAAAAGAAGGTAAAGAGCTTGTTTACTTAAAGCTCTAGCTCAAAAAGAGAGGAGAAAATGTAGTTTAGGACATTTTTCTTCCCTCCCCCCCCCCCCGGCTTTTTTTCATTCTTTCCTCCTAAATGAGATTGAAATGCAGTTTTACATTTCCAAGGAGTGGTGCCCTTTCTGCCAAGAAATCTATTGACACTCCAATCAACAGACATGTTCTGGTTACAAGAATCGAGCATCAGTCAAAGCACAAGGCTGGCAAACTGCATCCAACAAACAGCACAGATAATAGTATTGAAAACAGCCAGGAGAGGACAAAAGGAAAAACATTCCTCAGAGAATGTGCCAGCAAATCGTGGGGGAAGTTTGCTTTGGAAGACAGAGCACTTGGGGAGGGTCAGTGGAGGCAAAGGATCCGCGAATGAATTTAAAGTTTAAGCTCAAGTTCCCAAAGGTCCAGTGGGCTCAGGTATTCAGATTCCACAGGATGGGAGCTATGGTTCTGCAAGGGGTGCACTACAGTTCCCAGGATTCTCTGGGGGAAATCATGACTGTTATATTGCTATACTGTGCATTCTCTGCACCCAGATTAAATAAGACCAAGGGCTGCATGAAATTAGTCCAAAGGCCAGATGCAGCCTGAAGGTGGAATGTTGCCAACCTGTGATCTAAAACATAAAGCACCACCCACCCACTGGCGGAGGGAGGGCGGGGGGAGTGCATTGCCCCCAGCACCATTGGAGAGGGGGGTACCATTGCGGCCGCCCCCCCCAGACACATGCCACACACACACACACCACGTCAGGCACCACGCCCCGATGGGCGGCATGCCACAGGCCACACATGGTGGTGCGCCATGCCCCTGGGATATGCACCACACCCCCAGGATGCACGCCAGCCATGCCCCCACCTGCTCTCCACCCCCAGTGCCTGAGCATTCAGCTTCGCCACTGCACCCACCCACTCCACTTCCAGTTCCAGTTCCCTGCACTGTACAGTGCTATTGTTCTAGAAAACGGGGGTGTTGGAACTCACCATGAATTCTCCCTTGTTCTCTTATAATGGCGATGGTGCCCACCTGAGAGGTGCCAGAACTAAGTGCTGGCAAGTTCTGCCTGAAAAAAGAGCCCTGCCTGCACAAACAGCATATTGAGACGGCTGCAGTCTTCCATTTGCACCCTTACTTGGGAGCTAGACCCACTGAAGTCTGTGAGGCTTATCGATATGCATAGAATCTGCTTGCCAATGTTCCAGATGTGGACTTGCCAAAGGTCACTTCCCTTCCACTTCCCCTGTCATCCCAAAACTAATTCATTGTTTATTCCATCTGCAGCAATTTTCCTTCCCAGAGTAAGAAATGAAAGTGTGTGTATGCATGAGTGTTTGTGTGCAGGTGCGTGTGTGTACAAGCATTCACAGTTTAACCCTGTTTTATGAAAGGAAGACTCTACTCCCTAGTAGCACTGATCTGACGGAGGCAAGTGATAAATGAAATCAGCATGGCACTGGCAGGTCAATCAAATATTTATAAAAGAGCTCCATCCATTAGCATCGCTGCTCAGAAAAGGGCGAATGCATGAAGTTGGGTGCATTGTCAAACCTACGGGAAGCATCAGCACCTTGAAAGCTCAGAGATTACTTTTAAGGGCCTTTTGCGTTGTCATGGTAGGGCCAGGCTGGATTGGGTGATGGGCATGGGGAGGGAGGTGCGTTGAGGAAGGGACAGAGCAAGGTTGTTGGAGAAGCACTAAAACAAATAGTTTGGCTTCTTCAGAGCTATTTAGAATAATTTTTTCTGACTACCTCCTCAGGCGAATGAATGTTTTTGCATGCTGCCAAGGAGACCCATGCCCTGAAAGGAAGCATCCAGGGGAGATAGAGTGTGTGTGTGTGTGTGTGTGTGTGTGTGTGTGTGTGTGTGTGTGTGTGTTTATACAGCAGGAAAGGGCATCTAGTTTTGCATTCACGGGCAAGGCAGTTATTACAATCGGTGAAATGCCAGAAAAGGTTAACTCACAACAGCCATAACCATCCGGGAAACCTTAGGAAGAGTGTGGAATGGAGTCAGAAAGCCTATTTTTAGGATCATGTGTTATGGTTTGATTAATATTTTAGGAGACAGTTATCAGATGTTAAAATACCAGGCGATTATTAGCAGCCCACTTGCGTACGTGCTGCCAATATTTTAACAAGGGCACTGTCATCCAGGCTGCCTGCAAGAAACCCCCAAGGAGCCAAGAACAGGTGTACAAGGTAGTTGCAGCCCTGGGAAGGATGAGCAAGGAAAAGGGTCTTCCTATTTATGCTAAGGCGCTCCATTCGCAGCCGCCGTCTGGGGAAATTGCAGCAAGGCAAAGCCAACGTATTTTGTTGTGCTTTGCTGAAAACGCTCCTAATTTGGTCTTGAAAATTTTAATGAGCCTATTGAAAGCAGAGGCGGTGGATGAAAGGCAAAATCGGGGTTCTGATTAAAGAAGTGAAAATTGAAGAGGGTCTGTCTGGCAATATATTTGGGTCTGTTATTAACTTTAAGGGGCATCGACTCGGTGTGCCATTGAGGAAGCTTCCAAAGATATAAAACAAACCATGCCTTCTGATCATGAAGTAAGAGACTTTCAGTTTTCAGTGTCAATTGGCTCCTGAATCTGTAGCCTCTAGCTGGTGTTGGACTAAAACTCCCATTAGAGAAGAGCTGCTTTTTCTGGCAAGGAGGGAATCCCTAAAAACCAGTGTTCAAAGTGTAGGCTTCACAATGAGGAACTCCCTTCTGTCTGTGATAGAGCCCTCAACTGAGGACTCAGAATTCTTGCTTTCTCTCTGCCTCTCAACCACCTCCAATCCAGTCAGCTTCTTAAATGTTTAGGGTCCTGCTATGTGCTGTAACATACAGACCAAGGCCTTGTTCTGTGGGGAACTAGACCAGCCTGCAAGGGGGGTCCCACCCTGTGAACACCTCTTTCTGCCGGGAGATTTCAATGCCAGGGTTAGGAATGATCATCACACAAGTGCATACGTCACTTTGGTATTGGCAGCATGAATGGGAACAGACAAAGGCTGCTTGAGCTGTCCTTGTATCACAGCCTTTGCATCACAAACACCAAGTTATCCACTACCAAGGCAAAACAGCAAGTGTCCTGCAGACACCCAAGGTCAGGCCACTGGCACTAGCTGAACTTGATTGTCAACAGGCAATCGGCACTGAACTGTGTCCGTGTCAAACGGAGCTACCCTAGTGCCGACTGCAACATGGGTCACACCCTGGTGGTGAGCAAGATCTTTCATCCAAAGAGGACCCATAGCACAAAGCAGAAAGTGCAGCTAGAACAGAATCAGTAGAATCAGTACTGCCAGAACAGCCATACATGAATTTTGTGAATACTTCTCTGATTCCGTCGAACAAGCACTACTGAACTGCCCCAGAAACAGTGTTGAAGCAAGATGGAACTGCATAGAGACAACCTACAACACAGCTACATCCTCTTTTGGCAAAAGAGAACAGCAGATCCCTTGTTGGTTTTGAGGCTGACATAAAGCACATGGCTTGGTCGTGTACACAAAATGGAAGGTGGCAGGATCCCCAAAGACATGCTCTACGGCAGGGGTGTCAAACTCAAATTCATTGGGGGCCGCATCAGCAGTTTGGTCACCCTCAAAGGGCCGGTTGTATCTGTAGGACTATGTGTCCACTCTTTATTATCATAAATTATTGCCACTGCATTCAATTATTACTGTTTTTTGTAATAATGTAATAATG
Organism: Podarcis bocagei; assembly: GCF_964188305.1. Classification (NCBI taxonomy): domain Eukaryota; kingdom Metazoa; phylum Chordata; class Lepidosauria; order Squamata; family Lacertidae; genus Podarcis; species Podarcis bocagei. The sequence continues at coordinate 45,479,530 of NC_138126.1, forward strand.
TAAGTGGGACGCGGGTGTGGGCTAAAGCCTCAGCGCCTAGGGCTTGCCGGTCGAAAGGTCGGCGGTTCGAATCCCCGCGGTGGGGTGCGCTCCCGCTGCTCGGTCCCAGCGCCTGCCAACCTAGCAGTTCGAAAGCACCTTCGGGTGCAAGTAGATAAATAGGTACCGCTTACCAGCAGGAAGGTAAACGGCGTTCCGTGTGCTGCGCTGGCTCGCCAGATGCAGCTTTGTCACGCTGGCCACGTGACCCGGAAGTGTCTCCGGACAGCGCTGGCCCCCGGCCAATAGATGTGAGATGGGCGCACAAACCCCAGAGTCTGTCAAGACTGGCCCGTTCGGGCAGGGGTACCTTTACCTTTACCTTTAATAATGTAAGTAATTCCCGCTTGGATTACTGCAATGTGCTCTACGTGGGGCTACCTTTGAAGGTGACCCTGAAACTACAACTAATCCAGAATGTGGCAGCTAGACTGGTGACTGGGAGCGGCTGCAGAGACCATATAACACCGGTCTTGAAAGACCTACATTGGCTCCCAGTACGTTTCCGAGCACAATTCAAAGTGTTGGTGCTGACCTTTAAAGCCCTAAACGGCCTCGGCCCAGTATACCCAAAGGAGCGTCTCCACCCCCATCATTCTACCTGGACACTGAGGTCCAGCACTGAGGGCCTTCTGGCAGTTCCCTCACTGCGAGAAGCAAAGCTACAGGGAACCAGGCAGAGGGCCTTCTCGGTAGTGGCGCCTTCCCTGTGGAACACCCTCTCACCAGATGTCAAAGAGAAGAACAACTACCAGGCTTTTAGAAGACATCTGAAGGCAGCCCTGTTTAGGGAAGCTTTTAATGTTTGATGTATTTTAATATTCTTTTGGAAGCCACCCAGAGTGGCTGGGGAAGCCCAGCCAGATGGGCGGGGTATAAATAAATTATTATTATTATTATTATTATTATTATTATTATTATTATTATTATTATTATTTATCCCGTAAGTCCTGTATCTAGCAGTATTTTGCTTTTGTCTTCCCAGTACCCACATGCATCACGCCAATTTTATTCCAGGCAGTAAGTACTGGTACCTTACTCAAGACTCGTTAACGTGCTATAACTACCAAAGCCTGATTTCCAATACGTGCTTTCGCGTGTGTGGGTGGCATTTTAATCCACATTAGTGACTGACAAGGTGAAACTGGAGCAGGGTAGTGATTCCAAATCACCGCCACATTCAGAATAAAGGCTTGCCATCGACTGGTGTATTTGTCTCATCAGTATTGTAACAATTCGATTCGGACCATTGGTCCATCTAGCCCGGCACTGCCAGGCACTGACTAGCAGCGGCTCTGCAAGGGTTAAGGCAAGAGTCTTTCCCAGCCATATCTGGCGACAGTGAGGGTTGAGCACGGCTGACTAGCAGCGGCTCTGCAAGGGTTAAGGCAAGAGTCTTTCCCGCACTAAACAGCCTCTCCCCAGCGAGGGGTTGCTCGCAGAGCACAAATGGTCACGTTCAGACCAATCCACAAACTCCTTACGTTCCGTTAGCGGCTGATGTGGATCGGTAGCCTGCAAATAGTTTAAACTGCCACTTTTTGAACAATAGACCCTGCGACAGGCGTAACCACTCTATTATGTCGACAAGCAAGGTCGAAGTTCCACTGGGATTTATTTGTTTGCTCCGGAGGAAGCGGTTTGCGGATCGTGGCCCTAATGCAATTCCCAGCTAGTTTCCCCGTCCCAATTTAATTATCCTTATGGGATTTTTATGATTACCAGGAGCTTTCCTCGCCTTGCAACTGCCTCTCTGCAAAAAGTGAACACGTGCCTTGGGAGGAACGAGACTTCTTTAGAAACCAGCGCGCTTTTTTGCGTGGTTGCCGCTGGTGCCAACCGGGGAGGCGCGGAGAGAGGAACCTATAACTTGATATCTCTTTCTCCGCAACAACTGCTTTTCGGAGAAAGCTCTGCAGAGCGAGCCGCTAAGCAGGCGTGAATCCGGCGCTCTGGTCCCCCGAGCTCGGCTGGCGCGCCAAAACGCCACCGCCCGAAAAGGAAAAGTCCTCTGTCACCTCGCCATTGGCTAGCAGGAATGGTCGTGGCTTGCTATTGGGCAGCGTGGAGGGGAGAGCCCTCCTTTAGGAAGGTACTATGGCTTGTCTGGCATTTTTCTCTCCTGGGGGGGGAGAAAGGGGTGGGACGGCGCATTCCTCCTTTCCCGCTTTGCTGCTCGGAGCCGGACTCCCGTGCGCTTCGCCTTCTGCGCGATAAAGCGAAGAGGCGGCACTGCGGCAGCCAGATTTCGTGCGGAGGGAAAGCCGAGCCTTGTTTGCACAACCTCGAGCCAGTCAGTCACATAAAAGCATCAGCCCGCCCCCAGGGCCGGCCTCCTTTTCTCTGAATGTGCGGTGCTGCCACCCCACCCCGCCCCGCCCCGGTCTTTCCCTCAATGAATACACACAAGCTTTCTCCTTAAAAAAAAAAAAAGCGAGAATAAAAAAAAGCGCTGGCGGCCGGCGGCGTCTACACGGGCCGCATGAGGAGGTCTGCCGGGCCGGATTTGGCCCGCGGGCCTTGAGTCTGACACCCGTGCTCTACGGGGAGCTGGCTTCAGGCATCAGGCCTGTTAGCAGACCACCTCTGCGTTGCAAAGATGTCTGCAAACATTACATGAAGGCTGGATTCCCTTGCAGATGATCACAGAGCCTGGAGACAGGCAGTCAGATCATGTATCCATAGCAGTGACCAGAGGAGAAATGACTGCTGGGAGGAGTGCAGAGAGAAGAAATGCTGTGCTGCACCTATAGCAGGAAAACCAGGCACCTTCATCTGCCCCACCTGCAATAAAGCATGTCTCTCCCCTATTGGTCTCTACAGCCATAGCAGGCACTGTAACTCCCCAATGGTTTGACTTTACCTCTGAAGCTGTACTCTTCCATTGTCTCCTGAGACAGACAGATGCCAGCGGTTCATGAGTATTGACCATGTTATCTGGGGCGGAAGTGAGCTGAACAACACCTGGAGGGTAGAAATGTTCCATTCCTCTCTAGAATTGCAAACTTTTCAATGGGCTGTTGTAGCTCTGCTTAATGCCTGGTTTGTGCTTGTTCCTGTAACAGCAGCATGATGTACAGACATTAGTATGCAGTGAAAAGCTTCACCTACTGATTTTTGCACATTCTGCTAGGGGGCAAAAGAGCAGGTCAGGTCATTTATTTTCTGGTCAGTTGACAACCCTAGTTCCTTCCCATAGGCAGGATCTTGAATGCTGTGCAGGATCAAAACCTTCCAATTACTGGAAATTCAGAAATTGCATTCATGTAAAACAGTTGTGAGCGATGTCTTGTGCCAATCTAGGGGACCAACTGCTGCAAAAGCAAGTGCTGGTATAACTAGCATCCTCAATTACCCAAAGGGCCTTGCAGGCATCCCAAATCCAAATCACTGGTTGAGTATATCCATATAAATGGAAATACTGTGCACAGTAGGATCACAGCAGCATGTGACTCCTAGCAGCAGAGATAGGCGGGGGAACCCTGTGAGTTTGAATAGCTTGGGATTAATGAATAATCATCAAGGTTCTGCCAGAGATTCTCATATGCTTGGTTTGGGAAATTTCATACAAAGCCACAAGGGCTGTGAAAATGAATTAATGGTTTACAAGGGATTCCGATAAAGTTTGAAGAACACACTCCTCTTCCTGGGCCAGCCTAAGGTGGAAGAGCACATGTTGCCCCACTGCTCTCCTGACTCCTCCTGTTCCTTCTGTCCTTCATATAGTACACCAACCTGTAGCTATGACTGCTTCTCTTCAAATAGTTTTTGTCACTGTGACAAAGCATCCACAGCACAGGCATCCCTACAGGCCATCTCTGGGGCCATCTTGCCCCATAATGGAGCCCTGTAGGTAGCCAACAGTTGTTGATGTTGTTGTTTAGTCATTTACTCGTGTCTGACTCTTCGTGACCCCATGGACCAGAGCACGCCAGGCACTCCTGTCTTCCACTGCCTCCCGCAGTTTGGTCAAACTCATGCTGGTAGCTTCGAGAACACTGTTCAACCATCTCGTCCTCTGTCGTCCCCTTCTCCTTGTGCCCTCCATCTTTCCCAACATCAGGGTCTTTTCCAGGGAGTCTTCACTTCTCATGAGGTGGCCAAAGTATTGGAGCCTCAGCTTCTCAATCTGTCCTTCCAGTGAGCAATCAGGGCTGATTTCCTTAAGAATGGATAGGTTTGATCTTCTTGTAGTCCATGGGACTCTCAAGAGTCTCCTCCAGCACCATAATTCAAAAGCATCCTTGCCGTGGTGAAGGCGCTTGACTAACTCAGAGAAGCTATGAACTATGTCAAGCAGGGCACCCAAGATGGACAGGTGGTAGTGGAGAGTTTTGACCAAACGTGATCCACCTGGAGCAGGAACCAGCAAGCCACTCCAGTATCCCTGCCAAGAAAACTCCGTGGACAAAGCCAACAGTATGGTGCAGCAATCCATCACCTCTCCCCACCCACCTCCTGAGCCAACAAGGCACCCACCTTGTTCCTGGAAAGGACCACCCACCTCCTCGTCAACAAAATCACTTCTGTTTGCACAGACTCTTGATCTGCACAGCCCCCATCTTGGGTTCTATTTCTTGCTAGTTATTCCATTTCTTCACAATAGGAGCATGGCAGAATATCAGAAACTGGCTTGCCATAGCTATGCACTCTATGGAGTGGTGAGAAATTTGCATTTAAAGGTGAACATAACTAATCAGCACCGTACAAATCAGCAGGCACACTGAAATGCAGCTAGCTTCAAAATTCGCACATCTCTGAATTTTTCAGTGGATGGCGCCAGTAATGTGTACCAAAATGCATATGCTAGGGTACTGTGTGCAAATAAGTGCACATATTGGTGAAAATAACATGCAAAAAATGCATGACAAAAAAAATGTATGTCCGCAAAATTGCATACAAAAAAATGCAATTACAAAAATGCATACAAAAAAATGTGTGTGTGTATTGGGGAAAATTCACATTAAAGTGCTGATGGATTTTCATGAGGGCTTTTTAAAAAGGTAGCAAGCTGATGTGGAAATATGGAGAATTTAACTTTAGATCTTGTAAATACCACAGTTTGAAACTTTCTACACATGTTTCTGATCCATTCTTCTGGCTGCAATTTTCAGAACAAAGCCTGGGAGTTAGAAAGTGAATGTATCCTTTTTTGCTACCATGCACCACAGCCAGGAATGTTAAAATTTCCAGACTGATCTACCAGTTCCATGAGTGGGTGGTGATGACCATGGGTGGGTAGAAAGATGCTTCTCTTTTCTGCCACTGGTTTTCTGCCCAAGGTGAAGTGGCTTATTTTGGTTGTCAAAGCCACCTGTGACTCGGCAAGCCTCCTGGAAATTCAGACCAGCCAAATAACAAAGTGTCGGTTTTACAAGCCAATTCTCTAGCTCTCAACAACACTTCCAACGTGTCTTAGATGTATTTAGGACGCCCAATTTTAGAAGTACCATATTTGGCCCAGGAATGTGTCTGAACGAGGAGTTTGTGGTGTTGTTGTTGGAAGAACATCATTCTAAAAAGGGAATATTCCATCACATGTGGCTGGTCACAAATAAGAGCTATCAGAATTTCCATGATAATTGTATTATATATGATACAATAAAGAAGGTTGCAAAGGGTGCTTCGTACATTGCACATTGTAAAAATTTGCCTGTTACCAAATAAATGTTAATTATAAAACTGTGGCCAATTGCATATAACTGTGCAACAGCACAAGCCCTTTAGGGTCAAAGCAAAAGTTAAACAAATGTAATTTGGCTAATGGGTTCTTTCCTTTGCAGGCTTTGGGTAGAGGTTTCAGCGCCTGGGTTCATCCTCAGTCACAGAAGTACTTTAAACACTACTTTGTCATTTGGTTTTAGTTTTGCTTTGTTTCCCAGTGCAATCTTCTAACGGCAATCAACACAGTGGTAGGAAAATGAATCTTTGCTCCTTTTCCAGTTATTAAATCGGACAGTACTGTGCAGCACCGTGGGAGTTTTGCCCTGGAAGTACAATGCAGTTCACAGGTGTGTGTATCTTGGGAAATGCAATAAATGTGATAAGTGGGAAATGCAACCATCTCCCCTGAGATCCAGTGTTGGAAAATGCAAAACAGCCCTGGAGACATTTCAGTCGGGAAATCTGGGGTGTCCAGTGGGAATGCTTGCAGTTATGTGGGTAAAGAGCATTCGTATCAACACATCCTGCTTTTAAAATCGAATATGCTTCCCAGAATGCTGACAGCAAAATTCAGCATGTTTTCTTTATAGTGGTACATGCTTGGCTAGCATGCAAAACAAGCAGTAGGGATAGCCCAGCAGAGTCCTGGACAGAGCAGCATTAGGGGAATGTACCATATTTTGCTAAATTGGCTCAGTTTGGTATTCACCACTGCATTTCATGTGACTGAAATAAGAAGATTTGACATGGAATGGATTGCTAGAACTAGGGCTAGAGGCAGGGGCATGGCTGGAGGTTAGGTCAGGGGGCCCCACCAGGGCCGTCTTACCCATAGGCGCTAGGGGTGTGGGGCACCCAGGCGCCGGGCTCTTAGGGGTGCCAGGCCGAGAGTCCAGGGCATGAGAGCTGAGTCTGGGGAAGAGTCCGCCTGTCGGTCAGAGCACCGCGACCAGCTCTTCTGCTGCACATGGTTCTGCGTCGTGACTTTGGGGGCGACTGAGCCAGTGAGATGCTGAGGCGACTGGCCGGCTCCGCCCTCTGCGCGCCTGGGACTGGGCAATCGGGGGGGTGCCAGGCAGATCTTTGCACCCCAGCGCTGCATATGCTTAAGACAGCCCTGGGCCCCACCTACCTGCCTCCTCTGTGCACACATTATCTCCCCCCCCATTCATGTTCCTGAACATCTCTGACATCAATAAATGACTAGGAAGTCTCTGAAAGGGGGGGCGCCACCTCCCCATCCCACCCTCCAAGCTAAGGATGGTATGATCTAGGTCTGTGTGTGGGCAAAATAAAAAAAAATAGACAGAGCAATCCTAACCGCAGTGGGACAACAGTGGGGTACTGACAGAGCAACAGAGCCACTGCCATATATGCAGGGGCAAAAGGTTTCAAGCTATGCCTGCTCAGTCTGCTGACCAGGTGCTGCTAACTGTTCAGGGGCAACTTCAAGACTCCTGCTCTCCCTTTTTTATGGCTCCTTGTCTTTAAACCAGAATTGGACTGGAGAGGCCCAAAACAGAGGACACTTTCATAGGATCATCCCCTGACTGCTGTTCAGAATAAAGGGGTTCCCTCTGTAAAGTAGGACACCTGGACATATCCTGTTGGCCCCCACAGTAAAAACTCCTAGGCAAAAGCTAAAGGCGCTATTATTTGTCCAGGCTTTTTGATTGCAGATGAAACTGGTTGCAATGGGGTGGTATTATAGATACTTGTCACTGATGTGATTTTGTGTGTTTTGGGGGGGGGGGTGTTATTAGGATTTCCTGGATTTTTATTTTTATTTAGTTCATGCCGCTTGCTGTTCTCTGCTCTTGGCTGGAAAAAGGGCAGGATATTACAAACTATGAATAAATAAATGTCTCACCCCTAGCCAGGGAGGATCTTTAAAGGCTCCAGCCAAAATCGAACAATGACTGCCCACGAGTGCCAAAATAAGAACATCGCATTTTGTTTTATTATCCTTCCCCTCCTATTTAACAGCATGAAGGTTTAATAGTTTGATTCTTTTGGTTTTTTATGGGGGAGGTGTGGTCTTTGTTTGTTTGTTTCCTACACAGTCTTTGTTTGATTTTTTTTTTTTACAAAATTCGCACCAGATGACAAGCTTTTGGCAAAAAGTATCCTAAAAATAATGTGAGTTTACAGCCATCCATTTTTAACTGCATTTAAGGTGTATATTTGCCAGTTTGCGCCGTGGAAAGGGAATTGATTTTTCCCTGAGCTGAGAGAAGTAATGCAGCGAAGCCTACTTGAAAGCATTGTCCAACTATGTGGGGAGGCCCATGAGGGCATAAACTCTCTGTGAGCTAAAACACCAAACATCAGAAGGCTGACCTGATGCGAGGAGAGATCTATTAAACAAAGCCATTCTCTGTGCTCCAAATCCAAATATATCTCATAAGCAAGCTGGGCTTCCTCTGATAGATCTCTGCGACAGAAAGAGAACGTAGGTGCTTCAAGGCCATCTGTCTAATGAATTCCCAGCTTTCAGCTTGTCTAGAGAAGGAGCTTCCAAAGCTACAAAGTTCACATCCAGCCAAGGATGTACTCAGCACCGGATCCAGAATTTTCAAGTCTGTTCCTAATTTGTCCCTTCTCAGTTCTGTGAGCAAAGCGGGCCTGCTCATTTTCTCCTCTGCACGTAATCTGGATTTGCGGTTTGCTACTACACTACATCGTTACATAGCCATTGGTGCAATCAGTAAATGAACTTGATGTGTCAAACCCTCCTGCCTCTTCAGCAGGCTTGGACACCAGCTCTGAATCCCCAGGTGCCATGATTTCCTTGCAGGCCTAAGACCACATGAAGCCATCTTGATACTGAAATGATCCCAAAGATCATTTGAAATATAATCCATATGGTTTTCTGACAGCTCTGGGAGATTTTTCTGTAGGCATGGCTGGTGGTCAGCCTCTGAAATGGGAACTTGGCTCAGATGGTTAATGAAAGAGAAAATCTAGCAAATGTTCCCAAGTAGCTTGTCCCACCTTTCTCACAAGGTAATTCCGCTATGTGGATAAAAGCCTTAGGGGATTATTATCTAGCCATTTACACTAGAGTAGAGCTATCTTCTTCTACAGGGATGGGGGAGAAATTAGATACAGTATGCATTTAAAGATGAATCTGTCGAAATCTCACTATTGCAGAAAAATAACACATATACTATGGGTCTCCAGAGGGATGGAGGACCCAGAACGCTTCTGCATTATCTGGTGGGATTATATTTCGTAGAATCATAGAATCTTAGAGTTGAAAGGGACTGCAGGGGTCATCTAGTCCATTCCCCTGCAATGCAGGAATTGCTTGCCCAACATGAAGTTCAAACCCGTGAACCTGAGATTTTGTCTCATGCTCTACTGACCGAGCTATCCTGCAGCCCCAATTGTTAGTGAAAATACTATATAAAATGCATTATATTACGGAAATTTGCTTTCAAGAATGTATACATTAGTCAGAATTGCATATAAAATGTATTTTTTTTGAAGAAGTTCACACTAAAATGCTGATGAATTTTCATTAGGATTAACACACACACACCACAAATTGCTGAAGAAATTTGAAGGACTGAATTGAAGACTGTGAAAATAAGAAACTTAGAGAACTCAAATCAACGGAGACTGCCATTCCAACTCTTCCATAAGACAAAATTTGTGTAAGTGGTCAGAAAACCCCATTAATCAAACCGTGTTTATTGCTTAAGTTTCTGCAACTCATCTTCTCTCTCCTTCTCCTGAGGCATGAACCCACTGGAATTTCTCCTCCCATATATAGCAGATTAGCTGGTGGAGATGCCAGATGACAGGCTACAGATGGCTGCTCTGTGGGGAGGGGTTTTCCCCGCTAGCCCTGGACTCCATTGAAGACTGGCCCCCACGAGGTAAACTCCACAGTTCATTGCATAAAGTGGCTTGGCCTATGAGGCTATTAGGGCAAGAACACCCCTATCTGCTCTGCACATGTCAGTTACTTAACAGAGCATCAACTTGAACAAACAGCCACTTTGGGTTTTCTTCCATTATTTTTTAATTTCTCTTTTTTGGTTGCAGATCAGAGTCAAATTAACAACATCTGGCAATTAGCTCATCTCTTGTGTGACTCCATTCGGCAACAAAGTTCTGAATGTTTGACTTTAATTTTAAATGGGTGGCTGTCAGAAGGAATTAAATGGTGCCTGCAGAAGCACACAGACGTTATAATTAAAAGATGCGCCAACCTTGGCAGGTAGCTGCAGCTGAGTGTGGAATTTCAAATTTTAAGGGAACCTGAGCCCCTTGCTATACCTGAGTACCTAACTATGTGATGCAAACAGACACATTTCCCTTCAGCATCTCTGTGCTGAATATCCCCATATGTTTTCACATATTCAAACATGCAATTAACTCTCGTCATTACTTTCATTGCCGGCATTTCATTGCCTAACACCAGATACTGTGAAACTAGATTCCTCCTCCCTGCCCCAGAGCTGTGTTTTTGGTTTTTTTATGGACTCCTCAGTTGATGAAAAATAAAAGGGAAAAGGAAAACAAAACAAATCATGCCTGTGCTGCAGAGACTTGTTTTCTGCTGCCCTGGAGAGAGTAAAATTAGATCTAATCGGCCTTAAGGAGGGTAGACTTCAGCTGAGCATTAGGATAAACTTCTTAATGGTAAGAGCAGTTCAACAATGCAACTAGGACATGATGGGCTCTTCTATAGATGTCAGAGAATTCTGACGAACGTGAAAAAGGAAGTAGAAATTGCTGCAGTTCGTTCATTGCATCTGTGGTCAGGAACAGAAATCAGTCGAGTGAATACAATCAGTTCACCTTGCTGTTGTTACTGTTGGTTTTAAGTCAAGAAATAATGCTCAATTAATGACAGGATTTTAAAATAATTTTAACTTTCCCTTTACATCGAAATGAGAGTTACATGAATAGTTGTGTGATTTACTTAGCACATGTTAAATAGTGGACAAATCGCAAAGTATTTTGCAGAAACTGAACTGCAGCATGATGGAAACAGTGTTGATTGCACTGCATACAGATCAGAAAGAAAACAGCTGCCTTGTTACATTTGTTGAGCATGCAGACTCCCTCCAACTTATGATTCTGTGATCTCCCCCTGTTGCACAAAAACTGAAAGGAAGCTGCAGCATTCCAGGTTCTCTGCGTACTGGTAGACAGTCATGAACACATAGCCTCTCCACAGTAACTGTTCCACAGAGTCTGCAGTAACACATAGAACAGCTGCCATGTGGATTAACTACATCACCTGGTGTTCCTAGTGTACTGATCCACACTGTACCCACACAAAGAACGTGCTAAGGTTCTTTCACCAGCCTGCACATTGCATCCATATTAGTGTTAACGGGCCTGGTGCAAATGTGAAGAGTAATACATTATTCATTATTCAGAAAATGCATATACCACTTGATCAAGAAACTCGGCAGTAAAATAAAATTAGAAGATAAGACATAGCTAAAATCTACAAATAGGGACGCGGGTGGTGCTGTGGGTTAAACCACAGAGCCTAGGACTTGCCGATCAGAAGGTTGGTGGTTTGAATCCCCATGATGGGGTGAGCTCCCATTGCTTGGTCCCTGCTACTGCCAACCTAGAAGTTCGAAAGCACGTCAAAGTGCAAGTAGATAAATAGGTACCACGCTGGCGGGAAGGTAAACAGCGTTTCTGTGCACTGCTCTGGTTCACCAGAAGCGGCTTAGTCATGCTGGCCACATAATCTGGAAGCTGTACGCCGGCTCCCTCGGCCAATAAAGTGAGATGAGCGCCGCAACCCCAGAGTCGGTCACAACTGGACCTAATGGTCAGGGGTCCCTTTACCTTTAAAATCTACAAATAAATTTAAGAGAAATGTACATAAAACCATCACCATTAAAAATGTGATGAACTAAGGAACTCTTGAAACAATTCCATGGTGGTGGTGGGGGGGGGGAGGTTTTCCAAACTGCCCAATCTTCCCTCCTCGATTTTTGCAAATGCTTCACTTCTTCAGCCTTATTGACAATCTTGATGTGATTCTGACCATGCAAAGCCATCTCAGTATTGTTGCTCTTTTGCCATTCCCCACCATATTTAGCAAGACAAAACAAGACGAAACCTTATATGTGTGTCCCCATCACAGAAGCCATCAACCCCATTAACAGGTTGGCCTGTCACCAGCTGAGACTGAAAGAATGACCTACACTGCCATCCTGTAGACCGGTGGCATTCACTTTGCATCCTTCCTTTGGGCAAATTCCAATCCATCCTGAGGGCTGGATAATGAATACCACTGCTCAAGCTCTAGTCCCTCTGGATACCCATTAATTAGCAAGAAACTGTGGAAGTAGCTTGCATTTGCCTCTTCACAGCCTGCAGCTGTTCTGGGAGTTAAACACAGAGATTTGGCCTCCTGGGTTGTCTTGTAAACCGTTTGGCACTGTCGCAAGGGACCCCAAACGCTAAAATAATTGGGCTAGAAGTAGGCTGACCAGATTCAAAGGAAGACAGAGCCTCATGATTACAGTTGTACAAGAAGGAATTTTGACAATTTCCCCTCCAGTCCTGCAGCACTGTGACATGACAGGCTGCGCTTGCTGACATGACCACTTCTAACAGTTTGACGCTTTGCTTAGGACTGAGCCATAAATGTAGTGGGCCCCAGAAGAGAACAAGGCGAACAAGCACCAGAATCTTGTAGGACAGGAAGTGGCACCAGTGCACATATTTAGTTCAAGATTATTGTGTTCATTCACAAAGCCCTAAGCCACTTGAGCTCAAAGTACCTTAAGAACAGATTTTATTTTGCCTGTGGTCCAAAGAAGAAGAAGAAGAGAAGAGAAGAAGAAGAGTTTGGACTTGATATCCCGCCTTTCACTCCCCTTAAGAAGTCTCAAAGCGGCTAACAATCTCCTTTTCCCTACCTCCCCCACAACAAACACTCTGTGAGGTGAGTGAGGCTGAGAGACTTCAGAGAAGTGTGACTAGCCCAAGGTTACCCATCAGCTGCATGTGGAGGAGCAGGGAAGCAAACTCAGTTCACCAGATTACGAGTCCACCACTCTTAACCACTATATCATGGTACTTTCCATCAGAGGTCAACCATTTCATTGCCACCTTGATCCATAGTAAGTGTAGACTAGGTCACCTAGGTAGATCGGACAAGCTGTACAGGGTGGGAGCTCGCCAGAATCTAAATTTATAGGCTTTTCAGTCCTCAGTATGGCTTATCCAATAGAATTTAGTTTTCTTAGATGGACAAGGGAAATACTGACTCACGGGCAACTCTAAGGGTAAAGGGACCGCTGAGCATTAGGTCAAGTCACGAACGACTCTAGGGTTGCGGCGCTCATCTCACTTTATTGGCTGAGGGAGCCGGCGTACAGCTTCTGGGTCATGTGGCCAGCATGACTAAGCCGCTTCTGGCGAACCAGAAACACCGTTTACCTTCCTGCCGGAGCAGTACCTATTTATCTACTTGCACTTTGACATGCTTTCGAACTGCTAGGTTGGCAGGAGCAGGGACTGAGCAATGAGAGCTCACCCCGTCCCAGGGATTCGAACTGCCGACCTTCTGATCGACAAGCCCTAGGCTCTGTGGTTTACACCACAGCGCCACCCGCGTCCCTCATGGGCAACTCTAGGTACCTATAAAAATGTAAGAGGAGTTTATATCAATCACAAAGCTGCATGTTTAGAGAGCAAACCTAAACCAAATAACACAGAGAAAGGAATCCTGGTAATACTTTATAAAGGTTTTGCCTTTCTTACTTCAGGCCTTGTACATAGCAAGGAAACAAACAACTAAAAAGAAAAAAGAAAACCTCCATCAGAACTACACAGCCAATCAGAGCATGTGCTAACACAGCAAAGATAATACTGCGTTGGTAAGCAACATCTCCACCACCACCCCACCCCTTGTTTAATTGGCTTACTGATGCCTTAATTCAGTGGGGGGGGTTCTTAAAAAATGTTTAGGGGTACTCTCATTTTCCTACTCATATTGAAATACTGGCCCTCAATGAGGCCAAACTTAGATTCACAAAATGTTTAGGGGTATGCATCCCCCTGTATCCCCCAGGAAAAAAGCACTGCCTTAATTAACCATTAAATTACAAACAGAATGATCCCTGTAATCGCACTTCCAGTGGCAACATAATAAAGTTCCTGGGGGTTTAAATAACTGTTTGGATAGGGGTTGGAATCAGTTTTGATTCATCGTCTCACCACCAATCCCTCAACAACTTTGGCATAAAGTGAAAAATAAAGTGAGGCATTTTTTTCTTTTCTGCTGAGCTCCCTGCGGCAAAAGTGGGCCCTTATAATGCTAGTGCAGGGATCTTTATTTCTGTAACTGTTTCCTGGTATAGACTTGACATTTGTTACTGATTTCGCTGCTTAAACATGAAACTGACAGATCTAATTAAACCACAAAGCACAGCCGTATGCGATAAGTAGGGGACTAAAGCTGAATGGAATATTTGGAATGAAGTTCATATCAGTCAAATTTAGCTATTTCATAAGTCTCAAAGCCAGATATGAAATCCTTTCTCTTTATGAGCTCATCAAGCAAACTCCTCATGGCCATAAACCAAGCGGTGTGTCCATTCCGACTCGCTGAAATGAAGGAATGAAAGCGCAGGATGAACAAAAAGAATAAATAATATTGAAATAAGATACGTAGCATTTGGCATGAAATGCGTGAGAGAATGAGGAAATGGCGAGAGATAAGCAAATACGAATCTAAACTTGAATCAGAGGATCTGAAGGAGGGGTTATTATCCACTTGGGTTATAAATGCCCACTCCCTATCCAGTCCAGGTCCGACACACTTTGAATTTAGGGCCCAAATTCAGTTGGGGGCCAGCCCTAATCTTTAATTAGTGTTTTAAAGGATAAATAAACATGAAGTTGGGGGTGGGGAGGGGGAGGGGGAGGAGATGCTGTGTCTCCTTCCTCCCACAAATACCACAAGTTTAATCAGGATTGTAGACGCTAATTGAACATAGATGTGGAGAAGAAGGAGACACCCAGCATTCAATCTTTCACCAGCATGTTCCCCTGGTCCAGCAGATCCCTCCAGAGAGCAGGATTAAACATTCTCCTCACCAGCTCATGAGTCAAGTTCAGTCCTGCTAGGTGCTGCTTTGCCAGCATGTTCCCTTCATGAAGCAGACCCTGCAGAGGCTGACTGCCTCTCCCTCACCTTCACCACTGCCCCCAAATTTTGACAGCCCTGGGTCGCTGTGGGGGAGCCAGCCCAGGATTGTCTCATTCTGATTTAGCTAAAGCTGGGCATTTGATCTGGTTCAGGATGCAGCCCGATAACCATACACATCTTTGAGGGCATACAGACATTGCGGCCACTTTAAAAGCTGCTCTCAGCCAGACACCTCTGAAAACTTTAGTTCTGTGGAAGCCCTGGAGGTTTCTGACAACAATTTCTTTACAAAGGCACAACTTCTAGTATTTTTTGAGGGGATGCTACTAGAAGCTGGTTTGAAGACGGTTTCGATTTGTATTGCTATTGCACCCCAAAAGAGCCTAAACCCAGAGAGAACTTCTCACAAAGTCTGTGGGCTGTTGATGGGAGGGCAGGTGAGGACCCCTGGCATTCACATATTGGTAAGGAAGAACAAACTAGTACTGTGCCAAAACATTCTGTCATTTTTTTCCCCTTCATCGATAAATAAGAAAATAAACTGTATTCAAAAAATTTCAAAGGGGAGATAAATTTTGGGTGAAACTCTGATGGATGAGATGCAGGTGTTTTTGTGGTGTTTGCCATACTTCTGAGGTAGCCAAAGTATGCTTGTGGGTATCCTGCCTTTTGTTCTACAAAATGGCCTCTCTGACGGCCTGCACTCTGTAGCTTCCCCAAGTGCCTGGGCTCCACCTAAAGCCCAGAAGAAGACATTGTGAGGTAAGTCCTCCATGGGTTGTTTTGGAAGTGGAAACAGCCGGGGGGGGCGCTGCAGAGCACTAGAGAAATGTTTGCTGGAAAGGAAAAAAACATACACAACCACCCACAGCACCACACAATAAGGTAATCTTAAAACCCCACCCCTGTGGAACGTTGAGAGAAATTCTAAAGTTCCCTGGGAGTTGAGCAGAAAAATGAAAGCCAGAGAAGAAAACTTTCAAGAAACCAGAGGACAGATTTCAGCACAGCACAGTAACAAACCCCCTTTATCCTCTAATGAGGTTAACTGGCACTATGAGCTGAGCTACAGTGATATAAAAGCAAAGAAAATAATGGAATGAATTATGTTCTGCCTTCTGGCTCTCTGTTTATAAATGACTGCTATTTTGTGAATATTTTAGTTCTATATTTGTTTTAATCACTGGCATAATTTTGTTTATCCTTTGTTGTATTTTGCCCTGAGTTTGGCTAGAGGAAGGGTGATTCATAAACATAATAATAATAATGTTGCAAGCCACCCCAATCTCTGAGGGGTGTGAGATTCTAGGGGTTCCCATAACTTACTCGGGATTTGGTTTCCTCAAAAAGAGGGACAATGGAGACTGTGGTGTCTTTAGGATACGTGGTTTAGTTACACACATGTACAACCTGAACCTATGGTGGAGGGGCTCATAGCATTAACACCTCAAGAGGGCCTTGCTTCTCCCATAGCCACCGCCTTGGATTTCAGCAGAAATCAAGCATGTCTCTCTTTCACAGGCTTCAGCCTGCAGCCTGCTTCTAGCTCACACACAGAACGCTGGCCTTTCTCCCTTTAACTACCTGCAAATTGATGGAAGGGGAAGCAACCATTTGGCCTCTAGCACAGAGTCACTTCCTTTGGAACTTTAACAACCTATACTTAGGCCATTACCTCATCAGGTAGCTGGTCTGGCTGTTCCAGGAAGTGAATCCTTGCCAGATCCAGGAATTAGAAGGGACTCGGGCAATTCCGTATAACCCCCCACCCCAACTCTCAACTGGAGGAAGGGTGGTTCATAAACATGGATAGGACTAACATTAGTATCGGACTAACACATTTCCTCAGTGCAAGGATTTGCTCTTCAAAACTGAGCTTTCCCTCCTTAACTCCCTCAACCCCACGTAAACCCTAATCTTTTCCAGAGGTTCCCCTAATCCTCCAGAGCAGATCTGGAGAGGACACAAGGCACATGGTGGGAAGGAGAATGGGAAAGCTCTCTTGGGCAAGAGGAAATCCTTGTGCTGATCGGGCACGTTAGCTGGATCCTGCTCAGTGCTAATAAGAACAATGATAATAGTGATGATTCTGTTAATATTTCTTCAGGAGGTTGTAGAAAGAACATGTGCATTAAAAAGGGCACAGCAGAAATATTTAATGAACTGGAGCTCTCTTGCTTGCAACATCAGCCCATTCTGCAGTAGCTAATGCCAGGTATTTCTCTTCATCTTTCTTTCTTTCTTTCTTTCTTTCTTTCTTTCTTTCTTTCTTTCTCTCTCTCTCTCTCTCTCTCTCTCTCTCTCCTACCCATTTCACCGCACCCTCCTTCCCTCTCCTCCTTTCTGATGGATGGAACCATTAGTGGAATCACTGTAAATAATGTGTAAAGTTAGAAGTTACAACAAGGTATCTCATTAAAGCCGCTTCACTCATCTTACTTCCCAATTAATGTTTAAGGCTTCGGTAGAAAGCAGTGACAATATGTCACAGCATATCATTGTGGCAGGCGACAGGAAGTTAATAACCCACTGGCCCTTAAAGAAGCCCTTTAATGTCAGCAGCACTGAGTAAATAACATCGGGGTGGGGTTTAACACCCTTTTTTTTTCTTCCCCTCTTTTAATTCACAGTGAATTTGAGAATGTGCACTAAAGTAATATTAGTGACTCAGAAATACAGGAAAAAGTCTTGCTCGATTCGCATCATGGGTCCCTTCCAACTATACAATTCTATCATTGTTATCAGCATTCTGTAATTGTTATCAGCATGGCTGGAGTACTTTGCTGCATAGTGTGTAAACACCTAAATTCAGAGACAACCTGCCTTCAAATCTTCCTTCACGGTTTTTGGACAGCTATGCTATTCTTTCTATTTTCTTGTCCTCTAAGACTCCACACACACACACACACACACACACACACACACACACACACTGCCCGGGGGAGCTCTTCAACACAGCTTCACTATTTCAATCTAGGGTAAAGTGTTATATCATATAGAGTGGTTTTTATCTCCTCTGTGCCTTTGACCACACTCACTTGTAGGGGGGGGACTGTTGGTTATTTTTCCCTTTCATTCACCAGAGCATCATTCCTCTTTCTGAGTGCATTTGCCCTTCTTTACCTTTGTGGTTCCAAACAAAGGACAGGAAACCCTTTTAAGGGATCAGAGCACCATAGGCAGAAGGTCGGGAAGCCTTTGGAAGAAGTCGAGTGAGCAAGATTTGTATTTGTTGGTTATCAGCTTGCAGTCACTTATTTGATAGGAGGGAGCAAAGCAAAATCTGGCCCATTTTATTTCAGCAGAATTATTACTGGGGGGAAAGCAAGTAAGAGGTGACATAGTAGAAGTTAATGAAATTATCCATGGCATGGAGAAAGTGGATAGAGATTTTGTTTTTTTTTCTTCCCTCGGTCGTAACACTAGAACTCATAGACATCCAGTGAAGCAGGATCTTGGAAGATTCAGGACACATAAAAGAAAGTTTTATCAGACGGTGTATAGGTAATTATGGAACTCTCTCCTACTGGATTCAGCAATGGCCACCAAGCTGGATAATAATGATATTATAATAATAATTTATTATTTATACCCCTCCCATCTGGCTGGGCTTCCCCAGCCACTCTGGGCGGCTTCCAACAAAATATTAAAATACAGTAATGCATCAAACATTAAAAGCTTCCCTAAACAGGGCTGCCTTCAGATGTCTTCGAAAAGTCTGGTAGTTCTTCTTTGACATCTGGTAGGAGGGCGTTCTACAGGGTGGGCGCCACTACAGAGAAGGCCCTCTGCCTGCTTCCCTGTAACTTGGCTTCTCGCAGTGAGGGAACCGCCAGAAGGCCCTCGGTGCTGGACCTCAGTGTCCAGGTAGAACGATGGGGGTGGAGACGCTCCTTCAGATATACTGGACCGAGGCCGTATAGGGCTTTAAAGCTCAGCACCAACACTTCGAACTGTGCTCGGAAATATACTGGGAGCCAATGTAGGTCTTTCAAGACCGGTGTTATGTGGTCTCGGCAGCCCCTCCCAGTCACCAGTCTAGCTGCCGCTTTAAAAGAGACAAAAGACCAATTCATTGAGGGTAAGGCTATCCATAGTTGCCAGTCATGATCACTATGCTCTGCCTCCATGGTGAGAGACAGTAAGGCTTCCGAATTTCAGCTGCTGGAAACCACAGGAGGAGAGAGGGCTCTTGTGTTTGAATCCTGCTTGTGGGTTTCCCACAGGAACCTGGGTGGCCACTATGCGAAGAGGATGCTGGACTAGATGGGCCATTAGCCTGGTCCAGCAGGCTCTTCTTGTGTTCTTACAAGGTTATGATGAGGATAAAATTTGGGAGAGAGCCATGCATGGCACCTTGAACGTCTTGGAGGAAAGGTGAGCTATATACAGTAAGTTATAAATAAGCAGTGGCGTGCAGGGGGGGCCGGCCGCACCGGGCGCAACATCTGGGGGTTAGGGTTAGGGGGCACAAATCCACGGGTTAGGGGGCGCAAATCCACGGGTTAGGGGGCGCAAATTACTTGCCTTGCCCCGGGTGCTGACAACCCACGCTACGCCACTGTAAATAAGAACAGCAGATGTTCAAACTGCTGTGTCGATTAGGTGTGCGAGAGGACCTACACATGTATAGCCCAGTGCATGTAGTTTCTGAACACAAAATCAGTATGCTCCGTTGTTGCAGAGTGTGCACGATGGAAAATGCAACCAGCAGCCATAATCCTACCCCTGCCCCAGAGCATTCATTTGTGCCTGCTTGTAACTGTGATGAGACTGTCCTTTTAGCCCACTCTGTGTGACTTTTGCTTTTGGAAAAGATCAAGAAACTCTGTTGTATTGTATTGTATTGTATTGTATTGTATTGTATTGTATTGTATTGTATTGCAATATGTACAGATATGAGAAATAAGGATGCAATATGAACAAGTCATCAAAAGGGGGAGGGGAGAATGATGGTGTTGCTGTGATCGTGGGTCTGAGGAATTTGATACTTCTGTAATAAGCAAAGCTCAGGCACACACACACACACACCCTTGGGTGCGTCAGAAGTGTTAATCACCTATTGATCAACAATGCAAACGCCACTGCCTAGATGACAGCGACTCTGTGATTCAGTGAAAGTGGATGAAGTGGGAGAGGGAGAGAGAAACAACAGTTAGCGAGCACTAAGGAGGCACTAATTGTTCAGCACACACTGCAGTTTTACCAGCCCTCCTTCGCAGGGGTCAGAGTCTTAATGCACAGATCAATCCATTATAAGGAGTGTTTTCTCATCTTTCGCTACTGGGGTTCAGGCATGGGTAGATGCTGTGTACAAAGAAGAGAGAAGTAATGCAGGCAGACAAAATTCCAACTGTTTCGACGCAGTAAAGCCAAAGATGTGGAAGTTGGTCAAATACCTGAACTTCCTACCTTAGGCTGTTGTTTCCCATTGATCTTCCACTTGCCATGTCCGGCACATATTATGCATTAGTGCTGAGCTGTTTGCCCCCCTGTTATAGGGCAGGAAGCTGTGGGGCCATGTTGTGGTTGTTGGTTGTTGTTTTTTTTGGGGGGGAGGACATGTAAACAGAGATGAGGCAAAGATAGGAAGCTGCTTTTGGAAGAACAGCGGTTCGAAAAGTTCTGTATTTGCTGTACATACTGGCAACAAAGTATACTGGCAACAGCTTTTCAGTTTTTTTAAAAAAATAAATATTATTTCCCATTCAAACCTGGAGATGCCAAGGATTGAACCTGGGATATTCTGCATGCATAGGAGCTGCTCTGCCAGTGAGCTATATCCCACCAATGCTCATCCTCTTTACTGTTGGTGCCATTTTTGTCCCCTGCTACTGACCACTGTTTCTTCAGTGTGTCCTTCCTTCCTTCTTACCCTAGGCCCTCCAAGTGACCCTATTTTCCAGGGACAGTCCCAAATTTACTGAAGTTGTCCTGGTTTCTGTGCCCCCTGGGTATAGGGCGGTATATAAATTAAATAAATAATCATAATAATTTCTGAATTGATCCCAGAATGCCTCACTTTTCCTTATAATGTCCCTATTTCCATCAGAAAATGTTGGAGGGTATGGAGTTATGCGACCCCCGAGCCAAGGAAATAAGTAACAATACAAGCTTTAGAAGACATCTGTATAGGGAAGCTTTTTTTTAAATATTCAATGTTTTTTATGTTTTTATATATGTTGGAAGCCGTCCAGAGTGGCTGAAGTATAAATTATTTAAATTGAACAGGATGTCCCTATTTTCATTGGAGAAATGTTGAAGAGTAAGCTACCCATAAGACGCCAAAGCAAAGGTAGGGAGCATAACTTTAGCACCACATAGCCTCATGTTGAAACCTCAGACCAGGGGCAGGACCAGGAATCTTCAGTGTGGAACTGTAGCAAACACCACACAGTCTAAAAGGGCCCCTTTTTTATCTTGTTTCAGTGCAAGAGGCTGGATAAAGTTTAGATCACCTATTCTGTCATTCTGTATTTCAGGTTAAAGCTTAGACAAGGCTTGTGGCACTCACTCTGTTCTGCAAGGCTTGGTTTGCCATCGCCAAACAGAAGACGAAGGGTGGGGGGAGGCCATCTCATTCAAGTCCACTTAATCTCAATTGGGCAAAGCAATACTGAACTCTCAAGAGATTTATAGCTGTGCTATAAATTGATCAAGATCGAGGAAGCAGCTGAAATCCAATAGGTCTTTTCCTTAAAGGTAGGAGAAAGAATCTTTACACCGCAACCCGATGGGTGTTTTCTCAGAAATAAATTGCACTGTGTCCAAAGGTGTTCTCCATTGTAAGAGTGTGTACAATTGCATCCAGCTGATAAAGGCCGAAATACTTATTCAGAAATTATCACATGGTCCAGCCTTTTCTGGGCTCTATAACTTCAGACTGCGGGTGACGGATCACCCGTTTGAATACTCCTGCGCATCAAAAAAAACTTCGTAGCCATTGTGAAAAATGAGCACGTTGGGTAGAATGCCTTCAACTTAGTCTTTTCTTTGGTGTGTTAGTTTTTTGGGTAACAAGATTTTTGTGAGGGGATTCTCAAATGTAAGAGCATAGGAAGCTAACATAAACTGAATCAGCATCTACCTTAGTATTGTCTACACTGACTGGCAATGGCTCTCCAGGGTTTTAGGCAGGGTTTTTTTTTTTCCCAGCCCTGCTTTGAGATGCAGGGGAATGAACCTGGGATGCTGAGCATGCAAAACAGATGTTCTATCCCTGAGCTATGGTCCTTTGAAGCATCCTAACTTGACTTACATTCCAAGATGGTCAGGTTCCAGAAAGGCTGCGCTGTCTTCTTTTATTGAATGTTTAGTTTTTGGCTGCTTTCAACTTTCTCCAATAGGGTAAAAAAGGAAACACACACACACACACACACACCCCAGCGCTTTTGTGTGAGTCATAGAGATTCTTATGCAGAACTGGTTTTCCACTTGGAGCCCTTAAATACAGAGTAAAAGCCAGCTTTAGAAAGCAAGATTAATGCCTACAGGTACATCCTTCAAGTCGCCCCAACCATCGTTTATGATGTTGTGCTACGCTGAACTAAAGCCTACATATGCCTTGTTTGCACTGGGATTTTAAGTCAGCTCTAATACCAGGAAAGCTCTTAATCTCAGTGCTCTTACTTTTACCTTTCATAAAAGCCAGTTAGTGGTGCCAACCTTAGCTTAGAGGGACACAATGAGGTTTAGCCGAAATGTTTTGGGATCCCTGACAGCAATGCAAATGGTATTTGAGTTTCCCCCTTCTTCTCCCTGGGCTCAGATATATTATTGATTTGCTCAGTTAACAGGGGCCACCTGTCAAAAGCATAATAGCATTAGCAATACTTGACGTAATGGGGGAATGGAGAAGTCTGCAATTACGTTTAGACAGTCTTATTTGGCTTGCCTAATTGGTTCAACATATTCAGCTACACATGCAGCTTTGTGCTTTCAGCTCCAATAAGATATAGTATTAATTTTAATTAAAGCACCACAGAATTGGCCAAATATTTCTATTTTCTCAAGTATTTCCCTTAATCATACCATTTATATTCTGCAATGACAAAGATGAAGGAGCTAAACCTGAAACTTTCCCTGCATCCAATCTAAGTTCTGGGAGACCAACACATCTTTGTGTTATGGATATATTGTTTTCAATGGCACTCCAATTACACATTCCAGAGAGGGCCAAGCTAGATTGTGGGGACAGCAACATTCTCAGTCTTTAAGACCCTTGGGACTGAACTAGAAGTACCTACTAGAAAAGGCATATAAATCCATCCCAGAGTACACCATCTGGCTTCCCTGGGGACACATGTTAACCCAGCCAGGAGTGAGTTACTTTCTGCACTTCACAATATGGCACGTGAGTGTAAACAAATGTCTAAGTTAAAGACAAAAGTTTTGTAAATTGTCAGATTGCAGCTAGACCATTCATGGGGTTTTCAACAGGGGTTTTGCTGAATGGATTCTGTGCTTCTACTCTGCTTTAAGATTTGGTTTGCATGCATGAACTGAATTTAGTTGTATAATGAAAATACCCTTTGATCTCTGAATAGATACTGAAGGGTTGCCACAAAGGAGGTCCCCTCTCCTTTCTGCTTATTGGTTGGTGTATTCAAAATTTTGCGGAAAAGTTTGGGTGTGTATTGCGGTGGGATTGAGTTAGAATGATCCTTTGGGTCCCTTTCAGCTCTACACGTCTATGATTCTGAGATCTGAGAACAAGCTTAGTTCTAAAAGGGGTCTGTCCAAATTTCTGGAAAGTTCATTTTAAAAAGGAAATATTTCCAGTTCATCCCCTCCAATGCACAATTCATTCACATAGTCTTCATCCTTTAGACATACACCCTCCCACACACCAGCCTTTAAAATTTTATGAGCTGCTCTGCTGAAGTATAAAATATACTTAAGAAGGTTGAGGAAACATCAAAATGCACAACAGGGCAATGTGAAAAATTGCATTATTTATTTCCCCCAGAAATTATTACCTTTAAGCTTAAACAGCAGCATCACAATTCAAATAGGTAAAAAAAAGGTAAATGCAGTGGAATTAAATTTAAAATCACCCAGAGTTCCACTGCAAAAGGAACTTCATTCATATTCCGTTCACCTGAAAATTAAAGGAACCACTTTCAGGTTTAATTCAGATACTTTTGAATTAATTCGGTGATTTGGTTAATCTGAATTAGTTCAATCCAATAGCAGCATCAAGCTTTCTCAGCTGTTTCCTCTTTTACGTATCATGTCAGGTCTACAATTCCCAAACAGGAAAAAGAAGGAAAACTAGTAGCTTAGAATCCGAAGATTATAATTACTCCTGTAGCCTGAAGTAATAAGAGTCCACTCTTAGATCCAGCCTAAATTACACTTAATAATAATTCCTTACTCCATATAGTGTCCAGTCTGAAATCATTCTGGCATCCTCCTTTTTTAAGGAAGATGATTGAGAGGGTTGTGGGGGCTTCTTGGATGATACTGATGATCTAGACCTATTCTAGTCTGGGTTCTGACCTAGAGAGGCCTTTGCCGTCCTAATGGATGATCTTAATTGAGAGAGGGATAGAGGAAGTGTGGCTCTTGTTACTCTCAGTGGCTTTTAATACCATCAACCATGGTAAACCTAGACCAACTCTGCCAGATGTCATTTGAGGGCACTGTTCTTCAGTGGTTCCATCCCTACCTATAGGGTTGATTTCAGAAAGTAGCTTTAAGGGGCTGCCAGTCCACAACCTGGCAACTATGCTATGGGGCAATACAGGGTTTCATCTTGTCACCCACGCTGTTTGAAGACATAGAATGTGGTCATTAGGAGACTTAGAGCAAAGTGTCATCAGTACGCTGATGACACACAACTCTATTTTTCTGTGACATCTGAGTCAGGTGTGGCTCAGAAGCACTGTCTGTATGAAGAGTCCTTAAACTGAGACTGAATCCTGGGCAAGACAAGCTCTATGGATGAGTGGTTCTACTGTCTGGGATATAGGTCAGATACATGTTCTGCTTGGAGTTGCACTCTCTCTGAAGGAACAGGTACATAGTCCGGGAGTGCTCATTGATCCATCATTGCCAATATACACTCAAGTGATGTGGTGGCTAGGAATATTTTCTACCACCCACAGCTGGTGTGCCAGCTACAGCCATTCTTGAACAGAGATGGCTTAGCTACAATTGCCCATGCCATGGTATCCTCAGTTGTAACCTGCCTTACGCTCTATGTGAGGCCGCACTTATGGTTGTTCTGGAAGCTACAGCCAGTGCAGAACACATTGACATAGCTTGTGGCTCAGGTTGCCTTCTTTCAACACATAACACCAGTGGTGACAGGACGGGACTGGCTGACGTTATGCTTCTGGGTCATATTTAAGGTTTACTGTTAGCATATAAAGCCCCAAGCAATTTTGGACCAGAATATCTGAGGGATTGCCTTATTGCAGTCATATTCTGTTGGATGCTAAAAAAATTCCTACTTCCACTGGCTTTCTGAGAAGAATGAGTTGACTCAAGGGCAATATCTTTCTTTTTCTTTTCTTTTTTTGAAAACTGTTTTTTATCTATCTTATTTATTGTATTTTTATTGTTCACCACTAGGATAGTTGTTAATGTGCAGAGGTCTATAGATTTTCCATATACATAAGTGAAATTGTGCCAGGTTTCTGGGGCCCTGCATCTCAATCTTGGGTTGCGAACTGTCCATTGCACATGTAGGCTGCTGCATGTTTATTCAGTTCAGTCAGCCGTCATAAGATTATGCAGCTGAATCCCACCAACTGCCTAAACAACTGGACTCTGTTTCTTTGGCAGGGTCTCAAAAGAGCCCTCAGCATGTGTTGGAGGGAGCGATTACCTCCCATGGAAAAAAGTTGACGTAATAATTACTAGCGTCAATGCAAGTCTTTTTAATGGCAGCAATTTAGAGGACAGTTGAACCTAGAAAATACTAGAAATAGCTCCCTAATCAAGTCAGTGCACTGCTCCCGTTGTCTGAGTTTGCATTTTTGGTTTCTTCATTTGTATAGAACTAGGATGCAAAAGATGCAAAGGGGCTTTTGTTTGTTTTTAAAGACCTTCTCTCTTTAGCTGTATTGATTGTGGAAATGCGATGTGTGGTGCTCTTGCCATATCCGTTCCTAATCTGTTGCAAATTGCCCAGGTGTCAACTGGCAATTCTGCAGTTAGGATAAGGAGCTCTTTTAAGCAATTAGCCTCAGCTATCCAAAAGTCACAACTAGCAAAATCCATAGAACCCCCACAACATTTCATCGCCCTCAGAACAGTACAGCCACAGAGCATAGTATTAATATTTATCTGAATGCTTTACTTTAGATCTACTGGCTGTTGGTTGTTTGTTTTTTACTTAACAAAAGTTATACAGTGGTACCTTGGGTTAAGTACTTAATTCGTTCCGGAGGTCCATTCTTAACCTGAAGCACCACTTTAGCTAATGGGGTCTCCTGCTGCCGCCACGCCACTAGAGCACAATTTCTGTTCTCTTCCTGAAGCAAAGTTCTTAACCTGAGGTACTATTTCTGGGTTAGCGGAGTCTGTAACCTGAAGTGTATGTAACCTGAAGCGTATGTAACCCGAGGTACCACTGTATCCTGTTTGATTATAATAGAACTTCAAAGCAGAAGAAAAACTGCTGGAATACGCTGAAATGGCGAAGCTAACTGAAAGACTTAAGGACAAGGAACATAGAGATTTTTTAAAAAAGACTGGGAACCTTTTATGTTGTACCTACAGAAACAATGTAAAGAAATGGACTCACTTGCAGGGTTTGACTAAAAATGCTTACAATTAACAAGATAACTACAGAAGGTTAATTTAAAGATTATTATATTTAGGAAAGATAACAGGCAGGACAAGTTAATATGTTACAAACCAGAAAGGGAAGTTAGGGGGAGTTGTGGGGTGAGGTGGGGGTAGGGAATATACTCTGTGGTTAGATTATAAAATGTAAATTTGTTAAAGATTAAAAATTCAATAAAAATATTTTTTAAAATAATAATAATTCTCCCTTGTGATCTACTCCTCTTGAGTTCCAGTTTAACAAGGAAAATTTCTAAAATTAAGTGATGTCTTTGAAACATGTAAACCACTGGTTCGGGGACTCATAATACCTACCTTCAAAATAAAAACATTACTACACCAGAATTCTTCTCCAGCTCCTCCCTCCAACTTAGCTAGCTACTTATTCTTTTTCTCTCTTTTCAAATCTAGCAGATTTGAAAAATGAGCGTGATACCCCATTTCCTTTCCCTCTTCTCAGTTGCTGGATAAATATGATTGTCTTACAGCAACATCCATAAATATGCCGCCTGCAGTCTAAGAACAACTATAAGACATTGCTTCAGTTGATAGACATTGATTAGCTGTTGTTAATTGTACATTAACCCTTCATTAATTTAACTTAAGGTCATAGTTCTGCCATCATCTCTGGGCATATAGATTCCACAGTCAGAATTACATCTTAGTTATAAAAAGCATCTCCATACAATGAAGCGCTGAGCTGTGTCATTAACTTCAAGTACATAAGTCAAGTCTGTTGCAGTCAATGGGTTTTCAATACATTCTCAAGTACTTCTCTGAAACAAGACCTTCGTTAACAAAGTCATCTACGGAGCTGAAACAAATAGTGCCTTTCAAATTACTAATTCGGATGTGAATATCCTCTTCTTCGACAAATGCTTGGATTTAAAACTGTGAAGTTTAAGGACTTGAGCTCTGAAGAGCTACCTTTGTCAATTGGACTTGATTTAACTCCATCATACTGGAACCCATTTATTTCACTACCGGGCAACTGTCGAGCCAAGCATAATGAACTGCTTCTCTCTTGTGGCCTCCCAGATACTGGGCAATCCCAATTATTATAGTCCCAGGCAAAAATAGGTTCATTGAGCCTCTGGTGGCAAAGTCTGTTAAGGCATGTCCCCGATCATATGTTCACACATGCTTGCAGATCATCCATGGGCATGTATTTTTCTAAGATTTTGTGCCCTGTGTCACAGTGCTCCAGAGGGAGGCTGCTTTTACACTTATATCTTGGGGAAATTAGCAGTAGACAGCAGGCCAAAGTTTGAAGAGATTAATTGGTATGTTAAATCAGTACGAACAGTGATAATGGCTATACAAAGTGTAGCTTCGACCAGCAGCTTGCTTATTTGATTAGGTCTACATAGACGAGAGAATGAGAGATGACAGAGGCAGGGCAATTAATGAGGCCAAATAAGGAGGTGGGTGGAAGCTACCAGCATCATCAGCCATGCTTCTAGTAACCAGTGGAAAACCCTGAAATGGGGCAATTGAGTAAGGAGGGGGCCAGACCAGCACAGGCTCTGCTGGTTGTCAGTGGACCAAATCTGAGCTGCTCTGCTCTGCCTGCCTTTGAATTGATGCTTTCTCATTTGCCGTCCTCACCTCTCGGTCTTAAAATGGGATGAGGGAAGAGGCAGGTGGCTTTTGCAATTCACTGGCCTGCCCCACCCCGGTTAAAAATGCATTTGGTACATTCTATTAAATTCCCTGGTGAAAATATTTCACCCCCTCCTTGCCATCCGCCTGCAAGACCAGTATCAAATTCCCAAGTGACTTTAGCTACAGGCAGGGCTGTTCTGGGAGTGAGACTCAATTACGGAAGAATGCATGTTCTTTCTTTCCCCTTTTCTAAATTAGCCGTCATGTCACTAAAAATGTTTCTGTGTTCCACAATCAGTCCACTTAACTGTAACAAAGCAGCATAGATCTATCAAGCCCACAATGAGCTCGGCTAATGACAGCTGAAATTACAAAATCAGTCCTGCTTCCCGATACCCCAGACTTTCTTCTGCGTCTCTCCTCAATCATCTCGCTGCTTGTCGCTGCTCTCTATGGGGAAGAACCACAGTGGAGGGCACTTGAGCCCTTTCCAAGTGCCAAATGCATTGTTACACTACCTTTCAAAAATTATTATTCTCAACACTAACTATTGGGAGGGAGGGAGGGGTGGCGGACCAGCAGGTAGGTGGTAAAGCTGAGGCCAGCAATACAAGCTGAGCGAATTGTTCCTGCAACTTGATTATGCATTTAACTGCATTTCTAAGCACATCTAATTTCCCCCCTCTAAACCAGAGCTTAGGAAATGTAATCTTGCTGCTATTCAGATACAATGTGGTTTCTATTCTCTCTCTCTCTCCCCCCACCCACCCCAGTTTTAATTATGTGTCCATCTCTGCTCCTTCTCCAAGCAGGCGGACTCTGAGATTCATAATTTCAGCCTGACACCATAGTAACCACTTAGTTTTGATTCAGGACTCTAATGTCATCACTGGCTGGTCTTGAATAAAGCAAGGAGAGAGGGTGTAATTTGAAGGCAGCATCATATAGAAACTGCAATTATTTCCTCGTTTCAGAGGGAAATGTAAACAAAAGGTCAGCGCTGGTCAGCGCTCTTAATTCCAATTCCTGAACACTGACAAGCTGGCTTTGCTTGCTTATTATTTATTTTTCCCCTCTCCAGCATCCTGATTATTCTCTCCGCGTCCATGCCAGAAATGGAGGCAGCAAGCAGAGTGGTCCAACACTGGCAAAGAGAGTTGACAGTACCCCTCCAACGCCATAGGCAACTCCCCTTGGCATTGTTACACAGCTCCCTTACAGTGCTTGTTAGTACCTGCTGCCAAGATTTGGCTAAGGAACAGGAGGGGCCGTGTGTCTGATCCCATCCAAGTGCACCGCCTCAGCCCCAGAACAATCAGTTCATTTATTCTTCAGTTGCAAGCACACGCCATGTGTTAGAGACAAATGGACAAAACCAGCCTCCAGTTTTCTGAAGGGGTGGGGGAAATGGCTGCGAATCAAATCTGACACCCCATGTTGGCACCCTTGCATGCTGGGGAAAATAAAATGCACTACCTGTGGTCTTGGAGAAGGAAAGACAGGTGGAATTGTCACCTCCTGCTGTGTCCACCAGACAAGTACCTTTAGATCGCCAGGTGTAAATGGAAACAAGGCCGGCATAATTTCTGATGACCATTCGCTCCCTACCAAGAAGAAGAAGAAGAGTTTGGATTTGATATCCCGCTTTATCACAACCGGAGGAGTCTCAAAGTGGCTAGCAATCTCCTTTCCCTTCCTCCCCCACAACAAACACTCTGTGAGGTGAGTGAGGCTGAGAGACTTCAGAGAAGTCTGACTAGCCCAAGGTCACCCAGCAGCTGCATGTGGAGGAGCAGGGAACCCGGTTCACCAGATTACGAGTCCACCGCTCTTAACCACTACACCACACTGGCTCTACCTAGCTTTGCTATCCTCTCCCTCTCTCATCAGTTATGACAAATGTTATCCAGGTGTGCCACACAGCAGAGGGAGAAGGCAGGTAAAAGAACCAGAAAGTGAAGAGGCAGGAAATGCTGCAGGTACCTTCTCTCCTGCTGCACTGGGGTATCTAACAGTATGTGGCCAATGTCCAGGGCAGTTGTTGCTGTGAATAAAATTTATTACATGTCATTCAGCATAAGGTCCCTGGGTGAGAAGAAACTGTAAAAAGACAATATTAAATTCAGTTAGAACAACTTAAGGGTAAGATCCGGCACCCTAAGATGGACACAGTGGTATCCCTGCTGGGGAGTACATGCAGGTTCTCAAGCAATATCTTCCACAGATAGAATGAGATGGCTAAAGCATAGCTCTGGATTCCCATACAGAAACCAGCAAGCATTTAATCACTTACACTAAGTAGCTCGTTATAACAATCTCTTGGCATTATCCTGCCCTTGCTGACAATAGGTTAACCAGCAGGAGAAAACAAACATGCAATATAATGCAAAATGCTAAGCTCTCTGCTCAGTCTATTGTTTCCAGATTACTGCTTAGCTATACATTTTTATTTGGGTTTCCAGAGGGTTCTACAAAAATGTGCATGTGCACTGTTAGGACAAGGACCAAGGGGTCAGGGATGGAGCAATCGCATGCACCATTTAGAGGTGTGTTTCCCCATTGGACCGTAAGCATTATTTCCCTTAAAAAAATGTGGACGTGAGAACATTTATGATTTGCCATTATTGTTTGATTTTACTATCATGTCACCTTCCCACTTGCTGTGACTCTAAGTAGAAGTCTTATGTTGTACTATTGTTGGCTGTATGCGAAGGTATCCAAGTATACGAAGGTTTAGCTATGCATGTTAATTTTGCTTCTCTTATTCTGGTAGGATCATTTGCTCTATACGGTTCCTGGTCTGTTAAGGAGAAAACCAGTCTGTTGTACAGAGAACAGAAACAACAGCAGTCTCAGCAGCCTGAAATGTCCTCTGTTCGCATCTGTATGTGTCCATTCTATGTAAAGCTATGTATTAGAACTTCAGCATCTTCTTTGCGAAGACTGTGGCCTTCAGTTTGATTTCATCTGGGGCTGAACTGTACTCTTAGGAAAGAAACAGAGGTTTC
Organism: Podarcis bocagei; assembly: GCF_964188305.1. Lineage (NCBI taxonomy): Eukaryota > Metazoa > Chordata > Lepidosauria > Squamata > Lacertidae > Podarcis > Podarcis bocagei. The sequence continues at coordinate 45,510,787 of NC_138126.1, forward strand.
CTCAAACTGAGTTCAGACCATTGACCTGTCTCAGCAGTATCTACTCTGACTGGCAGAAGCTCTCCAGGGTTTCAGACTAGAGTTTCTTTGCCCCTACTGGGAAATCTCCAGGACTGAACCTGGGACCTTCTGCATGAAAAACATGAGCTCTGTCACTAAGCTATGAGCCCTTCCCCAAATATTTCAGGCACATACTGGGTTTTAAGGGTCTCAAAATGATTGCCCCCCCAAACCCCTCTCAAAAGCATGTGCTGCTGTTTACTGTTGTTTACTGGCATGGGTGTCTTCAGCTTCCATGTGGTTTTCTGTTTTAGAAGGATTTCTTCTTCCTAGCACTAGTGACATAGCTGTATCATCAAATCTGATTCGCTGTATGATAGAGTCAGTATTATTAGGAAGGAACACTGGCTTCTAAACACAAAGGAGAACCAAAGCTGCTGGAGACCATGACTGCTAAAGAACTTACTCTGGAGTCATAGAATCATAGAACTGTAGCATTGGAAGGGACCCCAAGGGTCCTCTAGCACAATCCTCTGCAATGCAGGAGCACCACCTTTACTGCCAGAATGCCAGGTAATAAGGGTGACATGGAGAGGCACTCTGGAGCACTCCAGAGGTCATCAAGGGGCACAGCTGCTGCATGAAAAGTTCAACCCTGGTTTTTGACCCTTTAAAACAGGGGTCAGCAACCTTTTTCAGCTGTGAGCCAGTCCATCGTCCCTCAGACCATGTGGTGGGCCAGACTATATTTTGGAGGGGGGGAAATGAATGAATTCCTATGCCCCACAAATAACCCAGAGGTGCATTTTAAATAAAAGGACACATTCTACTCATGTAAAAACACGCTGATTGCTGGTCCATCCGCGGGCCGGATTGAGAAGGCGATTGGGCCGCATCCGGCCCACGGGCCTTAGGTTGCCTACCCCTGCTTTAAAGCATGCCACTGAAAAAGGAGAAGGGTGCATTTTATATGGCAGAAAAGATTCAGATAATGCTCTTGCTGTTTTGTCTTGACTAGAGCTGCACACAATATTCTGTAATGTTTATATGTGCTTTGAAAGTAGCATATTTGATGAAGCCCACAGATCACCAAACACAAAAAAACACTTTTCAAAAGACACACTGATGAACAAAAAAGCAAGGTAAAACATTGTGTAGTGCAATCCTATACATATCTACCCAGAAGTAAGCCCCTCTGAATTCAGTGACTTACTCACAGGTAAATGGGTATATGACTGGAAACCTAGTTTTGACCCATTTCCAATTTTGTGTGTGTGTTCAGGGGAGGTACTGGGAGGTGCACATGCCCCCTCCACACAGATATTGCTGCATTAAACAGAGCTCTCCTGTTCTCCTCTGCATGGCTCTGTGACAGAAAAGAGTTAAGTGAATATAAATGCTCATATCAAATCACAGGTATTGATTTTTCCTGAGCTGGTAAATGAACACGCTTTATCTCCAATGGGAGATTGAATTCTGCATGCCACACTTTGCTCCATTTTCATAAAAATGCAGGCACACCGAGATTCTTTTTTTATCTGGGGATCTGTTAAAAATGAAGCAGGTCATCTTCCAATTGCAGGAGCAAAGGCACAACTCCAGAATAATGGCGCCAAAGCCAAGGGAGGTGACTGGGGTTACCAAGAGCTCAGGTAGCCTGACGGGCAGCCTCTGCCAACTGCAGCAATGCCTGCCCGGGTTTCCATGGTATTGTTGCACCTCCTTCAGAGACATGCCTCTTTCCTGGTGGGCAGCCGCCAGGGCTCTTGCATACAGGCCTGGTCTCCATGACAATCTTGCTAAGTTAAGCTTTTCTTTTCATCATTCTTGCCCTCCTAGATCACTTGTAGTAGCAAGTAGAGAGCTCTTATTGCAATTCAGGACAGAATCCAGTTTTACTGATTCTAGGGTATTGTGTGTGTGTGTGCATGTGTGTGTGCGTGTGTGTGTGCGTGTGTGAGCCTGTGTGAGAGATACTTTCTCTCTCTCTCTCTCTATCTCTCTCTCTCTCACACACACACACACACAGCTGCAAACCTAGGCACACTCACCAGAGAATAAGTGAGCCAGCTCCAGGTGTATGAAGGGACCCTGCCAAAGGGCTCTCTGCTGGGGCTCCTTCTACATTACTTGGTGCAAGTGATGGCTTACCTGGTCCTGGCGATGGCAGGCAGCGCAGCAGCATCTAATTTCCACAACGTCCTAGAATGATTCTATGTTAAAGGCACCAAAGAAATTAAATGATCCTTCCTGCACAAGGAAACCCAGGGCAGTGGAACTGGATTCCAGTTTTGAGAGGGCAGCCAGATGGGGAGGTTATAAATAATAAAATTATATAATATTAAGCAATTGGGGTTTTTGGTGACAGATTCCTTTTACCTCCTGCCCTTTTAAAACCTTTGAAAAGCATAGGAGGACAGCGGTGGTCTTCCTCCCCCCTCCTTCCATGAATTTGCCTACATCTCTATTAAAACCACCCAGTTTGGTGGCCATCATTTTGCTGTGTGGTAGCCAATCCCATTGTTTTCACTATGCACTGTGTATAGAAGTGTTTCCTTTTGTTTGTCCTGAATCTTCCAACATTTAATTTTGATGAATGGTTCCAGGTTTCAGTGTTATAACAGAGGGGAAGAGAAACCTCTCTCTGTACACTTTCTCTCTGCCATGCATAATTTTATAGACTCCAAGCGTGGTCAGTCCACATAATGCATTGCTCCACAGTGGCAACTTTTCTCTTGCAGCTGTCCAAGGTCCTGTAAACTCTTCTGCTCGGCTGACTTGTGAATTGACACTGCTTGCTTCTCTGTAAGGGTTTACGTGCTCACAGGATCGATTTAAAAAAAGCAACCAGGAGGCAGTCAAGAGGCCTGGGGGACAGATAAGCTTCCATTGCACCTGGGCATTTAAAAGATATGCCCATTCTTCCGGGTGGCATGGCCTGCAGTCCATAGAAGTACTTATCTAGAAATCATCAGGGCTTGCTACAATTTGAGACAGGAGGAGGCTGTTTGTTTTCAGGCATGTGCAGGGCCATGCCAGCTCCCTCACCTGGGTGCCAGGAAAGGAGTCTCTTGACAGAAGGAGTTTATTGAATATATGGAAAATAACTGTGTACAGCTGAAAACTCTGGCAGCATTAATATAAATTCAACAGTGTAACTAAGTTCTGATGGATGCAATAATGGAAAACTGATTGGTATACTTTTTGTAAAATATGCAGGGATATATGTAAAATGAACCATGGAAAAAGAAGAAGGGAAGTCATTAATATCTTAAGTATGCAAAATGTTTATTTGAAATTGTAAAACAGAAAATTTAATAAAAATTATATTTTTTAAAAAGGAGTGGACATGGGTACAAGTAAGTTACCCTAAAATGAAGTTTGATCTTAAGATCCATCTGGGAGAAGGTCCTACCACAGATCACCCTGCTAAACTGCATACACTGAAATGTGGCAGGAGAGAAACTATTCCCCCCACCTTCAATATTGACTGAGGTTGGCAACACAAGTGAACGGGGAAGGCTGGTCCATAAGGGCAAATGGGACAATTTCAAATAAACACCAATCTCAAACTGCCTTCATCCAGCCCCCACCTGCCTACCTTTTTCCTTACACCCTGCCCAGGGGATGGTGGCACTGCCTGTCAGAGTCCTCCTCCTTAGTCTCGGCCTTGTCTTTGTGTTCTCCTTGCAAAACTCAGCAGGAAGATGATGAGGGCAAAGCTAGAATTAGTTCAGTCTGCCTGTCATTGGCTCTGGCTCCTCTCAACTCTTTGGGTTCCCTGCTTTCTCCCCTACCAGCCCCAATGGACACCAGCCATCACTGGAAGAGAGCTGGACCTTCAGTGTTGTTGTTTTTTACCAGCTGGAGATCAGATCACCAGGGATCCCTATTGAATGCCAAGACGGAGCTTCTGAAGAAACCGAAGAAATAAAATAGGCAGAAAACAAGTCTCTCTCTCACCACCCGCCCTGCTCTCTTTGTCTCTGTTCTTAAAGAACCCATCAGCCTCCACCAGCTTCCCTAAAAAGCTTGAAAAGCTTTGTTCACACATTTTATGAATCTTTTTCAATTATCCTCTTAGCTATACAAGTGGAAACTTCAGCACGTGCAATCTCCTGGCAAAGTGCAAACATCAGTCTTTTCTTATTAAGCTGAAGCTGAAATGTTCATAGCCTCTTTAAGAAGAAGGAAGTGTCCGTGCAGCGGTGGGAAAAGGTAAAAATGCGGTAATTGTCCAAGCCTTTCAAGACAGAAAATTGTACCGTGAAGACGGTGAGACCTTTTCTCTTTGTAGCAAATTGCAAAACTGATGCAGTGCGACTCAATTAACCAGTTTATTTTTAGAGGCACGGGGGAACTTTGCACCCCGTTCCTGCAGGTTTGTGCAAAACACTTCAGGATACAAAAGGGAATTGGACACCTTGGTCTCTTTCCTCTGATAGCAACCACTCTAAAATCCTCCATTCCTTCCAGCACCTGCATTTGTGCTGTTCATGTGTCTTTATTATTACTTCACTGTTTTCAAATGTGGGAGAAGAGGATGAACCTTTCCTTCCTGGAAGAAACAGAAGGCATACTGGGATAATATGAAATCAGGTTTTCAAGTAAATTTGAGATCCAGAGATCATACAGTGTCACAAGAAGAGAGGGTAAACGTGCAATTGAATTGCTGTAATTGTTTATTCCTTCTTTTGATATTTTTTTAATGTTTGAGAATTTAAGGAGGAAATGTCCCAATGTTATAAGGACTTACGCAAATGGATTCCTATTTACTAGTACTGAACCAACCTCCCCTTATCCCGTGCCATGAATTGACAGGAGAATGCGGCTGCACTCAGGTCCTGCTTGCGAACTTACCTCAGACTCAATATCTAAAAGAACATGGCGCGTGAGGGAAAAGGAATGGGAGGGAGAAGGAAGAAGCGTGCACAAGTTCTTAAAGCCACAGTTCTTGAATCACAGTTATTTGGTTCTGCCAATCTCCCATTCCCACCACCCTTCTGAGTAATACCCCTCCCCACCTTCTCACTATATAGAAGGATCTGGCAACTTCTGTTTCAGTGTATCTGAAGAAGTGTGCATGCACACGAAAGCTCATACCAAGAACTAACTTAGTTGGTCTTTAAGGTGCTACTGGAAGGAATTTTTTTATTTTGACTATGGCAGACCAACATGGCTACCTATCTGTTATTTGGTTCTGTCCATGTTGATTCCGGATGCCTAGAAAGGCAGCAACTTCTCCCCATTGTCCTTGATTAAGAGCAGACCCTCATCTGAAAAAACATTTTAATGTATTTTTAATCTCCTGTTGGAAGCGGCCCAGAGTGGCTGGGGAAACCTAGCCAGATGTGTGGGGTATAAATAATATATGTGGTGTTGTTGTTGTTGTTGTTACTACTACTACTACTATTTCCCATATCAGATCTAGGAGCAGAGCTTATGCCAACATTCAGGGCAGGAGGACAGGGACGCTCCTGCCATGCAGTTATTTCCTTAGACGGCTGACTGGATGGCAGCTCAAATCCTCACAGGAAAGGGCTAAAAAAATTACCTTCCTCCCTGCCTATCAGTGGCAGTTCCGGCTGTCTTACCCTCCCTCCTCATCACTGCTACCCATTTGTTTGACTGCTCCATCTGGGCCACATCCACACCGGAGAAAGAGGGAAAGATGATTCTGCTGCTCTTTCTCCTTGCTCCCATCGCAGCTCACTCGCTTGGAGAAAGCAGGTGAGCAGGCCGCGGGGGGAAGGATGGGGAGAAACAGCAGAGGGTGCTTTCATGGGCTGCAGCGTCAGTAGGTGCCCCACAACTGAACTTCTTGCTTCTGGCCCAGACACCATCTCCAAACACAGATGTGATGCACTCAGATCCAGCGAGGGTGATTTACAGAGGGAAGCAAAGTTCTTCACGCACACCCTTTGTAAGGCCCTTGCTGTGTGGAGGTAAAATAAACACACTGCCAGTTGCTTGTTTGGTGTGTCTTTCCTTGCTTTTTCTGCTGCTTCTGTAAGATCTGTGGATCAGATTATTGGTATTGAAGTGAAATAGTAGAAAACCACCCCCCGTCGCCGCCACCTCCTTTTCGATGGAGATGTCAGAGGGGGCAAAGTAGCAGTTACAGCTTCCTGTGATGTATCCAGAAGGTGCTCCTCCAACAAGCATCTTGGTAGTGAATTATTGATGGACAACAGAAGGAGTGTGGAGCTTGCCAAGTTGTTACGATTTATAACTAGCTCCGTTGGGCCCACTTGGGTAGCTGCATATCGTGCGTTCGTGCATGTGTGTGAGAACATTCATACCTACACTTCATTGCCTTCCTGCCCTTGAAAGGCAGTTCTGGGCACATGTGAGGCTAATCATTCAGAGGAGCACTGTTAGTTGTTTCAGAAGCTCAACTGGCTCCAAGTAGATGTATTTAATGTTGCAGGTCCCGTGCTTTGGAGCACTTTTCCAGCAGTGATTTGGCAGGAGTTTTCAGAACACCCTTCAAGGCTTTTTATATGCCCGCAGACCTGTTCCTTTGTTTACACTTTATTACAATGAGTCGGCAATTTTAATTATTATTTTGCTTGTTTCATTTTGTGCCTTTTATTGTACCTGTGTATCATGCACCACCTTGTCTGGTGCATAAATCAATGTGCTGTAAGTGCATAAGACTCTCTGCTTTGCAAGACAACCCAGAACTTTTTTTAAGCATTCTAATACAGAGAGCCAGTTAATAATAATAATAATAATAATAATAATAATAATAATAATAATAATAATTTTATTTCTACCCCACCCATCTGGCTTGGTTTCTCCAGCCACTCTGGGCGGCTTCCAACAAAAGATTAAAAATACCGGTACATTAAAACATCAGTCATTAAATACTTCCCTAAACAGGGCTGCCTTCAGATGTCTTCTAAATGTCATATAATTGTTTATTTCTTTGACATCTGATGGGAGGACATTCTACAGGGCAGGCACCACTACCAAGAAGGCCCTCTGCCTGGTTCCCTGTAACTTTGCTTCATTAGGATGAGGACTGTTATGTCTGAAACCATCCTGATATGGAAACTGTGGAAGCTTCCACATTGAAAGGAAAACTAACTTTCTCTGGCTTCACTTGCTCCAATATATTCATGTTGGATCAATTCCAGGGAGAGAAATGGTTTCCTATTTGAAACTGAGATGGGATGGGGAATCCCAGAGTGAGGATGACTCCACCTCATAAGTGCATGTTTGAATCAGTCCTGAAACTGTTGTTGTTTTACCTGAAAAGAGTTGAAACATGCAAGTAAGGATTAAGACAAGAGATTAAGGTGGCAATCCTATTGCAACATTTGGCAAAACGAGCAGTTAAGAATGCAGCAGAGTTCTGGCACAGTTCACCTAGGTTTAAAGGTAAAGGTAAAGGGACCCCTGACAATTAGGTCCAGTCGTGGCCGACTCTGGGGTTGCGGCGCTCATCTCACTTTATTGGCCGAGGGAGCCGGCATACAACTTCCGGGTCATGTGGCCAGCATAACTAAGCCGCTTCTGGCGAACCAGAGCAGCGCACTGAAATGCCATTTACCTTCCCGCCAAACCTATTTATCTACTTGCATTTTGATGTGCTTTCGAACTGCTAGGTGGGCAGGAGCAGGGACAGAGCAACAGGAGCTCACCCCGTCGCGGGGATTCGAACAGCCAACCTTCTGATCGGCAAGTCCTAGGCTCTGTGGTTTAACCCACAGCGCCACCCGCGTCCCTTTTTTCACCCAGGTTTAGCTAGTGTTAAGTCCCCAAGCCCAGCTCAGCTGAAGAAGTGCTGGCATAACTTGCTCATCCCAACTCAGTCAGGGCTCAGCTGCCTGAGCTAAGGCGAGTGTAAGTTGCTAAATTAAGCTAAATCATGTGACATGGCAACCCAACATAGAACACTATTTTAAAGACTTGTTTCCCCTATGCCTGGGTTAGACAGCGCAGCAGCCCTGCTGCTGAACAGGGTTTGGGTCTGGTATAACTTTACATTGGCTTAACTTTACGCCAGGTTCTTGTGCCTAGAATTGCTCTCTAACTTCATGAGTGAGCCTCATTTATAAAAAGCTGTGTGTGTGTTTTTGACTATGAGACTAGCCAGAGGCTTAAGACAATTGCAGCCGGTATTAAAACTTACACATAAGATATAATGGTGCAAGACACAACATGGGGTTTAGTTCTCTCCAAACCCCTCCCCCCCAGGTTTGCTTTCCCAATAATGCTTTAAATGAAGTGTTTCAAACAAGGGTTTAATTTAGACTCAGTAGAGAGAGTTATTGTTTAATAAGGAAATACTGGGTGGTTATTGCAAACACATTTAGTGAGGCTTAACAACCCTGTAATAGGTATGCAGAAGCTGCAGCTTGGACTATGTAAACTCAGTGAATATCGTCTTCATCAGACACTGGTATTTATTCAATAAACACAATTATGGTTCCATTAAATCTGAATTTAAAATGCCATTGCATGAAGAAGCAAAGGGGTTATGTTGGCCATTAGGGAGGAATGGCTGGGGTGTTTGCATGAAGTAATATCCAACCACCACTCAACCTTCGGCACCCAGATGAAATCTGGAGCACTTCCCTTTGGTCTTTGTTTTGTATATGATTGGTTCTTACAAAGGAAACAAGCAGCACACTCATCCCTTTCCTTTGCATAATGTTTCACTTAATAGTTGACAGAAGGATGAGGTTGGAATCTAATCCACTAACTTCACTCTTCAGCTATTTGGAGGCAGCTGTTGATTGCAAAAAGTGGCAAAATGCTCTGTCATTTTTGAGGAGTGGGGTTGTTGAGAGAGAAACAAAGCTCACCAATCCTGCATGATGCTCCTTCTAGTGACCACCATGCATGCACGCGCATGCATGCACGCACACATGCACACACACACCTTGAGAGCAGCTGTATGTGGTGATGCAGAACCACAATGTTGCATACTTCTGGGTGAAGAAAATAGCATTCCCCACCATTTACTCAGAAGCCCACCTCAGAGTGGTGCTGCATCAGTAAAAGTACCATTGATGCCAATGGCTTTTGTGGGGTGGGGGGAATGGTTGGTACCCGAAGAGGACACTTAGCATCCTAGTCTTTATGTTTGGGAGGGAAATTCTTTGGCAACGTGACTGTGCTTGGGGACATGACAGAGAGGAATAGCCTCCCTCACCTGCTCCTCACTCTTATTCACCATGAAAAGAAAGGGGTGCCAAAGAGGGTTGTCTCTCGCTGGAAAAGAAGGGTGTTGGGTCATGTGTTCCTGTTCTCTAGATTTCCTGGTTCATTTATTCACACACGCCCAAAGAGTGAAGTAGGGGACAATATGTCATGCAAGCCCAGGACCAACTTTGTACCAAAAAGGTTAGAGGAAACAGTCCAGTATTACACTACCTGTTTCAATTGGATGGTCTGGCTGGGCAAGTTGGGAGGGAGAGAGAGAGAGAGCAGCTGATTCTTTATCTTTCAAAATACAAAAGCTGGTTGTTACTCTGTTATGTCTCCTTCTGCAGGTGAAAGACTGCCTTGATAGGTAGGAAAAAATGGAATAGAAACTACCCCGCCTCAATATTCATAAAAGTGGACATTAATATTAGGTGGTATGCTAGGTTAAAAGGAAAATAGAAGCCAGGCTGGGTAGCTTTACCTAGCTGTTGGAGGGAATGTTCCCTCAGAGAATAAAGTTCCATCTTTAAGTGGTATAAGAGTCTCCAGTTTAAATAATTCCTACCTTTGCCATGGGCCAAAACACCTAACTGTATGTTTTATGTTTTTAAAATTTCCCACAATGCCCTGGGATCCTGCTACAGCTTGGACATTATGAGAAAGATAACAGTGGCTGGACTCAGCTGCCCAGCACTGCTCAGATAATTGGTGTTGCCCACCAAGAGAAAAAAGGACACACCAAGAGGACACACTTTGCTCCTCAATCCTGAAAGCAGCCTCCATGTGGGGAACCGTAAAACTCTTTAGGCTCAGGTCCAAAGATGTATTGATCCATGTGGGTTGGTACTCATTAAAACACAAATACCTTAATTAACTAATCAAACAGTACATTTAACCAGAACAGGGACTTCAGAAATATACTGTCACTGAACGTGGAAGTTCCATATCTTGATATTACAATGAGCATCTATTGATAGAACAATGCATTTGTCAAATTTGTTGTTAAAATCCATATGTGTTAGTAGCCATAACAACCAAGTGTGACAATAAATTTCATAAATAATTGTGCATCACTGTATGAAGATGCTCCTCCTGTTTCTTGTCCTGGAATTACTGACAATCACTTTAATTGGATGACCCAGAATTCAAGTGTTTTGAGAGAGAATAATTTACTTCTATTCAGTCGCTTTCCTAATAAGTCATCACACCAAATTTTCATCTCTTTTTTCCCTCACTGTGGCCACATGCTGAGATGATGATTTCAGTGCATCTTTTACTGTGACCCCAAGATCTCTTTCTTGGATAATTACAGCCAATTTAAATCCCATTAGTGTCCATGTGAATTCCCCCCCCCCCTTTTTTGGGGTGGGGAGCTGTCTCAATAGGAGGGACTTTGCTCTGGTTTATGATACTTTTCATATCCTCCAGTCACCCAGTTTGGCGAGGCCTTCACAGAACATGGTTAATTGGGAGGGATTAAATTATAGCTTCCCTGTTCAAATGCAATGGGGGATCTCAGAAAAGTAGGGTTCCAAAATGCTGGGTGCATCTGTGAGTACAGTAGTCTTTCTCACTGCACACAGTTGCTTTTGAACATGCAAAGGGAAACTGTGGGTGAGTGCTAGCATGATCACAGAAGCTCTCTCCTCCTTGTGTGTTAAGTCCATCATGTACTCCTGAGCAGGGCTAGGCTCATAAACCATGGTTTGTAGGCTTAAAATTGCTACACCTGAACCAGGTCTCTCTCTCTCTCTCTCTCTCTCTCTCTCTCTCTCTCTCTCTCTGTGTGTGTGTGTGTGTGTGTGTGTGTGTGTGTGTGTGTAGGATTGTTCCAAGACTACTTATTTGGTGCTTTGGGCATCCAATAGAGAAGGGGCATAGCAAAACAGCAGATCAACTGTTCTGCATGCACAAGGCCTCATATTCAATCCCTAACACCTCCAGGTTGGGCTGGGGAAGACTCCCTTCTCTGAAACCCTGAAAAGCCACTGCTTTCCCATTGGAATAAACTGCCTCTGAACACCCATTTCTGGGGCTCAAGCTGCAAAGTGTTCCTAACTGCAGATGTAAAGGCAGATGTATGGAAGCGGAGCTTCTGGGGCACCACAACCATGATGTCCAACGGAAGGTGAGAGGTGGGGCGAGCTGGATTTTGGCATCACACAGGGCACCACTGAAATTTGAGGCCCCAAAGTCTGCCACTGCTTGCAGGCTTCCCATGGGCATCTGGCTGGTCACTGTCAGGACAGACTGTTAGACTAGATAGGCTATTGGACTAACCCATCATAGCTTTTCTTCTGTTCTTAGTGCATAAAGATATATTTTGGGAATACTATAAAATCCTAGCTATGGGTAGTATATTGTTTAGCTTTTCAGAAATTTCTCTTATGGTGCATTCTGATAGGATTACTCATGTCAGTGAAACGTTGCCACTGCTGAATATGGACAAAGTTGCAGCCTTTGTTTTAGTTTCTACGCTGTTTAAGGGCTTCCTTAGTAATAATAATAATAATAATAATAATAATAATAATAATAATAATAATAATTTATTATTTATACCCCGCCCATCTGGCTGAGTTTCCCCAGCCACTCTGGGCGGCTCCCAATCAGTGTTTAAAACAGTATAGCGTTACATATTAAAAACTTCCCTGAACAGGGCTGCCTTAAGATGTCCTCTGAATGTCAGGTAATTATTTATTAGGAAGAGCTCTTCCTTTTATTAGGAAGAGCTCTTCCTTTCTCTCCCCTGTTTAGCAACCTTGACTGGCCTACCAGTCCCAAACTATTTCCTCCTCAATCTCACGGTCCTAATACCTTGTATAATCTTGTCTGCATGACTCCATTTTTTTATTTTTTGGAAAAATGATCCCCATGGCCAAAATCCATCTCTTCTGACCTGCAGAACCCCTCTTATTCCAACACCAGGTTCCTCTAAGCATAGAGACAAACAGTGGAACCAAACTGTACCAGGTTGCCTGATGCATCACTAATGTGATAAATGTCAAAAAGGAAATGGAGTCCAAAGGTTATCCCAAAGATCTATTTGCATCAGTGTTTACACTGATAGGATGGCTTGCAAAAGCTCAAGCAGTCACAACCCGGGAACCTCTTGGATTAGATCATATTAAATAAGGAAGCCTGCTATATATACAAGTAAATAAACAAGTACTGCATTCAGTAAGACTTCCTGGGGCAGAGATTAAGACCTCAATCCAATGAAGCGCAAAGCAATACACTTCATTTTACAACAACAAGCATTCTTATCGCTGTGAAAATTAAGGAGGTACTGAAATATTCAGCAATATCTGGATGCCAAACATCACTAAACTCTGGGATATTTCGAAGCCTAAAACTGGAAAAGTACTCACTCCATGTTTATTTTTTATGTTTATACAGACGCTTCTAGTACTAGAGAAGTGTTTTCTTATCAAAAGGTCCTTGTGATAAAAACACTTCACTTGGCAGAGGAATGAAATAGTAAGGGCTGTTCACACACAGTATTTTTATTTTATTTATTTCACTTACAGAGGTTACACAGATAACAACTGACAAGTTGGAGGTATTCTTTCTGACACAAGCAGTGCCAGGCACACAGAGACAGGACAGACCCTTTCTGAGAGTGAAGAAAGTGTTGCAAATACCCACCTGTATGAAACATCCTTCTCATTGATCTCCCTGTGAGCCTTGGGAAGAAATGTGGGATATAAACATTTCCTTTGAATCTGTAAAGTTAGAAGCAGTCTTAAAAACAAATCATCTGCTTCAGGGGGCAGGACACCAGGTGGGAAGCAGAGGCCGGGTGGGATCTCCTACCTTCTCCTGAGAAGATACAGTCAGTCGGGTAGAATCCTCTCTGCCTTTTTGCATTTTTTTTGCTCGGTGCCTGCCTCTCTTTCGTGCTCGACACCCCACACTCTAGCAGCCCCGGACTGCTCTGAGCTACCCAACCCTCCCCACAGCAATCTGAAGTTGTCTCAACCTGAATTAAATGATGCCTAGATCCACTTGAATTGTCTCAGTTTGGTCCAAGGCCTTGACTGAGTCTTGTGCACAGCGCTAGTTTTTCTGATAATTCTGCCAGTCTCTTCCATAGTGGAAGCTGGTGTATGGGACACATCTTCATGAACCTCAAGGTTTCATTCCTCCAAGACTTCTTACTTCCAAACAGTTCAGGGAGTGACCGAAACTGCCAGCTTCTTCCTCCTTAAGAGGAAAGACCTTTGTCTTTCTAGAACTCAGTAGAGAAGAAAAAAGGCTTATCCACACTTACTTTTTGCCCTGCTCTTTCTAAGCAGAGGTCTGTACTTTAACAATCCACATCCAAGTGATGGTTGTTTGGTGGAGGTTTTTGCCCCAATCTTTCACTACAAAAACCCACTCTTTAAAGCTGAATCGGAGCAAACATCAATTTGAGTCTTCCGCCGATTGACGTTTACTCCAATTGTGCTTTAAAGAGCAGGTTTTTGTGGGGAATAATAATAAAAAAGGGCACTAGGACATGGTGCTTAAAAACATAGACTGTGCCTGGAAACAGCGGGGGGCGGGGATGAATAAGGAAGGGAAAAAGTAGGAATAACAAAATTGCCCAAACTGATAGTAATGGACCTTAGGGTTTCAAATTTCGGTGATGCCCTATGCAATGGCAAATTTGGCACCTCCACCTCTCACACTCCAATCTAAATCATAGTTGTGGTGTCCATTGCAGCTCTACACCTAGTGCAACCGAACTGGTTGTACTACCCTAAATCCACCTCTGCAACAAAGGCTGGTACAAGCCACAAAACAAAGGTAAATAAGGTATGTATCATTAGAGATTCTAAGCAGCTACTACCACTGTTAGGGGCCCTAAGAGAAGTATTATTTTAAAGCTACCGCAGACCCCACAGATATACTTGCACTTAAATCCACTTAAAGGCTATTCAGAAGCTAGACCTCCCACAGCAGGAGCATCTTTCATTGAAGGAACTTCATTTGATGAAAGCATGCACAATTTTGAGTATTATGGAACCTGCCTTCAAGCCAACCTCTTTGAAACTCAAAGGAAAGCTTTTACTAGCAGAAACTGATCTGACAAACCACGTTACCTTTTGTGTTTCTTATCCTCCAAGGCACACATTGCAATAATATCAAGTTAAAAGTTCGAGATCTAAAGGAGAACCACAGAGGCCACTTTTCTGAAAAGGGAATATTTGCATCTCATTTGACTAATGTCTGTTAATAAAAGAAGATTTATATAAACCTACATCTATGGGGTTCGTAGAAAATATTCTCAGTTTGATTCAGCAAGAGTTCTGCCAACGAAAATACATCCACCCCAAAATTGTTGCAAGTTGGTTATCCGGCCAACAAAACTTATATATAATGCAATGCTAAATCAGCCACTTTGGTAGGCCAAATCTGAGCAATGTAATGCAATAGGCTGATTTCTTATTCTCCCCCATCTGACTGAAATCATCCACTGAAGCTACTTCATACTATCTTTTTTATTATTGTTGTTGTTTTCACTTTATTCAACAAAAAGTACAATTATCCACATACAGTGGTACCTTGGGTTACATACGCTTCAGGTTACATACGCTTCAGGTTACACACTCCACTAACCTAGAAATAGTGCTTCAGGTTAAGAACTTTGCTTCAGGATAAGAACAGAAATATATTTTTCAAGTATATTTTAAAGACTTCCCATTTTGAATTATATGCCTGTTTTGGTTTATTCTTTATTTTCTCAGACAAGCTGTCTAATTCTGCATATTCCACTAGTTTTGAGCAGAGCTGTCAACTTACAGGTTTGAAAATAAGGGACCAGCAGCCTTGAAAATAAGGGACCAGCAGCCAAAATAAGGGACCTGCAGCCTCACCTGTTCCAGGCACTCCAGTCTTCCTGTCCTCCTGCAGTCTGCTCAAACTCATGCTGGGTATTTTCGAGAACACTGTCCAACCAACTTTGTAACCAGAAGTTCAACTGAATAGAATCTGAATCACATGCACCACAAGGCCCATGCAGCCTTGACTTAAGATGGCTCCCCGGCCTGGCTTTGCACTGCAAAGTTTTCAGCAGCACATGCAACAAAATGGCGTCCAGCATTCAAAAACCCCCTCAGCTTGCATTAACTAGTCACACACAAGGCATGCAAGCTCCACCCCCCAGTCGTTCTTAGACTTCTTATTGGGTGAGCAACACAGCCAAGCAACACAGTTGGAGCCTCCCTCCTCCCTGGCCGGCAGGGAGGGAGGGAGAGGAGCTGCTTCCTTTGAAATTTAAGGGACATCATTTAAGGGACATTTAAGGGACACCCATCAATAAGGGACAGCAGTGGGACATGGCGCTGGAATAAGGGACTGTCCCTTCAAATAAGGGACACTTGACAGCTATGGTTTTGAGATCCATTCTTTCCTTGTGGGAACTTTATCACTCTTCTACTCCTTATCACTCTCTGCTTCATACTATCACTTGAAAGAATTCAGCTGAAAACCAGAGCTGACTTTGAAAGCAGAAATTAAAGACTTCCTTTGTGTCTAAAACAATGCCAACATCCTTGTTTAGGCCTTTTTCATAAGGGCCTTATTGACATAATCTGACCATCTGGCTTCACCTTAATTACAGCATAACCAGGTTGGTGGGGGAATGCTGCTCTCCATCTATTTCTCCTCCCTTCTTGGAATTTTTTTTTTTTTTAATGACAACAAAACAACCGTGGATAAGTGCATCGAATCTGTTGACAGGAAATCTTAATATAAACTGAACTGTTTTTATTTTGTTTTGAATTGTGCTGAAGAGAAATAGAAGGCAGTTCTCACCTTCCTTAGAATGGGGGAGGCACAAAAGGTAGTCATACATCCCTTACAGTTAGCAAAGTGAGATAGCTTTGTGCTGTTCCAATTGCTGGAACTGCAACGGGAAAGAACATTCAGTTCATAACTTAATGGTTAATTCTGTTGTCAGTACAGTGGTACCTCTAGTTACAAACTTAATTCGTTCCGGAGGTCCGTTCTCAACCTGAAACTGTTCTTAACTAGAGGCGTGCTTTTGCTAATGGGGCCTCTTGCTGCCGC
The DNA here is from genome assembly GCF_964188305.1 of Podarcis bocagei. Classification (NCBI taxonomy): domain Eukaryota; kingdom Metazoa; phylum Chordata; class Lepidosauria; order Squamata; family Lacertidae; genus Podarcis; species Podarcis bocagei. The sequence continues at coordinate 45,526,999 of NC_138126.1, forward strand.
TGTGCTGCCGGCACACAATTTCCGTTCTCATCCTGGGGCAAAGTTCTCAACTCAAGGTAACTCTTCCAGGTTAGCGGAATTTGTAACCTGAAGCATTTGTAAGCTGAGGTGTTTGTAACTCAAGGTAGCACTGTAAAACAACTTGCCCAAAGACAGCCAGTGGGGGTGTTACACGGAAACGGGAAAGTGGCGTGATCTTTGTTGAGGTAGCATGTGCTCTGGTAGGCTGCGAGGAAGTCGAGCTATGAGGGAGTTTTCTTGTGGATGCTTAGCTGAATCCAACCCTTACCTGAAGGAGGCCTGTCAAAAAGGCAGAACCCCTCTGTCTCTTTCTGCTTAAGTTTTGTCCACTTTGTTCTCTCTGGACAGAATCTGCATTATTTAAGTGCCTCTGTTAACAGGCTTTGGACCCAGAAATGCTGTTGCTGTGTCCTGCGACTATGACTCAGAGAGAAAAGGAAAGAAGCCCTCTGAGGAAAATGAAACACAGTCCCCCCCAAACTTTGTGGGGGGGGGGAGGAGAAGAGATGTGAAAATTGGGAGGAATATTTTGGTTCAGCTCTAATTTTCTTATTATTTATGAGTGTCATTTGTTCATATCCCTTGCTTCTTCCATACCCCTCAACTGTCCCGGGAAAACTGAGACATCCCATTTTTTGTGAGATAGCATGGAGGCCAATTTGGCTGAGAGAACATGATTTTCCTAGGCCTCTCTTGGGAGTTGCATGACTTGAGTGTGGATTTGAACTCAGATGGCTTGCCCCATCCAAGTTCAGAACGCTCTCTGCTATACCCAGTGGCAGCTGCTAGGGCTGTGTTACTGTACTGCCTTCCCAACATTCATGCCACGGCTGGTTACCATGAGGGGGGTTAGCAAGGAAGCAGAAAGCTTAGCACCAGCCACTACTGACTATTCCACCCAAGCTCCGTATATTGATGAAACTGTTTCTTTTTGGGGGAGGGGGGTTCTTTAGCCCAAAAGGTGAGGTCTAAAAAAACCCCATAGATAAATAAATTGTGGGAACACAAAGCAGAGAAGCGCTGAATGTGTGCTGTGATTTGGGGTGGGGAAGGGAGAATATCTGTCTCCTCATATGCATGGCAATATCTTCAGCAGAACCTCTGGAGACAACGGAAATAGTCAGCAGAGTAAATTGCTTTTTATTGGATTGCCTTTTGTCCCATTGTCAGAATCTCACTAGGAGAACTACCATGGGAAAGGGGTGATGTATTCGCATAGACACTCCGCAGGCGGGAGGCTGCCCTCAGAGGCTTAGCACAGTGATGACCCTTTTACTTGCGGCTCTGGCAGTATTGTTATGCCTCATGCGGCCGGCACTTTTCATAACGCTACAGCCATTTAAAAATTCATCCTAAGCAGCAGCCAGCTGCAGACCCTAGATAGTCAAACCACAAAAGGGAACGGTTAGACAAGTGTCTGTTGAATAATGGGACTATTTCTGGCTAGTTTGGGCAGAGGGTGCTGGGGCCCCGCGTATGCGGTTCTTGTCAGTCATGTGTGAGGAACGTTGATGAAACAGTTAATGAAGGACCTTCAGAGAGAACTAAATCACTGTTTAGCCATAACTGTTTATTTGTGTGTTTCCAAACACACCCCAGCACACGCCCCATGCATTCCTTATCAGCAATGCAGTTCCCAGATGCCATCACAGTAGGGAATGCAAGATGGCTGCAGTGTGGCCATTTGCAGCCGGTCGTGTTATGCAGCACCTGGCAGAATTTGCTGCAGAAATATGCTACAGCGCTGAAGAATATTTATTTTGGGGAAACAGGGCAATGTTCTGTGATTCCTAAGAGGTTTCATCCTGAAGCGGGGAATGCAAAGTAGCACCAGGGAAATGTGATAGGCCCCTGAAATTATTTGCTCTGAACTCTGCTGTGCAAGCCGCCTGTCCTCAGGGCCAATGAAGACACACATGTTGGTAAGATGGTTGCTACTGAAAAGCCACTTCCATGTGACCAGGTTCCTCTTTATGTATGCAAGAGGGGGTAATTCAGAACACTGCACAGGGTCTTCAGTGTCCCCAAATGAGGTATATACAAAGCTGGTGTGGGACCTTTCACATGACTGGCCATCATATATCTTACCCCTGTGGCATACAGCCTCGGCATAACAGCTTAAACAGAAACAGCTTAAATACCTAGTAATAACTGGTCCTAAGAAAATTCATATCATGAAATATCATTGGCAAGTAATTCATGATCCACGGATGGATACAAGACAATTTACAGTGGTCTTGTGGTACCTGGGCAATGTTTATGTTCTGAAGAAAGAAGAGTGAATACTCCAGACTTCATAAGGCTGTCAGAAAAGACCTTCTCGACATTTCATTCTTCACATGGGAGTGCATTTTGCTATTCCTTATTTATGGAAATAAGAAAATTAGTTGTTTTCCATTTGCTTAAGGCTAGATAGAATTGTGGAAAACATTTGATGGGGGAAAGAGTGCTTGCTACTCAGTGCAGCCCTTCTAAAGGAGAGTGTCTATTTGTAATTTTAGTGAGGCACAGAACCACTGAGCAGTTCAGATTTCAGGCAGGAGAAACAGCAGAAAACATTACAAGGAATACAAAAAACTGAAATGCAGCACACTGACAATTGGATGGGTCTATTGATTGATCTGGCTTTTAAATGCTTGATTAATTAGATAATTTAATTTTAATATGTGTATTGCAAAACTCAGCGACTGTTTCTTTTTAGTATAATTTGTAATACATTGAATAAAAAGATTCCACATTGCAGCCTTTTATACTCTGCTGCAGCACCTTCCTTCCTCACAGCATCACACTGTGCCTATGTTTGAGGTGCTACAATCCATCAGTCCACAACAGTGCTATAGTGGTAAATTCTGAACTGAAGTATCCTGTCAGGGGTGTATGGGGTGTTAGGGATGGGGTGGTGTCTCTTGTGGGGGACATGTCATGCTCCTTCTGGGGTAGTTTGTCCACCATTAGTCCCCACCCTGCACTCAGTTCTCACCTGTGGCTCCTAGAAGTTGTCAGCATGCAACAGCGGCCAGACTGCAGGCTTTGACTGGCCTGTTTAACCGAGTGAGGGTAACAGATGAGTCTCAGTGAGTTAGGGACTTCCCCTGCATGTGAAGACAAGTTCCGGCAGGTTGAGAGGACAAGACCAATAGCAGGTCCCACAGTCAAGAAGGTGGTTTCTACCTGTGCTGTGGAGGGAAGTGAGGGGCAGATGGGGCTTGTCAAGCTGGGAGGGTATCACACACACCCTGGAATCCAATGACTCAGGCCACACCCTGTGGCTCTCATCTCACTTTAGACATTACCACAGGTTTCTGCTGCCCAAGCTTGGGGAAAGCACATCCTCCTCATTCTTCATGAGCCTTGGAGGACAGAGCAGGAGACAAGCTAAGGCAGAAAATGCTGCAAAAGAGACAGAAGCAAATATCAATTATTATTTTTGGCCCTTTACATCTGGCGGATGCCATTTGGGGGTCTCTCTGAGCAGAGCTTCCAAGTCATTCCTTGGCCATGTTCTGCCACATGAAAGGAACGATTAGGTTGTGGCAGCCGAGTGGCACATCTCACTTTCCCAGAGCAGCATGGCTGGCAATGGGTTCACTTATTTCAGACGATGCCCCCAATCTCCAGGTGATGGTTGTTTCCTTGTCCTTTGTGAAAAGATTGAATATGAATAATGCAACAGAAAGAAAGGATATGGTAATGGTTCCTTGGCTGATATCAGGCTGAAGGGTTGGGCCGAGGAGGAAAGGCACGTAGATCCCTGGAGTGGCTGACTGGCTCTCTCTTTTTGCCAGGTGGTTTGAAGAAACTATGGACTCAGCTAGACTGGTAAAGGAAAACCGATTTATATGTGTTGTACATGCGATATAACATTGTGCCACGAGATGGCGATGTGGAGCCCCATTGTTCTCTGCCTGTTTTCCCTGTTTAAATTTACAATGCTTTAAACTGAAATGCATCTTTGATATGTCTAGATCCAGCCCATGAGTAGCACATCTATTTTAATTCTGGGCTGCTATGTTGCTCAGTGGAAAGCCAAAGGCTGAATGTTGTCAATTACATGGAGGTGAATTAATAAAACCAGATTCATGTGTTGGAGCATCGTCATGGCAGCCATTGTCACATTTTAATGGAAAATATGTTTCTCTTCCTTTTTAAAATTTATTTATCTATGTTAATTTTTGTACAGGAGCAAGTAAATTATGAGGAGGGAATTGTATTAATTTCACCGCTTGGAAATATTTTAATAGGCGATTAGATCGTTTGCTTTTCTCCTGCTCATTATGTAATTGGCATTTTGCAACAACCACCACCACAGGGAAGCGCAGATGCCAATCCTTTAACCTCCTGTGAACCAGCACCTCCAGCCGTGCTGTGTGGCTTTCTCCCAGCTTTTCACGTGCACCACCTTCCTCTCACAGTCTAATTCAAAATGCATTCCATCGTTTAAAAAGCAACACTCCCCAGTCTATTCCCCATTTATGAAAATGAAATGCATTCCTTAGTTGTATGAAACACAATGCACAGGAGGTTAACAATGTGAATTCTGAACCGAGCAAAATTGCAATGCAACAACAGCTAGTAAATAATGTCACATACTGAGTACATGATTGCTTTGTGTTATCTCAGGCTCCCTGGAAGTAATGCATCTCTTCTCAGACCTAAAAGGAAGCCTGCAGGGACTGGTTGTCTCCAAGGAACAAGAACAGACTAGGATGCCATTCAGGGCCACACAGAAGCTCTAACCTAAGGCAGGGCAGTACAGGGCAGAACAAATACTGGCCTCTGAAATGCACAGCTGCACGGGTGTGGGACATGCCCTAAGATATCGTCTCATTTCACACAAAGGAATGGTAGGGTCCAGCAAGCCTGGTCAGCACCCACATGGATTGAGTGTGTAATACAAGGGTAGTCAATGTAGTTCCCTCCAGATGTTGTTGGACTACTGGCTGCCATCAGCCTCAGCCAGCATGGCCAGCAGCTGGAGGAGGAGGAGAGGACAGAGGGTGAAGAAAGAGCTGCGAGTAGAGAAGGGCCCTTTCCCCATCCTCTTGACCCACTGGAAAACTCAACAAACCTGCTGTACCAGGAACTATGTGTGGAGAGTGCAGCTGAATGGGACACAGCTGTGGGCAGCCTGAGGAATTAGCGTCCACCTTGATGTCTGCCCATAAAAAGCAAGTCTAGAGTGAGAAACTAGGGTGATGCCTGCCGTTTCCAGAAACTCTTCTCATGGTGAGACTTTTGTGGGTGGGCTGAGAGTATGTTTGGACCCTGGGGGAGAACCCAGAGGCTCAGAGGGAGGGTTGTGTCAGAAGGAAAATGAACTGATACTGATTTCTATATATTAGTAACTTTGTATTGATGAAACATGTAACTATATTTTTGTAATATTTTGTTTAAATTGCCTGTGGTTGCTTCAGTTTTCTGTACACTGCTTAGAGATATGTTATATATTAAGTGGTTTAGAAATTTTAAAAATCCACCAACCATAATAATAATAATAATAATAATAATAATAATAATAATAATTTATTATTTGTACCCCACCCATCTGGCTGGGTTTCCCCAGCCACTCTGGGCGGCTTCCAACAAAGATGAAAAATACACTAAAATGTCACATATTAAAAACTTCCCTGAACAGGGCTACCTTCAGATGTCTTCTGAATGTCAGGTAGTTGTTTATCGTTTTGACATCTGATGGGAGGGCGTTCCACAGAGCGGGCGCCACTACCGAGAAGGCCCTCTGCCTGGTTCCCTGTAACTTGGCCTCTCACAGTGAGGGAACCGCCAGAAGGCCCTCGGAGCTGGACCCAATCAATGATACAGTCCGGCAACATCCAAACCACACCCTGTTGGATACCTCTGATGTCATCTATCCTAAACTGCTTTCCAGAATCCTTTGCTGCACACAGGGATTCCCTGAAGCTATGAAGTTTAGAAACAACAGCTCTATTCCCTACATACAGCAGTATGTTCTGACAGTGAGGTCTTTGAGATCAGAAGAGGCAACGGGGGTGGGGGGTGCTAGTAGGAACACAAAACAGCAAGGAGCCTTTCTCATAAAGAAATGAGGACCCCATACTGAGGCTTTCTTTCTGTGTGATGGCTATAGCAGCCTGGTAAATAATACTTAGCATTTATATAGTGCATTTGGGGTATTTGCCGCACTTCACATCCATTATCTCAGTAATAGTGCTGACAGTAAAATGGAATCCAAGGAAGATGAAGTGTTCTCAAGACCTCCGGATGACCTCACATTCTGGAGTTACTGTCTAGCAGAGAAGTCAGAAAGGGGGTGGGGAATATTTGCTAGGGCTGTGTGACCACTTTATCCAAATCTGAGGTGAGGTAGGGGGCATGTTCAGAACAAAGTGAGGGCCCTTCAAGGCTGCCCCAAAGTGGTCCAAGCAGAATCATGGGCCCTAAACTTCTTCATAGATATTCAAAGTTTAAAACACACACATGCCATTTAAGCCAGACAGAATGTATCAAAAATGGTGGCGAGGGAGGCAGATATAAAACACCATATAAGCAAAATGCAAGGGTGGGGTGAGGCGGAGGAGGGGAACTGGAGTTGGCTCATTGAGAGTTGTAGCTTAGCCTCCTCAGTCAGATAGACTTCTTGTAGTGCCACGTGCTGGAGAATCGGCCCGTTGGATTCTGTGGCACAGGAATGCTGGAAACTCCTTCAGTTAGCTACTGTGAGAACAAGATGCTGGACCATTGGCTATTGCCTAACTGGCAGCAGCTTCCCAGAGTTTCTCACAGGAAACGCTAAGAATTGAACCTGAGACCTTCTGCATACAAAACTGATACTCAACCAGTGAGCCAAAGCCTTTCCGCTAAGGAGGGGTGTCTGTGGAATGTGGTTTATGACAGCTGTGTAGAGTTTAGACTAATATTTGCCAGGATGGTGAGGGGACTTGTGTTTGAGTTGTGAAGGTATATGCACACATATACCCACCAAATTATATGAAAAGTCCAAACCTCCACTTTGCCCCATATTCCCTGCAGATACACAGCCGTCAAATCACCCCATATTTTTTGATAAAGGGAGGGGAGAGAATAATCACTTCATAAACTGCCCCATTAGCTCCAGAGGGGGTGAGGAATGCTTTCTTTCCTTTAATATTTATGCAATTTTTTTAGACTTCAAAAAGCACAGCTAGCACTAAAAATGTTAAAAGATGAATGCAAAGAAATATTTTTAAATTCCCCGAAAGGGTATGGGTGACTAAGTGGGGTGGGGAGAATCAGCCCCACAAACCCTACCCAAACAACTGAGATGAACCTCCAGCAGATGTCAAATAAGATTCAAAAGCTGTAGGAGAGAGTCTTCCGGACTCAGTATGCAAAACAGTCCTCCCACAACAGGAGCGATAAAATGTGAATGCCTCAACGATATCAGGGTAATCCAATCAGCTGTTTTAATTTAATTCACTTGGCAATCTAACTAAAAGCAAAGAGGGAATCCCTACCAAGCTGTTATCCCAATTCCACCTGCTTGGCAGCCTGGGTTCCTCTGCCAGAAGCCTCTCTCCAACCCACACTTGGTCATGTCAATCACAAGGTCACCTCTGAATCAGAGATCAGCTGAAACAGGAGGTGCATCTTATGAATACTCCTTTGCCCATTTTTCAGAGGCATGAGTGTTCACACAGGGCCAGCAGTGTGGGTCTCAGGAGGAGAGAATCCATCCTTGTTGCTGAGGCAACTAGGCCTCCAGGTCTTGTGGTGCTGTGATGATGGCAAGGTGACCCATCAAGCTTATCCACACTTACCTTTTACCCCCTCTTTCCAGGCACAGGTCCATGTTTAAAAACTCGGTGTCCAAGCATTTGTGTGTTTTATTCCCCACCCCACCCCTGCATAGTTTCCCCCCATGAAAACCTACACTTTAGCTCTCAATTGGAGCAAACATCAATTTTGGGATGGGTTGTCATCTGCTCCAACTGAGCTTTAAAGAGCGGGATTCCATGGGGAAAGCTCCAGGGCACTCAGACACTGGCCATGGTATGGACCATGCCTCGGAAAGAGCAGAAGAAATGTAATTATTGAAAAGCCCATAGTAACAACGGGAGGGCCATGACATTCAGGATGCGTTTCCTCCTACTGCCTGAACACGTATCCAGAGGCCCCACCTGCATTATACTATTAAAGCCGCATCATACCGTTTTAAACAGTCATAGCTTCTCCCAAAGAACTCTGGGAGCCATAGTTTTTTTTGATGATGATGATGAGAGTTTTGATTGGCCAGGATCATATAGTGAAGGAGCCTATTCTGACATTAAGCAAGATATAAACTAGTAAGTAATAATAAAAGAGAAAGAAGTCCTAATGAAATTGGGCAGTGGAGAAATGGTGCTGAAGGAGCAGTAAAGCTGAGCATACAACCAGGCTCCAAAGGCCACTGAGATTTGTTGCGTTTGCAAAGCAAAGGAAGGATTGAACTCTGATTAATAAGAATACACACAGAGACTTGAACCAGCAAGACTCTGGGAAGGGTGCGTATAATTGTGTCTCTCTGTGCTTGTCCCAATGTGCAGCCCCTCGACCCAGGTAGTTTTTATTCACAAAAGAGCTTTTTACAGGGTGTTCATAAGAACCAATCAGATTTCTTCTGAGCATTTCCACAAACCCACGTGGGGAGAAAGTTAAACTACTAAAACTAATTAAGCACAAATATTTCTGGGGTAAACAAAGAACAGAACTACAAAGAAGAGCATCTGGCAACCCCGGAGCTAATAAACAAGCAATACATATGGTAAGAAGGATGGCCAGGAGGACAGTGACCATTATCCACTTAATGTGAGATCTGCTTCCTGGCCCTAAGATTAACATCCTACATCAAAGAAACTTGCCCACTATCTTTGAGGACCCAGGACGCCTGCCTGTCTAAACAACTGGGCTGTGTACGTGACAAGAAAAATGGGCAGCAGAGGCAAAAGGGCATCAAAAGGGCATGAATGTAGAATCTTATGGGATTTAATCAGAAATTATTGTCAATATATCAAACCCAGTCAACACAATGTCTTCATCGTGGACACGATGGCTTGATGTATATTTTATAATTCCTCATGGTAATCCCATCTGATCCCTACAAGATTCTTAAAGGTATCCCATCTCTCTCTCTCTCTCTCTCTCTCTCTCTCTCTCTCTCTCTCTCACACACACACACACACACACACACACACACACCCATCCCGAAACATTTCATCCAGTTAACCTAAAAATGTTAGTGGCCATCTGGTAGAGTCCTGTTCCTAATGCTACCACAGGGGCAGGGAGAAGGGTGCAGTTCCTATGACTAAGGATGGGGCAGGCACTTAAATGGGGCCAATCCAGACCCATATGGGTCTTGTTTCCCTGCCTCCTTTTCACAAACATAAAAACGTTACCTTTGTGAAGAGGGGCAGACACCCTGGTTCTCTTGCGAGTCTCTCAGCCCTCTCCTACTGGTGTCAAATCTACCCACACACAGTTATATTCTTCCTAGGTGGGTTTTTTCTCCTGTTCAAAAGCAAAACAGATCGGAAGATGCAGGGCTTGCCGCAGGGAGCTGCACTGGCAGAACGAAAGACAGGAAGTGGATCAACAGATCAGGGACTGGTGTGGGTATTTATTTATTTTTTAGGTATTGGGATACAGGTGTTGTGCAGGATTAAAAGAGAAGTAGGTGCTTCGGGTTGTGATTGAGATGATTTGGCAGAGCAGCAGGGAGGGTGGGAAGGAACCGACATAGCAGGCAGAGCTGCAGGGAGACACTCATGAACCCTGGCAGATTTGCGGTTTGTAAATGGATTTGAATAACAAGGGGTGCTGCAAGCGAGGCTCACGGTGCATTGGAGAGGAGAACAGGGAAACTTTGGAAGAGAGCTGTCTCGCCCAGTGCCAGCCTCTGTGCGATCCAACAGGAGACCTGGACAGTTACCACCTCTGCTGCATGAGCCAACTGGGTTTCCACCCTCCTTTCCTTCCCTAAGGTGGTTTCAGATGAATATCCCAAGAGAAAATGGTTGAGGGAAATGTTGCTCCGTTACCTTGAAAGCAAAACAATTCCGGGAAAGGAAGAAAGGAAGAATAGCCTTGGCGCCTCCAGCTGCTAGCACCAGGAGCTTAGAAACATAGAGGAATTCAGCGAGAACATTTTTCTTTGACTTAATTACCGAAATAGACAAATTGGAAATTGGCCCATCATGAAGACAAATAGCAATAAAAATGCAGTTGAGAAAACTGTTTCTTCTAAATTATAATTAACCACCCATCAAGAGCTACCTGACAGAGGTGAAATGGGGTTCCATTAGCAATCCTACTGATTGGCTGGCAGCACGTCCCATGATGCTCCTTGTTACAACAACCTCCAGTGCTCTTAATGCCCCTGTTTGCTTTTCAGCAAAATTATAAAAGGCCACTTATCATGCCAAACCTTCCCCCCCCCCACTCCTTCTCTGCCTGGCCACCCCAAGATACGTAATAGTCTAAATTATCAGCAAATTGCCAAGTTGATAAGGGCAAGCCATTTTGCATTGAGAGCTGAACTATTTCGCACTTCTGGGGGATAATATTAGGCAAATAACAAGCATCTTTCTTTTGACATGTACAATTATTTGCCAAGTGTGTGTTTGAATAGCCTGCTCCTTTGTGTGACAGGGTCCATTCTCCATTAGCATACTTGACAGATGAATATGCTGGGCCATTGCGGAAAACCTGGCAGTAACCATGGTGATTGGGAGACAATGTTTTGAGTGAGGGATGTATTATCAATTTCAGCTGTAGGGTTCTCGCTCTCTCCCTCCCTCCTACCCCCAGTTTAAATGCGTATCTCTAACAAGCTATTCTGCAATAGGGGGATATATTTCCCTGACAATTAAGCTATTATAGGTGTTAGCATTAAAGCCATGCAAATTAGGGATGTGGACATGTATATATATGTGTATGTGTATGTGTATGTGTATGTGTATGTGTATGTGTATGTGTGTGTACACACACACACACGCACACACATTCAGTGCTTACTGCTTTCCTTTCCCTTCCTTAAAAAAATTTTAAAACCACTCTCTGAGGAATTGGATGAAGGCCCTGCTTTGAGCCTTCTCTCCCTCAAATTCAGGGTCTTGCATTGTCTGTCCTTACTGCTTTGTTCTCAAGGGTTAGTTAGATAGGCCCGCCTGTGGGAGCCAACTCACGTTGCAAGGGGAAAATGAGGAGGGAGGAGTAATTGCATGATGTAGCTGTGAGGAAACAGACAGTGAGAGAGACCTAGAACTTAACGTTTTAGAACAACAGCTGTGAGGAGGGGAGGACAACAATGCGAGGAATAAAAGGGTCTGGGGAGATGCGCCTTCATTAGGCACCCTGAGGAAAGCTCTGCATCCAAGAAATCCAGCAACTCGTGTAATTATAGCAAAATTATAATAATTATAAAGCCTGGCAACTATTGTTGTCGTAACTACTTATGGCAATGTCCTTTGTTTGTGAGCACCTACCACCTGACACGCTGACCGTTAAGCTGCTTCTTCAACTACTACATTTGTTTTGTCATGGACTCCAGGACTTGAACCTGGAGATGGTGGGCTGAGGATGACTCAGACCAATCCATCCAGCTCAGTCTTGTCTCCACCGGGGTGGCCAACATGGTGCCCTGCAAACGTTGTTGGGCTCTAGCTCCCATCAGCCCCAGCCAACATATGGGATGATGGGAGCTGTAGTCCTATATCTGGAGGTCACCTTGACTGGCAGCAGCTGTGCACTGACTGGCTCCCCTACCTGCAGATGCCAGAGACTGAACCTGGGACTTTCTGTGTGCAAAACTGGTGCTCTACCACTGAGCTAAAGAACTTCCCCTATGAGTGAATACGAGGCTGTGCATTTAACCGAGCGAGCTGTTTATAATGAATGGTTGGAGCCCAAGGAATGGAGCCACATAGGAAGCTGCTTACACTGAGTCAGACTATTGACCCACCTGGCTCAGATTTGTGGACGCTGACTGGCAGCAGCTCTTGCAGATTTCAGACAGGGATATCTCACATGACTGAAGATGCCAGAGATTAAATGTAGCATCTGTATTAGGAGCCTAACATTGCACTTTTGCTTGCTCTGCCTGCTGTGCCCCACTCTTTCCAGTTTCACCAGGCAATCTGAATGGGAAAATATACTTTACCAGTCTAAACGCCAGTACAATGCCTGGCACTGGTGGTCTGGCCTGAAATGTGTAGTGATCGCCATGTTACCATGCTTCTGTTAGCAAGTCCAGGAAGTCTGTAAATCAGTTAACATTGTTCTTGCTCAAACCATCTTACCCTGCCCTTGAGCAGCTTAAAAAATTACCCAGATCCAAGGATATGGTAGTTCCAGATCCAGAGCTTGCACATCTCCCCCACTCAAACTCGTTTTTAAATACATGTCCCAGATACAATTAAAAAAACAAAAAGCCCCACACAAGCCCATGACTGCAGCTTCCTTATCCTTGTCCTCCTCCCCTCCTTCAGATGCCTGCAACTCTGCCACAGAACAGCTCCTATCACTTTACTCTAGGGCTGTCAACTGATTAAATAATTCTAGTTGATTAATCATATGCTTTTAAACCAATTAATTGGTTAATTAACTGATTAAATTTAAATACATTTCCATATTACCATCACCTTAATATAGATGTGTTTTTCAGAAGAAAGTTGTGTGAGATAACTTAACAATTTAATAAACAAAAGTTACCACTCAAGGGTTGTGGGGAGGAATGGCTATCTTTAATCTTTTGCATTATTTTCCCTCTCTTTTTTTCCATGTGCTGTTCCAGGGGCACTGCAGAACCAATTTTAGCCTCAAAGTATAAACAAATGTGCTCTTTGCTCTCAACCTCACCAATTAAAATTTTCCCTTGCAGTGAAAATTGTGAAGGAAAATCAACTTTTACTCCACTAAGGATTTAGATCATTAATCTACCAGTTTAAACTAATTGAAGCTTAGATCCCTTGTTTTTCCTTCATTATTTCCTCCGCAATGAATGCCTGCCTCCAAGGAAGACCTTTAACCCTCAAGGATAAGGTGCTTGAGGTACATTGCTTATATGATCTAAAAGTGGTTAAAAAAAATAGTCAGTTGGATGGGCCATAAAGATGGCATCCTCATGTCTCCATGCTAGTTATGTGACAACTGCAGTCATTAGTGAAATTAATGTCAAGTCTGACTCTACCGTGAGTCATCCCACAGGAACACACAGCTTCCCCTGCTGGAATTGACTCATTCTTTCGTCCTACCATCAGAAGAGGAAGGAGACAGCTCATTCAATAGCCCAGTCAATGGCACCACAATGAATGGGCACAACTTCCTTGCATCCTCCTACCTACCTGAGCAGTGCTCTCATGCCGAACCTTTATCCTTCCTGGCAATTCCACTGTTTTCATATGAACTGAAAATGCATCTTAACTCTGGCAAGATGGAACTCCATAAGCCACAGTAAGAATCAGTGACACTCCTAAACTAGTTTGCTTCCTAGATTGAAGAGGGTTTAAATTACACACACACACACACACACACACACACACACACACACAAACCCTACCATTAAGGTGAGTGAGGTGGTTGTCTTATGTAGCTGATTTCATGACAAGCTATTTATTTTTACTTCAAGAAGATGTGCTCATGGGCATTTCTGCTGCAAATACCAAAATAAGTTGACTAGGATGTGCACCTTTAGATGTAGGGAGGTGACAATTCCAACCCTTTATGGGACTGGAAATCACCAATGATCACTTATTCGTCCCAGGTATGCAATGGAAAACAATGCAACAATTACGATCGGTATTTGCTGTTGCTGCTTTCAGGCTGCAAATGCTACGTAATTAATTATGTTTTATTTCCCCATTGGCATTGTGGAAATGGGAAAATCTAATTTATGTAATTAGTTGCAGGAATAAACATCAGTTGCATAATTTTGCCATGGCAAAGGATGAGGCAAATAATGTAGTTTTTGGCAGAAGTTGAACGGCAGCAGAAGAGAAACAGTGCTCCATGCGGAAAATACTGAGCAAAACAGAAAACGGTGCCTATATATATATTGGGGAGCACTGCCATTTGCTATTCTGCTTTAGGCAGCCAAGTGTCTTGGGCCACACACACACTCATCAGTTGCCCTCCCATAAGCAGAAAGCTATGCACACAGGAAGCTTGCATGAATGAATGGTGTAAATAAAGCTCAATCAGCCCCACAATACTTGCACTGAATGAACTTAATAGCCTAGTCTCATTATGCAATTATCATCTGTGCAGGGTGGAAAAATGGGTCCCCTAACCCAATTCCCTGCCCGCCTATCCAATAGCACTTTATACTTGAAACAAAACAGCATGAGAAAGAGCATGATAACAGCTGCCTTTTCCATCACTTGTGGCCAACAAAATCAGCCACATTTTAAACAATGGTTTATTCACCTACAAAAGAAAGGCACCTACAAACAGATCATTTTTATTCCTTTAATACGTTCCAGTTTTGCTATAGTAAGGATTATTGGGGGGGGGGGAGCTTTTACCAAGGACTTGGCTAGAGACACGCGTGCATTAGTTCCTCATTACACAGGATGGTCCTTTTTTAAAAAACACAAATTTGCCCTCATTTTGCACGCACCTGGTGTTCGCTCACTGTTATCATTGTAAAAGATTGATCCAGAAAATGCTGACGCAAGACTTCAGGGGGCAGAGAGAAGGTTAATTCCCACCCCCACTGAAATAATGAATCCCACTGTGAGCATGGTGCTACGGAACGGCAATTTCTCTTGCTTCTTTCTTATCCCAGGTCCCTTGCCTTGCCTTCTGAATGGGTTGAATCTTGACACGTTGAGCCTCTGCTGTTAGAAAGGCCATATGGCTCACCAGCCGAAATAACAGCTACATGGGAATTTAGCAACTTGTCCCCTTACTCAAGGTCACGGCTGAGGGGAGAAGGAGCCCACCCCGGTTGGAGACAGGAGCATGTAGTTTGTCGATCTATTACAGCACTTAACACACCAAGTGCCTCCTGTACAAGCGGATGTCAGAACAGCTGTGAAATATGAGTAAACATCGCCAAGAGAGAGAGAGAGAGAGAGAGAGAGAGAGAGAGAGAGAGAGAGAGAGCAGCTTAGCAAAGGATTGAAAACCTTTGGCTGCTGCAAACCGAGGTACCATCGGGGCAGGACTTTGAGGCAAGCGGGCAGGATGGGTCCCATTCTGTAAGGATGGGTGTGTATGTCAATTTCAATTTCTCTCTTTCGTATTTTTCCAATTTTAAGTTCAGCTTTCCACATTAGCTTGTGGGTGGGTTTTTTAAGTCCTCGTGAAAATCCGTCAGCATTTTATCATGAATTCCTCCTAATCTACACATCTTAATGCACTTTTGCCGAATATACACATTTCCTAAAATTATGCATTTCTGTATGTCATGTTCATGAGCACATGCATTTTTATGTACAGTTTACCCTAGTATATGTATTTTTGTTTGTGGTACTTGGCAGGAGACGTGCAAAATTCAAAAGATGTCTGTGTTTCGGTTGTCTAATTGTTTTGGAGAGTGCAAGTTACGTAGGTTGACCTTTAAATGCAAACTGAATTTCTCCCCTCTCACATATTTCTCCCCACTGGGCATACTGCATTCTGAAGTAAGTGAAGGAATACATGTTATCATCTAGAGAAGGACAGGGGCCATAAGACTATTACCGGTAAATCCAGAATCAAACATTACCTAGCTGAATCACTGCCTCTTAATCTATTTTGCATAGGAAGAAAAGCTAGTTCTCAGTCATGTGGAGAAAGACCTTTGAACACACAGTGCTACATGTGAAGGCTCTTTTAGGAATGTCAACATGCACAAGTCTTTCTGCCCCTTTCTCCATGCATTCTGCAGAGAAACAAATTCCTATCCAAACACAGCAAGATCCAATGTAGCACAAGCAGACATCAATGAGAGCAATGGGGCTTCTCCATCCTTCTCTCCCCACTGTAGCCCCTGCGTAGCCCCAAAATCTACTCCAGAGGGCAGAGAAGAATGGCTACAGAAATTAATGGAATATGCAGAAATGGAGAAACTTACCAGAGGAATAAGAAATCAAGACAACAAACTTCTTACAAAGGAATGGAAATGGTTTATTGAATATGTACAAACAAATTGCAAACAGATCAAGACATTGGCAGGATTGTTGTAAAAACCTGCAGTTTCAAAAAAACATAGATGAGACATAGATGAATAAAAAAAAAAGGTAAGATAATTTAGAGTATGCAGGAAATGATGAAAATAAATGCAAGGAACCACAGAAAGAGAGGAAAGGAAGTCAAGGTTCGAAATTTTAGAATTATAGTTGAATTATTGTTGTAATGTATATAAATGAAAATTACAAATAAAACTATATATATATATATATATATATATATATATATATATATATATATATATAAAAACTACTCCAGAGGGTTTGGGGGCTGTCCAGAGCAGAACCGGAGGGTGGGATGCAAGAGACAGGGGTTGGAGGCTGGAAACTGGAAGTCCTGTTGCACTAGCAGAATTCCTCTTGGACCTGCAGCTGGATGTAATTAGATCTCACCCTCTATGTATAAGAAACCAGCCTGTGAAATTGACTCAGGGACATAGCATGCTTTAGGAATGATTTCTTGGTTTGGGACATAGAGCAGGGCATGTCTGAGTTTGTACCAGAACCTAGGACCTAGAGATAATGCACATTCATTTACAAGGAAGAAGCAAATAGTAGCTACATGCAACGTTGCAGCTTAGAACTGAAGGCAGGTTGGCCCATTCACATACCCTCCAACACCAGAGTGAGGCAAGTTGGGACACTACCTCAACAGAAGCCACACCCCCTCTCTCACTTACACCCTGCCCCCCTCTCTTGGCTCCCTCCTTTGCACCTTTGCCTGATGCTGCCACTTCCAGCAGAAGGAGGAAGAAGAGTGGATGATGCGCAGCGACAAGGTTAGATGGCATGTCTTTCATTTCTGTTTTTTGGGGGGCGGGGTCTGATGCTCGTGCTACAGCGCAGAGTCAAAAAGTCTGCATCTTTTGGTCCAGAGCACACGGGCCAAAACAATCTGGGATTGGGATCAGAAACCAGAGCGGCTCCTGTAAATCCAGGATGTCCCGCTGAAAATGGGACAGTTGCATGGTATGCATTCATGTACCAATTCCTGTGACTTAAAATTCTACATTCCTAACTCTGCCTCACTCACATACACACCAGAGGGATCAATGAGCTTGAGTACTCAAAGAAATTTAGTTGAGTGAAGGGGTGGGATTTTGCACCCCAGCCTGAATCAAGGAAATGCCCACTTTAAGACTGCCTGTGCCACAAGAGGAGCTGGGTGTGTTTGGGTCCTTGATTCCATGGCAAAACCCACAGATTGTGGCACTGGACACAGAACTTGGCTTCTTGAGAGTCTTTTCTTTCATTAATCAGAGTGTTTCCAACTCTCACAATATGCCTTGAAGTGTGTAGGTGATGTCTACTGACATCTCAGAAGCCAGAGTGGTGGGGCTTGAGCAAGATTTTTTATTAGCACAGTGTCAGGACTTGAGGGTCTTCCGGCATGCCTCCTTGCCCTGCTCTGTAACTAGCAAAAATGGAATAAATTACAGAAAAAAGAACAGTCTTGCGAATTTGCTTGATCCATGCAATTTATTCTGGTTGCAGAACTGAGATTGCCTTGACACAGAATTTTAATTATCTTAGTGTGGGATATCCTCCTTATTTAAGCACAAGATGCACAGCCCTGGTTGTGGATAATTCCTTCTCTGACATTATCTCCTTTCTGCAGATGTTTCTGCTGCTCCCTTTCCCTCTGAGGACTGTTTCCGTGTGGCAACATCCTCACATTTGACGCTGACAGCAAGCAGCATCCCAGCTCACTCACTCTAAGTAGCAGACATGCTCGCAGATGCATTTGTCT
This sequence comes from Podarcis bocagei, assembly GCF_964188305.1. Lineage (NCBI taxonomy): Eukaryota > Metazoa > Chordata > Lepidosauria > Squamata > Lacertidae > Podarcis > Podarcis bocagei. The sequence continues at coordinate 45,544,936 of NC_138126.1, forward strand.
CACTATTTTTATGCGACATGAACACAGGTTATAAATAAAGAAATCCAAATGTGTGATGTGGTTGTGGTGCCAGTCATCTTGCCTTTCCTTCTTTTGTGCCTGAGGTTTGACCTCACAGCGCATCTCAAGATTGCTAGGCCTGCACATTGTGAGCATCTCTGCTGATGTTACTGTGGACTTGCCTTCAAACAGTGCCTTCCATTACAGCTGCAGGCAGGCAGGCAGGCAGGCAGGCTGTGTGTGTGTGTGTGTGTGTGTACACACAAACACAGATGCTCCTGCTGTGACTGAGTGCCCCTCTCCAATGGAGCTTTCTCTGTGTAAGTAATGCATCATCAAGCTGTTTTGGGGAAGGAGAGTGGCAATGGCTGTTACTACCAGGCACAGGCCTAAAGACACATTAAAAGATAATGAAATGTCTTAATCATCCTTACAAGTTGCATTTATCACTGGGAACCATATTAAAGGGAAAGCAAAGCAGCACTTCTATGAGAAACATTTACCCAAGAAAGATATTATTTGTTTTTAATGAATGGCAAATTCACTGCTGTCCTTGTCCCTATAAATGAAATATATGAGGCTACAGAAGAGGAGCTTTGGGCTACGGCAAGAGACATCTTGCAATTGTGGCTCACAGCGTTAGGTTTGCAATACTGATGTTGCCCAGGCACAAAGGCATCTACCTGCTAATTTAAAGCTCTACGGCTTTTCTCACTGTTCAGATTCAATTGCCTCAGTAGGCAGGATTCTCCTTTGCAGAAACCATAGGGATAGGCGTGGGGCTCTCTTCATCTTCTTTATATTGAAGTTGTGTATCTCTTGGGCAATGCAACCATTCAGCCTGAATCATTAAATATTTGACAGCTGCTAAATGGCCCTGGTATGTAGCAGGTGGCAGCTGCAGTATTTCTGGCATGCACCAGGTGTATTTCAGCAGCAAAAAAAAAAAAAAGGTGTCTGAATGTATGAGGAGCATCACACATGTGACACACCTGCTGTGACCTGCTACGCATACTGGATAATATATCAAAGGAAGAGCAGCCATTCTCTGTTGCCAAACGCATCGGTAACATTCCAGTTATTTAAGGATGCAGAAGTTTCGTTGGCAGATGGCTACTGTAGCACACTTTTTAAACAGCTAGGCACGTTTTACTCATTTGGCTGGGTGAGTGCCAGGCCTTTTTGCAAAGCTGAATAGGCATGGGGTGACCAACGGCTGTATGGTGTGGCAAGTGCCAACAGTCCCATTTCAGCAACTGGAGCACAAAATCAGGAGCACAGCAGGCCGCATTTTCTTTGAGACATTCATTGCAAAAGGAGGAACCTCACATCTCCAAAATGTGCACTAGTTCTGTTGTTAGGCAGATGATCAGCATGGTGGGAAGTCTGGGATGGAGTGTGCAGCATGAACTTATGAAGCTGCCTTAACAAGTTAGATCATTGGGCTGGCAATGACTCTCCAGGGTTCATGCAGGAGTCTTTCCCAGCCCACCTGGAGAGTGAACATCTGCATAAACAGCATAAACTATGACACTTCTTTGAACATTTCTTAAGTGTAATAATCTCCATATGTGTTGTAAAAAGTTTTCTTTTTAAAACTATAGGAGATATATATATATATATATATATATATATATATATATATATATATATATAAAAAATTGCATTGCATCTTTTATTCCTCTTAAGCTTTGATTCCTAGTGAGGTTTATTGACGCTTTTCTCTTATGACTTCGTACTTAGAGTTGTTATAGCCTAGCAGCCATTGTGAACAAAAAATGGAGCATAGTATCAATTTCAAACCCACGGTTTAATATCCTGGCTTGTTTCAAACCATATTTTCCCAGTATGGATGAAACAGTAAACTATCGCTAGTAGAAAACTTCCTGCTTTGTTTGCTTGCTCACACAGCCACTCACACAAAGGAAGGGAGCAAAAGAGCTAAATATGCAGCCAAAATCCTATCCACATCCCAGCTTTCTAAGTCAAGATATGATTACATGCAGTTCGTATTTCTCAACCGCAGGCAGGCAATGCTAGCTTTCAGGTAAACTTCAGCCCTTTTCATTCTTCCTTCCCTCCTCTTTTCAAACTGGGCTCCTAGAGCTCCTGCCTGACAGCACCATCACACACAATGTCTTCGCTACTCAAGGCAGGAGTCCTTCAGCCTGCCATCTTGCTCAATTGCAATGCAGTATGTGCTTCTGTTGACTCCGGTATATTAATTAACAGGCATCAGCACACACGCTGCTTACAGATAGCTGTAAACCACTTAAAGGAGAGCAAATGTTGATTGGATTCTGAAGCATGTTCTGGAAGGGTGGATGGTTAAAGTCCCACAGGGCTCAATAACAGGCCCTTTGCTCCTTTCCGTACACACAGCCAGCAATCTCTGCTCCTGGTACATGCCCCAAATTGGCTGCTTTCTCGTGGCCTTAATTGTGATGACACCATGCTATGGGAATGCAGATAAATACTTAATCAAGGCCCCAAAGGCACTTAGTTCAGGCCTCCTCAAAGGCTTGGAAGTGCCTCTGGGGACCAATAAACTCTTGATATGAGGGGGGAAGCAAACAAACACAAACAAAAGCAAGTCATTCTCAGTCCTGCTGCCAGCCTATCCCTGTCTTCTTTTGTCAAGCAGTCAAACACATGCCACATTAGAATGTGGCCAGTACCTCTCATTGTGGGACTATAAGGGGCTATGAGTCATGCAATTGTCCACTGGCACTCACCTCCATAGAATGTGATTCTTTCCTTCCATCTATCTGTTCACCACTAAGCTATAAGTGCTATTGGTGGGATTAATGATAGGTCTTGCTTTCCGGTTCCCTACATGTATCTAGTTGGCCAGGATGTGGAACTAGATGGACCGTTTACCTGATCCAGCAGGCACTTCTTATGTTCTTATGTGTGCCACAAATCTGCCAGGAGACATTCAAATCTAAATTATACTCAAACAAGACTCAAGAGCGTCTTATGGAGAACTGTTTCCAAAAATGACAGAGACTTTTAAAAAAACATTGTAAATGTCCTCATATGAGTAGCTACCTAAAAAACGGGGGGGAGCACCCCATCTTGTTCTGTTCTGCTGAAATGCAAAATAGCGGAAATCATTCCAGTAGCCCTTCTTATTTTTTTTCTCCCTTTAACAATTGGGATAAATCTGATAAGCCTTAGATTTATAAGGTGACCCCACAATTACTTCTGACTTTTCTTCTCGAGCTTGGGAAGACAAAGGACTCATGATAGTCTTTGCTGTCTCATATAGCTGGTTCAGGCGATCTATCAAGTGGCTCACTCAAGAAAATAATTGCTCTGACCAGGTGAACTTTCTTTCACCAAATTTTTGCCTGAAGTGATACCTGAAGCACAGTTGGAGGTTCCTCCCCAGGTTAAACACCAGGAACTCTAAGCAAAGCCATATATTTGTATGTATATGTGTGTGTGTTAGATCTTAGAATGATTTATGCAGAAATTGTTCAATTTGGTTGTGTACTTTGGTTCCTATTGAGGGTATTTGATGAGCCAACATGAGAGGGATGAGGGATTGAGGATTGGAGTGGTCATTCTGTGGTATTATGGCAGTGGACAAAGGTGAACTTTTGAATAAATGTGCTTTTAATAATAATGATAAAAGTAGGGATAAGAGCACACAGGCTCCCCTTACCACAATGTTATGAAAGTTGTTGGTTTTTTTAAAAAAAATAAAGGAAAAAATACTAGTGTGGAAATATAGGCTGTTAGACCTTTAAAACATCCCCTTCTAAGTTACTTCCAAAGTTCCCCACTTCTCTAAGCGTAGAAAGAGACCACACATTTGGTAAGTTAAAAATGGTTCACTTACAAACTCTTCAAAAGTCAGATTCGTGTGCTTTACCATACAGCAGTAAGAACACAGACAATATAACTAAGGTTCCAAAGTGGTAGATGTTTCTAAATTATTTGTATAGAAACACAAGGATGGCTTGCTTAAGCCACATGGTTTGGACTTGGAGCAACCAGCCCAGATCTCCTTCTTGGTAGGGTTCAAATGGTGGAATGTGAAGAACAATTCTTGATACCTCTTCCTAACTAAGCCTAAGAGGACAGCTTACTCTATGGTCTTAACCCCTTCATGCATTAATTAGATTTAAGCATGTTGGTTATATAAGGCTGACTCTCCAATAAAAATAAACAGGCTTTGTGTGCTCATATCCCTGCTTTAAAGGTAAAGGTAAAGGTACCCCTGACCGTTAGGTCCAGTCGCGGACAACTCTGGGGTTGTGCGCTCATCTCGCTCTATAGACTGGGGGAGCCGGCATTTGTCCGCAGACAGCTTCCAGGTCATGTGGCCAGCATGGTGAACCAGAGCAGCGCACGGAAACGCCGTTTACCTTCCCGCCGGAGTGGTACCTATTTATCTACTTGCACTTTGACATGCTTTCGAACTGCTAGGTGGGCAGGAGCTGGGACTGAACAACGGGAGCTCACCCCGTCATGGGGATTCAAACCGCCAACCTTCTGATCAGCAAGGCCTAGGCACTGTGGTTTAGACCACAGTGCCACCCACGTCCCATCCCTGCTTTATAGGTGGGCAAATGACACACTTAATTCTAACATGGCTGTTAGTGGGAACCTTGGAGGCTCTGAAGACAAATAGAAACTTCACCTTGGAGTTATCTAGAGAGTCTGCCTATTTCTTGCTACACACAGCCAGTCTGAAACTTTACAAAATGAGTGCCCTTCCTGCTGTAAGAGACTGTGGGACCTGTATCCTTTGTCTGCTGCAATGTCCTGCTGTCTCCCTTCTTTGAACCTGGCAAAATGGGCAAATGCTTGTTAACCTGCCTCTAATGTGAGTGCTGAAAGAATGTACAAATACAACATCATCTTATCTTTGAAGGGCCCAACAAATAAACGAGCTCTTACCTAGACCGCAGGCTAAAGCATTAGTCTATAGTCAGGCATTTCATTGGTAAATGAGTATACAATAGCAACCAATATACTTGAGGACGGATTGGAGTAATTTTCTCTGTGTGTGTGCGTGTGTGTGTGCATTTGTGGAGAGGGAAAAGGACAGAGTCAGCTCAGCTAGCCTGAAAGCAGTTAGACTGCTACCCCAAGGAAATAAAATACTGAGTGAACACAGAATAACATACAACATTGGATGTGCCTTGACCCCTATCCAGAGGATTGCTATGGGGCTACCCTGCAGAAGGGGTTCCTTAAATACTTCAGGCTCCATGGGGGAATAAACTTAAAATCAGTGGATCTTCACAGTTGCCTTTTATATTCCTCTTTATCTACATCCCCTTTGTTGTTCATTAGTCCTTCTGGTGAGTTACTCGGATGGGCCAATCGTCAGGGTTTTTGTTTTGTTTTTTTATAACCGATTAGAGAGAATTTTGAATGCTTGGGGAATTAAATCTTTGCAAATTTGTATTTGAAGTGCCTTAATCTGAGCTGTCCAGATTAGCATGCAGATCAGAGTTTGTTTACCTATCGGATTGTGTTAAGTTGGCTATATCTTATCTGGAGGTCAGCCAATCTGGAAATCAGCTAATCAGCTAATATTGCACAGTCACATAGTTTCGTCAATACTAGTGGTAGTTTTAAAATTCTTATTAAACCTATTTGTCTCTCTGTGTGTGTTTATTTTATTTTTATTGACCGCTCTTATGGCCTCTCAATGTGATGTCATGATGCTGAAAGGATTTTTATAGCCTCCAAGCCCACCCACCCCCATATAGCCATATCCATAAATATATAAAACACAAATTTCTGACTGCTCGCATAGCTTCCCTACTGTGATATGTTGATGCCAGAAGCTTGTGTGTTCATGGTTTGTGTGTTAGTTACTGGCTGCTCTCATGGGTATCCAGCTGTAATATTGCAGTTCCAAAAGGGTTTTTTGAACCCCCACCCCCTTCAAATGTGCTTATTTTCTTGTTCTTTTGTGGTTTAAAGTAATTTTGCTGACTGTTTGCATAGGAATACAGTATTGAGAACAATACTCTTCTACTTTGGCCACACCAGCTTTGACCTAGGGTTTGCCTGTGTGTCAGTGTAACCCTTGCACCTGAAAAGGCTTAGCCATTCCATTCTACAACCTTTCCAATAAGAAGTGTAATGGAGAGATGAGGGGACCCGTGGCACATTTCAAATCATTTTGGTAGGGTTTTGGAACCAAGAACTATATTGTAAAATTTGGAGAAGTACACAATCCAATCTGTGCATTAGACTGGGAGCGTGCAAATTGGATCAGGTTGCTTAAAAATGCAGAAGGAACAAAATTATCCTCTGTCCCAAGAAGCCACCACATATGTTTCCAAAATCGGAATTCTCCCCACTGAAATATACTACTTTGATTAGGAGATCAGATATGTTGCAAACCCTGTACAGTGGTACCTTTGGTTACTAACTTAATTCATTCTGGAGGTTCGTTCTTAACCTGAAACTGTTCTTAACCTGAGGTACCACTTTAGCTAATGGAGCCTCCCGCTGCTGCTGCTGCACCGCCGCCATGCGATTTCTCTTCTCATCCTGAGGTAAAGTTCTTAACCCGAGGTACTACTTCTGGGTTAGCGGAGTCTGCAACTCGAAGTGTTTGTAACCCAAGGTGTTTGTAACACAAGGTACCACCACATTCCAGATGCACAGGCTGCTTTAGCCCACACATAACCAACAGCTAGACAGTGTTTTGTGATCAATGTCCCTTTATTTATTTCCCCCATGTTTACCAACTGGTGCTTTGTGACTGAGGGCCTCATTATACATTAGGGCTCCCACATCTCCCTTGTATCAACATCATGTTTAGCAGTTCTCTGTCCCTTCCAAGCAGTAGCCAGTGAAACAACTGAGCTGGGAGTAAAAATTGCTATGGGTGATGGTGCCGTGGTATGTGTCTGTTTTGCTAAGACATTGATAGAGAAACACATAGGAAGATATATGTTTACAGGGACACATATCCCTTGCAATATCCGATTTTAGGCCCTTCCATTCATTTCTGCTCAGGATCTGCTTCCTCTCTAGCACTAATCAGCAAAGCTTCCCTTCCATGTTTTGTCCACAAAGCCCCTTAAATTTGCTGCAGACCCTTATGCCGATTTCCCCTCTCAGTTTTGTTCCAGCATGAATTCTTGCATCACGGCAAGACATTCAGTCACGTTGCATGGGGCCTCTTCCATGGAGCGACAAGGGCAGACTCTTCGCAAACACCTCCGAAAGAAGAATTTAAAACCCACAGCACGCTTGGTGGGGCTAAATGAGTATTCAAATTGGCTAATAAAAAAGTAATGAGAACAGCCTGCAGGTCTCCGCCACCCAAAGAAAACCAACAAACTCCCAGCCACAATGCAAACTTTCCATAGCAGACATGAAGGATTTTCAAACAAGGAACAGCGCGGGGGGGGGGGGATGTCAAAGTCACAACTGTGGCAGGAACGGCTGAGAGAAGCCTTGAGACCTGAGTCAGTTGCACGTGGGAGGCTGTAGCAACAGATGTACTGCATCAACTAGCTCTTAACTTTGGAGTCCTTAAGAGAGAGGTGGAAGTATGTGCCTGAACTGCACCGAATCGAACCTCCCCGGTTGTTATCCAAAGACTATCCCATTTCAAATGTGGAGGAGACAGAAGGAGTGTGGCTCTGAATTCAGCCCCTTTAGCGCATTTCTTTTCAATGACCAAATGGCTTGTGTGGAACTTGATTTTTACATTTAGTTAATCTAAATAATTCAGGTGTTGACTCATTCAACCACATTAAAGAACACCGGGTGGCTACGCCTTTAACTTGCAGTTGACTAATTGCTTTGAAAGCTGGCTCATCTACTGAGGTATTGTTTTTGCTGACTAGCGCTGGCTCTCCTTGGAGATGCCTGGGATGTGGCCCCTCCTCAATCTCTTTTTGCACATATAAGCATGTGCCATTTTTCTAGAGAAAGAGTTGCTGGAACTCACCATGAACACCTCTGTGTGGTGTAGTGGTTAAGAGCGGTAGTCTCGTAATCTGGGGAACTGGGTTCGCGTCTCTGCTGCTGGGTGACCTTGGGCTAGTCACACTTCTCTGAAGTCTCTCAGCCCCACTCACCTCACAGAGTGTTTGTTGTGGGGGAGGAAGGGAAAGGAGAATGTGAGCCGCTTTAAGACTCCTTCGGGTAGTGATAAAGCAGGATATCAAATCCAAACTCTTCTTCTCCTTCTCTCTTGTTCTCTTATAATGGCAATGGTGCTCACCTGAGGGGTGCCGGAACTGAGTTCTGGCGAGTTCCGGCCAGAAAAAAAGCCCTGCATGTAACTGTTAATAAGTTCCCTCAGAACTCAAGTTACAGCAGAATTACAGGGCTTATCTTCACAATGCGTATCCAGGAGTCTGCTATTCGTAGAGGAAAGCAGCTTCAGCAGGGGTACAGAAAACAGGACTGAAAAAGTATTTAAGCCTTTAAATACTATCACTTCTTTCCAAATTGCACTTCCCACAATTCTTCTCCCAATGCAGTTGTAACATGGTGCAAACAGCTGGGAGGGCAGCCTGGGTCAAACATCACTTCATTCTACACCAGGTGTTGGGAACCTTTGGCCCTCCAGGTGTTGCCATGCTTGCTGGGGCTGTTGGGAGTTGTAGTTCAGCAGCATCTGGAGGACCAAGGGTACCCCACACTTAGTCTACACACCAAGAAGGGGGGGAGAGGATGAGTGCTTCTTTCTTACCCCAAATCACTCCTTTCAGAAGCACCTTTTCCATAGGAGGACCAACCTTCTGGCTTTTGTTAATTGTATAATGCGTAGTTCTGCTGTAAAATATGAAACATGTGCAAAAAGGTCGTGATTATAATATGCTAAATAGTTACACTTCAGCTTATCACAGTGCTACTGCAGCTGATAATGTTGATAACAGTGGCATTTTTTAATTTTTTAAAAAATGGATTTTATGCATACCATTACATATTTTAATCTTCTCTTTTAATAAGTATTCGGAAAAAGAGCAAGTGTCCATTGCTAAATATGATTCAGTGTTAATTCCTTCTCCAACTGAAAAGTCATATGCTAACATTTCATTATAAATATATTTTTATTTACCAAAGTATTTATATACCGCCCTCTCACAAAACATCAGGGTGGTGTACAAACAGCACGTTATTAGCAGTACAGCTTAAGTTTCTGGATCATGAGAAATTACTCTTCTCTTTAAAGCTTTTTTTTAGGAAAAAGAAAGTTAGAACTTGAGGATTATTAATATTTTACATGCACAGAACGGAAGGCAAGAGGAGGAGAGCAGGGCACCAAATTTTGGGCTCACATAGGTGCCGCTGGAATTTGAAAGACCCAAATCCGCCCCCGCCCATTGCCAGATGTTGCTCTTGCATTACTGGGCAGGCCAGCTCCCTTACTCCCCAGTTCAGCTCACTAAGATGACACCTCAATCATTTATTTATTAAATTTATTAAATTTCAATATCGCCCTTCATCCAAGGATCACAGGGCAGTTTACAATATAAAAACATAAAAAAATACTTAGCATAATAGCAAGCAAAATAGCAATGCAATGCAAACCACTCTTTGAATCAGGCTCCCCACCACCTTTTTAAACTTGTTTGTTTCCATGAGGAGAAGGAGGCAGGAGCATCTTAGCCAAGCAGGACAGTTGACATAAGCGTGTGGGTTTCCCCCTCAACTCAACTCCCCACTTCCATCACCTGCCGTGTTACCCTAATGGCTGGAGTTGCTGCTACCACAGCCACTGCCTTCCCATCCATGCCAAGCTCACCACGAAGCCCACTGCGTGTAGGCAGTGTGCAGACTAGCTGGGCCAAGAACAGCTGATAGGTAGTAGGCACATACCTTGCTCAAGGAGGGGAAAGGGGTTTGATGGACCCCCTGCTACCTCCCAGTGCACATGTGGCAGTGGGAGCAGAAGAGAAAAACATTATTCCATACCCCCCACCCCGCAAAAATGGCCTGAAAATGGGATAGTGATAGCAAACACAAATATATTTGAATACATTTTGGCATAGTGTAGGGGGGAAAATAAAGGGAACTAAGGAACTGGAAACCTGTCAGAATAGGCTTCCGCAACCTCAGCCCTCCAGATGTTTTTGGCCCACAACTCCCTAGCTAGCAGGACCAGTGGTCAGGGATGATGGGAATTGTAGTCTCAAAACATCTGGAGGGCCGAGGTTGAGGAAGCCTGAGGCAGATAGAGGAAAGGATACAGGAACTAAATTCAGTGGGAAAAGCAGGAAGATAAGCAAACTACAGGAAGCAGGAAGGTACTCCTACTCCCCATTTTCTTGATTTTTTTATTCTTATCCATTAGTAGAGAAAGCCTGCATACTTTCAAACTTTTCTCACAAACCATGAGGGCTACTTGCTTTTTATTAGGGAAAGCAACATGAATATGTATATTCATACTGGAAACCTTTGAGAACAAGTGTTGGTGCTGTCCAGTTATTTTGGACTACAACTTCCAACCAATGTGGCCAATGAACAGAGATGATGGGAGTTGCAGTCTGGAGGGCACCAAGTTGGGGAAGGCTGTCTTAAATAACGAGAAATACAGATCAGAAGGGAATTCCAGCTTTGTCCAACCTACAACAACAATTAATGATAGTACCACCTAGTGATTGAACTGCAGGGTGATATTTTCTCCAGACATAACACAAACATTTGCCACCTTTGCCCGCGGAATGAGCAAAAGGCTAAATCAATAGAATTACTCCAGGATGAAGAACAGCCAAATCAGATCCTGTAAGGACTTGTTTTCTTTTTTATTTTACATTTGAATTGATTCTTCCCATACTTGTACTGCTGGCAATCTTCCTCAACATTCTCCACAAATCAGCTCATTCTTATGGTGCCTGCTTGTAGCTGAAACGTAAACACTCTTAAAATATGTCATTTTATTTTAGAATGGAAAACAAAGCCAACAACAAAATGATGGGAAAGAAAAGATAAACCGAATTTTCTATTCCTCAAAATAGCTGTAGTTCAAATCTGAGCAAGAGTTTTCTGGTTGGCATTATGTTACCTCATTCTTAGCTATCTTTGAGGCTGGTTTACATATTTGCCCAATGAAAACGCATCTGGAGGTAATGAAGGAGAAACAAACAGCATCAACTTTTTGTGCTGTGACTATAAAAGGAAGAAAGAAAGTATGCTTTTAAAATCTTGGATGAAAGCCAAAGAATGTGTTTTCCGGAAACATATAATCTGTAATTGGGCTAATTCTGATGTATTTGTGTCTCCAAGTCTTTGTTTCGCTGTTGCCTGTATAACTCTTGATTGGAACATTTGATGTTCCTTTTGTGAGTTCCTAAATCCAATCCCCTCCAACGATGTACATGAATGTGCCTCTGATGGATGTTTTCCAGCACCTTTTTGTTGCCTCAATTAAAGGATAATGAACAAGGATTGTTTCTATTTGTAAAACAGCTCCAGCTAGTTCCTTCTTCCCAATTGGCTGGACAATGTGCCTTAATTAGACACAAAGCCTTGTAACAGACGTGACGGGAGGGAGGAATCAGAATGGATAGAAGGGGAAAGGTGAGGTGCTTTCAGCTTCTGGGGGCAACTTCAGCTTGTCTTGGCAGATGGACCACAGGACACTAAAGATACGACAGTACCGCACATGGCAACTCCATGGTATTATAGATTGAAAGTCCTCAACATGCCATGGAATAAATGGCATGTAAGGCCAATGTCCTTTCTTAACCCACAAAATAAAAGCAAATGAATTTAAAATGCATACAGTCAAATAGGCTCACCGTAAAAACAAGTGGCAAAGATAAAACTGGTGAGAACTGGAGCAGAACGAAGGCCTAGGAAAGTTACCAAAAAACCCCCAAAAACCACCTTTGCCTGTTGCCAAAAGGACATCAAGGTAGGTATCAGGTGAACCTTTCTAGAGAGGGCAGGGTGCCACCACTGAGAAGACCCTTTCCCCAGGAATTAAAACCCGTTGCTTGTACAAATGTTTACAACCAGGGGTGCCATCTCACCCTCAGGATTGTGGGTGCCCACCAACATAACATGGACGTACAACGTCACACACACACACACCTGCATGTCACGCGTGTGACATCACACGCACTACGTTTCACATCCATAGGGCAACGCCAGCGGCTCCTCTTCGTCCTTCTGTACGGCCAGCAAGGCACCCTTTTCTGCGGCTGCCTCCGCATCTGGAAAAGGGTGCTTCACTCGCTAGTTGCAGAGGGAAGAGCTGAACTCCTTCTCTGTTGGCTGCCTGCCTCTCTCTGCTGGCTTTGCTCATTGACTTTGTGGGTGCCTGGCCACCACAATTATAATATTGCGAGTGCCCAAGCACCCACAGCCCCCTGGAATTGACTCCTGTGCTTACAACTGATATTGTATCTGAATGTTGTTGGAGATTCAGAGGCATAGGGGGCTGTGATATTGGAGATAATATATCCATCATGACCGGAAGTCATTGACAGCCTTATCCACCATGAATCCATCTAATCCCCTTTTAGAGCCATCCAGATTAGCCATTGGTATTCTAGGACATGCTTTCTTAATATGGGGTAAGCAAGGCCTTTTAAGATGTTTTGAGCCATCTTTGAAGAAAGTGATGAATAAATGCTAATAATAAATAAATGCTCCTTTCAGTTTCCTAAGGCAGCACCCTGCACCATATTGTCAACAGCTTTTGTAATTCACTGCAGGTCCTTGCACATATTGTGAAGGACCTCCTTCCACTTGCCTGTAATCCATCATGTTGAGCTAGTAGTGGGTTCAATGAGTGGAAGCTTCAAAGCATGCCGAACTCTTTCTCCCAGGACAGCTTTCCCATTATCTCAGTTTCCCCGCTCATTTCTTTGTTGTCCTGTGGTTGCATTGACATGAGTTCTTCAGAAATGCAGAATACATGTGCATGCATCAGAGAACACATGGAATTAGCGTATGGGATATGTGCATTTTAGATGCTGTTCACAGGATGCCAGTGCAACAGACACTGGCAAACACCTTGTCCCCTCAAAAGATAACTCCCCTTAATTTTTTTATCTGAAATAATAATAAGTGCTTTCAGGGACTCAAAGATTCCTGCATTGCAGGGGGCTGGGCTGGATAACCCTTGGGTCCCCTCCACTTCCAAAAATCTATGATTCTATGAAATCATATATCAAGTTTAGTCTCAATAGCATATTTCAAGTGTAGCCTCTGTTGTATAGATTATTATTCTTTTTCATTTTCATAGAATTATTTGGCCATGGCACTGGAAAGATTCCACAAGAGTCATTGAATCCAACACCCTGAAATAGCTAAATTCTTCAGAATTAAATCCTTCCCGTCAGATGCTTCTCTGGTTTCTCTTTCATCGCCTCTGGGGATTCCATCACTTCCTTGAGCAACATTTTTCATTGCTAAATTGTTTTTACAGTTAAGAGTTTCCTGTTACCCAGACTAAATCTGTGTTGCTGGAACATGAAGCCATTGTTTCTTGTCCTTCTATTAGGGTCTCTCGGAAACAATTATCCTCCATCTTTTTTATGGTAGTCTTTTAGACATTTGAAAAACTTCCACCATAAGCTCTCCATCTTATTTCAGCTAACCATGCCCAGTATAGCAGCAACTCCAGGCCAAACAAGACATAGAATCATAGAGTACACATAGAATCATACGAGTTGGAAAGGACCCCAAGGGCCATTTAGTCCAACATGCAGCTCGGCTTCCAACAGTGGTAGGCATACATCCAATTTACCCTCCTCCTCCATTACCAGCTAGGAGAACTTACTTCGCACCATGACAGGTTGCCTTTCCTTTGCCCCTGTGCCAGATCATTGGGTTCCTATGGTGGGGAGTTAGGAGATCCAGACTGTTGTAGCCCACTTCATGCATGAATTGCACAAAGCAGCTGTGGGGCTGAGCTTCTGGCCCACCCCTGAGTTCACACAGCTCCTTGGCCCTGCCCCAGCAGCCACTCATTTCTATTTAACGTGGTGGAGACTTGCAAAGGAAGCCTGTGCGCACAGATCTCTATGTTATTCAGGCTTCCCAGGCATTCTGGAACTCTGCCCAACTGGAGTTCCAAAATCTGCTCCTTAATTTCCTAAATCAGGGTGGCCAGAAACAGACACAGCTTTCTAGCTGGAGCCTAAGCATTTTCAAACAGAGTCACACTTTTCCCATGCCTTTAATGCAAAGTATTTGTCAAAATGCGATCCAAAATGGCACAGACTTTTATCGCGCAACAGCATCAGACCAGAGATTTGCGTTTCATGTATTCATTTCTAGTTTTTACCTCCAAGATACTCAAGTGGCATGTCTACTTTGCCTTCCCCATTATTATTCATAGCAACCCCGTGAGATAGGTTAGGCCAAGAGGTAGTGGTTGGCCCAAAATCACTTCATGGGCTTCATGGTTGGATGTGGACTCAGACCTAAACCCATGCAGTCCTAGTCCAATACTCTGAATCATCTTCATCAGCCTTCTCCCAGGGTGGTACTCATTCCCATCATCCTCAACCACTGGCCATGTCCAACAATTTAAGGGCACCAAGTTGAAGGCTGATTTCCTCTTCACTGCTTAGTGCATTGTGATCCACGCTTACCATTATGTGTTTCTCTGTAGCTCTCAAAACTAGGCAGTGTTCTCCAGGTTTTGTTGTTTTGGACTTACACATTTGTATAGATTTTCTTCTTCTTGGAATATGAGAATGCAAATATATTGTTGTTGAATTCTAGTTCCAAGGTGCTTTCAATTAAGCCATAAACTTTTCTGTTTTCTTTAGCCCAAGATGCAGAGTGGTGAGAAGTGACTGCCAGTTTCTTATTTAGGTCTTTTGCTCTTTTGATCTGCTCTGAGTCACACAGACATACAATATGTTGTATGAATTTCAAAGTTGGTAAAAGGCAGAGAGTCCCTGCCCTCTGGAGTTCCTGAATGACATAATCATTCATCATTTTCACCACCTTTGTATTGCACAGCTGTGGAAAGGTAGCTGAAAAGCTGGCTGAAGAATGAAATGTGCTCACACTTTAACCATGTTTATGAAACCTCAGTATAACAAAAATCTGAGCCACTGTGAATCTAGGAAAGCGAAAGTAACGCAAGGTGCTGAAATATGGAATGTCAGGTACTGAATACCATTGCGTGTTATCTATCAGATAAATTATAACAGTCTCAGGTTAAAAGAATAAAGAAAAATGATACAGCGTCAACTATAAATTACAGTCAAATATTAAATACTGTTGGATGCCGGCCATCAAAACTGGTTTTGCCCCCTGTTCCCAGTGAGGAGAACCTAGCAGAGAACACTAGTTGGTCCAGAGACTACAAATAGGTTGCTCCTTCTGGTTTCAGAGCTGCTTCTGGTAGCATGGAAGACATGTTTCCAGGCTCCTTGACCAATGTGCTTTTATGTTCATTAGCATATATTCCATTTGTGTATGTACATACAGTGGAACCTTGGTTCTTGAACGGCTTAGTTGTTGAACAAATCGGTTCCTGAACGCCGAAAACCTGGAAGTGTTCCAATTTTCAAATGTTTTTCAGAAGCCGAACATCTAACGCGGCTTCCGCTTGAGTGCAGGAAGCTCCTGCAGCCAATCAGAAGCCACCCATTGGTTTTTGAACAGTTTCGGGAGTCTAACAGACTTCCGGAATGATTTAAGTTTGAGAACCAAGGTTTCACTGTACCAATAAATAGAAAAAATAGCATGACAAAAAGCTACCTTGTGCTATTTCCCATCCTTTTAAAGCCTTAAGCACTACCCCATATCATTCCAGATGTCTTCATTAAGAACACACACACACATATAAAACTCACACACACATAGAGAGAGAGA
Organism: Podarcis bocagei; assembly: GCF_964188305.1. Classification (NCBI taxonomy): domain Eukaryota; kingdom Metazoa; phylum Chordata; class Lepidosauria; order Squamata; family Lacertidae; genus Podarcis; species Podarcis bocagei. The sequence goes on from NC_138126.1 coordinate 45,560,722, forward strand.
GAGATTTGCATGGTGGTGGCGTGATTGCTTTTTATCCCTTGCTATTTAAGAAATGCAATTTCTGATGGTCACTCAATAATTAATGCTGATGAGCACCAATTTGATGCACTAGAAGAGTAGTTTGTCCTCCTATTGTAGTCTTCTGTAATTGAATCTTATGTTGTTATATTAGTATGGCCCCAGGTGGTTATGCAATGGCTGAGGTGGGGGGGGAGGGAGGGAAGATAAAGGAATTACAATAGAGCTGTGGTAATGTAAGAACCAGGCAATGTCTTCTATGCCTCAAGGTGTTAACGTTAATCTCTGATAAATTATTAACTTATTAAGGAGCTGAGAAAGGAGCGAACTACTTTTCACACAAAGTGCTCCAGTTGTCTTCAGTGCCTGTTCCCCAACAAGTAATTCCCCTTCCTTCCCCCACCCCTCTCTTGCTTCTCTGCTATTGTTCACATTCAAGATAATAAGAGCAATACACCAGAGAACTCAGATTACAGCCCAAAGGCTGGTATGCTAGGGATTCAGGAAGGAGTTTGAAGGAAGGGGAGAAAACATTTTCCCTTCTTTGAAAAAAATGAAAACCTGTTTCTGATTCGTTCCTATGGTTGCCAACTGCACACTGGTCTGTGTAATACGTAGATTAAAAGATGTGCTCCTTGTTGAGAGGAGAAGCAATCCTCAGAAACTCTAGTGCTGCAGTCCTGGCAGGTGTCCATGCTAGCAGAGGAACTCACACAGGCCGAATTCCTTATGGAATTCCTTTGGATTGGATTTGATATTTGTATGCCGCTTGGCGCTGTGGGTTAAACCACAGAGCCTAGGACTTGCCGATCAGACGGTTCGAATCCCCACAACGGGGTGAGCTCCCGTTGCTCGGTCCCTGCTCCTGCCAACCTAGCAGTTCGAAAGCACGTCAAAGTGCAAGTAGATAAATAGGTACCACTCTGGCGGGAAGGTAAACGGCGTTTCCGTGCGCTGCTCTTGTTCACCAGAAGTGGCTTAGTCATGCTGGCCACATGACCCGGAAGCTGTATGCTGGCTCCCTCAGCCAATAAAGCGAGATGAGCACAGCAACCCCAGAGTCGGTCACGACTGGACCTAATGGTCAGGGGTCCCTTTACCTTTACCTTCCCAACATACAAATATCAAGCTGAGCTCTAAGTGATTCATCACCACAATCCAAAACGAGCGAGATCATATGGCTCAAAGGAAAGAGGAGAGTGTAATGAAGTAGAAGAGCCCCAAGGATGGACAGAGTGAGGCAACTGCTGGGGGGGGGGAGGCAAATGTCATGCTAAGGATCATTAGGGAAATAAAACTGCTGGCATCATAATGCCATGATGGTATGGCCGCATTTGCAATGCAGCGTACAGCTCTGGTCACTTCACCCCATAAATGTTCAGAAAAGGGGTGCATCTACACACGGGGGGGGGACCACTATAAAAACAGTAAGTTAGAAATTAAATACTTATAACCAGTGCTTTTTTCTGGGGGGACGCAGGGGGATGCATAACCCTAAGCATTTTGTGAATCTTTGTACTTTTGTCCATTTACTGTATTTATTTTCCCCGATTTGTACCATAAAATGGTGGTTTTCTTGAGTCAAAATGAGAGTACCCCTAAACACGTTTAAAAGGAAAAAAGCACTGGTTATAACAAAAGGAAAAAAAACATTAGGGAAAATCACAAGGATTTCCCCCCCTCTCCATCGCCATCTAGTGTTGCATGTTTATAACACATTCAAAACAGTTTTTTGACTAATGTAACTGAGTCCCAGGGCAACCAGAATGATCAAGGGGTGAGGTGACTTTTTAGTTTGGTGACTTTTTAGGTTGGAGAGTTTTTAGTTTGGAGAAAAGGTGAGCAACCTGGTAGGTTTCTTATAAAAATTGTGCATGATATGGAGAAAGTGGATAGAGAAAAGGTTTTCTTCTTCTTTCCTAACACTAGAAATCATGGACATCCAACGAAGCTGAGTGATGGAAGATTCAAGGCAGATAAAATACTTATTCACAGAGTGCATATTTAAACTATGGAACTCTCTCCCCAAGGAGGCAGTGATGGCCACCAACTTGGGTGGCTTTAAAAGAAGATTAGACAATCCATGGATAGTAAGGCTATCATTTGGCTACTAGCCGTGATAACTATGCTCTGCCTCCATTGCATAGCTGTCAACTTATAGATTTGAAAATAAGGGACCAGCAGCCTCAAAAATAAGGGATCAGCAGCCATAATAAGGGATTTTCCGGGCACAGGTATGTTCAGCTTCTGAGTCCCTCCAAGCCAAAGGCAGAAAGCCCAGCCAGCAGCCAAATGAAGCCTCAAGCCTCAAGGAAAACCACCATCACCTCTCCGCTGGGAAGCGATGAGCAAAGGCGAGTCCCCAGGCAACGCAGCCGATTTGATCAGCACAAGGCATGCAAGCTCCACCCCCCCAGTCGTTCTTAGACTTCTTATTGGGTGAGCAACGCAGCCAAGCAACACAGTTGGAGCCTCCCTCCTCCCTGGCCGGCAGGGAGGGAGGGAGAGGAGCTGCTTCCTTTGAAACCCGGGAAATTTAAGGGACATCATCAATAAGGGACAGCAGCGGGACATGGTGCTGGGATAAGGGACTGTCCCGCCAAATAAGGGACGCTTGACAGCTGAAGGCAGTATATATCTGAATACCAATTGTTGAGAATCACAATTGGGGAGGGTGCTGCTGCACTCAGGTCAGTCCTGCTTGTGGGCTTCTTCCCATGGGCCTCTGGTTGGCCACTGTAAGAACAGGATGATGGACTAGATGGGCCATTGACCTGAATCAATAGGGCTCTTCTTATGACGGTCTCATACCTTTCAGGATTTGTGTGTGCTTAGCTGCCTAGGGGCCCCTGGTGACAAGTTGCACAAAACCAAGTGGGATGCATTGGCAAGCAGCTGCCGTTGTGTGAAAAAGTAAATACAAATGAAAAAGGGGGGAGGACAGAGAGGGGGTGAGGCAAAAGGAAGAGCCGGCTTCTAGTCCTGCTCTTCCTGCAGCAATCCTTTTTGAGAAAAATGACCTGCACCTGAGAGCTTACTCGGTTTCTTCTGGAGGGAGAATGGCAGCTAGTGCATCTTTATCACACTCTCTTTTCATGCTTCACTGGGCTTTCTTCCCTTGTGCAGCAAAAGCAATCCAGTCCGAGATGCCAGGCTGTCTAAGAAGGAATCAGGAGACTGGCGCTGTTTTTCTTTCAGCAGCTCCTCGGTTATTTCCCTCTCCTTGTCCTGTCTGCGCCGAGACGTCCAACAACCGTGCCTTTTGGAAGCTGAAAGGTCACGACTGTTTTTTCAGTGTGTGTGGATAGATTTATCAGGCTTATCATCTGTTGTAGTTTAGAAAAAGGCTCCCTTCTCTCACTTCTCAGATCTCTTCTGTTCTCTCAGCAGGTTTCAGCTCCAAAGGAAAATCCAGGATCCGCAAGGAAACTTTTCAAAGCTGAATAACTTGCTTCTGATGAGTAAAATTTATGACAGCGGAAATGAGCTTTGCCAAACATTGGGCGCTAAGCCCATGTAGATCCTTCTCCTCTGCCCCCCGCCCCCCAGTGTAATCTGGGATTCGTCTGACTTTTTTGAAAGAATATCTGTTATAATCGGAGGTCGACATGCAGCCTAAGATGAAAGGGATAGGAAACATTTCCTACAAGCACTAACTCTTAGGGAACCCGGGGGCAACAAACAAGGGGCAGTTGCCAGTGAGGCCATCATTTTGGGAGTTGGAGGCTGCTATCTTCCCTCCCCAGGATGTTTTAGAACAATGCAATGACTGGAGCATTCTGGGAAAATAAAATGGCAGCCACCAAGTGGCAGCCACCAAGCAGACTTCTGCTACTGCCATAGGTGGTGGCAAAGCAGGAGGAGGCATGAATGTAGAAACAGAAACAAAAACAAAAGTGTTTTTAACCGAATAGGCAACAAATTTGCATGAGCAGCCACAGAGGGCACGGTGCTACCCACTGACGGGCTCCATCAGGTAAACCAGGAAAATATGATGATGTGAGGGGGTTTTTTTTGGGGGGGGAATAAACCCAAGAAATTAATGAATGTCAGAATCTAGCTAATATTTGGAATATTACAGGCTGCAGCAGTTCTCCTGGGTGTAGCCTATGCAAACTAGCCTGGCTGAGCTAGTTGAATGCAAGTCATTGTGAAACAATAAGCAGTTGTTATCACCTCAAAACTTTTCAAAGCTGAGGTCTGTGCAAAGCAGAGGTTACCAAAGTGACAGGGAGGGGTGTGAGGTGGCAGGAAGGAGGCAAAGGGTTTTCTGGGGGAAGAAGAAAGGAAGCAGGTGGAACTCTGTATGGCAAGGTGACAGGCAGAACCTTCTTGGGAGGCTAGGAGAGATGTACAGGGATGGCATGCAAGATGCCTTGGACTGTAATGCTGTGCTGCTGCAGGGAACAAGCCCTGCTTGGGATGTAATGCTGTGAACTCTCTCCCTCTCCATGGAAGACATATATAGTAAACCATTAAACTTAAAATGTTACAGCCTCTGCAGTGTCTGGACTCCCGAAGGAAACACAACCCTGGGTGAGTGCCTGGAACCCCTGGAAACATGCTTCCACTCAGCAGGGATGTAGCAATATGAACATATGAAGTTGCTTTATCCTGTGCCAAACCACTAGTGCATCTTGCCTAGCTACAATAGCTGCCTATGGTCTCAGGCCAACGCCTCTCTAATCCCTGAGATCCTATAACTAGAAGTGCATACATTGGATGTTAGGACCTCATATACACTTTACCACTGAGCTAGGACTTCTCCCCTGCTTTCAGTCACATCAGAACTTGTCTGAAGTCTGGTGTTACCTATGGTCACGGCTCCAGCCTCATTTATTTGGTGCAGTACATGCGCTAGCCTGGAAACTTACAAGCTGGGTCATACGGATGACTTTCTTGTACTACTGCAGCAGAACTCCAGCCGTGTGGGTTGCACGGTTGCACTAATGAATGTTTACTGCTGCCCACAGTGTATATGGGCGAGAAGGAGTGGAGGATCAGCATGGGGCGGACTTGCTAGCGCATATGGTCTGCAGGGGACAGGTGTCTTCTGGATATATATCCAGCCTTGTTTACAACAGCCATCTGGACATGGCGATAACTGTGAGTACAAACCAGGATTGGACGAAGCGTTTTTACTAGACTTTGAGGAAATTTAAAGAAGCCCTCATATTACCTCCCTTGCTGGATACAAATTAAGCAAGTCGGCCTGAGTGATCAAACAGCAGCTGAGTGTCTATAAGCAAAATCCCATGCTGCAACTTCAAATGACAAATGGTGTGAGGATCTGCACCCATGAATTTTGTATGTTTCTGATGCGGAACCATAAATCACCCAGCGTCTCTGCAAAGAGTTGCGAGCAGTAAATGGATTAGCTGGAAGTGAGAATCTGAGCACTGCACTGGAGTTCTGTGCTCAGAGAAAAGTGTAAAGTTCTGACACAATTCCATGCTTCTGATTTTCAGGTGCCTTTAGTGATAATACCTCTAAACCATGTACTTCTTTGTTGACTTTAAAAACAGAAGAAAAGTCCTGTTGGATCAGACCAGTGGTCCATCTAGTCTAGCATCCTATTCTCACAGCCAGCCAGGTCCCTGTGGGAACCCTGCAAGCAAGACCTGAGCACAAACACACTGAGCACATCAAAGAGCAGAGATATGTACAACAATATGCTAAGTTGAATTGAAATGCTGTAGGAGGAAACAACCTCGCTCTGTTTTAAGCTGATAATGTGTACACAGCTTCAGCTTTATTGAATGTCCAAGCGTTCTAGTTAGCATGCAATACATGTGCACATTAACACATAGCTATGATTGTCGCTATCCACTTTATGAACAACAACTCTGACAATCATTCGCTGTGTGTCCTTGCCTCAAAGAATTATCCAACATTTATCTTTTTATTACATCATTATAGGAATGAACAGCATGTTTTCTTAATAATTGACTGAAATCCCATAAAACTCTGACTGAATGAGTGACTGAAGTCACTGTGATTATTGGCTCTTCCATACACCTTGGCTTGAATTTACTAGGTCATTTGTGACCCCCAAATTGTCCTCTTTCAAGGCATTGCAATCACCACAGCCTTGGTTGTAACCTATTTCCAAGCCCTGGGGAAGAGGGATGCTGTAATAGATGTTTACATCTCCTAGAAAAACAATGAGGATAATAAATAAATGTAGGCGTAGATTTTTTGTAAATGTCTGATATGAATTTGTGAAGGCATTGGTTTGCATCTTGTTATAAAACCAGGTTTCAAAGTAAAACGAACGTTCAGCAAAGTAGAATGCTTACATAATTTTCTGATCGTATGAGGTTCCATCTGCACTGGTTTGGTGCTATTTTTCATACCTCTCTGTCACTTGAATAGCCACTGCCAACACAATTGCTGTTGGGTGTCCCACCACCGCCAACTCACTGTCAGTTGTGATTAGAAAAGTTCAGACAATCACATTCATCAAAATATAGTGTTGTCACTGTATGTGCTATTGGCCAGTGATGTTTGGCACAGTGTAAGGACATCATCGTGCAATGGCAGCATGTTATGTCTTCTGAAGACTGCTGACAAAAATTCGGAGCCAGAAGAACAAAAGATTGTTCATCGGATCAACAGAAGTTTTGGTGAATCAAGAGACGTTTTGGCAAATAGCAAAATAAAAAAATAAAATTTAAAAAATGACCAACTAAGAGGAGTTTCAATACTATTCTAATTAAATGTGAAATTAAATGTTGTGAGGATGAAATGGGGAGGAGAACTATGTATGCCACCTTGTGCTCCTTGGAGTAAAGGTGGGATATAAATGCAAATGCAATGCAGTTCCCTCATGAACAACTTGTCAGGGAGGCATGTGCCAGTGGTGGGTGGGTGAGTGACAACATGTGGGTCTATTACCCTTGTTTGGTAGGCTACATTTCACACCCCACCTAGGAAAGCAAGAGGCGTGGTCACATTTCCAGGACATATTCCAGCTAGGCACACTCAAGAAGTACATGGAGCAAAGCTAGTGAGAAGTAAGGGCCTGGGAGAATCCTCAGGGCCAAAGAGAAACTCCTGGAGAGGCACATTCAGCCCCACGGTATGAGGTTTCTGATCCCTGTTTTAAAGCCCAATATGACTTGGGACCAGCTTAGCAGAAAGAATGGCTACTCCCAGTGACCGCACCCAGTTATGGAATTGCCTTCCCAGGGCAATTTGCTTGGAACTACCCTTCTGGACTTTTTGGCACCAAAACATTGTCTTGGTGCCAAAAAGTCCAGAAGGATAGTCAACAACACTGAAGACTGATCATAATCTATTTTTAATCCTGCCCCAGTCCTAAATAAAAAATGGAGGATCCATCACAGGTCACATTACCTGGAGTCGTGGAAGACTGCAAGTTCCCAACAGAATTGTATTTGGTCTTGTTTCCGAGGAAATAGATCCATATGTGAATTCCTTGTGACCTAGTCTGAATAGGTAGCTGTTATTTTCTATGAACAGACCAGAATTCCACTTTCAGTTCCATAATAGCAAATTGGCTGTTGCCAAGGGAACGTGCTGGTGGAAGGTCAGGGTTTTCTGGTCATTCTTTATGCTTTAGCTTGTTCAGGGACTTCTCAGGGAAAATAAAAAGGTGGCATTCCACCTCAAAAGAACAAAATTAGTAGCAGCTTGTGAGGACAATGACTGAGAGGCAAGGTAAGCACTTCACGGTGAAAAGGAGGAGATTGAGCTGGGATATGAGAAGGCACTATAAATATATCAAAGGGAAAAGTAGCGGAGGCAGCTTTTCAGGACAAAGAAGACAATGGGCACAAACAGTAATGGTTTACAAACTGGTCATAATATAATAAATTTGGGGTGGGATTTGAAACAAGATAAAGACTTTGAACTATGACTATAAGATGGGGGTGTTATCATGCCATAAACCTCTCTGGGAGCCTGGGATTTAAAAATGTTCCTGGAGCTGTTGGGAAGGAAGGGAGGGAGGGCGGGAGGGAGGAAGGACCCGTAGTGCTTTAAACGGGATTAATTTATGAAGAACATGTGAATACCTGCAAGGATCAATAATGCTTTGCTTTAAGAGTTAAGGTGTTTACAAATTCACTTGTGCACCCAAAAACATGGGGATTGTAAGTTTTTCACCATGTAAGAAGTGAACACATTCCACATACATTCATTGTGCTCACTTACAGATCAGCCTCCATGTTTTAGTCCCAGACACAAGTAAGAGTTGGGGAGGAATTCAGAGTAGCCCTAAGTTGATCATTCCATCAGGGCAAATGTTTCAGCTTGCCACATGGAGCAATCTCCCCTCTCCTTCCCCCATGCACTGTTCTGGAGGTTCTCCTGAATCCCCCAAGCTAGTTTCAGGGGTGGGGGGACTAGGAGGAGATAACACCATTGCACTAGCAGGAGCCCTTGTGCTGCTTTCCACCAGCAGGACTCATTAGTTGAATCCCACCCTCAGTTATTAACACAAAAATGCATAACATAGTCAATGAAATGAGTAGTGCAATGCAGTAGTGATGTCAGGGACCATGCTGAGGAGGGCTGTACTGAGGAGGAATGGTGGGGGCCACCGCCTCCCCTTGCTCCTGCTCCTGAATCCTCCCAGGAGCAGAAGGACAGTATAGATTTGGAACAGTGGTTTGCAGAGGGGCATAGCTCAGAAGGCAGAAGCTGGGAAATACTGGGTGTGGAACAGCTAGGAGAAGAAACACTGAAAGAGAGAGGGTTAACAGATTCACAGTCTCTGGACAACATTCCTCCACCCAGCCCAAGGTCAAGAAGAGCTCAAAAAGCCACAGAACAGAAAGCACAGCAGGTACAAGCTCAGATTACAAGATGTAGGTGTGATGTAGATTAATAGGGACAGAGGGGGTGTAAGCCTTAATTGGGAGCACCACCATTCTGGGTTGACACTTTCTTTTGTCCTTTGCTGTGTTTATTAAAAAAACCTAACTGGTAAGAATTCTTTTGATTTGATCTGCTCATTTTTTGCCACGGAGGAGGAAGCAGATTCCCTGAAGCCTGACAGGTAGACCTTGGTGTCTCAAATTTCAGTGGTGCCTTGTGTGATGCCAAAATCCAGTGCACCCCCACCCACCCACCCACCCACCCACCGCCTCTTGCCTTCCATTAGAGGTCACAGCTGTGGTGCCTGCTACAGTGCCCCAGAAGCTCCTCATCTGGTGCTACCAAACCAGTCATGCTCCTCTAGATCTCCCTTTGTTCAGTGTCACAACAGTTGAAGGGAAATGGTCTCCATAACAAGGAACATGCTCCCAACTTGCTGGTGCTTCAAAATTTAAACGCTGGCAAATAATACCTTCTTAGGCTATATCTACCCAGATAGCCCAAGTGAACATCTAGTCTGATGAGCTTAACCAGCTATCTGATGTCACTTTGACCCCACACAAATGCAAGGGAACCATTTCCCCCCCCCCCTGGGCACCCAGCCAGCCAACCAACCCTCCAGCAGCAGAGAATCTAATTACTGGAGCTCCAGGCTGATCCTGCTCTCTCTGTCTCTCTCTTTGATGAGCTACTGTGCAGCAAAAGACCTTTCTGACCTGCCCAAAACTTTGTGTTGTTCTTACAGGCTCCTTCTTGAAGTTAAAAATGAAGCCTGATTCTGTAAATGTCTTTTGCTGCAGAGAGGGATGCTTCTTGGAGAAGAGTATGAAGATGAATCTATGGTAAATAAGCCATCTTTCCAAGCAACAGGGGTTTAAAAATCTCCCTCTGTGAATGGTGGACCAATATCAGCCATCCCTCAATATTATTTGGTGATGAGTGCTAGGGTGAAAGACAACTGCACTGGATTCTATTAGAGTGATGCAATTTGTGCTGTTTGTATGTCTCCCACAGCTATTGTTGCATTATTGTTTGAACCATTCATTTTTATGTTCGCAAACTGCAGAAGGCATGGAGATTTATGCCTCTTTTTCCATTTTTGGGAAAAGCTTACTTTCTGAAGAATGTGGGAATGGAAAAGTGAGTGGAACACCTCATCTACACACACACTCATCCTTGAAAGCTGTGTATTTTAGTCTCACACAGCAACTACCAGGAGAGGCCTGGATCTCCCTCATGTTAGAATGAAACCTCCTTTCCTGAACAGAAAAAAAAACTAGGGATGAATAAACACTGGTTTATTCACTGGTTCACTGGTCACCCCAAAAACCATATCTGCAAAGGCTATTGCCTCTCTGTCAGGCGAGTGGGTGATGGAATTGGTATCCAGCTCAGTATTTTCTATACCAGCTAATAACATCTCTCCAAGTTTTCAGACAGGAGTCTTTCCCAGCCTGGCCTGAAGGCACCAGGGACTGAACCTTCTGCATGCAAAGCACCTGCTCTGTAACGAAGGTATGGTTTTTCCTCTAAAAGGGTCAAAATCAGGTCATGAATGGAACCAAGCTTTACTTTCATCAGAAAACCAGGCATATGATCCTGGCTTCAACATGAACAAAAAATTAGGGAGTGCTTATTTTGCATCGCCTCTTCTAGGTTTCCTCAACTCCCTAATCTCCCAGACCTGTCAGTTTAGTTGCACTATTTCCAACCACCATATACTGATTAGGCTAGTTCCCCCTCTCCTGTCCCCTATGGCTATCTGTTTCATTAACAGCAAGGAGATGATAATGGGGAAGGACGATCAAAGCTGATGATATTAATGTGAGGGATTAACAGTATTTATATTCCTGAGCAGTGCACTCAGTGTGGAGAGCGGGCTGCTGCAAATCAGCCTTCTCCAGCAGAGAGTGACTGCAGTGCTGATTGCCTCTGCTATTGCCTGAAGAGCTTCTTGCTAATCAACCATCACCTCTAATCCAACAGGACTATGGGACAGCCCAGCCGAAACAGTGTGGATGTGCAGATCTATAAAATGATGCAACCAGAAGATCATTGCCAAGGCTGCTCTGTCTCCATGCAGCCTAGGTGTTATCTCTCTCTTAACATAGGTTGCAAAACAAATAGCAGCTTCCAAAAGAAATCTGATCCTTCTGAGCCATGCCCAAACAGGGACATAAAAAGCTGTCTTGTAGTAATCTCTTTGAGATTTCTGGCAGTTCCACCTAGAGACACCAGGAAACGAACCTGGGCCCCTTTCATTACAAAACATGCACCCCATGTAAACCTTAAGTAGGTGCTGGGAAGCTATAGCCCTCTAGATGTTGAAGAATAATCTTTGACCATTAGCCATGCTAGCTGATGTGAGTTGGAGTCCAACAAGTAACCATGAATGACCTGGGGCCCAAATGTCAGCACCTTCTCCTGTGTCAGTCTCCTCATTCATTACAATCAGCAGGTGAAGCTCTCTTGGTGGTCCGTGCTCTGTGTAATGCAGAGGCCCGTTGAAGAGCCTATTTGGTAGTGGCTCTGTGGCTGCGGAATAATCTCCCCACTGATGTGCATCTTGCCTCTACTGTGCATTCATTTCAGCAACAACTGAAGGCTTTTGTCAGGCTTTTCTCAAAAGTGAAGAGGTGGAGAAAATGCAAGTGCATAGGCCTCTAATGTGGTTTGAGAGTTTGATGACGCAACCTATAAGGGAATGGTATATTTAATAAATAGAGAACTTGATGGTAATATGGAGGGCTCCCCAGAAGAGTTGAGGAAGGGTTGAGCCATGGACTTTGGTCACAACATAAGGGAACAAGATTGGAAGTCTCTCTGCATAGCCAAGCCAATGAAATCCATCTCAGTGTGTGTTAGGGAAAATTCTATTAAGGTAATAGCTAGGTGGTATAGAACACAAATACAATAGTTCCACATAACTTCTGAAACAGAGCCAATGAATTAGAGAGGTTGCATTCATAGTGGGACATACCACCACCTATAGTGGAGCTGCCCAACAATACAAATTTGGGGTGGGAAACACTAATACTATATGGGAAGAAATTATTTTACCCTACAGCTGTGTTAACTTTCGCTCGTTGTGTTAACTTTTCGCTCTAATAAGACTGTTAAGACAATAGATCTTTTAATATTTTTACTTGTTGTATCAAGAATATCCATTTCCCAAATATGGCAGATTCTACAATTCTATGAACTCTTTGTAATGACAACCCACTAGGAAAGCCTAGGGTATAAAACATTGATTATGGGAGGAAGTGTAACTTAACAGTAAGTCAGGATAGACAATGCTGGCCAAGATAGACCAATGTAGTACAGAGGGCAAAGACTGTAGGAGAGCGGTGAGAAACCTGGAGCCCTCTATATATTGTTGGACTCAAACTCCCATCAGCCTCAGCCAGCGTGGCTGATAGCCAGGGATGAAGAGAGCTGTAGTCCAAGAACATCTGAAGGGCCACAACTTCCCCATCCCTACTGTAAGGAAACAAAATCAGCTTTTCCCTTCCATCTATCAAAGTACATGAAGGTCTCTTCAGAGTAGATAATACAAGGATCAATAACTAGACAAAAATGCAATCTGCAGCTAGAACGTTTTAATAATAATACTGTGGGGAAAACTTTACAAAGCAAAACAAAAATCAATAACTCCTGATGAATAGTTGCATTAATAAAAAGTTTCTGTAGAGTTCTTTTGACATCTTAAAAGTTTGTGCTGCAGGGATTGCCAGCATCCTGCTCAAGGGGAGTGCTGAGAGACTTGCTAAGAGTTCTTCTTATGAAAATTCTGACAACATCAAGTCATATTATTTTCTTTATTTACATGTAATTTAGGACCATTTTCTGTGGATATAAAATTATCTATGACCATTTTTCACTTTCACAGTTCACCCAATGTCTTCCTTCTCTGCAATATGATGTCATGAGTGTGTAGCTATTGACTGCATCTTAACTCTGTAGACAGAAGAAAATGTCCCAAGTGCATTTTTCATAACTAGCAAAGGAAATCAGTGTGTGAAACTTCTTTTCTCTATAACTGCATCTTACTCGAGTGGGGGGCGGTGTTTCATCTGTTGGTCATTTCTTCCCCCACCCATCCTGGACCTGGACCTGTTAAAAGGCAAATCAGCCTTTGGGATCCGTTGAACAAAAAAGGGGGACTATATGTTCTAAACAAACAAGGGCCTACACAGACAAAATGCTGACAACCAAAGTTTCTACCAGGAGCAAAGGCAGGAGAGATTCCAGCCATAACACGAGCAACCTTTTTTACCAGGAACAAGGACTGAAATTTCACTCCTCAGTGTGGGTTGAATCGCCTTACTGTGGCTGGAAATTGTGGGTGGCATGCCAAGCTTCTGCTCTGCTTTGATGCTTGATTGTCTGGAAATGTGTTAATTGTTAACATGGATTAAGAAGGAAAGTTTTACATGGATTTGTATAGGACTGAAATATACATGAGCCTAGGAGAGGCTCATATTACTCACCAAAATTAATTCATTAATTGATTAAATGTAACTTGGCATCTTTTAGCAGCAGGAAATGCACTTATTAGCAATTATTATCTTAAAAAAGAAATAACAATTATTGTTACCATTATTGTAATTAAAACAAAGCAATGGATTAAGAGCCACATCATAATTTTTAATGTGAACTCAGCACACTGGGGAGGAAAATGTGTTTACAGCTAAAAAAAAAATAAAAAAAAAATGGTCCCCATATTGCTAATCAAGATTACTGGAGGGACTCCCAGCTTTTCACATTACCACAGTGTGATATGACAGCATATAATGGATTACTCAACTGCCCGAAGCCACTGTAGGAATAAATCCCTTTTAATATTCATGCATGGTCTTTGAGAAAATAGATGTAAGCGGTTAATACTTTTCTGCAGACAAAACACTGTAGTTTATCAAAACAAAATGTGTGCTTAGAGGGGTGGGGGAAATCCCAGCATTCCTACAATTGCTTTATTTACAGAACACAAGAAATACGGGCCCCAAGAGAAAAAGGGTGAAAGGGTGGCCACAAATTGAAGAGATGGGGGCTGTAAGAAGGGAGGTGTGTGATGTTGGGCAAGATAATGGTTTGATTGTGAATCTGTGTTGGTAAAAACCACAAGTCGTGTACACAGCATGCATTTAAAGCCCATAACTTCTCCACAAGCATTCTGGGAACTGTAGTTTGAGAAGAGCATTAAGAATTGTAGCTCTGTGAGGGGTAAACTACAGTTCCTTTTGGGGGGAGGTTTACACTAGGATTCTTTGGTGGCAGTCACGTGTTTTAAATAGGCTTTCAGTTATATGGGGTGTTTACAGCCACAGTACCAACATTATCACACACAGAAAACAATGCTTGTTCGGAATGTATGGCCATGTTCACAGCAAAGAATTAAATAGTGGTAACTCTACTTTCGAACGCGACCCATTTCGGGGTGCTGTTCACACTCCAAAAAGTCCGTAAGTAGAGTGCCACTACTGCGTGCGTGCGATAGAGTGCTTCTGCGCATGCACGAAGCGCGCAGATCACTTCTACGTGTGCACATGGGGCGAACCCAGAAGTAAACACTTCTGGGCTTGCCACGCTCGTAACCTGAAAAGCCGCAGCGTGAAGCAAACATAACACACTTAAGGGGTAGTGTACTAGTGTTTAATCTGCGTTAGACTGAATCTCTCCGCTTATGTGAGTCAGTGAGACTTATTTCTAAGTAGGCGCCAAAATGGGCTAGCCTGGTTTTGAGCCTACAACTGTTAGGTACAGGTTTCTGAATTGGTTTCTATTGTTCTTTTATGCCCTGTGCAAGAGTTAATACAAGTACAGAGCTAATCTCTCTCTATCAGGGTACTCCTGTTTCCATCTAGGCTAACTAAACAACATAATGACACTGTCCACACAACTTCCATATTAATCCGAACCCTTCACTCCTTCTGTCCCCTCCACTCTCAGTCATTTTCAAATTATAATATCTTTGGGGGAAAGAAGTTCCTTTTTTCCAACAAAAAAGACTTAGTAAAACACCATATATATTGAAGTTGCAGTATAAACAATATTAATATCCCAGACATGTGAAAAGTGCACCTCCTCATCTGCTCTTTGTTGCTTCTCAGAATGTGTGAAGTGGCCATCTAAATAATGAGCGCACATGCACTGAAGTCACTGGTTTTCACAGCTACTGCTTCCCATAGGTCTAAAGCTGCCAAACATTACTTAGGAGATGGGCCTAAAATAGAATACTTATCAGCATTAACCAATTAGTCTTTATTGAAACTATGAGCAGGCTGGCTCACAGCAGGGATCAATGCAAAGTACACACAAATCCAATAAAGGGTTTCTACCATGTCCTATTATACTTATTAGCTTTGCTCAGCTGCCGGTTTTACACATGCGCCTTGGATTTCATTGCATCACTGTCAGGAAAGGCTATCCTGCACCCATGATACATGTCCTTGAGTGTCTCTGTTGCACATTGTTTTGGAGCAATAATCTCATCTGAGAGCAGCCTCTTTATTTGGCTAGTAGGCTTTGAGCAGGCATATCTGCTGGTGCCAAGAGAAGAGGACCAGGTTGCCTGTATTTGGATGTTAGATATTTAAATTCCAGACTAGTCCATGTGTTGATTCTGTTCCTACATGCATAAACAGCAAAGGCTAATCAAAGGGTGTTCACACAAACCCGTTCAAATATTCAGTGAACGTGTGGTGGGGGCAATGTACCTGCTAACTGTTCCCCAGTGGTGTTCTTGAGAAAGGAGCCATATACACATACAGCCGCGCATATGCAATATTCCTCCAGAAAATCAGGAACACTAGGAAATCAGGGTTCCCAATGGAGTAGAAGACCCTTATACACATGTGTTGTTGGATGTGTTTAAGTCCCCCTTCTCACTAGTGCATTATATATGGCCACTGCTACCCCCTCATGCAATTATTGAATGTGTACCATCAACCCAATTTTTATACCTATTGTTTTGCTATCCAGAAAGCATGATAGTGGACACCACAAAATAGCGGCATGCCACCTGTTATCATAGTGAAGTAAGGCAATTTTGGACTTACTGGTTTCAACCTCTCCCCACTTTAAATGAGAATGTATATTATTTCACCTTCTTCAAAATGTGGTAAACAAAACCTGCTGCATTTGTGGATCTTCCTGGCCAAGCTGTTGAATGGGGGGCCCTGGACTTCGGCCCACAAACCTCTGCCCTCAACACGCTACTAGGTGGTCCTATGAATTTCAGAAAAACAACTCACACTGAGACAATGCTGAGAAATTTTTAATAGGGCATTTCAGGCCCAGGACCAGAAGCAGTTTATGAAAAGATGCAATGTTTCATGTGCACCATTAAAGGCAAGGTGGAGACATGCATACCAACGCATGCCTTGTCCATGATGGTCTTTAGTAAAAGATGCAGCAGCCACATCCTCGTCTGTTTTCTGCTGCATCGGCACATTAAGCAGAGTTGCACCGGTACTACACAGCTCAAGACAAAGGGTTGCACAGCACTTACAAGAGGCGCAAGGAAAGGGACATTAGGGGCCCAGCATGGCGATCACCAGAGGGCAAGCAAAACAAGGCTGTAGGCAGGCTGTGCGGTGTTGCCCACTGATGGCTAGTCTATTTATGATGGCTGCGCTCCTTTTTCTTCATGCTTCCTCTTTTATAGCTGGTCTATTAAACCAATGGGGGGGCTTGTGTCTGTTTTTCTCCCCCTTTGCGTGGAAAACCAAGGCGAGCACAGACAATCCATATTCCTTTGTGCGAGGTATTGAACTATAACAACAGCACAAGAACAAAGGGAAGAGAAACGTGGAATACAGTGTACTGTGACATGCAGTACCCACTTTCTTTCCGCTTCCATCTGTCGGACCAAATAATCTCTCTCAGAGAGCTGGGATGCCTCAGTCAGCAGAGTGCTAGACTAGGACCAGTAAGACACACATTCAAATCCTCAGTAAGCCATGAAACTCACTGGGTGGCCTTAGGCCTGTCACTATCAGTCAGCCTCACCTATCTCACAAAGTTGTTGAGAAGGTAAAACCTCCTTGAGGAAAAGACTTGGCATATATGTGATAAATAAAATTGCACTGTTTTACTTACTATGCATTTGGTGTGTTTTGATTTGTTGGGTTTGCCATTGTTCTTGTGCTATGATTTGTTTTGATCCCTTCAAGAACTAGTGACTGCCATTTATGATACAAAGGCAGCATGCCAAAAATTTTGATTGATTGATTAAGTTCTCAAAGCTCATAGCCTTTGATTGACTTCTCTATAAATTGAATATTTCTCCCCCTTTTTTGAGGCCATTTGTCTCACCTAGCAAAGAAGGGGGTGTTATTCTTCCGTTTTCAAGGACTAGCAAACTTTTAACAAATTTAGGTAGGTTTTTTATTTTTCTATTTTCAGTTCTTCTTTTAAAATCCTTAACTGGTTATTGTAGTGCTGATGCAGCCCCCTGGCCATATACCCTGGCCCAAGAAACCCATGGGAACAATGCTATGTGATGGCATAGCATCATTCCCAAGGACATTCTGAGGTAAAAAAATAACACCAAGATGGCTCCCTAGTGGATTGAGTGACCAGATGCAAATGAAGAGAGAAATGGGTGGATTTTGGATACCTAGTTTGGTGCTCAAGGATGTGACTCAAGGACTGATGCTTTTAATCTGTTTTTAAAACTCTTTTTATTTAACTTTCCATAAACAAATAAGTGTGTATACATATATGTAACAAAACAAATTAAAATAATAGAAAGAAAAACGAAAAACAAACTTATCTGAAGGGCAAGACATAAATCTCTATAATAAATAATAATAAAGGATGGGTGTTTTCTTCCTTCAGGAGAAAATATCACTTTAATAGGATTATTATTATTATTATTATTATTATTATTATTATTATCATCATCATCATCCTCATTACTGGTCTTTACAGAAGGAAAGTGAACTGAAAGGAATTGTGGCCTTGCTCTGTCTGACTGGAGTCTCTATGGTTACACCAGGGAAAAGTACAGCCTTCAATTAAGAAAAAAAAACTGCTTACCAAAACATATACCAAAATATTTGCTTGCTTTAATTTAAACATCACACAACTCACTCAGCATTCATTTCCAGTGCCAGGGGATACAATCAATTCTGTCACAAACTGGGTGAGTGGGATCTGCATTTCAAAGTCATTGTGGATATGTTTTTTTAAAAAAAAAACTTATTCCCGTCGAAAGCTTCTATCTGTTCAGATGCGTTTATGTTCTCTCCTCGCCGTCGTATCTGAGTGCTTAACATTTACACAGTAACACCCGAGGATATTAAAATTAAAAGTACATTAAAAATTAATTTACTTTTTGCCACTCAACCATAACAAAAGAATAAGGGGGCATTCAATGACAATGAGAGGTGGCAGGCTCATAACCAACAAAAGGAAATGCTTCTGTCGAGAATGGCAGGTTCGGTATGCTGCAGTGGCTTTTCTGAGGGGTGGTGATAAAGAAGACAGGGGTTAAAGTCAAAAATTGGGGGGTCATGAAGTTGAGAGGCTAGGTGACCATGCAAATGGCTAGGCATCAAAATGTGGTATTTGTGCTAAAAGATACTCAGCACAAGCCACAAATATACTCAAGGTCACCAGTTGCCACATGGTTATCCCTAGGTTGATGAGAAAACACATGTGTGCTGCTCTCATTGCCAGAGATGCATGTGCATCTTGCCTTTCAGAGAAGCTGCAGTACTGCCAATCAGTCCCAACTCAGCCATGAAGGTCACTGTTTGGCCTTCTCTCTCTCTTAGCCTAACCTACCTCATGTTAGAGATTGCCGTTAAACACAACGATGCACATTGCAAGTTAGCGTATGAAGGGGTGAAGGACCACAGAGATGTATTGCTAGATAAACTCAGGTCACACACCTTCCCCTCAGGAGAGGAAGTGAAGCCTATCTAGTTCCTTCATCTCTCTGCATCATGGAAGCCATGGGAAGCCATGTGCTTGCTGCCAAGCACAGACTACATGTTTGAGGCTTCTTTGCTGTCTTTTCTATCCAAGACTATTTTGCCTGTATGATCCCTGATGCTGCATGGAACAATGCATAACTGAGACCTTGGATCTGCAAGTAAATCATTTTAAATGTACTTAACAGTATGTGGTCTGCTCATGGCAAGAAGGGTGCAAAGAGGACAGCTGCTGTGTGCAGCTGAACAGGATAAAAAGATTTAACAACCTATACTCCCGACACTTCACTGCACTACTTATTTTTGTGAGTCTAATACTCTGCTACTGAGGCTCTGTGTGCAAGCTCCTCATTTTGAATCCAGATGCCCAGCCAATACTTTTGTTATTTACCCCACACACATGGGCCACAGGGATTCATATACCGTATTTAATTTCCTCCCACACCTCACAGGGTTGTTGTGGGGATACAATGAGGAAAGAACTATGACGGCTTCTTTGAGCTCCCTGCAGCAAATAACATAAATAATGTGATTAATAATGTGAACAACAACAACAACTCTTAGTGAAGGAGAAAACAGAGGCTGGACTTGGCCTCCTCCACCAGCCCAATTTAATATGAGCAATTCTCAATTTTCTGAATGGCAACACAGGCATTCAGTTGGAGAGGAGTGCAATATAAACCTTTATATAAGTATTCCTCTGTTATTATTTACAGGTTTTTAAAGCAAAAAGTCCACTACATTTGTTGTTCCATTGTTCTGATACCAGGATTTGGCTACTCATTGCAGGTGTGATATCGATAAGCCCATCAGTTTGGTGGTTCAGTTGCATCAAAGAGTAAGATCTGCATCAGAGGCCCTGCTTTATGACTCACCAGTGAGAGTTGTTAGCTTGGTATCAGATACAACACCTTTTCAGTGGTGGCCCTGAACTGCTGGAACTCCTCCCCTAGGGAAATATTCATGGCGCCATCATTGCCAGTCTTCAGAAGGACCTTGAAGACTTTCTTTCATCCAGTGTGTTGCTGTTTAGTCGTTTAGTCGTGTCCGACTCTTCGTGACCCCCTGGTGTCTGTCACACCAGGCGCTTCTGTCAGGCACTTCTGTCATCCAGTGTGCACTAGGTTAATTTGACTGTGCCACGCTTTAACATTTTTATTGCCATTGCTTTATAAATTAGTGGAGGAGTTGTTGTTGTGTACTTTAAGCCTTAGTGAACCACCTTGTGAAAGCAGTTCCCCCAGAAAGGCAGGCTAGAAGTCTTTTATTTATTTAAAAAAGACCAACCTGCATGAGGTGGTGTTATGAACACGCTCTCCAACAAAGTTTTCCCTGAGGATCCCTTCCTAAACCAGCTTGATTTAGCTGGTCTCGGGCTGCTCTTGTCCCTTTAAATACACAGTCTAGGTAATCACTCTGTGTAAGTTAGGTAGCTGCATGAAAGTGGGACACTTTTGTAGGTCACACACTTTCTTCTACCTATGAATAGACTCAAAAGAAAATTGGGTGCTGGGGTGGGAAGGTGATTCTCCCTCTGCAACACTGAGGTCTTTTGCTTTCAAAGAGAAGGCAGATGCTTCACCTTTTAATTGTTGCA
Organism: Podarcis bocagei; assembly: GCF_964188305.1. NCBI lineage: Eukaryota > Metazoa > Chordata > Lepidosauria > Squamata > Lacertidae > Podarcis > Podarcis bocagei. The sequence goes on from NC_138126.1 coordinate 45,581,122, forward strand.
TCGACTCCGCTTTCTTGTTCAATACCCATTCTTACCACTAAGATTGTCTAATCAAAGCCTCTTCCTTCCTCCATCTGGCTCATCTGCCTCCACCATTGATCCAGAATTGGAACAGGGGGAGGGAAAGGAGGGGAGAGAGGACCCTGGGAAAGAGGACACAATTAACGCCTGAGCAGCTTCAATTCGTGGGTGTCTTTCAACATCTTGCACCTCTCTCTGCATCCATTCTTTTTCTCTTCTGTCCCCCCACCCTTTGTGCTCATGGGTTTTCTTTAAGAAAAGCCTTTGTCAGCAACCCAGGGAGAAGATTAAAGCTCCTGTCAGAAGGAAACAGGTTGCTTTTGTGCCCAAGTCCTTATAATCCACTTTATTAAAATGTTCCAAATCTTCCTCCAAGAGAGGAGAGATCACAGGAACATTCTCCCCAATCACCCCTGGCATGCCATCCTTTGAATGGCATCATTACGAGAGGAAGAAAGGAAGAAAGGAAAGGAACGATGACCTAAAAAGCAGACTGGATGCTGGTGAAATGGGCTATGGAGCCTGGTACTTCAAGGTCACTGGTTCCAATTTAACCTTGCAGCAGCTACCAGAGGAAAACCATTCTTGCTCAAATTGCTGCTTGCTTATACAAATTACTAGGACTCTGCTGGCTGCAAGAGAGCATTCAAGACAATGCTACCCAGGTTCAAAGCACCTTCTCTTGCCTAACAACTGCCCATGAGCACTTTCCTACCAGTAAGTAGGGGGGAAAGGGAAGGGCACAATAGCAAGAGGATCTGAGCCAAATTTGTTGCTGGTTTGGGGACAGGGTGTAGAAGCAAGCTTGCATTTCTCCTCCACCACCACCCATGATAAACCTTGGTACTGTCACTACATAGAATTGCAGTCTTAATCTTTAGTCCATCTTCCTCTGGTGTTATTTTTGTACTTTTCCACTTTCCTCTGTTCCACTGATTCCTTCAGGCTAAGCAAAGGAAGTGTGTCCCAACACAATATACACAATGACAGTAAGAAAACTGGAATCGGAAAAGAAAGAAATCAAATGCTGTAACACCCACATGAATAAGATTTAGCTCCCTCACACACACAAAAACAAACCCAAAAACCTAAATATAATATTTTTATTTTTTTAAAAAACCAAAAAGTGTTTTGACCAAAAGGTCTCCTTCAGTAGTATTAATGTATAAATGTGCGCATACATATGCTCTTTTGCTTATTCACAAATAATGAATGCTGTAATATTTCCAACAATGAAACCCAGGTTATTAGAAAAGATGCAGAGATCAGAAGTAACAACACCTGAAAATAAAAATAGTAATTTAGAATAATACAAATTAGTTGAAAAAATAGCAATGTGTTTAAATTCTATTTTTTAAAAGCTCATCCAATTGGGCTAATTATAACCATCCTTATCAGGACAATTGGCTGCACCATATACATGATAGCATATCAGTAATTGCTCTGAAGTAAAGCTGTGAGCTATCCTTCAGATTGGATCCTTGACCATGATGGCCACTCTGAGAACAGTGTTTGAAAATAGTATATATTCATGTCTTTAAATCTCCTTTTCTTCTGGCTCAAATGCTTCTTCCTTATGTTATATGACTTATCTTCAAAATTCTTGATCATCCTTGTAGTTCTTTCCTGCATAAACTCTTTTCAGTTTTTCAGAAGCAATTGCGGGTGGGAGTTATTTAATTTTTCTTTCTTTTTTGCTTCCTTGTAATACGATTGTAATAACCCTGACATTTAGGATAGGTGTTGCTAATGATGAACAATTTAAATGTCAATTAATACAGTGAAATATTAGATTCATAAGGATACAAGCACACAAACACTCATGCAAACTGTCAGGGCTCAAGCCCATAGATTGGTGAGCCAAAAGATATAATGCAAGAACATAAGCTGTGTGCCACCATCATCCAACTTGGATCAAAGAAGAGAACTGTGGGAGCAAGCCTTACCAGCCACAGAGGCCTTCTGATGCTAGAGCAGGTTAGGTGAAGAGCCAAAACTCAGTGGTAGAGCTTCTGCTCTGCATGCAAAACGTCCCAAGTTCTACTCCAAGCATCTCCAGATAGGGCTGGGAATATCTCCTGTCCGAAATCCTGGACAGCCGTTGCCAATTGGTGCAGACAATACTCAGCTAGGTAGACCAATGGTCTGACATGATATAAGGCAGCATAGTAATAATAAATATACCAATAAAAACCCTATATTTATACAGGTACCACTTAGAAGATCCATAAAAAAGCAACTGTACCAAAAGGAATTATTGTGAAAATAAGAAATATGGGGGGACACCAATTTTTGTCATTGTTCAGGGTGCCATATTACCAAAGTCCACCCCTGGTTCCAGACCTCAAGAGAGAACACGTGGTCAGAGTTCCTTTGGCTCACTCCATTGCACTGAGTTTGCTTGAATCAAGCCAGATATAAGGGTTTTAACTAAGCAGATAAAAGGGGCAGGCTGCCCACTGTGACCAAATAAAAGAACTATCAAGGGACTGTTCTGTGCTGCTGTTGCTGCTGCTGTTTTTTTAAAAACAGAGCTACCCCTTCTGGCCATAACCACCACGCTAATGGGGAAGGAGAGTTCACATGAAAAACAACCACCAGATAGAGGAATACTGTGATAAAAGGTCTCAGTGGAGCATGCTAGCCCTGATGATCTGTCGGCTGGCCGGCAATTTATTTCCTGCGCTGAATGCATTTGCCGGTTTTAATGACAACTGGAGTCATCTCTGCAATTAATTCTATCAAAGGGGAATGAGAGCTGGGTCTGAATTTATTGCCCTGTGCTTTTGTTTATGAGCAGAGAGGCTGGCGACTCATTCCTTAGGGAGGCCACCTTAATTTTGCCGCAGTGGTCAGCAGGTTATTCCTTGAGTTTCTCCTCCTGACATTTGGGTCTGACAGCAACGAAGAAAATATAACCCCTTGTCTATCCTAACAAGTGAAAGCTGAATAATATGGATGGATCAGCACAAGGGAATGTTTCTTTGCCAGTGAAACACTATAGTTAGTAAAAAAAATCTTGCACAGTGGCTTTTCCCTCTTCTTCAAGAAGAAGACACAAGGGCACACCACAACAATAAAAGAATATAAATTACGCAAAAATAAATATTTTGCTTATTCATCTCATTCTGTTTTTGATGCTTGGCCAGTTGGACGTTTTATAGCTTGGGTCCCAAGTGTGCCCATAAATAATTGTGGTCCACAATGCAATGTATAGGGAAGTTTTTTATGTCTGATGTTTTATTGTATTTTTAATATTTTGTTGGAAGTTGCCCAGAGTGGCTGGGGAAACCCAGCCAGATGGGCTGGGTATAAATAATAATAAAATAGTATTATTATTATCATTACAGTGGTACCTTGGGTTACATATGCTTCAGGTTACATACGCTTCAGGTTACAGACTCCGATAACCCAGAAATAGTACCTCGGGTTAAGAACATTGCTACAGGATGAGAACAGAAATTGTGCTCCGGCGGCGGGGCAGCAGCGGGAGGCCCCATTAGCTAAAGTGGTGCTTCAGGTTAAGAACAGTTTCAGGTTAAGTACGGACCTCCGGAACGAATTAAGTACTTAACCCGAGGTACCACTGTATTATCATTATCATCATCAGGGTGCTGGCACAAGGAAAACTCTTTTTATCCATACAGTGGTACAGGCAGTAGCCTTCCTAATCACTGCTCACAGAACCACTTATTCTTGTGAGAAATAAATAGACTGAAGAGTCATCTTTCACCTTTTGATACGTTTGCCTCCTCTCCAACATATAAAATTGTTCAAATTCAGTATAGCCTGGGCAGCTGAATTTCTAATTCAGAGTTCAAGTTGATCGAGGTTTCCATGGGTTTAGATGCCCATAACTTGGGTGTGGCCTATTGTCAGGATGCTGTCAGCGGCTCCCAGCTGGTTGCCCAGGAAAGTGGAAAGACAAGGGAAAGTTTCTTACAGTTCTTTTTTATTTCAAACTTTACAGAGAGAGGCTATAGAACCCAGCCTCTTGAATAATGGTGTTGTCCCGAGTGAATCTCCACACATACACACCCATCTCTCCCACTTCCTCATTTGTCATCATCATCACCTCCTCTATGGGTGCTGCTAAGTGCCCTCTGTCTTTTTGCTCTCCTACTTTTAAAGGCGCGCCAGGTTCTAGGAGATGGTGGGTCTGGAATGCTTTCTAATGACAACATGTCAGCCAGCTGTTCTGGCTCTCCCATGATTTCCCAACTTTTCCCCTCATCTGCCTCTGAGCTGTGATCTCCCACAAACCCCTGTTGTAAATCTATACTGTCTCCTTCCTCCCCCTCCCTGGAAGAGTCAGGATGGGGAGGCGGTCTCCACCATTCCTCCTCTGCCCAGGCCCTGACACCCATAGGCGCCGACTCAATGGGGCTTGAGGGGGCCCGAGCCCCCTCAAAAATTCGTTTGGGGGGGCTCAGCCCCCCCAATAATCTCGGGCGGCGGTGGGCGCGTCCGCGGCTTTTATAGGGCGCCCGGCGCGCACCAGCTCGATAACGGGCACCGGCGCGGCGGGGGGCGCCGGGCCGGGGGAGGGGGGCGGCCGGCCTGTCTCCTTGGCAACCCCATTGAGCAGCGCCGGCTCCCCCGGGAGGGCCATCCCCCCGCGCCGCCGATCGCCAACACCGCCGACGCTGTGGCTGCCCGAGCCCGAGCCTGAGCCTGAGCCCGACCCGAAGCCCGAGCCTGAGCCTGAGCCCGAGCCCAAGCCCGTCAGTCAGGAAGGAAGGAGCAATGGGGAGGGAGACGAGGGAGGAAAATTGCGCGCAGGGTGAAGAAAGGAGAAGGGCGAACGAGATGAGCTTCCAACCCAAAAAAGGGCTGGAAGACTGGGAGGATGCAGGATCGGGAAAGAAAGCGACGCCTTCCCCGCCCGCGACGTCGCCCGCTTGTCATTGGCAGCGCAGCGGGCGCCCAGAGGGGCTGGGCACCGGCGCAGGGCCGCTCTGCAGCCGCGGAGGACAGCTGCGCGGCTAGCAAGGTGCGCCGCGTAGAGCGCGGCCCTTGTGTGGCCCGGTGGCCAGGCAAGCTCGGGCGGGGACCCCCATGCGAATCTAAGACGGGAGAAGAGGGCAGAGCAAAGGGGGTCCCTTCCCCAACCTCCGGCTCTGAGACTTCCCTGCGCCCCAGAAAAGCGAAAGGATTTTCTCTTCTTTTTTTTTATAAATATTTTATTAAGTTTTCAAATACAAAGTTAGAAACATACACTGAAGAAAAAAGTAAAAGAACAAGAAAAAGAAAAAGAAGAAAAGAAAACCAACCATTCAACACATTTTTTATATAACTAACTGGACTTCCTCGCATCTCCCTTACCCTGCATTCTTTATAATAAAGATATCAGCAAATTATTACCTTGTTTCGTACCTTATTTTGTACTTTTCAAATACTATACCTCTAAATTTAACATACTTTTCATCAGTTACTTATATCTTAAATTAAACATAGTATACCTTAGATTTTGACCTTTTCTTACTTAAAATATAATTTCCTGTTTCCCAAATCTAATTGCTGAAGCTATAGTTTCCGAATCGTGTAAATTTTTAACATTCATACAACTTATATTGTTTTTGTAAATAGTCCTTAAATTTTTTCCAGTCCTCTTCCGTTGTTTCTTCTCCCAAATCTCGGATTCTGCCAGTCATTTCAGCCAGTTCCATGTAGTCCATCAATTGCGTCTGCCACTCTTCCAGTGTGGGCAAATCTTGTGTCTTCCAATATTTTGCGATAAGTATTCTTGCTGCTGTAGTTGCATACATAAAGAAAGTTCTATCCTTCTTTAACACTTTCTGGCCAACAATGCCCAAGAGGAAGGCCTCTGGTTTCTTGGGAAAGGTATACTTAAATACCTTTTTTAACTCATTATAGATCATTTCCCAGAAGGCCTTCACTTTTGGACAAGTCCACCAGAGGTGAAAGAATGTCCCTTCAGCCTCCTTACATTTCCAACATTTATTATCAGACAGGTGATATATTTTTGCAAGCTTGACTGGGGTCATGTACCACCTATAAATCATTTTCATAATATTTTCCTTCAAGGCATTACATGCCGTGAATTTCATTCTGGTGGTCCATAACCTTTCCCAGTCCTCAAACATGATGTTATACCCAATATCCTGAGCCCATTTTATCATGGCTGATTTGACTGTCTCATCCTGAGTGATTTTCTCTTCAACCTGCCCTCCATCCTCTTGCAGAAAACTCTTTGCCTGCCCTGCCCGTATCTCGTTTTTGCTTTTTAATTCCACACACGCACCCTTCGGACTTCGTGGCAATCGGGCGTGCGGGTGCGTTTCCTAAGAGAGTGAGGACCCCTGCCTCCTCCCCACCTGCTCCCTCGCCAGCCAGCCAGCCGCGCGCCCTAGCCGGAGAGCCCCGGCCGTCCCCGTCGCGCAATCGGCTGGATCTCCCTTCAGCAGGCCGTGCTCACAACTCGGCCCAGGGACCCCCAGCAGCGGATCTCCGGCTCAGCTGAAGAATCCGGCAACAAGCCCCCTCCTCCCCAATCACTCCGCCGAAATACGCTTCAAAACCCCCCAGATAGGCCGCCGACCGCCAAGTCTAGTGGCGCCCTGAGCAAGGGTCTCTCCCCAACACCGCCACCTCGAACTGCGTTCTCCCGGCTACCCGAGCGAACCAGCGGCAGGACCCCGGTATGGGCCCCCCCAATATTTTTTATAAGTCGGCGCCCCTGCTGACACCTATATGTCACTTGTTTTTGGATTTGCTCTATTAGTGCTGCCCACTAAATGCAAAGGACGTTTAACAACAATCACTTGCAAGCCAGACCTGTGCCCTTCACAACTTGTAATGGAGCGAGTAGGACCACTAGCTTTCACTTTGCATGGTTTTGACAGAACATGTCACAAGGCCAAAAGCACAGCAATTTCATCCCTCTCTCACTGGGTGGCCATGGGTCCTTCTTGTCAGATGAAAGCTGTCAGAGGACAGTACTCTAGTTGAATGCATTTTGTATTTGAAGGGGTGTCCAGTCCATGAACCATGAAAAGGGAGATCACTGCAAGGGCCTTGAAGCTGCCCATCAACAGTGAGCAGACTGAGCAAGCATACAGGTCCCAAGTGCTGCCTTCTACCTGATGAAGTGCTGCCCTGGGCAGCTACCTAACATTTCAGAGGGAGCCTACACTATTATGCAGTGAGCTCCAGGCTGCGTAAGGCAACACTTTGTAGGGTATTGGTACCTCTAAAACAAACAAACAAACATTTGTTTATTCTGTAGTATCACTCAGATGGAGCCTAGGAGTAGGAAAATAATAAAAATAAAATGTAGTGTTGTATCGTGCTTATTCACATGCCGTCATTTTCTAGATCAAAAATGTCTTTGCAAGCCCTACGAGCAAGGACCAAGATGTTTGGAGGACACAGTAGACAATGGGACAAGGAAGGTCTTGCCATCAAGAGCACATGACTGCAAGCATCAGCAGAATGCAGAAGACATTTTGCACTTTCCTTATTTATCCAAAAAGCTATTTTTGTTCATTAAAACCTAGTTACTACCACCATCTCGCCAATAACCTGGAGTGCTTGCTTGGTTAATTTTAGCAAGCAGAGCTTTGACGAAGTAATTTTACTGTCCTCAGGGATCTGCCAGCTTATACCAGTCTTCACTATTTCAGATGAAATTGAGTTAATTTTCGCTGAAATTGCTTCTTAGCGGACAAACACATTCCCCATCATTGCAAGCTTATGCCTCTGCAGCTCTATTATTCTTTAATTTACACACCCCGGCAGTGAGGGATTAATACCTGAGACATACAAAAGGCTACAATGTGGAAAGGGGGAGGGGGAGGAGGGGAGAGGAGAGTGAGAATGGCACTCTGCAGGGAATTGGTAATGGTGTTTTAGTTCCGTAGTCAAAACATTTAAAGTTTGGCATTAACACCAAGTCAACTCTGGTTGTCCTTTCACTCTGGAAATGGATCACTGAAGTTCTTGAAAAAGGAGAGAAGCGGAGTCTTGCTGCCACTGCTGCCACATCTCTCCACCGCGTGTTCTGCTAGCATGGCTGAGCTCAGAAGACATCCACCAGGAAAGCATTATTACAAATGGAGATGAATTCTGAAATCAAGTGCAAAAGATTTGGGTAACTTCCAGAGAGAGATCTCACACGAAGGGGATTAGAGAGAAAGTGCCAGGTACATTATCAAACAATAGTCCAACAGCTCACCCTGACCCCCTACATAAATGCCTCATACGGAAACCCATACTGAAAGTACAGGCACACACACACACACACACAGAGAGAGAGAGAGAGAGAGAGGATTGGTTCTTCTAATAACACAATATGGATTATTGATACAAAGGGCAACATAGATCCAGGACAAAGTATGGCATTTCTTCTGGTCCCAGGAACTTCATTCTGTGTCTGAAGGACTAAGGAAAAGTGGTGGTTTCTGGAGACTAAGTTGTGAGTAAGCACAGTTTGTGACATTGCACAACATCATTGCTGATCAAAGGGTATGTCTGCTAAGGCATCAGCCTTAGCTCCCAATTTCCCAGTTTTGTGGAAATTGAGTCAACGTGAGAAAGCCTGTGGTCTTAAACTGGTGAAGTAGGATTTTTTAAACATTGATTGATTGATTGATTGATTGATTGATTGATTGATTGATAAATGAATGAAAGAATGAATGAATGTTATATGATAGTGGTATTTCCACCATACATGCTCACTAATTTTGTCCTGGACAAACAGGTTTTGCTAGCTTTTAAGGTGGGGCTTGATTATTAGCTCTGTGAAATAAATGAGAATAATAGCATGAGAATGGTGGTAGTTTTTGAGCATGGGGGCATTATACAGCGATTGTCTAATGTGCCTCAGTTTATTATATTCTTGGTGCGGCTCATCTGCTGCTTCACACTTTCTATTCTATTTCCTTTTCAACAGGGGAGACCAGCAAGGACCAAGCTTCAACAGAAGAGTCACGGCAAGCCAACCCTTGCCTGTACACACACACACACACACACACACACACACACACAATGCAATAAGATAGTTGAGCAGGAAAGAAGGCGAGAGAAAAATCTGAGAGAGAGAAAAGATGAGGGAAAGGGAGAAAGGTGAAGAAAAACATTAATAGAAAAATGGTTCCATTGAGATGAACAGTAAATATTGAAAAGTGCAAGACGCATTCAGCTGCCTAGAATTGGAATCTGACTTGCAACACCAGCTAGGATAAATTTATTCCAGCGTTCCACCCTGCGAGCCTACCTGTCTCTCAGAAACAATTGAGGCTCAGCCTAAAACTGTATATTAAATAAGTGGCCCATTAGTGCATGGCAGTGAAGGGCAGTGAGCCAGCAGTGAGGGAGAAGGGTAGGCTGGAAGGAGTGTCTGCTTCGATGAAGTCTTTCTGTTGGCTCCAATGAGAATAAAGAAGCTGCAGGCCCCTGTCTTGGCATTCTGAGCTTCGAAAAAGCAAGGCCTTCAGCTTTGAGTATGATAAGGCAAGGAGAATACATCTCACCCTTGCTTCACACAGCAGCATGGAAGTGGCTTACAATCCCACACTATAAGAAGTACAAATTAAGCAGTTGTGGCCATGTCATCACCATACGTTCAAATCACATGACTTTGCCCAAAGAATCCTGGGAACTGTAGTTTAAGGCTACTGAAAACTGTAGCTCTGTGAGGGGGTAAACTACAGCTCCCAGAGTTCTTGGGGGGAAAGTGATGTGCTTTAAATGTATAGTGTGGGTATGGTGTGGATATGAGACCTGTGCGGCCAATTGGGTGAGTCTCTCCCATCACTCTGTCAGGAGGGAAGATACTGATGAGTTGGGAAAGACCCAGACAATTGGCTCAGCCTAGACGATTGATTGGTTCATTCACACACACCCTCCAGCAGCAGCATAGAGGGGTGTGTGTGTGTGTGTGTGAGAGAGAGAGAGAGAGAGAGAGAGAGAGAGAGAGAGAGAAGGTACTGTTACAGAAAAGCTCGTGCATTGGACTATGCTTTATTTCACATCTGAAATATTTACAATGCATTATATAGTATACACATCCAAATCCACAACTTAATCTACCCCAGTTACCTGTTAAACATTTAGCAGGGAGAGGCGGTATATGTCATGCTTGAAATTATGTGCTTGAATTGCCTTTGAACTTAGCAAATTTCTGTGTGGGTGGTGGTGAAACCCTAAAAGAGCAGAAAAATTATGGCTGGCTCCGAGGCAGGCTTTTTCCAGCTTCTGCCTTTTAGCTTCATGCATTTTTATAGAAGTGTTGCCAGTGTGAACGGGGCATTTACATTTTTTAATCAGCCCCAACAGTTTGAAAGTAATTGAAGATTTATAATAGGTTTGTTTGTTGTTAGGCTCTTTTTCAACATTTTGGTCCAGTTTGAATTCCAATAGCTCTTTTCTTCTTTGCAAACAGCCATATCTCTATGGTGATGAAGGGACATCTATGGGAGGCCTCACAACGAAGGAGGAAATGTTTTGTTTATTGTTTGCTTTGAGCTTTTATGTGTGTTTTTGAAGAAAGGAGCCCACAGCAATTAAAAGCAAGAAGAAAATCCCTCTGGGAATGGACAGCCCGCCCTCTGTTGATAACACAGTCATTTACAAGGATCATGCACTGAGACACTGATTCTTCTGGTAGCCTTTATATTTCAGGGCAGCAGGGAAATCAATTAGATATCCCTTCCAAGAAGCCTTTTCATTAGTGCTGACATTTTCATTATTTCAAAACAGAATCATAGGCAGCCTTAGAAAGGTACAGATGTAGACTTGCACCAGTACACAATATGGCCAGTGCTAGCAGTCAGTCAAGTCAAAGACTTGCCTAGACCCAGTCCCAATTTCAGGACCCACTTTTATTGTGCCATCACTGTAGTCCAACTGCACAAAAATGAAAACATGCCAGTGAAGACTCCCCAGGACTCCCAGTTTGTATGCCCCACCATATTTCACTGGCTCCAAATCACCTCCCCCAACAGGGGTCTTCTTTCTTGGAAACCAGTTATGAAGTGGTACATTTTGAAATGCAATATATTCCAGTGCTTGGAATGAACTGGTTTGGTTTAATGAAGTTCTCTGAGATAGATTCCTGAACTACACTTGAGAGTAGTTCCCTTAACTGCTGGGTGAACTGAACAGTGAATTGAGTTCATTTTGTGGTAGAAATTTGAACAATTTCTAGTTGATCTTCAACTTCATTCTCTTCCATGTGTTTCTGTAGACTTTGGTGGTGGGGTTTTAATTGCTGGTGAAAAGAAACAATTCACTGTGTGTGTGCTTTGGTGTTTTCTTAGTCCTCTTAAGTATATGGTGCAGAACAGCAGCCTGGAGCATTGTGAATGCTTGGGGGGAATTGCTGAAGATCATTTGGATGAACTTGAATTGAACTGTGACCTGAACATGACCTGAACTAGTTAATTTTGTAGAACTGGAATGTCTTCTTGTTTGGATGTTGAACTTGGACTAACTCCTTTTAAAGATGATCTTTCGAAGTTCTGGTACACACACATAAACACACACAACAGTACTTAGCATAACACCCACTTCATTAGGATTAACATGACCAAAATCCAATGCAGTCTTATGTGTCCTATATTATGTCCGCTGGAATCACTGGTGCTTAGCATTCCATGGGTTCAGCTAGCAATGGCTCATGAGGGCAGAGGCAGTGCTGTTCTCGTCAGGACAGGAATGGAGCAGGATAAAATCCAGACCAGAAAACCTTTTTACTAGGTAACATGGCCAAATTCACCATATTGCTTCTTACAGGCATTTTGTCCCATTTTAATTTTTATACAATTACAAAGCATTTCAAAGCCATCTTCAATAACATTTCCTCAAAGTTATGCAACAGAACATTTTGTTAAAAGGTATTCTGAAGCGTTCTCAAGAAAAAAAGGGGAGGAAAGAATTGCTTTGTATCAACTGTTAATTTGTACTCCAGTGGAAAAGATAGAAAGCTTTTAAAAAATATATTTTTCAATAAGTGTTTGGATGGAAGAATCGCAACTGCTTTTTAAAAAGTCATAAACGGGACTTGATGACCTGGAAAATTTGGTGCGCAGTTTGTGCCTCTCCCTGCATATTTCTGCAATTTCTTCTTGGAAATTAGCATTTATAGTAATGGCCAAGAAGCATTAAACTGGTTATGTGTTCACACACAAAAATCTTGATTTGTACACACCTGATTTGCACCTGATGAATTGAGACACAGGGTGGGGGGTGTATGCATGCTTTTAGCAAGCAAGCTCTGCATATCGGGCAGGAAAAAGTAACACAGAGAGATTGATACAGATCAACAGAAGCTAAATACAGAAATGTCACCCACATGTAAATGCTTTTCCTTACAAGCTCTGTGTTAAGCATGCTTCTCTCAGAAGGGAGACAAAATGAGTTTCGTGTGGAAAAGAAGAGTTAAGCTTGTCAGCATGTTAGGATGTTGGGATGTTTCTCTTTCTCGGTCCCTGGGTCATATTGTGTGGGCTCTGGGGCCATCAAAGATCACAGCAAGAATGTAACCAAAATAGGAGGGTGTAGCTAGGGATGGGCAAAGCTGTCCCTTTTGGGTCCTCTCAGTTTCTCTTTTTTCCAGTTTAAGCTCAGCTCTCCACATTTCCACATCAGTTTATGAGGATTTATTTTTCAAAGTTCCCATGAAAATTCACCAGCGTTTTAGTGCAAACGTCTCATAATATACACATTTTTGTACACAATTTCTTCCTAATATATACCTTTCTGCAAAATAATTTACCTTGAAATATAGTATTTTCATATGTTATCTTCACTAACATATGCATATATATTTTTGCAAACTTTACCATATTACTTGGCTAGAAAGCTACATTGCAAAATTTGGAGAAGTGCAATCAGAACAATGGGAAGAAACAGCAAGAAGAGGAAGAAGAAGAAGAAGAAGAAGAAGAAGAAGAAGAAGAAGAAGAAGAAGAAGAAGAAGGCGGCAACGCTATTTATTAAATTTGTATACCACCCTTCAGCCAAAGATAAATTTTAAGCCTCTCCCCACCATGAATGTATGGTTTGGTAGAAAGTTTTCTCCAGCAGCCTGACAACAAACTGGTAGGCTTCTGGAGAGAGGGAGGGAGAGAGAACGAAGTCAGGAAGGAAATGCTTTCATTTGTTTTCCAGCACATTTACCACATTGGTCTGTTGTGCTGGGGGGGGGGGGATGCCCTGTATACTTATTCACCCCAAGAGAGACAGCAGAGCTTATTTCTGATAAGACCTGCATAGAATTGGGAATTCTAATCTGAGGTAGCCATGGTGCAGGGCAATCTTTATTTTAGATTAGTTAATCCAGAACACCTTTGTCTCCGATTCTGCACTCTGCAGCATCCTCCACACCACCACCCCAACAGATTACTCTTGAGGGAGCATGGCCCTTGAGGGGAAAAGAAGGTTGTCAACCTACTGGTAGAGCATCACAGGTAGAAGGTCACAGGCTCAGCCACCGACATCTTCAAGTAGGGCTGGGAGAGGTCCCTTGTGTGGAAACCTGGGAACTGCTGTCTGTCACTATAGACAATACTGAGCTGGATGGATCAGTGGTTTAACTCATTATAAGGCAGCTGCCTATGTCCCCTGCTGTAAGACATTCACCTACCTGCATCAGACCATTGACTTATTTCTTGGTTTGGCTTTTGATTAAGATAACCACCAGCCAGGATTGCTCCATTTGCCTCTTCTGCATTTCCAATCATTTTGCCACTTAGAGAGACATGACATCCGTCAGGTCTGACACTGCCTTTTCCCAAGCAGTTTTTACAGCCCCCCCACCCCACCCCCCCAAAAAAATAATTAAGAAGAACTAGGGAGAAAGTAGGAAATTAATTTTGATGGCTTTAAAGATTCCAGGCATACAACTTCAGAAACATCAGCAGCTGAAAGTCTGGGGCTTCATTAGCACAGGACGATAGAAGATAGAGACATTAAGGAAGGAAATGTGTGACTCACAGGGGAAAATGGGAAAAACAACACACAAAGTAGCAGCTGTTACATTTACTTCAATTAAAGAACAGCTCAAAGGGTATGTTAGGGAGGTAGAGAAAGAGTGCAGATGAAACAATCGGTACCCTAAAGCCCCACAACGACCTGACTAAGGAATGTGAACACTCAGGCAGGGTTCTTTGTCCTAAATTTCAAAATGTTTCTCGTTTTTATTTTTATTTTTTATTTTTTGCGTGAGCCCAATTTAGCAAGGGGATACTGACGGACCAAAAAAAGGCATTGGCACTGCTTGAGAGGCATGGAAAGTAATGCGAGGCAGATGGGTTGCCTTTTGTTGGAAACACTGCTGCTTCGCTTCAAAGAGGGACCCAGACAGCCTGCTACAGCATGCCATGGTATTTTAAGGCGTTCCGAGACAGATTTGCAAGAAAGATCAGCTCCTGTTTAAACTCTAGCAAAGTCCCCATAAAAGTGAGAAGGGTGCATGGAGGAAGGACTCATTGCATTGAAGGGACCGGGAAGCGGGATGAGATTCCTGTGCCCACCTCCACCCCACCCCCTTGGACTGAAGACAGGATTCGCCCTCACCACAGTTTTGCAGTGTGCATCTTTCCTTTTCCTCATAGTAATGAGTAGCAGCAGTACAACCTATAAGGGGGGAGGTTAAGCCTGATCTCTGCCAAGTGATTCATGGAGGCGTACCTGTTGTTGTTTAGTCGTTTAGTCATTTCCGACTCTTTGTGACCCCATGGACCAGAGCACGCCAGGCACTTCTGTCTTCCACTGCCTCCCGCAGCTTGGTCACAATCAAATTCAAGAGAAGCTTCCTGTCCTTGCACTGTGGCACAAAGGTGTGCAATCCCCTCCCCTTTCTCCTCATCTCACCCTTAATCCAGAAACTTTGAGTACTTGGATCACATAAAATTGTAGTAATTTCTCATGTGGCTATTGCGGCAAAGTGGTTTTTTCCCGTTGTGGGGGGTGCCGATACAGCTCCTTGCCAAGGGCAAAAGGAACCCTCGGTACACCTCTGGTGATTCCAGCCTGCCAAGAACATGGCACCATCCTCAAACTGCTTCTTGAGCCTTCTTCAGAAGTTTTATCCACACATCCACCACATGCATGAGGGAGGAGCAAACCCATTTTCCATGTGAACACTCCCACAGGCCTTGCTGCGCTGAATCCTGCAGGATTGGTGGGGGTGTTATGGGGAAGTTCAAACACACACTGCTGTACTTGTGAAGACTTCCTCTGCAAAGCTTCCTCTAAACCAGGGGTCAGCAAACTTCTTTAGCTGGGGGCCAGTCCACTGTCCCTCAGACCTTGTGGGGGCGGACTATATTGGGGGGGGATGAACGAATTCCTATGCCCCACACATAACCCAGAGATGCATTTTAAATAAAAGCACACATTCTACTCATGTAAAAACACACTGATTCCTGAACCGTCTGCGGGCCAGATTTTGAGGGCGATTGTACCAGATCTGGGCCCCGGGCCTTAGTTTGCCTACCTATGCTCTAGACTGTGCAGGAACAAGGAAGTGAAGCTGTTGAGAACATTCACTTCCCCTTTCTTACAATCGCTGAGGGCTTTGGTCATGTTGCAATGTGGTGGAATGTTGGGAGACTGGGACAGAAGGCTGAGAATTGTTTTTTTACATACGTACATTGCAGTATTCACAAACTGTAACTGGCAGCAAAGCTGGTGCTTTTGGATGTGGCAGACCTTTGAAAATTTGCTCCTGGTGTGTAAGGTGCTAGGTTTTCTTCATGAACATAAGACTTAGCAAGTCTCTGGAATCCACAAGGTTCTTCAGGCAAAAGAACCTTTTAGGCCTGCAGACTGAAATATCTGGGTCTGACAAGAGACGTCATTCTGTTGAGAACGCAACAAAATCTCGGCTGGATCAAACAAAAGTCTCTATTCCCATAGAAGCCTATGGGAAGGCTGCAAGCAGGACATGAGCAAAATAGCCTCTCCTGCTTGTGTTCCCTAGCAACTGGCATTTGGAGGCACACTATCTCTGATATTGAGGGTGATACATAATCATCATGTTTGGTAACCATTGATAGGTTTTTCTTCCCTGACCAAAAGAAATAAAGTATCTTAGAGGGAAAGCTGGTGCCTACCTGATGTTCTCAAATGTAGTTTTAAACAGTGCATCCATTCAAGCATAAGTGTTTCAAAAAAAAAAATGGTAAAGAGAGACGATAACAGTATCTCTGCAAGCGCATCACTAGAGGGCATCAATGGGGATGGAATCACTGTTCTAATTTCACAATAGAAATAGATTCATGAGAATGGCAGCAGAAAATAGGAAGAGGACAAAACAACCTTAAGGTCCAATGCAAAAACAAACTTCCGGGATCCTGAACTTCTGATTCATAAGCATAATCAGAGAGAGAGAGAGAGAGAGAGAGAGAGAAAGGAAGGAAGGAAGGAAGCCTATATAGGTGAGCCTCTACAGATTCTGCAACAGTCAGAAGTCAAACATATTTCCACCACCCTTTTTGTCCACCTGCTGCAGAATCTGCAGTGTTTTCGACAGAATTTTCCTATAGCTGGGGCAACGACCAAGCTACCAAGAGAGGGGTCTAAAAAGGAGCCAGGCAGACACATGTTTCATCTTGAGCAAGACACCCCTGCCCCAATTTGACCGGGGCTTCATACTACACATTTAGCAAAATGTTTAATGGAGCCCTTAACACCACAAGCCTGACAGCACGGCAGATTTGTCTTTTCAGCTGCTACTTTTCACCTTCACAGGCCAAGTCGTGATGCAAAGGCAGATAAATGAGAGGGGGGTGATTTCTGTAAAGCAGAATGGCTGCAAGAACTGGTTTTTGCCTCTGGCTCAGAAATCAGAATCATACCATTTAATACTGTCCCCTGACTGCAGTTTAAAATAGTGCAAAGGGCCTTACTGTCAACTCTCATCCTCTTTGCCACTTCTGTCTTAACCTTGACTTTGACCCCACCGATTCCCCACCTTGCCTTTGACCCCTCTGGTTGGTGGGATAGAGCGGTATACAGGTGAGGCAGCAGCAAGGGTGGTGCAGTTCAAGCACACAAGCAAAGCCAATCTAGTGCTCCTGCCTGCTGCCTTGCTGTTCACCCTCTGCCTCCCAGGAAGCAGCTGCAACGCAACCAGCCAGAGGCCAGGCGAGAGGCAGCACCTCACCCTCCCACCTGCTACTGTTTGAACTATGGAATTCACGCCCACAAGAGGTAATGATAACCACCAAATTGGACGCCTCTGAATTTGGCTTTCAAGTGATGATGTTCACCCCACAGTCAGTGACAGTATGGCTCTGAATGCTAGTTGTTGAGAATCACAAGTGCTGAGAGTACGGCTGCACTAAAGTCCTGCTTGTGTCTTCTCATTAGGGCATCTAGTTGCCCACTGTGAGAGCAGGATGTTAGTTTGCTATTTATGTTGTCCTGCTTCCCTCCTCCCTTTCTAGCAGTTCCTTTAATTTTTATTAAACTATTCCAAAACATGTCATTTTTTCCTTTCGAATCACAGACATTTCAAAACTGCAAATATATACAAAACGAAGCAGGTGCTACAACACTTGGACCAGCATTAAATCATCAGTTACAACTGGCTCTAACAGGTTTGTTGGTTTGTTGGTTGGTTTCAAATGTAAATAACAGCTTCTTCAGGAAGCCTCTTTTCCACCCACTTCAAACTAGGAAACATGGCCCAATCAGCTGTGTACTCGTTCCTCAAAGTCAGGCAGCTGGCCTCTCTGCAGGCCCACAGTCTACAAACAAATTGAATTTGTTTTACTGTGTAGGAATGTGAGCAAGGGATAACTGCAGGTAGGGTTCCCAACTCTTGAGATGATAATTTAAAAATGCGTTTTGGGGAGAGGAGTGCTTTAGAACCAAGCTCAACAGGATTTAACAGTTTGAGGAGAGCTCATGAGTTTTTGAATGTTCAAGGGCAGAGCCTAGAAGGGGCTCTAGGGTGAGACGCAGCAGTTTTTGCAAGGACTGTAAGCACTGCCTGATGCAAAGTTTGTTGGTTCAGAATGGCTGGTGGGAAGCAGAGGAGAGGAGAGAAGGAGACAGCCTTGCAGCTTGCTTTTTTGGCAAATGGGTAAACAGAAAGAAAGCATCCAGGTTTTGTTTTTTGTTTTTTTGGCCAGTTGGCAGTCCTACAAGTGTAGAAACTGTTCGTTGATTTTGGAGGAGATATATCATCCAACAATCCCTTTAAATTATTGCATGCCTTCCCATAAAAAGCTCACAGCAATATCTTCCAGAATGAGAGTTTAATTCAATCAAGCATCTTTACAATTACAGTAAGGGCGCACCACACAACCAAACATGGCATTAGGGGAAATCAGAGGTTAGTTCCTGCAGTGATGTTGCTCTTGACTATCTAACTACTTGAATGGAATACACCACTTCTTATGCAGGTGAGGAGAATGAACGCAGTGAATTTGACAGAGGCAGTAGCTCTTTCACATTGCAGATTTTCTCCTGCCCTGCCCCAATTTCCATGCATTATGAGTGGACATCAGAGCTGCAGAGGTCTATGCATGTGGACCTCTACATGTTCAGGGATCCCTTGCAATCTGTGCTCCAGAGTGCATGGAAACTTACATGCTTAGGTATGTAGGCTTCCCTGCTGCAGGTTCATTGTCATTGGGGCCAGTACTGTCTGGAGTGGTGGTGTGCAGCCATGGAGCTGCCCTCCCAACACAGATGTTGTTGCAGCTTACCTAGACAGGGCTGGGGCAGAGCACTGTCAAGTTGCACAGATACACCGGCTAAAGCACCTGTGTATTCATGCAGTCCTGACCTGCTATGCTCCAGTCCTGACCAGGTAAGCTGCAGAAACATCAGTGTTGGGAAGAAAGCTCCACCCCATCTCAGCAGCCAGTACTTCGGGCTATTTTCTACCTCCACTGTTGGGTGCAGTATGCCTCTGATTACCAGCTGCTGAGAATCGCAAGTGGGGTGGGGTGAAATGTTAGTGATAGTCCCTTTCAAGGCACAGGCATCCTTTAAATAAAGCATGCTGGGAGGCTAGATATAGTCTGCTATGTCCACCTAAGCATACATTCTTAATGCAAACAATAATGAAGTATGGATGGTATTAGAGCATCGTGCTTATGGAGCCCTAATTTCCCAAGGCAGAGTCTTGATTCTTGTCAATAGAAAAGGATTCCCCTCCTCCCTGTTTCCTTTGACAGCAGATGGGGAGGAGGAAACCTTTAATCAGGTCAAATACCTTTCCAGAATATTATGAACTATACTGACAATGTGTTGCCCCATTTTGACACTCGGTGATTCAAGTGAGAAGTTGGGAGGCAGGCATAAGGTTGACAGTCAATTTCTTGACATGGCCATGAAGTTTTAACAAAGCTGTGGAGATAATCACAGCTGTCAAGAATGCTCCTCTATAGGAACATGATGACAAGGGACAGGAGTCCCCCACCTGTAAGCTGCAATGAAGACAAGTTAGTCAATAGTGCCCAAGCATTGCCATGATCTTTTGACCATTTCCTGCACAATTTTGTATGCATCTGCTCAGAAGTAGGATTGTAACCTTAGTGTTTTTGTCATTTCTCTTATTTTTTGTTTGAAATCTCAGTTTAAGAGAGCATCACAGTTTAGCATCAACCAAAAACGAAGGATTTTTCTATGAATCTAAAAGTTGATTCTCTTTCCCTTCAATGAAGCAGTTGTCTGGAATGCAGCTTTTAAACAAGGTTAGAGTTACTCAGTTCTAACGCTTAGGATTGAACCCAATGAAGTAGTCCCATTAGTGCCAGGACTTCTGTCTGTGCAATGGGACTTTCTCTCCTCTCCTTACCCCGCATGTCCCCTGAACACATACAAACACAATTTGGCTCTGGAGGTTTTGGGGGAAACCCAGAACACATTGTGAGGAAAGAACGTGGAGAACCGAACTTAATGTGTAGAACTGAACTTAAGACTGAGGAAATGAGAAATTGAGAGAAACTAAAAATGACAGGTTGGCTCCTCCCTGGCTGTTGGAACCAAGTGTTTCTGGCAGGGAGAAGGAAGTAAGCTCCCTGAGGCTGCTGCTTCTCTGGCCAGTGGCTGTGGGGATTTGTGTTTCAAAATGGCCTCCAATCCCCCTCAGGGCATGATACTGCTTTAGTGCTGTCCACAGTCCCACCCCTCAAAAAACAGCAGGTGCAGACCCTCCAAATGTCCCTATTTTCCAGGGTCAGTCCTGGATTTACAGAAATCATCCTAGTTTCTGATTTGATCTTGGAATGTCCTGCTTTTCTTTAGGATGTCCCTATTTTCATCAGAGAAATGTTGGAGGGCATGGAGTTATGCGATCCCAGAGCCAAGGAGATAAGTAACTACACAACCTTTGGAAGACACCTGAAGGCAGCCCTGTATAGGAAAGTTTTTAAATGTGTAATGCTTTATGTTTTTATGTATGTTGGAAGCAGCCTAGAGCCGCTAGGGCAAGCCAGTCAGAGGGGTGGAGTATCATCATCATTATTCATTATCATTCAAAGTCCCTATTACTATTGGAGAAACGTTGGAGGGTATTCAGATGGGAATGTGCATCCCAGATCACACTGGACAGTTTTCTTTCAGATTTGCATCACCATGTTCATCAACAGTCCATCTGTGCAAGCATGCTTTATTCCAGAAAGAAAAACTGCACACAAGAAAAGCTGTCACTCAAGCGTCTCTTTTGCTGGACCAGGACACAAAAGGAAGAGCTATAGCTAAGCATCTCTATCTCTGGTTCAGACTTCAATGATGATTCTGTTCAAATCACATCTAGTCTTAATAATTTAAATGGGGGAATCCTTATTTTAATCTTGGTTGTTATTCCATTCCCTAGCCAGAGCAGGCTTTCCCCCAATCCTTGCCGTTGTGTGAACCTTTGAAGGCTCTGTAAAACAAGCCTTGGCCCAGAATGCATCACAAAGTCCTGTGGATCCGGGGATAATTGCCTGCCTCAAAGCCTCAGATGGAACACTCCGATACAAGAAACTCCAAAACTTCTGACATTTATCACTCTAAAAAGCAGCTAGTGGAAAAGCAAGCCCTATCAGATAAGATGTGTCAGTCAAGATTTTGATGCAGTTGGCTGCGGCTTGAAAAGGGCACATCACAATAGATCTGCAGAACAAAGTGCAAAGAATGTTAGATCTCCTGCAGCCTGAGAATTTTCACAATGGGAACAATCTCTGTAATTGATAATGAGCACTCATGGTTCCCGCATGTGAACTTTAGTTGGGAGCAGCAACCGTGAGTGCACTGAGAACCAGCAATAGCTCATTCAATTTATCCCCAGAGATCAGCTTATGTTAAAATACTCGGCTGAATTATGCATGGCACACACATACAAACACACGCCAAATCAGGAATCACCATTTTCTAGATCTGACTGATAAAATGAGCAGAGTAACTTAAATGTTTGGGTAGGGGGTGGAGATGCCAACACTGAAATGCAAAGTTCAATTCTTTCCAGCTTTTGATCTTAAAATAATACTCTAATTTATATGTACAGGTGCAAACGTACAAATAATTGCTATAATTTAAGTTGAAATACACCACGGGCACAACCACATCATACGTCTAGAGCACATTTAGCTCACATTTAAAGCACATGGTTTTCCCCAAAGAATCTATGGAACCATAATTTCACCTTCAAAAACCTACAGTTCTCAGCTCTCTTAAAAAGCTACAGTTCCCAGAATTCTTTGGGGAAGTCATGTATGTGCACACAGTCTTTGTTCTGGGTTTATTGGGCCAGGCCTAGACACAGTTCTTCTGATGAGACCTTTGCTAATTTATTGCATTTATATTCCTCCTTTTCTTCCACAGGAGTTCACGGTGGCGTACATGCTTTCCCCTTTTATCCTGACAACAGTCCTGCAAGGCAGGTTAGGCTGAAAGATAGTGACTAGCTCAAAGCCACCCACTGAGCCTCATGGCCATGACAAAATTTGAACTTGGCTCTCTCCAGTTCTAGTTAAGGATGGGGGAAAGGTTTTGTTCAGTTCCCATTTCCCAAACCCACAACTCCCATTTCCTTCAAAACCTGCAAGTCTCTGAATGTTGTGGTGTATTTCTCCAACTGAAAAATAGGTACAAAGATGGGGAATAGGCAAAAGTGTGTACAAAGGGCATATATTAGTTAAAATAGCACACAAAATGCATCATATTAGTAGCAATTGCTTGCAGAAATAAGTATATTAGGAGATATATAGCCTAAAATGCTGTTGAATTTTCATGATGACATTTGTGGGTTTTTCCAATCCCAATGAATGTGGAAACATGGCCAACAACTGTATTTATGATTTGGAAAATGAAAAACTGAAACTGATGGATTCATCTGCCCCTAGTCTGAATCTGATACTCTAACCACTAGATTGCAAAGCTTTCTGCTGCAGTTATTCTTACCACCCTTGCTCCTCTGAAGTAGGGTTTTATCCTGAAAATGCATGGGAAAATTTGGACTTCCTCTGGAATCCCCATTTACTCAGCCAAGGGACAACAGTAATTAGCATAATCTTCCTGTGGTGAATGCTTTTACTTTTCAATCAAGTTTTCAAGATTTCTGTGTAAAGGTTCATCACAGATGATTCACTGTATTAATAATCACTTTTTACTGTGTTTTTGGTGACTAAATTATAATGCTACCTTTTCTTTTCCTCTTTTAATGTTGCCACAAGCCACACTGTACTGTTTGGTGGCTTAGGCACTAACAATCAATGCTCATTACTGGGAAACAGAGGCTGGCTTGGGATGCAGGCCACAGCTACATGAGGCCTTTGTTCTTTGTTCAGTCCAGGAAAGCACATGCCAAGAGGGAGGGAGTAGAAAGAGGCAATTGTGAATTTGGCCACAGAAAGAGAGAGTGGTTTAAGCTTCTTCTCTTTTTTTGCCCCCAGCAATGAGAATCTTGGAGGGCAGGAGAGATGCTGCATTCGTTGCACAAGAGATGCCAGTGCAAGACTAGCATTGACTTTGTGTTTGGTACATTTGTGTACCTTACACCAGATCAAACCATTGGTCCATTTAACTCAGTATTGCTCTCACAGACAGGCAGCAGTTTTCAATGGGTTCAGGCAGGGGACATTTGCAGCCTTACCTGGAGATGCCAGGGGTGGAAGCTGGGATCTTCTGCATCAGTGCTATTTTCCTAGAAAAAGAGGTGCCGGAACTCACTGTGTTCTCTTATATTGGCAATGGCGCCCACCTGAGAGGTGCTGGAACTGATTTCTGGTGACGTCTGGCTGAAAAAAAAGCCCTGTTCTGCATGTATTATCTCTGAACTACGGCACTATCCCCTTCTGAACACCTGCCAGATTCCCAGTTTGTTACAAAGCGTACCACACACCTGCATTTCTCTCACTCTCTCCTCATGAGGTAATGGGCTATGGTTGAAAAGGGCTGGCTCGGGAAAGTGAGGGAAGCACGAAACCACCTAATTCCCCAGCTCCCTCAGCTCCCATCATTTGCTGGCAGGTGTGAGCTTTCCCTGACAAACAAGGTGAGAGGCAGGTTTGTCAAAAGCTCCAGGTGAGCATCCCAAGGTCCAACAGCCGCTCACACCCTCTGGCTGACCTTCTTTGTTTTCCTGGCACCATGGTGCCAGCTGCTTTGCAAGCAGGGCTGCACAGCGGGGTTAGCGCTTAGCCTCGTGTCGGTTTCTAAAACAGTTTCCGTACACGGCGGTTTGAGTTGCCTCTGTGAAATGCAATCCCGTCCCTTTGTGGGCTCTGCGGGTTACAGAGGGTGGCGACGAGTAACCATAGAAACTATGTTGTAAAACAGCATGGGATTTGACGTGTAATAAAGTGCTACCACCATGCAAGCACCTGAGTGGAGTCCTTCAGTGTAATTATAGATGCACTTGTAACTAGCTTAAGCAGGAACAGTCCTGGGCACTGGAAGCAAAAAAAAAAAAACCAAAAAACCTTTTGGCTCACAGTATATGGCAGGACTGAGCCAAAATCTAGGTTTTCTATAGAGTTCCCCTCCTGTTTTTCCCTCCAACACCTTTTCAGAGGGAGTCATAGCAGAAGTGGAGAGCTTTCCGTGGTTTTCGTTTCTCATTTTTGGCCTGTTCGCCAGATTTTAAAAATAGTTGGGGACATTTAATGAAAAGGAACCAAGCAGCTCCGTTGAAATCTAGACCAAATAATGGTAGCTGAGTTCATTTGAAAATCAGGCCCTATTCAACAGCCAGATGGCTTTTTTTTTTTTTTTGGCCAGACATTCTATTTTCATTCCTTTCAATAAAAGAAAAAAAGCAAATAAATGTGGGGAAAACAGTACATGATAAAAATGGCTTTGTGAGACACCAGTGGAGAGTCCTTCCCAGCTCTCTAGGAATGTTATCTGACATGGGACCACAAAAAACCCCACAACATTTATTATCAGAGTGCAATCCCATGAAAATCAAGCCCATTAAGCCCCACAGATCTCAGAGGCAGGTCTGGGCTTCATTCTCTCCCACTGAAGTCAATGTGGCTTAGCTTGATCCTGCCCTCATTTTTCTCCAATTTCAGTTGTATAAACATTTGCCTTAAAAACCTGCCAAGCCTTCACTTTCAGTCAGTAGAAGAGGCTTTTGGGTGGGTGGGTGTCATTGTGAGAATATTGGCATCCATGCAGCCTAAAACTCATATCCAGCTTTGGCATCATCAGTTGGCCAACTCAGGTGACACCCCAGCCTTTAACCATGAAGACTGCAATTCTGTACGTACATGTTTACTTGGAAGCAGGTCCCACTGTGTGTAGAATCATGGGTGCAGGATTTTACAGCATCTCTTTCTCTCCCTCTTGCTTGCCCACCCCTGGACTTGGATAGAACTATAAGCTGCAGTCCTGCAAGAGATTGACTTATGAGAGTAGAAGAACACTGGAGCTGGGAACATCCGATAAACTGGAAAGTGGGCCTCTATCTCTTTGCCAAAGAGAAAGAGTGATTTTGCATGAGTCACAGTGCAATCCAATGCATGCCTAATCAGAAGTAAGTCCCAGTGAGCTCACCCAGTGAGTTACTCACAGGTAAGTGGGTGTAGGATTGCAGCAGTTCACACAAGCCAACTACTCACATTAAGGGCTATAGCTCAGTGGAATGCTGTATACTTTACATGCAGAGCATCCCAGGTCAAATCCCTGGTATTTCCAGGTATTATCATTATTATCATTATCATCATCGTCATCTTGCATTTCCAGATAAAGCTGTCTGAATCCCTGGATACCCACTGCCAGTCAGCATGAGCAGACAATACTGTTCGAGAGAAACCAATGGTCTGACTGGGTATAAGGCAACTTCCTCGGAATTGTTTATTAGTGAAAGTCAACCAACAGCTCTACCATGAGTACCAATAAGTCATAACAGAATCCATGTATTGGCACTGATATCCATTTACTGGTACTGATGATACAGGTGGCACCTGACTGTCACTAATAAACTAGACTTTGGCAGGAGTGGACAGCTTAGTGGGGCTGAGATGGGGGTATCATGGAGCCACCTTCCCTAAACAGGCCTTGCTGCTGCTTGCCAAGGTGGGTAAGGAAGTGATACCATGGCTTTGCAAGCACACTGGCAGAGCCAATGCGGCCCTTCCACCGGGACACCCACACAGCCCCAACTGTCGTCACCCTGTCCTGCCCCCACATCTTCCTAGTAAGAGGCAAAAGCACCGCAGGGTGACTCTGCAGCAAGGCTCCACCACACCAGCTAGTCCCAGCCATAGCAAGATGCCTTGTGGCTTCCATGAATGGAAGCAGTTCTTCAGGGTTTTAGGCTGCCCAGCCTGTGGCTCATGTCACCTCAGGCATGTAGTGGGGAAATTATGATTTCTCATTACCTGCACACCAGGCCAAAAGATGCAAAAGTTCCTCCGACACAGGTAAGAAATTTGTGACAGGAATGGGCTATTGAGAGTCAGAATCCAGAGGTGAAGTCATACTGCACAAAGGGACAGGATGTATGTGATGTAATGCAAGGAATCCTCATCCTCAGACAAACTTCCAAGTCAACATTCAGCTCTTCCTCAGACAAACTTCCAAGTCAACTCCAGCAGTTCTTTACTCTTCTAAATAAAGTCTTCTTTTCTGAAGCACCCCTGTGCTTGGGGGAGGGGGAGGGAGTTTCTCACCCATTAATTAATGAGAGATGAACATTAAAAAGTGGAGGACAAGCCGAGTTGCTGCTGAAAGGCTGCAAATTGCAGGAGGTGGAGCTGCAGTCACAGCTCTCTTCAAACCCTCTGCTGTTGGTTATCTCTTCCATCAACAGCAAGGATGGAAATTCAAGCCTAACCCTTTCTCACTTCAAAATTGAGAAGCACCAGAGTGGAAATGTTCTCATTTCTCAAGAGCACCACGCACACATCCACACGCACTTGTTAGCTGTTAGTTATGAATTGCCAGGGGGCACTGCTGGATTTATTAGTGTTCCTCCACTCAAAAGCTCCATTCTATACAAGGCTTAAACTGATTTCTCACTTTGACGAGATTGTTCCGTTTAAGCCCTGGCCTAGGAGATTGTACATTCTGTCTGAAGGCTTCTGTTGCTTTGGCAGGCAGCCTCTGCCTACTGCTCTATGCTTCAGATCCTATTTGCCCAGTTTCCACACACACACACCCCAAGAAAACTGAAAGAAAATCATGCTAATCTTAATTATCTCAACATGGAAACTAGCCCTATGGATTTAGTAGGCACCATTTACAAAAAAAATAGGTCCCTTTACTCCTAGGACTTTCACCTGACCTGTATTTTGAACGTATTGTGCGCCGATTAATTCTCCTAGGTCCGAGAGCTTTTTCTCATTTATGTGCTTCTCGAAAATCTGATCTTACCCACCGAATTGAAGCTCGCTTAAGCACAATCTCTCTCCGGATTTCCGGCGCATCTAATAAGATCTGATTCAGCAGGTAAGATGGGGTTTTCACAAGGCACTAACTGAATTTAAGGCTGGGGAAATGAGAAATGGAGAGAAAGTGAAATTGACAGATTCATCCACCCCTGCATGCAAGTAAAAGGAGTGACTTCAAAGATGGAAAGCTCCATCCCCCCCCTCATGTTTTATTCTGGTAGAACCCTTTCCCTTGTCACATACAAGTCAATGAAGCAAACACAATTGGCCTCGTACACAAGTCCACTGTAGTTATTAGCTTGCAAAATAAATTTACTCGCTTGCTGGGAGCTGGGAGCGAAGGAACAGAGAACTCTGTCCCTCCTGCAGCGGCCTGCTGCATTCCTGTGCAAAGAGGCAGGTTTTGCTCCTCTCACTTGGCTTGCATGCTGGATGCACAAGAGAGTCAGAGGACCCCGTCCCACTCACTTGCCTGCATAGAATTCCTTACTGCCTATGGCTGCAGTGCAGTATACAAGGCTGAAGTTTAATGTAGGAGATAGGGGGCAAGGAAAAGGAACACAAGAAGAACCTGCTGGATCAGGCCAATGGCCCATATGGCCCAGCACTCTGTTCTCACAGTAGCCAGCCAGATGCCTACAAGAAGCTCAAAGACAGAACTTGAGCACAAAACACCCTCCCCACCTGTGATTCTTGGCAGCTGAGAT
This sequence comes from Podarcis bocagei, assembly GCF_964188305.1. Taxonomy (NCBI): domain Eukaryota; kingdom Metazoa; phylum Chordata; class Lepidosauria; order Squamata; family Lacertidae; genus Podarcis; species Podarcis bocagei. The sequence continues at coordinate 45,608,657 of NC_138126.1, forward strand.
ATACAGCCGATGATACAGGCTTAATGCCTGCATGAAAAATCCATTGGCTGCATTCAGGCCATGTTCTAGCACAGGGATGGGATGTCTGTGGGCCTCCAGGTTTCATTGGACACCAGCTCTCATAAGCCCAGTCAACAGGTTAAATCGTCAGTGATTATGAGACCTGTAGTTCCACAACATATGGAGGGCCACAGGTTCCCCATCCCTGTTCTACATTTCTCCACAAGAAGGGAGTTGCTTAGCATTGTGGCTACGATTTGCTCAGGCTTGAATGACTGACCATAAGCAACATACAACTAGCTTCTGTTTGTGTCAAATGAGAATTATTTGTGACTATATTCAGGCAGCGACCATTTTAAGCACTCCCAACTGGCATGCGACCGCTGACACGCAGGTCTTTTTGGACCCGGAAGAAGGCAGAATGGGGAGGAAAGGGGCAGCGCACGATTAAACGCGCTCCACCGACATGTGGTCACCACCTATATAGCAAAAGAGCTTTCATCAGTGCAAACAGCCCACCACAGCCAACATGGCTGAATTTGAATCAAGCAAAAAATACACAACGCTGCCCTTGTTTTCTGTTTCGTTGACTTCATTTAGCTGCTTCCTGCTAAGAAGCAAATCAATATACCGGTATCTTTTAATTTAGGCATTTTATACCATCACTCCAGAGACTCTGTGAATACTTCATACATTAAAGCGAGTTAAAGACTTACCTTGGTCAGGTTAGAGTCTCAAAATAGATTTCCTCCTGCACCAAAGAGATTGGCAGCCCTACATGGAAGTAAGTCCTGCCGCCATTGGTTGGTCTAAGTGCGACTCATAGTAGACCCATTAAAATTAATGAACACAACTAAGTTAGGTCCATTAACTTCAGCAGGTCTACTCTGGATAAAACTGTGTTGAATTCCATCCATTGTTTCTTCTAAATGAACACTAAGCTGTAAGGCTGTATTGCAATGCACATTTACTTGGAAATAGTGATGCAAGTAGGGAACTTTAGACTTAATGGTCTTTCCAGGGAGGGGCAGGTGGGCTTTAGGTGGCCATGTGTAATACTTCAGTAGCAAAGCACATCATTAACATTTCTCCCTCACCCTCATCATTCCCTGCTTTGCATCAGCTTCTGCATTCCTGAGATGTTAGAACAAAAGCAGAACAAAAAAGGTTGCAAACTCTCATTTTAAAAAAAACAAACCAGGAATAAATACTCTGAGCATGTGCGATTTTAAATTCACTTAAATCAGAGCACCATCATAACTGCAGGAATAAAATGGGTTTTGCTTCTGCTTCCCTGATGCTGAACACATTTGCTTGGGAATAAGCAACATTTTGTAGTAGAAAGGGCTAATATATTTTTAAAGTAAAAATAATAAAATGAGCATCTGTAGCCATCTACATGCCCAGCCGGCTGCTCCCTGAGTACAAAGTATTATTATTATTTTAATATGAGGAAAGGAAGCATGCTGTCCTGGCTTGGCTATACCAGCTCATATGCTGGTGCCAGGCCTGGTGGCTGCTGCCCCCATAATCTGCCACTCTCTGGGTAGTCATGGAAGGGGGGAAGCCATAACTGCATCACTGTCACATTGACTCTACCCAATATTATGTTCTTGCTTGCTGCTTTTAACCATTGTATAATTATATGCACTTCATCGTCTGTGTTTTGTTTATTGCATTCTGCTGTTGCACATTTTTATAACTGTGCTCCATATCTATTTATTGTACCCCTTTGGTCTCCACTGTTGCTTAGTTTATAACGTACAGCTGCACAGGTATTGCACTTTGCACATTACGGTTTGGGCTGCTTACATTTTGTTCAAAGAACAACATCCCCTCCTCTCAAGCCGTAACCATGTGAGTGAGATGCTAAGCTGTTGGGTGGCAAGGGGCAATGTGCCTGGGGAATCATGGGGTGGCGCTGTGGTCTAAACCACTGAGCCTCTTGGGCTTGCCGATCAGAAGGTTGGTGGTAACTCCTGCCAACCTAGCAGTTCGAAAGCACGCTTGTGCAAATAGATAAATAGGTACCACTCTGGCAGGAAGGTAAACAGCGTTTCCGTGCACTCTGCATGGTGTCCCGCTGTGCCAGAAACGGTTTAGTCATGCTGGCCACATGACCCAGAAAGCTGTCTGTGGACAAACAAGCTCCCTCGGCCTGAAAGCAAGATGAGCACCACAACCCCATAGTCTGCTTTGACTGGACTTAACCATCCAGGGGTCCTTTACCTTTTACCTTTTTTACCTGGGGAATCATTCTGTAGCTGGGGGTGTCTAGGCTGCCTTAAGTAAGATTACAGATGGTTTCAGAGATGGGACTGGCTGGGTGAGGAGGAGAAGGGAGAGTTGTTTGACAGTTGTCCCTCCTTCTGCCTCCATTGAATGAGTCCTAGGTTGCTCTGCCAGCCAGCCCTCTGACCTGCTGGTGCTCTTATTGGATGTCAAGCCAGTCATGTATGGCTTAATTGTGGGTTGAGGGGGCATCCTGGCATGTATTACTGAGACCTGGGTGGGTGAGCTGGGTGGGACGCATCTGACTCAGCTCTGTCCTCCTGGACAGAGGGCGAGGGTTGAAGGTGGAGTTGCCATCATACATAAGAATTCAATCTCCTTCACCAAGAGATCCCTCCCCACCCACTTCCCTGCTCAGCAGGCTCTCTACTTGAGCTGGTGTAAGAAAAATTGCAGGGTTTTTCTTCTGGGAGACTTTGACATCCACAGCTGGACCACCCTGACAGGCTTAGCTCAGGCCTTCATGACCGCCATGAGACTATCTCAGTACATCACTGACCCAATATATGCTGCAAGGCCACTGATGCAGGAACAATGAGACTCCTAGTCTCACGCTATTGGGGTGGGGGGCACATGTTCTCCACCCCTGCAAAAAAAAAGTCCACACAATGAGAAAATGCACACAGGTAAGAACATTGCGCGCGCATACCCCTACCCCTACTAAGTTTTCAGAAAAGAGGCACTCAAGCAACATTCACTTTAAAAACAAATTTAAAAAAGAATAAAGGAGAGAGTGCAGTGAAATTGACAGTAAAACTGAAACTTTTAACACTTGAAATCTCTATTTAGAAGTTCCTGTACAGGTTGTGTAAAGACTGCAGGGTGTCTGGAGAGCATCAAACATAATTGACTATTTCTGGGCTCCTTTTTAATTTACTCTAAAATGGGGAACCTCCATCCTGTTATTCTGAAATTTGACACCTCTGATCTTCCAAGGGTGTAGTAGAAAGCCAGAAAGTTCCATGCCATTTTTGGATGAGGGTGGAAAGTGAAATTACAGGCAGTTGACTGGATGTCTCATTGAAAATTGGCTCAGGGTCCCAATGAAGTCAGTGGAAAAGCTAAAGGAATTGGGAGATATCTATTTATTCATTAAACGTATACCTTGCCCTTTGTCCCTGAAGGATACCCAGGACACCCAAAATAAAATGTGATGAAACTGTATCCATTATACAATAGTTAAAATGTCTTTATACAATGCCTAAATATACCTACTCCATATCTGAAATAACGGTGGATGAAAAACAAAATGAATGCAAATCAAATTAATGCATTTTTTAAATAAAAAAGGTAAAGTGAAAAGAAATGGGAAAACAAAATGGAAGGTCTGTCTCTCTTCTGGCCTTTCAGCATTATATTAAGACTCTTTTTTTATTTCAGAAGTCTTTTGGTATAGCTCCAGCTTCGTTGCTATGTTATCTCTCACTGCTTTTGTGTTTCTTTGTTTCTTTGTTTGTTTCTTTGTTTGTTTGTTTGTTTGTTTGTTTGTTTGTGTGTTGCTATTTTTCTCCCTATATTATATCATGTGGTTGTTTTTGAATTTATTTGACTATTTTGTTTCTAAGTTTTTTTGTTAGCCATTGAGTGTGTGTGTGTGTTTTAAGACATATTATTTAAAACTCATTCTCAGTCAGTTCTCCATCCAAAGACCAATTATCACATTAGAATATTTTAAGACATAGCATGTTTCCCATGTCACTTTGATGAGAATAATGTTTTATTATTTATTAAGGATTAATTATTACCATTCTCATCCTGCATACAGCACCTTACGGAGTTAGAAACAACAGAGGCCAAAGCGGTAGGTCTCTGCCCCCTAGGAGCTTACAGCTGAGGGCAGGCAATGGGGAAAACGGCAGAGGAGGGGAGAGGCAGAGACAAGGTTAGGAAAGAAATAACACGGGGAAATGCAATCACCTGCACTTGACTGGTTCTTCAACAGGCTTGCAAAAATTTATAATACAATTCAAAGGCTTGTTTTTTTCAAGGAGCAATTCAGCTTCATGTCATATTCACAAAACACATTTGCGCATAGGTCTGGGAGGAAGAAGAAGAAGAAGAAGAAGAAGAAGAAGAAGAAGAAGAAGAAGAAGAAGAAGAAGAAGGGTAGTTTGGATTTGATATCCCGCTTTATCACTACCCGAAGGAGTCTCAAAGCGGCTCACATTCTCCTTTCCCTTCCTCCCCCACAACGAACACTCTGTGAGGTGAGTGGGGCTGAGAGACTTCAGAGAAGTGTGCCTGGTCCAAGGTCACCCAGCAGCTGCATGTGGAGGAGCGGGGACGCGAACCCAGTTCACCAGATGACGAATCCACCACTCTTAACAACTACACTAAATAGCACCCAAGAATAATCCTGTTTCTGGAAAGCATAGTAGATCAGAACCCCACCCCCACCCCGCACTTTAACATTGCCTTCTAATGTTCCAGTTCCCCTTGCGCCATTTCTCTGTCCCTCTTCTTCCCTCCCCCCTTTTTCTCAACAGGATCTGCCTCCATGCAAGCAGGCAGGCCTAGATACACATGCAGTCCTAGGCTGGCATTGCCCTGTCTCTCTCTTCCTCCACCACCACCCCACCCTCCTGCTGTCTTGGAGGTGCGTCAATCTCTACAGAACCTTTCCAAGCCTCTCCTCTGGATGATTCGTTTGCGAAAGAATGAGGCATAAATCACAGCCATGTCACTTCTTTTTCCCCTTAAAGGGTAGCTGAGGACAAGCACATCTCAGCATCCATCCAAGGAGGCCTTTCTCTCCCCACTCCTACCACCCTGAGGAGCTGTACAAAGGAAGTTTAAAAAATCTAACCCCAACCTGCCCCCCTTTCAGAGCCCGCCTGGCCCTTTCAAGCAAGGCACAGGAGGAGTTTTTCATTTTTTTTAGTATTAAAATCCCACAACGTTATTAAAAGGAATTGTTCAATCCCTTTAATTGGCTCGGAAGATAAATTCTTTCCTCAGCCCAGGGGTCACGGCCATCAGCAGCTATTTATTAGCTGCATTGATTGAGAAGAACAGCCTTTAAATGGAAATAAATTGAATTCTATGGCAAAGAGGATTCCATACAGGCTACTAATGTAAGACAGGAAAGCTTAGCAATCACTCAGAGGGAGTTTGTATTCTACATATATATTTTCCTTCTTTCTTTTCAATTTCTTGACAGCCCCAACTATTCTGCTCCCAACCACACACACACACACACACACACACACACACACACACCAGCATGTATACCACACACACCCCTTAAAGAAAGCAGGACCCAGAAACAATATATAGAATGACAGGATAGCTTGCCGAGCAGATTCCCCCGCCCAGTTGGTTGTCTGGTTTGTTCTTCACTTGCCACTCAGGCAAGAGTGGATGGAATTTGTGGGTAGAATGAGGAAAAGAGGTTAAAATAATTGAAGAAGATATTTGTTTCAAGCCACCCCCCATTAAACCAGCAACAAGTAGCACTTGTTCAGAAGGAGAGCAGGTTGGGGTAAGGTGAAGGATATAAAACCTACAACTACAGACAAATGTATCAATACCACAGATGGAGAAACTAATTTGACAAGTCAGAGCACGGAAAGATATAATAATAATAATAATAATAATAATAATAATAATAATAATAATAATAATAATAATAATACAATAGCCACCACAGACACATTTCATGAACGGTGGGGGAGGGGTTATGTTTGATTTAGTTTGCATTTAAAGGCCAGCTTAACTTAATTCACATTTGCTTTGTGAACTGAAACAGAGTCATCTTTCTCACAAAGGAGAAGGCTGTCAATGGCTACTAGCCATGATGACCACACACGGCCTCCACATCTGGAGGCAATCATGCTGGAAACAGAGGGCTCTTGTGCTCATCTTCTGCTCCCTGGTTTCCCACTTGGAGGACAGGAAGCTGGACTAGATGGGCCACTGGGCTGATCCAGCAGGCTCTTCTTGGGTTCAGAAATTGTGGCATCTGAATATAGACTGCATTTTTAATCAAGGCATATATTGGCTTATATCTTGATCAGGTTCCTATATTAAAGAGAGAGCTTAAAGATTTTCAAAAGTTTCATGCCAGGCAGACCAGCTGCTTAAGAAAACACTGGCAATGTTTTCCTCCTAGACAAGGGGGCCCCTTGATTTATAGCAGAAAACAATTCTCAAAGTCGTAAAAGCTGGAATTACAGACTGAGTGAGGACACTGACCCTACATGTTATAGAAGATAAAAAAGGGCAGAGATAAACATAATTAGGAATGAGTAAATAGTAAAATAATACCAATGTGCCTCCCAGTAAAATGAGCTAGATCTTCTTTCTAAGGTTAAAGACCAAATGGAGAAGCATCTAGCTGACAGAAAGTTAGAGGGCAATAAATGTTGGGAAGAGCTAATGGGAAAAGCAACTGGCTGGAGAAGGGGGGGGGAGTGTAAACTGAAGAGGCTTCTTTTGAAACTGCTTTTTTTACTGAGTTCCCTTTTCTACTTTACAAAGACCTTATTCCTTTTAAGAGGCTACCTGTGTTGTGTATTAAGTGTATTGGCATAGATGTAATTATGCAAAGGATTTAACAAATGCTAGATTCTTATTTCATATAGTTGTAAGAGTTGTATTTTGAAATTAAGTCAGCCACCAGTCTAGCCCCCCTGCCAGACAAGAGACGCCATCCAAGCAGTCCTGATATATTAGTTGTCAGACATTTGTTTAGAAACCTTCAAATGAAGGAGATCTTTCAATGTTGATGTGAAACTCAAGATCCTTGACATATGTTTAAGATAAAAATTTAAGATTAACCATTTGTTTTAGAAGGCAATAGGGCAAGGAGGGCAAGAGGTGAGCTGGTAATTAAGATTTCTTGTTGAGACACATGTAAGATATATTACTACTTATTTGTCATTTATAGATGTAACAATATATAGCTCTTTGTGTTCCATATAAGGACAGGAGGATATGGGTGTATCTTTTAGAATTGGTTATAGCAATCAGCCAATAGGAAATTCAACCAGGCTGATTGAACAGAGGCAGCCACAGGAGGAGCAAAGGGGGCTGGATTAAGGGAATATAAGTGCTGACCATAATGGCAGGAGACCAGGCCAGAGCTTGGTAACCATATACCACTGTGCCTCTCATTTATTTGTCTGACAAATAAATAATTATTTTAATTTCTCTATTGCTGCGTTGAATATTTCATTCCAGCTAAGCGTTAACCACAAGCAGGGTGCTACAAAATCACACTTCTCCAAATTATGCAGCCAAGCTGCATACACTACAACATGGGAAGAAATGCATATATTAGTAAAAACAGCATGCCGAAAGGCATTGGACTAGGGGAAGCTACTTTGCAAAATGTGTACATTAAGTAAACTTACATACTGTAACACAAAAATTCTGGGGATTTTTCAACAACAAAAAGGAATCAGAAACTGCTGCGGAAATGTGAGGCACCAAACACAAGGCGGGAAAAAGGAGGAATTGGTGGAAACTGAAATAGATTTGTCCATCCCTAATGGTGGTGTTACTTTATTGCTCAGCTATCCCATAAGGAACATGACTGGAGGCCCCACCCCCCATCACATGGCTCACTCTTGGGCTATATCATTGTGCGCTGGCCTATAGCCTGGATGATATCATTACATTTCTTGACAGGCCGACTAGCTTGAAAATATGATGTAAGCTCTGTTATTTGTTACTGTTGCCTCAACAAATAAATAAATGTGCTTATGTATTCATTTAAAATGATTTAAAGCTTGAAAAATGGAGGACTGTCCTTCTCTTTTTTAAAAAAAGAAAAAAGGAAGAATAATATTTTGCCTTCCAAACGACACATTTTTATTTTGCCTTTGCCACCATCCACCGAGTGCCGAATACATTTCATGGTGCTCGCCTTCATCTGGGAGTTTAATTGCTTGAGATTGTTACTCGTAGGCTGTTAATTTATTAAAACCAGATCCCTTGTATTACTCCGGAGCCCAGAAGAATCATTGCATTCCATTAAGGGCAGCCGCGCGTGCCGGCTTTGCTTTGTCTCCGGCCACCTCTGTAATTGCACCCCTCTGCTAAGCTGGAAAAAGCTCCCCAGATGCCAGGCCAGGCAACTGGCTTCTCATCAGGGCGGATTATGCTGAGAAACATACGGATTCGTCGCAGGAGGAGAGGAGGGAGCTGGGAAGGCAGCGTGCAGCAGGGTTTTGTTTCAGGAAAAAGAGAGGGGGAAGTTGCCAAGTCTCATCTGCACAGAAGTAAGGATGGAAGAGAAGTTCCATTCAGCTCACATTTATAGGTGAGCTTCGCCTAATTCACTGTTTCCGAAACAATATGCAAACTGAGATGTGGCCATCCTTTGACATCGTCAGGGAAGTTTTTAATGTGTGACATTTTAATGTATTTTTTCATCTTTGTTGGAAGCCGCCCAGAGTGGCTGGGGAAACCAAATTATTATTATTATTATTATTATTATTATTATTATTATTATTATTATTATTATCTGCGCTTGCCTAAATTTTGCAACGCACTTCGCCAGGCAAGTCATGTGTACAGAAAATGCATATTGCAGGGTAAAGTGAGAATAACATACAGAAATTAATCGTTACAGATAGGTAGCCGTGTTGGTCTGCCAACCCACCACCCTTCTGAGTAATACCCCTACCCACCACCCTTCTGAGTAATACCCCTCCCCACCTTCTCACTATATAGAAGGATCTGGCAACTTCTGTTTCAGTGTATCTGAAGAAGTGTGCATGCACACGAAAGCTCATACCAAGAACTAACTTAGTTGGTCTTTAAGGTGCTACTGGAAGGAATTTTTTTATTTAGAAATTAATCATGTTTGCAAAAATTGCTTTGCCAAAATGTGGGTATCAGCCAAAACTGCATTTCAAATGTTGGATCGGTCAATACCACTCAGCCTAGCTACCAAACTAGGTTGTTTTGAGGAAATAATGTGGGGGGCTCTACCCTGAAGTCCACGGAATAAGGATAGAATTAAAATGCAATCACAGAATCAGAGAGTTGGGTGGAACCTTGGAAGTCATCTGGTCCAAAAATTAAATATAGCACCTCTCATCAAGCTCTCCTGTTGCTTCTCTCACTTTGCACCTCTTCCTCTAATAGATGCTTTCAACTCCTTCTGTGCTTTTTTTATGGAAACCTTCTCTGAGTGCTTGTTAATTTGTGACCTTTATCCAAATTAATTACAGTGAAGTAGTTCTCACAATCGCTAGCATGGATTAGAAGAGCTTCCAAGTGCTCCTTGGAAGAATGAAAAGCCTTTGTGCCATTCTTCAACCACTCCGATTGTGTGAACAGAAGGTGTTGATAGATAAGTAAGGCACTTGGTGAAACCTTGGGAATGTCTCCTTAATTTTTCTTTGCCATATTTAAAATGAGGTTCACACGAAGGATGGCTGCAGAAAACTTCTTAGTGTGCGTTGGCAGAAAGGTGGCGTAAGCAGGTAACAAGGAAAGAAATGTTGCCTGCTGAAAATACAGGATTTATACAGACTTGGGGCTAGGTCTCTCATCTCTTCATTAATCAACCCCTAATGAATTGCCTCCATTGAAAACGATGGTGCTTTGAGTGGGTATCAGGTGTTATGAAAGTTTTAGCTGTGTTGTTAGACATTCACAGATGCAATTAATGCTCTAGTTGACAAGTGATGAGTAGGCATGTGAGAACTGGCCCTACACCTCATGGCAAAGCGGCCATGTGGTTGCTTCAGCCGAAGGAGAGCTGTACTGACTTGGAGAATTATCAGAAGATAAATCATGCAAAGGTGCAGCTATATAGTATGATAAGTGTGGGGCTGCTGCAAAAAACGACTACAGTGGTACCTCAGGTTAAGTACTTAATTCGTTCCGGAGGTCCGTTCTAAACCTGAAACTGTTCTTAACCTGAAGCACCACTTTAGCTAATGGGGCCTCCTGCTGCTGCCACCATGCCACCCGAGCACGATTTCTGTTCTCATCTTGAAGCAAAGTTCTTAACCTGAAGCACTATTTCTGGGTTAGCGGAGTCTGTAACCTGAAGCGTATGTAACCCGAGGTACCACTGTAGTCCCATGTCTGATTCCTTATTTCTTGATTTCATTTATTTCATGAAATTTACATACCGCTTGACTGTATAACCTCAAGTACAACTTGCCATGTGCTCAGGCATCCTAACACTATGTGTTTCCAATCACCTCGTCCTCTCCTGAACATCAATAGCAGTGTCAGCTGCTACAGTTGATAAAGGAAGTTCACTATATGAGCTTCCTTTGTCAACTGTATCAAGCCAAGGGTAGCCTTACTGCATATAATGGAGGAAGAAGAACTCAGTGGTAGAGGGCACGCTCTGTATACAAAGGCTCCCATGTTCAATCTCCACCTTGTCCAGGCAGGACTGGGAAAGACCAACACCATCAGAGAGACAATACTAAACCAGATGGACCAAAGGTCTGATGTGATATAAGAAATGCTCTTGCATTCTGAAGATAGGGCTGCCATTTTTAAAATGTCTGTCCATCTAAAGACAGTTTACTAAGAAGGCACTTTCCAAAATTTTCCATGTGAGTGGTTGACCGCATGCCCTTGGAATTCAAGCCATTATTTCCCAGCCTACCCACTTTTGGCAGGTTTTGAGTGGCTTGGGGTGCCGTCTCTGGACACATGGCGATATGATCACACAATGGCTTTGCCATGTGCCAAACTCTGAATGGACCCACTATGCTCACATTCACAGTGCTCCAATTTGGACACACCTGTTGGACTCAAGAGTTTCTTTGTCTCCTAGAGAATCTGGTAAGCAAGAACCGAGTTCCACAGCAGCCAACTTCTCTCCAGCAGAGACTGCTTATTTCTAATATGTGATTTATTTTAGCCACAGGTTGGCCAAACCTCATCAAAGCTCTCTTTAAAGCCGTAAAACCAAGTAAAGAAAGGCTACAATGTAAGGCTCCCAGAAACCCATTTCATTTAGATTAAACTAGGCAGTTATTGTGTTTTAATACCAGAATTGATTATTATAAGTATGTTTATTGAGCTTTAGTAGCCTAGATTTGTATCTATTTCATAGTTGTTAATCTGCGATAAATATGTTTTTAATAATCTTGCACTATTTATTGAGCATAAAGCTGTCTACTGAAATGGAGAGTGAGATCGCTAAAAGATACTTATTGTATGTTACTCTGCCACAAATTCATTGCTGCATCCCTTTTTGCAGAGATTTACTTTTAACTAGGGGTAAAAGGGATGTAGCTCTTGGGCAATAAATATATTTTTAATAAGCTATTGATATTTAACCTGTTATCACCAGCTTAACAAACGCATGGCATTAAACGGCTATCGGCAAACCGCTCTTCGTAATTTCTTCTTCGGGATTTGATGAAAGTGGCGCTGGCAAACGTAAAATCTAGAAATAGGAGCAGTGTGGGCCTTATAGGACAAGTTGTACCTACACAGCTCTACTGATGCGTCTATGTCTTGCTATGCCACATTCCAGCTATTCTTCTCCCATATGCCCACCTACAGATCAGCCAATACATCTATGCCTTAATAGGCTGCACTTCTGCTATTCTGGTCCACATGCCCACCTACAGCTCTAGCAAGGCATCTCATTCCTGGCATAGAGCACATTCTTCTATTTCAGTAAACCTTGTGATTGCCAGTGCAATTTACTTTGGACTAGAGCTGATGGGCAATCCATTAAGTTTATCTCATTTTGGCTGAAGGTAAGAAAATTGAAATAATAAACAAAACTAACAAAGTACCTTCAAACACAAATTCCAGTTGCACTAACAGGAGCAGTGTTTTTTTCTGGGGGGACGCAGGGGTACGCATACCCCTAAACCAGGCACAGGCAAACTCGGCCCTCCAGACGTTTTGGGACTACAACTCCCATCATCCCTAGCTAACAGGACCAGTGGTCAGGGATGGTGGGAATTGTCAAAAAGGGCCGAGTTTGCCTATGCCTGCCCTAAACATTTTGTGAATCTAACAGGAGAAGAAACTAATAGATAGATAGATAGATAGATAGATAGATAGATAGATAGATAGATGATAGATAGATAGATAGATAGTTTCTTCTCTAGCACGGTGAATCGTCAGTTCCATTGAATAGCACAGTGAATCATCACTCCGTTGCTGCCCCCGATGGCAGCCTCATTTCCTTTCCCAATGTTTCCTAAGTCTCAGATGGAAGCGAGCATTTAATGTTTGAAGCAGTGTGGAATGTGGATATGATAATATAAGGTAATGCATGTTCTTTATACTTTTGTCCATTTACTGTATTGATTTTTCCTGATTTGAACTATAAAATGATGGCTTTCTTGAGTCAAAATAAGAGTACCCTTAAACATTTTTTTAGGGAAAAAAAGCACTGAACAGGACTGAGCCTCGCCCATGTTTAGGGCCCTTGAGGTGGAGTGAAGCAGCCGCCCTGAGCAGGAAGAATCTCATGGGGAACTCGTGAGACCTCACAGAGCTCTCACAACATCTGACAAGAGCTCCATCATGTCTTCATCATGAAATGTCGGTGGAATCTGCTGCCAAGACACTTTCCCATTTCACCTCAGGCGGCAAAACAGGATGGGCCACCCCTGCCCACATTGGCCTTTAAGGGGGGGGGAGCCACTGTCTGTATTAGGGTGATACCTTGGTTAGGCCATCCGAAATGTCACAAAATACTTTGCATACTCTCAAGTTCTCTCTACTTGGCTGGAACCTCTGCATGCAAAGCACTAAATCCCAAAGATTTCACTGGAGTCAGAGCATGCTTAACTCTGCTGGATTGTGGCCAATGTCTTTTAACTGTCTAAGTACCAGAAAGAGAGGGAGACACAGCTAAGGGCTTCTCCACACTTCCTCTTGCCCCATTGCTTTCCCCAGGGGGAAAACTACTCTTTGGCACTCAATCGGAGCAAACAGCAATTTGGGTTTTCTCAAGATTCGGGTTTTGCACTAAAAAAGCACATGTCGAGCAAAAAAAGCCCTGCTCTGACCCATGCTTTCTAGGGCAAGGGCAAGCAGTAGTGTGGACAAGGCCTTACCCTCTCTTTACTTCACTTAATGGAGTGAGTGAGTGAATGAAGAAAGATTAAAACCACCTCTTCCTTTCTTTTCTCATGGTCCCATCTTGTTTGTTACACATCCACTTATTAGCCTTTCAAATCCTTCCTTTTGAGCTCCGGTCTGATTCCGCCATATGCCACACAACGAGGCAGCGATCCAAACATGGCAACTTTTAATTGAGCCATATCATCAGCTCCGGATCAAATGTAAAATTAACGATCCTGAATCATAATAATCATAAACTCACACATAACCCCGCGCGCTGGCAAATAACTATTTGCCGTGAGTCTAGAGTGTTAAGCTGATTTGCAAGAAGTGCACACGCTACCCAGGAATTCTAATTAACCAAATTAACACTATCACTTGAAATCATGTCTCGGCGGCAGGACACTTCTGAACGGCCTCGGGCTGGCAGCAAAGGAGCCAGATAAATAGCTGTTTCCATCTACAGGGCTTCAGAGGATTCTGCTTCTCAATGAGAACAAAGATAGCCACACACTGGATATGTTCTATTGAACTGATCCAGCAGGGGAGACTCATGTATGGAAGTATGTTTACACACTAGGTGCACATCTACATATGTACCGCAGTGCTCATTGGGACTCATTCAACTGTTTGAATGAGGGTGATTTCTTTTGAAGAGGATGGGAATGCAGGTAACACGAGCTGGATTGGGGCCTGTGTGTAAATTGGGGCAGAGTGAGTGGGACACATGCCAAGGCAAAGCAGTGATTGTGAGAATGTGGCAAAAACTTGTCGTGACCCGACAAAACACAAAGAGCAGGAAAAGACCACTGATCCATGGCTTTTGCCCGTAACTGGTTTCCACTATAACCAGCTAGTTCTCAGAAGCAATGACCAGTGCCAACAACCCACTGAAATGGAGTAACCAGCAACAAACTCCCACCACTCCCTTAAAGTCAGTACAGTGGTACCTTGGGTTAAGTACTTAATTCGTTCCAGAGGTCCGTTCTTAACCTGAAACTGTTCTTAACCTGAAGCACCACTTTAGCTAATGGGGCCTCCCGCTGCTGCCGCTCCGCCAGAGCATGATTTCTGTTCTCATCCTCTTGCAAAGTTCTTAACCCGAGGTATTTCTGGGTTAGTGGAGTCTGTAACCTGAAGCATCTGTAACCCGAGATACCACTGTAGTAAAAAAAAAAGGGAAGAATCAGGAGAGAGTCAGCCTTTCTCTCCCCACATACTGTCAATCATCCCCAAATGACCAAAGGAGGACTATCAAAAACACTGTGGAAACTTTTGTACAAGGTGATCTGAAATCCCACTGTCTCCTTCTTGGGTGGTTATTTAGACTCTTCTCCAGTGTAAATGTGGATAGGATTTTAATTCTGACCCAAGTGCTTCACTTTGTACTTCTCTCAGCTTCAGCCTTTCTGATGCCCAGTCAGTTTGTTGGCAAATATCCTTTTGTGACTCTTTCACCATCTCGTTCTGAATAATTTCATGCCATCAGCAAACCTTGCAATTCAACCCTGACCCAGACAGTTTTGGATAAATTAAAACCACTGGTCTAAATGCAAATCCTTGGAGGACCCCACTGTTTACTTCGCTCCACTGTGAAACAGTTGATTTATTTCACTTTATGCTTCCCTGATAAGACCATTCTTTGTTCTTGTAACCTCCCATCATCTCTTATCTCCCCCCTCCAACACCACCCTCATGTATAGGAATAGTCTTGTTTATATTCTGCCATCTTCTCAGATTCACCCTATCTAAGCATGAAGGAAACTAACATTTAAAAAAAAATCCAGTTCTCCAACAACCATGAAATTATCACAATTTTTTAAAAATGAAAAATATGTTCATACTTGTGCATCCATGTGGAAGTACCCCCCTCCCCAATCTAGTCTAACTGTGCACTTGCAAACGAAGGATGCACTTCTAAGATGGTATCACTGGAAAGAGTAACTATCAGCATGTTCAGGTGTTCTAGAGGGTGCAGAAATCCGAATGCAAAGATGCAGTAGAAATCCAACCAATATCAGACTGCATGAAAGATGCATTAATACAATCACTGCAAATTTGGTCAAGTCTTGTTAGCAAAGCAGTAGAGATTGTGGTGAAATGACATCCTATTTATGTAAGGATCGTTGTCGGAAGAAACAGCAAAGAATATCTCAGCAGGAACTGAGTAGTTGTTTGTGTTGAAATGCTCTAGACCAGCCTTCCCTAACCTGGTGATGTTCTAGACTATAACTTCCAGCAGCCCCAGCCAGCATGGCCAAAGGCCATGGAGCTTAAGGCAAAACCTTCTGGAGGGCATCAGGTTGGGAAAAGCTGCTCTAGGCCAATGCATGTCAGGTAGAAACTGTACTCTGTGTGTCTAGGAGATGCACAAATGGACAGATCTGGGCAAAAAATGGGATGCTTCTGAAGACTTTCTGCCCAAAGTACACTGGGCTACAGCATTCATCATAACTTCCTAGCACCTGTAGAGATCCTCGCCCTTTCTGTTTGTTGTAATCATTGCTATTGCCTTCCATTTTTATTTATTTTTTACTTCCCATGGTGATTGCCACCATGAGGAAAGGCCCATTAAATTCAGCATCCTTTCAACGGCACCCCAGAGGAAGCTTCCTTTCTTCACCCAGAAAGAAGGACCATTTCCCCCCAATATTCTCTCTTTCCCACCGTTGCTCCCAGATTAATTGCAATCAGCTTTCTGAATTGTGCATTTTACAAAGGCAGCCTAATAGTGAGCACCTGCGGGAGCCCCTAGTTAATGCCCAGTGGGGGAGCTGCTCGCTGCAGAACCCGTGTTAATGCCCGGCAGAGTCATTATAATGAAGGGTGTTGTGGCAAGATAGCACCAGCGGAATCCGTTCCTAATGAGAGACTTCAAAGCAGTAATGAGCTTGCAAAGCAATCCTTTTCATTTACTGAACTGGCCCCATATGCTCGGCGTTTAGACAGGGGTCACACATCAGGCAGAGAGAATGTGTGTGCATGTGGGCGGATATAATATATTTGTCATTCTCTAAAAAGCACAGATTAATAATTGCCCTCACTGAAACGAGACCTTTTACCATGAAGTGAGCCGGGGAGAAGGGAGACATGCCAGCCAGGGTGCCAGTGGCTCCCACAGGTCAGATCCTGGACGCACTAAGAGCTGAAGTAAATGTTTCTAATTAACTCTTTTGATTCCCTAAAAAGCGACTTGGCGGTAACCAACTCTCTGGTCAGCAAGTTCTAGGCGCGATTAGACTATGGCTGGGCAAATTGCTCCGCCCTGAGAGCAAACATTTTGTGGCTGTCAGTTGCAGGGAGAATTCACACACATATGTGATTTCTAGCACCATCTTACCTGTCTGCATTCAGACAGGCCAACTCTCCATCATCTGCCCTATGCCAGAAGCTAAATTTACCTCCCCTCTGGCTCCAAAGGGAGAGGAGGTGTGTGTGTGTTTGGAAAGAGATGCAGTGAATCACGGGGACTTGGAAACAGGTCATCTGATTTGCACAATTCACCCCTGCCTCAAACACCCTGTGGTGAGGAATGCTGACTTATCAAAAAGAGAGGTGGGAAACTGCAGATATCCTATTAATAATTTGCTTGCTAAGTTGGGTCACTATTGGCAAAACATTTTGCAAGCCTCGGTGTTAGTCAATCAATGCATTTTTTAAAAGCATCCCATAGTTGTGGAATAAGAAATATTTGCATTAGTATCCAAAGAGCTTCATTGCTCTTTATGGCTGAGATCCAAAGGCCACCTTTCAAGACATCCACACCCCTTGGTAGCCATACCAGCACATTTCTCTTCTTTCTAGCTTTTTAGTCGTAGCTTGCCGTACCGCATCCAATGCTTCTTCTGACATTCTCATAAATTTTGGTGGTGGCCTGTTTGTCAGCACCCCAGAAGTCTGCAAAGTCTCATGCTGTTTTGCTTTTCTGTCCCTTTTGTTCTCCTTTATCTCTATATTTTTCAGGGTCCATTGACTTTTCTAGATGTTGCCTATGGATCACTGAATAGCTCTGGATTTTCAAAATTATTATCTTGTTAAAACACAGCAACAGAGGATTTTTTAAAAAGTGAAAAGCTTTGTTTAATTATTTTTTAAAACACACACAATAACAACGACCTAAAGCTCTTCAGAGCTCCATAGGCAGCATTCTAGACACCCTCGTATTATAACGCCTATCAGAGAACAAGCCCCACAAAAGCTCTGGAGGTGTTTTTTTTAATGCAATGCAAGAGAATCCACCCTACTAAAAATGTTTAATTTAATTTATTGTTTTCTTTTAAGATATGAAAAAGCAAGGTACTCTTGCTTCTGCTCCTCGTGGTGTGGGTGGGTGTTTTTAAAACTATACTTGCATATTTTGTATCCGGGGTGGTCTATAAATATTTTAAAAATAAGGAATGGATTTTGGAGGAAACTGAATTATTTTTACTTCCTGCACATAAAGTTCCTGGGCCTATCGGTTTGTAATTTGGCAAGCTTAATCCACTTGGGAGGTGGAACTCCTGTGCCTGTAAATTTAATCCACTTAAACCAAAAGGGGGAAAATGTTAGAGCCATTGTTAGATTCCATTACTGTGCATGGGGAACACACATATTATGTGTACAGAGCCGGTCAGATCCTGAATTACAGATCAAAGCACAAAGTGACTCAGAAACAGAATGGAATTTTTAAAAGCACCTAGATGCAAGATGAGACTTGGGGCGTTCGGGGGGGGGCCTCCATGCGCCTATTAAACAGTCCTGTCCTGGCTCCCACCCTCAAACACAGCACTCAGCTTAGATATCCCTGAAGACTTGATTCCACAAGTCAGTACATGGCTTAAACACAGATCAGGTCTACACAGTTTCTAAGTTCAAAAGCTCTGAGACGTATGCCTAGGCCCAAGCTACGGTGTTGTCTTGACACTTGAGACACGCCTCGGGCTCGTCTTCTGAAGGGCAGGGCAGGCACAGTCATTCTGATGGTTCTCGCCACAAGCAATGGGACTGGCCAAGCGAGCGGAGACCCCTGTGAGTCGGCCACATCTGCTCATGCTGGTGCCAGGGGCTGGATTGACTCAGCCAGCTCACTGGCCAACTCAGGCTCAGGCAATCTCCTCAGTCACCTGAGAAACCTTGTTGACAGGAGGCAGGGTGGGAGCTGGAAATGGTGGTGCTGTCTCCTCCTCTGGGACATCCTCACTAATGGGGTAGAGCTAGGCTGTCTCCCGATGCAATACTTGATCTCATCCCAATCCTCCTCCCCCTCTGGCCAATTATGTGCCCACGAGACTTAATGCTGGCAAAGTTCCCTGTGGCCTGACCATAACGTCAACGTTTCCCTTTTTTAAGGGAAATTCCCTTATTCTGAATAGGATTCCTCGCAAGAAAAGGGAAAAGTTGACAGCTATGGGCCTGACAGCCAGTCCCCAGTAGGCACTAAGCTCAAATACCAGCCTTTCCCACCAGCACGGATCTTTGGGTCAGGATTACCCCATCCTCACAAAGCACCATAGAGAGGGGCTTTAGGGGAGGCCAGAGAGGGCATTTCAGGCAACACTGACCTCTTCCTCTTCCTTTAAGGAATGGAATGTGCCCCTTGAGGAAGTTAGCCACAGAGAGGAGAGCAAATCCACTACTATGCACGTGTCCTTCACAGCCACTAAGGGGAGCCAGACTATATTGGCAACATAGGAAGCTGCCATATACCAATTCAAACCATCTAGCTCAGTATTCTCAACACTGAAAGGCAGCAGCTCTTGAGGTTTTCAGGCAGGCGGTATTCTCATTCCTACCTGAAGATGCTGAGGATTGAACCTGGGACCTTATGCATTCAAAACAGATGCTCTCCCGCTCCTCAGATATTTACCTTACTCTCTCTGGATGGTATCCAGACTCCTGTGTAAGGGCTGGTCTTGACCCTGAGAGGGAAGGGGAAGATTCTTCTGCAGAGAAAGGAGAGTTAAAAATCAAGGATGTTTGGTTTCCTGCTAAATGTTTTGCTGGACACAGACCCTTGACTGACTAGCAGTCGTCGTTTTATTCCATTTGAGACTTAAGCCTCCCCCCCCCCTTCGAAAGACTCTGTAACATGCTGTAACATACTACCAGTACAGTGGTACCTCGGGTTACATACGCTTCAGGTTACGGACTCCGCTAACCCAGAAATAGTACCTTGGGTTAAGAACTTTGCTTCAGGATGAGAACAGAAATCGTGCTCCGGCGGCGCAGCAGCAGCAGAAGGCCCCATTAGCTAAAGTGGTGCTTCAGGTTAAGAACAGTTTCAGGTTAAGAACGGACCTCCGGAACGAATTAAGGACTTAACCCGAGGTACCACTGTAAAGAGTATTTGTACCCAGCTGATGTTCTTCTCTTGAGCTGTAGCCCGAGTCAGCCAGAGGAATCCATCGAACAAAGTTCTCTCGAGGTAGTCCCTCTCCTCGTCGTACCCACATGGCTCAGCAAATGATCCCAAAGACTTTCGCATGCCATTAATAGAAAAGAGTCCAATCAAAGTTACCAGGGTATCTGTGTGGGATGCCCTCAACAAAATGCAGTATCTGTCATAGGATCGCAAATCATCAGCGACTGTAGCTGTACAGCCCTCCTTAAAAATTACTCTCACAAAATGAAGCAACTGAGCACGAAGTGAGCATAAAGGCTTCCCTTTTTCCCCCTTTATACTTTTCCGAGCTTTCCTTAAATTCTTGTGTTGCCGTTTCAGAAGGGCTACACAAAGAGCAGTCAATTTAAATAGCACAAGCAGAGCAGGGGGGCAATTTTCTTCCTGTTTTCTCTCGTACACGTACAGTCTTTTTTCAGCAACATCAGTAACAGATCACAGCGGGGCGTTGCACATAATCTGCATCCGTCTTAGGCAACGCATGGCACTAGGAAGATGTGTCAGTTTTAATGGTATGCAGCACGCAAGGATTTGATGAGGCCAGCCTCCTGTCCGACAATGCTGATTGCGCCTGCCGTTTGTTGCCACCAGCAGCGCAGCCTAGCTGCCCTCTGCATCACTGCCCCTATGTCAAGATCACAGCCACGTTGCTGCCAGGTTGCATCATCGCATGCGCATCTAGGTCTTTGGCATATACACTAGTCATACACGGTGTTCCTACTCTTATTCTGGGAGGTACATGAAATCCTAGGCGGTGGTGGCTTGTGAGGGGGGAGGGAGGTAGCAATGTTCTCCCAGCCGCAGTGCTGTGCTCGTTGCGATGGGGCAAGGGAACAGCAAGCTCAAAGTAACTCTGGGACAGTTTTACTCCCATCAGAAATACCACGCTGCCTCTCTGCCCCTCCCCAACACACCTCATGGATCAAAGGGGACATTTCTTCCAAAAGTATAGAATATTCCAGCCTTCTGTCTATATTCAGGGATGGCAGCCACAGCACTGAATGCATATGTGAACAGAGGCAACCTGGAAAGCAAACCGCTACAGCATTAGCTTAGGTTTGGGATGGGTTTTTGGAAGACACCTGTGCATGAATTTGTTTCATGTGTGTAGATCAGTGCATGCTAACCCAGAAATAGTGCTTCAGGTTAAGAACTTTGCTTCAGGATAAGAACAGAAATCATGCTCCGGTGGCACAGCGGCAGCAGGAGGCCCCATTAGCTAAAGTGGTGCTTCAGGTTAAGAACAGTTTCAGGTTAAGAACAGACCTCCGGAATGAATTAAGTACTTAACCCGAGGTACCAGTATATTCTGATGGCATGAGTGTCACAACGACTGGTAGATTCTTATCTGTTACAGCCTTCATCTGCCTTCACAGCCATTGTAACATACCACTTGTTATCTTCCGCCTGCTCTGCTGTTGAGGACTTTTTTGATCATTCTTTGTCTAGCTCCTCCCCTTTGACCTTACTGCCTTGGGTGACCCTGCTGGGAGTACAAGACTCCCGATGGCTTCACTCACAAGGGTCATAGGAATGTGCAAGCTCACTCAAGACGACAAGGTGGTGATCCAGCGAGTGAGATCATCTACTCTATTCCAAACCTAAAAATGGAAGGTGAAATGCTGGTGGTCAACAGAAGAGGTTTAAAGACTCTCTCAAGGCAAATCTTTAAAAATGTAGTATAAACACTGACAAGTGGGGAACACCGGCCTGCGAGTGCTCCAATTGGAGAACAGCCTTTACAAAAGGTGTCATGGACTTTGAAGACACTTGAACTCAGGACGAAAGGTGGACACAAGCTAAGAGGAAGGCACATTTGGCAAACCCTCATCATGATCAACTCCTATCTAGAAACCTTTGAACACATGTGGAAGGACATGTGGATCCAGAATTGGCCTCCACAGTCACTTACGGACACACTGTTAAGACCATGTTCATGGAAGACAATCTTACTCAGCTACTAGTGATCACCAAAGAAGAAGAACAGCATTAGCACCAGAAACAAATGTTTCCGTTTGGGGGAGGGAGTTAAAGAACAGGCTCCTCTCTTTCCCAGTATTGCCCACCCTAGCTGCAAGGGCAAACATAAACCAGCACACACACACACACCATCCCCAACATCGAAACTCTGCAGAAATTCATGCAAGCACAAACCTGTCAACCCAACACTCACCAGTTTCCTTTATCTCTGTGTGTCACTTCCCAGTTTTCTCTCTCCTAAATACGAAACCACAGCACACACGTTCATGGAGCCAGTTGCCAGCAGGGTGCAATCCTCTCAGACCAATGAGCAAAGCAGCAGCTGCTTGTCACCAGCTTCTTCTGCCTGAGTGGACGTCCAAAACAGTGGCAGCATCAGCAGGGATTTTCAGCCCAGCTCAGCATACCTTGGCCCAGCGCTCCAAGACCAGAAGACAACAAGAATATGCAGCGGCCATCCTGCAGAGAACCTAAGAGCCTTAAAAAGAAAAGAAAAAGATGCTACTCCTACTTTGTTTGGTGATTTAGACCCTCCTCCAATTCATACATCAAATACATAGAATAAAGTGGTTACAGAGCACCCCATATTAAATTTTGGGAAATGCTCGGGAACAAAAGACATGCTTGAACAAAAAAATGCATGATGTCACCGAAACAAGGTGAAAAGAAATTCCAGCAAATTACAGGCTTGGAAAGTAAGCGCTCATGTAAAGTGGTTTTGAGAGTTTTTCCTCTTTGATGTCTAGAAACTTTTCATTTCCATACATCATATTGAAAAACAAAGCCTCCCTAGATTTTGATGCGGCAGTCCATTGTTTTTTCACAAAGCCTTCATAGAATTGTAGAGCTGGAAGTGGCCACAAGGGGCGTCTAGTCCAACTCCTTGAAATGCAGGAATCCTTTGCCCAACATGGGAACTAAATACCTAAGGGATTGGAAAAGCAGTTCGTGGTTAAAATTTCCCAAGGAAAGACTTCCTGAAAAGATGAGGGTGCTGATCATTTGCTAAGGCATCAGAGTTCTCACTTTTATTCTTGCTATAGCTTTTGGATTAATAATAATAGTTTTAAAAAGTTGAAACCTTGAAATGGGGAAAGAAGCTGTTTGCACCAAAGGGAAACAATGTATTCTTTGTATGTTGATTTTCTCCAAAAAGACAAAGCAGCGCAGTTATTAGAGCTGAGCAAATTATTTTGAACAAATTATTTAGTTGTCCATATTTTTCTGTTCATAAGTTATCTGCCACCTGTTTGCAATTTTCTCAAAGCTGTTGGGATCCTCTGTAATCTGCCAAAAAACGTCTGCAAAAAGAAAGGCTTTGATCTGTAGATTGTTATTCACATAGTTCCTTGTAAGTTTTTGAAATAGAATCACAAAGTAGGAAAGGGGCCCAGGGGTTGACTAATCCAATATTCTGCTTTCAGGCAAGAAAATTTTAAAAGCACTCCTGGCAGACATGCAAGAGACAACCAGCTTTTCCTTAAGGCCAGTTCTCATAAACCCTGCCTAGTAGCAACCTGCCGGTCAGAGCGGTCCTTATTAAAGCTAACAGTGCAGCAACACAATTGCTTGGAACCTTCACCACTCAGGGTCTCTACTTCACACCTATTTCAGACACAGAGCGTCATGTGTGAATTGGCCACCTTTCTGCTTGCAATGCCATTGAGCTGAGCAAGTCAACACACCTATAGGTTTACTTGCAAGGGTTGCCCTGTGTTACAAAATACTTACCTGTGTTCTTACAAAGTGATTTATTTTGACTTGGCAAGCTCAGCTCTTAGCCAATGCATAACATTTGTTGTTTAACATTGTTTAAGAAACCTCAGCAAAGCCCTTTCAAAACTGCTGAACAGAAGAGGTGGGGAATCTACATTCACAATCAGTTGTTTGGACTTCACTCCCAGTTGTTTGGAATAGGCTGCATGTTACACTCCATTGAATGTCCATTCGGGTCTCTTCAGACCTGCTGCTGAATACACAAGGCTTGGGGCATGAACATCCCTCACACCCTCTAATACACAGGCATCTAGCCTAGACAATTCCATGGGTCTAAACAGAGTTGTAATGGTGCCTTCTTCCACCCTCACAGCATCGTTCAGCCTGGACACTGAGGTCCAGCGCGGAGGGCCTGGCAGAAGGCCTTCTCGGTAGTGGCGCCCGCCCTGTGGAACGCCCTCCCATCAGATGTCAAGGAAACAAACAGCTATCTGACTTTTAGAAGACATCTGAAGGCAGCCCTGTTTAGGGAAGTTTTTAATGTTTGATGTTTTATCGTGTTTTTAATATTCTATTGGGTGGGAATATTCCCAGAGTGGCTGAGAAAACCCAGTCATTTATTATTTAAATAATACCCATTTATTATTTAAATAATAAATGATTATTATTATTACAGTGGTACCTCGGTTCTCGAACGTAATCCATTCTGTTTGACTTCCAAAACGTTCAAAAACTGAGTCGCAAAGGGCTAGCCACAAGTTCAATTGGAAAAATTGGAAAACATGCAGCGGAAGCCGTTTGACTTCTGAGGCGCATTTGAAAATGGAAGCAATTACTTCCGGGTTTTCAGTGTTTGAAAACCGAAACATTCGGCTTCCGGTATGCTCAAAAACCAAGGTACCACTGTATAAGATAGTCTTTATCCTGCTAGAGAGATTCAAGCCCATACCAGAAATTTAGGTTTGCAGAATTAATGTCGATTAAAGCGCACATGAAGTCCTCGCCAACCTGGTGCCTTGTGGATCTGTTAGACCTCAACTTGCGTCAGCCCCAAGAGAAAGAGGGAGGAAGAGACAGGAGGGGGTTACATGGAAGGCCTGTAGCCAAGAGGTAGCACATCTGATCTGATGCAGAAGGTCCCATGTTCAATCCCTGGCATCTCCAGATGGGGCTGGAAAGGACGCTTGCCTGAAACCCTGGAGAGCCGCTGCCAGTCAATGTCAACTGCAATGGGCTTGATGGAACAATGCTCTGACTTGGTACGAGGCAACTTGCTATCTGCCTGAAGCTTGCCAACACTGATGATTAAGACGGTGCTACTGGAAAACAGCTCCATGCATTTAGCCACTGCTTTTGCAATTAACCTTCATGCTAGGTTCAAAGGCTGATAAGAAGCAGAACAGTGGAAAACCCGCATTTCATCCCAGCTGCTTCCTCCACAGTGCGCACTAGTATTTGGCAGAAAGAGAGAGACCGAGATAGTGTGAGTTATGCAGGTGTCATAATAAACCCAGGATGTCAAGGTATGTGTTGCATGAGTTCCTAATGTGACATGTGTTCTTTAGCCCAGAGCCTGGCTCCAGGCTAAGAGCTAAATTTTGATATTCTCTGAGGCTAATACTTCTTCAAACCCCTTTCCGGGTTAATTAGGGAAGGGAAATTTTGGATGCATCTCGCTGTGAAACAGGAGTAGCTCTGGGAATGCTATGAAAGTCAGGTTTGAGAGACCAAAACAGATGGGGCTGCTGCGGGTATATTTAAGGGGCTCTTGCAGCTAACTTTAGAAAAGTGAAGAACTTTACGGGGGAAATGAAACAGTGTCTCTCAAAAGCAGAAAGACCCCCGAAGAACCCCCGTTGACTCAGCCACTCGCAAAACAGCTCCTGTCTCATATCTTCAAATTGTTTTATATTTAGAATTTTCCTACTCATCTTTAATTCTGTCTCTCTCTCTTCCCTTTTGTGCAAGCACGTCGGACGGGCTGTGCTGTCAAATTATAATTACATTAGAGGAAATTTAGAATTCGCTGCGTTAAAAAGGCCTTTGTGCTCGACAAGACAATGGGTATAGGGAATGATGGGATGCCGTCTCGTTTCAAGCGGTGCACATTTGCCACTCTTTCTTAGCACACACCTGTGGCTGTCATTGCATACACCTGTGCTCAAGTGATTGGGAGCCGGGAGCCTGGATGCAGACGCACCTGCGTTAGATCACTTCCCCAGGGTTGCGCAATCACCACAGGCCTGTTTGAATAACTCCACCAGTTTTAGCAGAATGCACACAAAGGACCATGACTTCATTTATGCAAATGACCTATTAAGAAAAACACCCTGGCAAAATGCAAGTGCGTTCATGGGGTTCTCCTGCCTTGGAGATGAACGGAAAACACACGGTCGGTTTGGATTAGAGGGACTTTTGAAGAAGACAAGCTCCAACGAGGTGTCCACTTCTGTACACATATTGGACTCACAGCCTTGGCTTCACACTGAAACACTAGAAGTTGACTTATTCCAAGTCAGACCATCTCACCCACCTGGACCAGAATTCCCTGCATTGACCTGCAGCCCTCCAGGTCTTAGGCACAGAGCATGGTTAGAGACTTTCCCTTGCAGGTGGGGTAACTGGTCAGGTGCTGCGTGTCAGTGGTGGGCAGGGCCAGAGCAAAAGTAGGTGGGGACATCCATCTCTCTTTCTCTTTCTGACTCTCCATTCTGTCTCTCCCTCCCTCTCTTCCTAGTGGGCTGTTGGGGAGCAGGGTGGACAGACTGCTCCTGCCAGAGGCCTGAAAGTATTTTTTTCTTTTGTAGGAGGCTTTGAAATCAACCCAAGGGCTGCAGGTTACCCACTCTGGCACAGATACTTTTAACTGGAGAAACCAAAGATTGGGGGGGGGTCTACTGTGTTGTTCCACGGAGACAAACTATTTTGGTGCAGTGGGAGATGCCGTATTATAATTTAAAAATTGCATTAGCTGCACCATACACTAAAATGTCTCGTGCTGAAATTGTACACTACCACAGAATTCAAAACGTCACCGTGAGGTTCATCTGGAACCACTAAGAGAATATGCCTATTGTGCCAAGATGCTCCCTAAATTAACAAGGCATGCCCAGGTGTTTCAGGTGATTTGCATCCTTTTTTGACAATTGCATTTAATGATAATTGGTTAATAGTTTCCATATTTTGATGAGGAGAATATCAAAAGTAAGCTTTCAATAGACAGATGGGGTTGGGTCAGAGGGCACTTCCACCTCTATACAGGAAAGAAATTTGATTCAGTTTGCATTTAAAGGCAAGCCTACCTAATGCCCACTTTCAAAACTATACAGTGGTACCCTTGGTTGCAAACAGGATCCATTCCGGAGGCCCGTTCGCAACATGAAAAGAACGCACCCCACAGCAGCATGTCTGCGCACACGTGGGTTGCGATTCGCCACTTCTGCGCGTGTGCGTGATATCGTTTTGCTCTTCTGCGCATGCACGAGTGGCAAAACCCGGAAGTAACCCTTTTCGGTACTTTTGGGTCGCCGCGGGATGTAACGTGAAAGAACGTAACATGAAGCAGACGTAACATGATGTATGACTGTATGTGGACTTCAACACAGTCACCTCTGGAAATTCACTTTTCTCCTGAATTTTGCAATGCTTCTCCAGCCAAGTAATGTGTAGGGGGCATGGAATGCATGTGCTTACGTAAAATGCATATAGAAGCAAAAATAACACACAAATATGCATTATATTTGGGGAAATTGCTTTGCAAACAAATGTATAAGGAGAAAATTGTACTAAAATGCTGGCACGACTTTAAAAGTTCACAAACTGATATGGAAATGTGGAAAACTGAAATCAAGATTGGAAAAATGAGAGACTGAGAAAAGCTGACTGAAATTGGCTGATACATCCATCCCTGCTTTTGTCTTCCCTTGCCCGGTAAATGCATCAAGGAGATCCTACCTGAGGGCAAAGGAAACAGGTGCCCTAAAGGAACAAACCTCAGCACAGTCATGGGAGCCACATGGGCAGGTCTGCCGGTCTGCCTGCCCAGTAGCTAATGCTGGAGAAGGGGAAACTATCCAGCTTTCAATATTATTTGCACCTGAAATAGTTTGGGGGCAGACATACTGCTTCATTTCCAACTGATGCATGTCCTGTAATGTCCTGCATTAACATTTCATATAAAAAAGGTCTTCTGGTGGGTTGTTTTTTTGTGTGTGTGGAGGGATTTGTCCTGCTTTTCTTGTGCTATGGTTTTGTTGTGCCCACCCACTCCAAGACAGCACTGGGGGAAGCACCAGAAAAGAACTAATAAAGCAAGATAAATCCACCAGTAACACTTTATCAAGGACATGGTGCAGAATACACCTGCAATAAAGAACCATTCAGGGAGGGGAGTTTAAGTGTGTTACCTGCATTTCTAATCTATTATTTCCCATCCCAAACCTCTACTGAAAAGGGTAAATAAATAAAACATTGAACAGGACCATAGAAAATCATCACCAGGAAGGCCACACTGTACCCAGGACACTGAAGAGATAAAAATGAGTCAATTTCCTGCCAGCGCGCCAATGTGCCGTCCTCCGCAGCAACATCTCGCAACCTGGAGGGAAAAGGCTTGGCTGGAAAGAAGCCACAAGACAGCATGTCAGCGCTGCTGGTCTACAGCTATGTAGTGGCCCTAGGCCAGAATTTCTGAGGGCTAATGAGCTGCCTGACTCTGAAGAGACACTGACAGTCATTTTAAGGAAGCAAGGAGTGCGAGCAAATGACAGTGATGAAGAGCCTGCTGTTCGTTAGGTTCCTGCAGGCAAGAGGAGTTGAGAGGGAGGAAGCAGCTTGAAGCGCTGCGTTCCCACGGAGATGTTTTCTGCCCTACCATGGTCCGCAGGAACAGGCAGCTGGATGTCAGCAACATGTGGGGGCAGACTTTTATCCGCAAAGCAAACGAGACAGGCAGCCCAAAATACAGGCCGCAGCAGCCAGAGAAAAATATTTGTGTTTACCACATTCTCCAGAAAAACCTCTGGCAATTATTTCAAAATAATCAGACTCCGGAGTCGCTCTAGCAGCTGGAGGATGGTCTTGGGGAACCTGCAGAAGGAAAAAGGCATAGAAAGTATTTAAAAATAAAGCCCTCACAAATGGAACAGGAGCAGACTGAGGTACAGTCATACCTCAGGTTGCGAACGTGATCCATGCGGGAGGCACGTCCACAACCCGCAGCGCCGCATCTGCGCAAGCACATGACGCAATTCAGGGCTTCTGTGCATGCATTGACATAATTTTGTGCTTCTGCACATGCACCAAAACCCAGAAGTAACCCATTCCGGTACTTCCGGGTTCGGTGTGTTCCACATCCCGGAAACGCGCAACTCGCAGCATTTGTAACCCAAGGTATGACTGTAGTTGCTTCAGCTGGCAGAGTTTGGCTGCTTTCATTTATTATAGGTAGGTAGCCATGCTGGTCTGCCGTAGTTAAAACAAAATAAAAAAATTCCTTCTAGTAGCACCTTAGAGACCAACTAAGTTTGTTATTGATATGAGCTTTCATGTGCATGCACACTTCTTCAGATGCACTGAAACAGAAGTCACCAGACCCTTATATATAGTGAGAGGGTGGGGAGGGGTATTATTCAAAAGGGTGGTGGGAATGGGTGATTGGCTGATAGGTGTGGTAAACCTGTTGATGACTGTTAACGACTGCAATTGGTCTTACATTTATTATGTCAATGTGTTTTTATTTTTTGTCTTCTGCTGGTTTAAAATTTGTTGATTGTTTTGTTTGGGTGTTGTTGTTTTAACAAATGATCCTACTGTTTTTTTCTTTTTGTACACCCCTTTGAGGTTTCCTACTATCAAGCGGTATATAAACTTCATGAAATAAATAAATAATATTATATCTTCAAAATGAAGATAAATAACTGATTTTCATGCACACCCTTACATGCCATCTTGCAAAAGGGAAGGCTCTTAAGTGATGCAAACCAATTTTATTGGTGTGCTAATCAGACAGAGGGGGGTGGGCTGGGCAAAATAAAATAAGGACTGTGTGTTTTGTCACAGCAAACGCTATGTAAGGATTTGAGCGTCCTACCAGTTTCACCATTAAGACCGAATGCTAACTGAGAAGTAATCAAAGAAGTAGATGACTTTGGTCATTTAAGCCATTGGTTCATGTTCCACCTGGATCATGGGAAGAGACTGAGAGTTCGGTCTGCCTGAGTGTGGGGACTGAGTCAAGGGAAATCTCTTTTTTTCAAAGCTGGCTGGAAGAAGCTGAACGGATGGATGCTGCTGCTGTCAGCTTCAGAATGTTCATGCTGTGAATTTGGTACTGTCTGCTTTCTGTTAGCTTCTGTAGACACACACTCACAATACCTTTTCAATTCTACGTCTTGGAGATAAACAGACTATTGCAATGCACTCTAAGTCTCTAGCGCTCTCTCCTTGCCAAAGGAACTGACCCCGTAAAGCTGCCCTGGAATCTCCTCCCGCCCCCCCAGCACTTGGGGAAGTGGGGAAAGTGACGCACTATTACGCTAAAACGTCCTTCATTTTTTCAACTCGTGAATAAGAAGAGAGGAGAAACAAATCTAAGTTTCAGTCCACTGCATTGGCTGTTTGTGGGCAGGATATACACAGGATGTGCAATTGAATATCCTCTTCCAAGAAGAAAGAAACATGAAATCGCAGGCTTGGGCTAAAAAGGAAAAGCAGAAGACAGGAGATTTTTAAGAATGCTCTACATGCTCATGGGTGGGTAGGTATGCACGCACACACGCACGCGCACACACACACACAGCAGCACCAAAGTGTGTTTGTCCTGCAGGGCAACCAGCAAGGCTATGGCGATAAGACAGCAACAGGGGTAGAGCACACATATTGCTCTTGCAATAAAATTTTACAGCAATTACCATTTTATAGAAAATATGTTTACTTTTTCTTCTCCATATGGGTTCCCAGCTGGATTTCTGCACTACCTTGAAAAAGAACAATTTGCTAGAAACATCAACCGTGATCAGGTACAATATTCAGCTAATTAAATGCAACTGTCTCAGGAAGCGAGGGCAGCAGGGGAACCGTCTCTCGTGCTGGAGGGCATCCCGCTTTTCTGTGGAGTGGCTTTTTGTCGCATATTTATCTCTCTCTCTTTTTTTTTCTGCTGTTGCATCACTGGTTTGAAGTGATATAACATGCCTGATTGTGATTGGGTGCACGCGCGTTAAGGAAACGAAGAACTGAAATGAGAACAAAAATTCCCAACTCGAGCAAGAGTACTAACAGGAAGAAGGCGATCTGTGCATCGTAGTATGTCTGCTGGCTATGCCTAAGCACAACGATATATGCAGAGTTAAGGCCAATGACACCAATGAGCTGTCTCTGAGTTGGACTGTGACCTCTACACAAAATGTCCCCCAAGCTACTCCAGCTTTAGATCCCCACAATATTTTTGACTATGGTGTGTGCATGACATAAATCCATGCAACACCAGTCAGGAAGGGCTGGAAAATACCCTGGACTGAGAGATCCTTGTAGAGTCACTGCCACTTAGTGTAGACTAGGGGTGGGAGACTGAAGGCCACTTTCTCTCCTGGGTGTCATGGTCCGGTTCACGGGCGATCAAAGTCCTGGCAGGGGATGTCAGGACTGGGGGCAAGATGGTGGGGTGGGAGAAGGAACGGGGGTCCTGAAGCCAAGAAGCCAAGAGTCCAAAGGTCAGGAAGCAAGGAGTCACAAAGTCAAGGGTCCAAGGATCAAAAAGCAAGGAGTTACAAAGTCAGGGGTCCAAGGATCAAGAAGCAGGAAGTCAAGAAGCCGAGGTTCAAGGATCAGGAGTCAAGAAGCCAAACACAGCAAGGCAGGAAGCATGTTGCTGTGGCAAAGAACAGAAGGGAAATGCTGACCTTTTATCCCTTCCCAGCTCTTGCCACCAGGTGCTGTGAGTTACCAATTGGCCTCACCTGTGAGGCCGCGCCTTGCCTCTTCAGAACAAACTTAGGAAGGCCCCAGTCCTGCAAAGTCCTGTTGGTCACAGGGCCTGGCTCCTGCATGCACACCTGACACTGGACAACCTTCCAGGGACCATGTGCCAGTGGTGGGCAAGGCCAGAGGCAAAAGTGGGTGGAGCAACGAGTATATATTTTGCACTTGTATGTTGGCATCAGTTTGTCTCGGAAGGAGTGCACTTTTGGAGAGATCAAGCCGTTGGAAGGTTACAGCGCCTCCTGTGGCTGCAGAGACCAATATGGGGGAGTCATGTTTTGTTGCAGCTGGGGTGGATGAAGGCATCCAGTTGTGCTGATGCAAACTACACAAACTCCATCCAGGCAAAAAACACTTAAGGAGGATTTGAAGCAAGGCTGATGAATGGTTAGTTGCTTTATACTGAATCAGATCCTTGGATCTATCTTGCTCAACATTGTCTACACCAGCAAACTTTTTCAGCAGGGGGCTGATCCACTGTCCCTCAGACCTTGTGGGGGGCCGGACTATATTTTTTTTGGGGGGGAGAACGAATGAATTCCTATGCCCCACAAATAACCCAGAGATGCATTTTAAATAAAAGGACACATTCTACTCATGTAAAAACACGCTGATTCCCGGACCATCCACGGGCCCGATTGAGAAGGCAAATGGGCCGGATGCGTCCCCCTGGCCTTAGTTTGCCTACCCATGGTCTACATAGACCGGCAGCAGCTCTCCAGGGTTTCAGGAACGAGTCTCTCCCCCAGTCCTACCTGGAGATGCTGGGGATTGGACCTGTGACCTTCTGCAAGCAAAGCAAGTGCTCTACCCCTGAAGTATGGCCCTTTCCCACAGGTGTACTCTGGGGAAAGAGGATGCAGGTGGTCATGGTGGATGGTGAGAGGGTGGGCATCCAATCTCAAGGACCAGACAGAGAGGCCTAGAGCGTCAACTTGGTCCCCCAGGCTTGAGGTTCCCCACCTCTGGTGTAAATAATATTCAGCTATTGTCGGTATGTTGCAAGGAACCAGAAGGCCATCTCAACTGCTTCTGGGCAAATAGCTCAGGCTAGGGTTGGGGCACTGCAGAAAAGGTTTCCAGCTTTGGTTTAATAAATTCTAGCATCTGGCAGGTATACCAGGGTTGTGACATGGAGGCAACTGAGTGGGGACCCCAGGAAGTAGAAGTGAGCACAACCCCTGGGTGCTGGTTGCTCCATTTCAACAATAAAACATGAGTTTTCTCAGGGAAAGTGCCAGGACAAAAGAAAAAAAGAAAAACGCCCACTCAGACATGGACCTGGAAAGCCCAGGTATGTGCCTAGAAATGTGGCAGAAAAGAAAGTATGGGTGAGCCCTATGTCACAATACAGTGGTACCTCGGTTTATGAACTTAATCTGTTCTGGAAGTCTGTTCTTAAACCAAAACTGTTCTTAAACCGAGGCACACTTTCCCTAAAGAGGCCTCCCACCACTGGTGCACTTCAACTGTTCAGATTCTGTTCTTAGACCGAGGTAAAGTTCTCAAACCAGGACACTATTCCCAGTTTTGCGGAGTTTGTAAGCCAAATCGTTCTTAAACTGGACTGTTCTTAAACTGAGGTACCACCATATTTGCTAAGCCTGTCTCTTGGTGAGACACAGCCATGCATTTTAGCTATATTGACACTCGCTTCATATATACTTCTGCTCTGTCTGACATAATACCCTTCAGTCCTGAGCTCTACACTTGCAAGCCAGAGCCTGGGCTCTTCTTCAACCTTGACCTGGTTAGGTGTCACTTCTGCAATCATACAGGGGGGAACTCTTGCATCAGCCAAATCATACACTGCAGTTCTACTACCCAGCCTCCTGCCCTTTGAAAACCTCAAGAAAATATACTCTCTCACTCTCTCTCTCTCTCTCTCTCTCTCTCTCTCTCTCTCTCTCTCTCTCTGTGTGTGTGTGTTGTTTATCATTCCTCTCCTCCGCCCCTGCTCCCTCAGAATAGAAATCAGTGTAAATAAATATTCTCAACTCCTTCTCGAGGAGCTGACCTTTTGC
Organism: Podarcis bocagei; assembly: GCF_964188305.1. Classification (NCBI taxonomy): domain Eukaryota; kingdom Metazoa; phylum Chordata; class Lepidosauria; order Squamata; family Lacertidae; genus Podarcis; species Podarcis bocagei. Next base: position 45,642,047 of record NC_138126.1, read on the forward strand.
TGCCCACTCTTCTGCAGAGTATTTCCCACTCTCAAATGCCTAAATAGAGAGCCTCCTTCCCCCAGACTTGCCTGTTCTCATGTTCCCTACCAGTGTGGGCACTTGTTAGCTGGAAACAGCTTCCCAAAAACATGTGCTTGCACTGAAAAAGCATGAGCGGTGCTGCAGTTCCACCACTCTGTGCAGATCAGATGAGCACCTGTTAGTCAATAAGTCAAGGTGAACATTAACTAAGGATCATTCTTGCATTATGGTCCGCCCCACCCCCCACCCCACACACAAGATATGGGGTAAGCCTTACAAGTCACAGTCTGACATGTCTGAACACATTAAAGAAAACCAGGAGTAGTCCATGCTACTTTGTTTTTTTTTTTTTTATAAAATTTTTATTGGTTTTACGAAATTTTTTAAAATAACAAACAAACACTTAAGAAAACAAACATACACGTATAATTTCATAACATATTTTCATAAACCTCTTTTCTAAGACTTCCCCATACCCCCCCTTTCTGCATCCCAATGTCCATAATTTTAAAGCAACTCCCAATTGTTACTTTCCAACCTTAATCATCTTAATCATCTCTATATTCTAACCTTATGTCACTGTATCCCTTTGTTCCTAAAAACCAAAACACTCTAACATTCATTAAGTTTATAATAGTCCTTAAGATATCTTTTGAATTTTCTCCATTCTTCTTCCGCTGTCTCTTTTCCTTGATCACGGATTCTGCCTGTCATCTCTGCCAATGTCATATAGTCCATCACTTTCATCTGCCATTCTTCCAGAGTGGGTAGATCTTGTGTCTTCCAGTACTTTGCGATGAGTATTCTTGCTGCTGTTGTAGCGTACATGAAAAAAGCTCTGTCCTTCTTTGGCACCAATTGGCCGACAATGCCCAAGAGAAAGGCCTCTGGTTTTTTAGGAAAAGTACATTTAAGTACCTTTTTCATTTCATTATAAATCATTTCCCAGAAAGCCTTAATCTTCGGGCATGTCCACCAAAGGTGGTAGAAGGTACCTTCAGTCTCTTTGCATTTCCAACATTTGTTATCGGGCAAATGATAAATTTTTGCCAGCTTGACTGGGGTCATGTACCACCTGTATACCATTTTCATAATGTTTTCCTTTAAGGCATTACATGCCGTAAATTTGATACCGGTGTTCCATAACCATTCCCAGTCGTCTGACATAATGTTATGACCAACATCCTGTGCCCACTTAATCATGGCTGATTTGACTGTTTCCTCCTCTGTATTCCACTTCAGCAACAAGTTATACATTCTAGATAAATTCTTAGTGGTAGGTTCTAGCAATTCGGTTTCTAATTTTGATTTTTCCACCTGGAAGCCGACTTTCCTGTCCTGTTTAAAAAATTCCATTATTTGACGGTATTGAAACCAATTTTCCACTTTATGTTTCAATTTTTCCTGGCTTTGTAATTTAAACTTATCTCCATCCTGTTCTAAGATTTCCCAATACTTCGGCCATCCGACCTCCATATTGAGTTTTTTCACAGCATTAGCCTCCACTGGTGACACCCATCTAGGGGTTTTATTTTCCAATAGATCTTTATATCTTATCCAAACATTAAACAATGCTTTTCTAACAATGTGATTTTTGAAGGCACTGTTAACTTTATCATACCAAAGATATGCATGCCAACCAAAAGCATTGTTGAAACCTTCCAGATCCAAAATGTCTGTATTCTCGAGGAGCATCCATTCTTTGAGCCAGCAAAAAGCTGCTGCCTCATAGTACAATTTTAGGTCCGGCAGGGCAAAACCCCCTCTTTCTTTAGCATCTGTCAGTATTTTAAATTTAATTCGGGGCTTTTTGCCCTGCCAGACAAATTTCGAAATATCTTTATGCCACCTCTTAAAACATTCCATCTTGTCAATAATCTGTAAGGTCTGAAACAAAAATAGCATTCTAGGCAATACATTCATTTTAATTACTGCAATTCGGCCTAACATTGACAGTTTCAAATTTGACCATATTTCTAAGTCTTTTTTGATTTCTGACCAACATTTCTCATAGTTATCCTTATACAAATTCTGATTCTTGGATGTTAGATAAACCCCTAGGTATTTGACCTTTTTGACCACAGTCAAACCTGTTTCCTCTTGAAATTTCTCCTTTTCCATATCTGTTAGGTTTTTCCCTAAAACTTTGGTTTTTAGCTTGTTCAACTTAAATCCAGCTACCTGGCCAAACTGTTGTATTATTTCTAATACCTTTTTCGTACTAGTGTTTGGCTCTTGCAAAGTCAATACTAAGTCATCTGCGAACGCTCTTAATTTATAATGTTTAGCTCCGACCTGCACACCTTTAACCTGCTGGTCATTTCTTATCATATTCAGCAAGACCTCCAGAACTGTAATAAAGAGTAATGGGGAGATCGGGCACCCCTGTCGTGTTCCTTTTTCTATCTTAAGCTCCTCAGTCACCACATTATTTACAATCAGTTTGGCCTTTTGTTCAGAGTATATTGCAGCCATACCATTCTCAAAACCCGAACCTACCCCCATCCTATGCAGATTCTTCTTCATAAAACTCCAAGAAATATTGTCAAAGGCTTTCTCCGCGTCTACAAATATCAATACTGCTTTAGTATTTATATTCACCTCTAGCTTTTCCAGAATGTCTATAACATTCCTTACATTATCCGCCAGGTGTCTTTTAGGAAGAAAGCCTGCTTGGTCCTTATGAATCATCTCCATCAAAACTCTTTTAAGTCTTTTTGCCAAAATGTCTGCAAAAATTTTGTAATCCACATTGAGCAATGATATTGGGCGGTAGTTCTTGAGTTGGGTCTTTTCAGTCTCTGACTTTGGTATGAGTGAAATGTAAGCCTCTTTCCACGATTCAGGTGCCCTTTTTCCCTCAAGGATCTCATTGCAAACTTCTCTTAATGGTTGAATCAACCATTCCTTCAGCGATTTGTAGTATCTAGAAGTCAATCCATCTGGTCCCGGAGATTTGCCCAGTTGCATGTTCTGAATGGCAGCCTCTATCTCTTGTTCTGAGATTCTCTGGTTCAAGTCCATCTTACTTTGCTGAGAGATGTTTTGTAATCCATATCTTCCAAGGAATTTGTCTATATCTTCTTCATTTTGCGGGCCTTGAGTATAGAGTTTTTTGAAATAACTTAAAAAGCAATTTCTAATTTCATTGGGTTTAGATATGTTCTTTCCATCCACCTCTAGGCTTGTAACTGTATTCAGTTTCTGCCTTTTCTTCAATTGCCAAGCCAAAAGTTTACCACATTTATTTGCTGATTCAAAAGTTTTTTGCTTCATTTGCTTTATCTTCCATTCAATCTCTTGGTTCATCAATTCCATATATTGGGTTTGATATAACTTGATCTCTCTTAAAATGTCCTGAGACTTTGGTTTTGTTCTTAATTTCCTCTCTCCTTCTTTTATCATTTCCAAGATCTTCTCTTTTTTCTCATTTTGTTTTTTCCTCTTTATTGAGTTTTGTTGAATCAAAAGTCCTCTCATAACCGCTTTACTTGCATCCCAGATCACTCTTTTCTCGACGTCGGTCCTCAAGTTTATTTCAAAATAGTCTTTTAGGGTCTTTTGGGCCTTCGTGAGAATCTCCTTATCTCGAAAGAGGGTGTCATTCATTCTCCATCTAAATTGACCAGTTATTGTGGGTTTCATCTCCATCTTCACGGCGTTATGGTCGGAGCAAGTTTTTGGGCAGATTTCCACTTTCTTAATCTTTGGAGCCAGTCCACTAGTAACCCAAATTTGGTCAATTCTGGTCCAGGTCATCATTGCTTGGGAGAAAAAGGTTCCCTCTCTCTCCAGAGGGTTCCTTGTTCTCCAAATGTCTATCAAGTCCATATTTTCTGTCATTTCGAAAAAAGTCTTAGGGAGTCTCCCTTCTTTAGTGACTGTTAATCTTTGTGCCTTGTCCATATTAGTGGAGACCACGCCATTCATGTCTCCCATGATTATCATATTGTAATCCAAATAGTCCGTCAAGGTTTCATGAAGTCTCTTAAAGAAGTCAGATTTGCCTTCATTTGGTGCATAAATTCCAACAACTAAGAATTTTTCTCCATGTACTTGTATCTCCACAGCCAGATATCTCCCTTGTTCATCTTTGAATATCATTTTTGGAGCCCATTTCTCCTTCACATATATTACAACTCCTCTCTTCTTAACTTTATCTGATGAGATAAATTCTTGTCCTAGCCTTTTATTTGAAAGTAATCTCCTATGGGCTCTGGTTATGTGAGTTTCTTGTAAGCATATCAAGTCCAATTGTTCTTTATTCAATATATGAAATACTTGTCTTCTCTTCAAAGGCCCATTGAGCCCATTACAATTCCAACTAAGGAATTGCAGAGCCATCTTGTTATTTTCTTAAGACTCCTCCAACAGCTCCAAGTTGTTGCTCTTCTTCTGATGGTAATGATTTTTGTCCAGGCAAGAGATTCAAGATGTCCAATGCTCTCCTCTGTTCTGCAAGTACGTCCACAGTCCCCTTCTGTAAATCCTCCTGATATCTTGCCAAAAATTTGTCTTTGTCTTGAATTGTCTTTATTTTCACTTTCTTTGCCTTGTAGTCAAATGACAGTCCTTGTGGGAACTCCCACCTAAAGCGAATAGTGTTCTTCTTTAGCAAGAGAACCAGGTCCTTGTAAAAGTTTCTTAAGTCCAGAATGTATTTTGGGATGTCTTTAAAGATCTGTACAGCTGAGTTTCCAATTTGCAGGGCCTTTTCGAAGTGTAATCCTAATATTTTGTCTCTTTCCTCCTTGGATCTGAGTGTAATCAAACAATCTCTCGGTGTCTTTCTATCTTGCTTTTTACCCAATCTGAAGGCAGTCGTAATTTTAAATTCGTCTTCCTCAAGGTCCCAACAATTCACAAACTCCCGTGTCAAGTATTCCACAAGGCTGTCTCTTTCGTTCTCCGGAATCAGTCTTAATTTTAAATTTCTCTCTTTCCTCTGTAAGTCCCACAAGGCCAATGTTGCATCATGCTCATAGACCTTCTTGGCAAGGGGTTCTAGCTTCTCCTGTGTCTCTCCGGCAGTGGCTTTGGCCTCCTCGGCAATTTGGCGCGTGGTGGCGTTCTCCTCTACCAATCTATTTATAGATTCTGTATTCTGATTCAATCTTGCTGATATTTCTGTTAATTTTTGTGTGTTCTCTGAAGTCTGTTTTGTCAAAGACTCCAGGGTTTGGTTTATCTTGAGCAAGGCCTCTGTCACAGCTTCCATAGAGACGGCTGCTCCTTTGTCTTGACCTGTTGTTCCTGCTGATCCGGCTGTTGCGCCTGAAATTGAACCTCTTTTCTTTGCCTGTTGCAGCTGCAGCTGTTGTTGTTGCTGTTGTTGCTTGATCTTGGCTCTTGTCACTATCTCTTCTTGTGGGCCACTCATGTCAAGGTCAATTCCCACGGGATTTGTTCTCCCTTGGAAAATTCCACTGTCTTAAGCCGTGCCGAACTTTACTTTATCCTCTAGAGGGAGCAAATCAAGATGGCCATAGAACAAAATTTCCAAGTACCAAAACGAAGGAGACAGTCCAAAAAGTGAGAAAAAGGGGAAATTAACACAGTCCAAGCCAATGTTACTAAATCAAATTGCCACAGTTGCCCAATTTATACTGTTTCTTCTTGTGATATACAATAGTCAGGCAGTGTAAAAACTTTGTATCAAAGTATCACTTCACAGGGAAAAGTCAGTTCAGTGTACTAAGAAGGCAGACCGTTTCGTAAAATCAAACAGATGAGACAGCAGATGTTTTTTTCCTCCAAATAAGTCATGCAGTTAATGGTCAGATTCGCCTCCCCTCTGCCCTGCTTGCTAGAGGGGAGATCAAAGGTTTAAATGTCCGGTTTAGCTGATCAAAGGACAGATTTAAGCGGATGCAGGTTTAAAGTTCCGTTGCTTTCGCTTTCATGCAGTCGGGGGGAGGCAGACTTCCTTTGTTTAAATCTCCCCCGTTTTTAGCCCAATTTTTAAAAATAAAAGAGTCCCAGTTATTTTTCAGTTCTTACTCACGGGGAATCAGTCCGAATTTCTTTTCAGGAAGGAATCGGCGCTCTCCGCTTATGGCGACGCGGCTTCACTTCGCAGGCTGGGTAGCGACTCTCAGCACCGCGCTCACTCCCGATGTCGATCCGTAGCCTTTAAAAAGGCTCTTTCACGGTACCGGGGGGCGCAAAGGTGCCCACCGAGTCTCCTTGTTCTCAGGCTTCTGCGCCTGGGATTTTAGGGGTCCCCCGCTTGCCGTAGCGGGTAAGACCCGAACTTGCGAAGCAGTCCTTCTCCGGAGCTCGGAGCTAGGACCGCCATTAAGCGCTGGCACCGACCGGAAGTCCCAGTCCATGCTACTTTGGGCCAGTTCTATCATTAGGCAGAGTGAGGAAGCTGTCTCAGGACACTGATTTTGGGTGTCAGCAATTTGTTTCCTTATTATTAATGCAGCTGTATTGCCCAAGAATGGAGCTTAGGGTTTTTCTGCTTTATATGCCAAAACTACAGGACCAGCCTTGGGTACTATAGGCACCATGAACTGTGAAACAGAGTCGAAATATATATATATATATAATTAGAAATTGTCCAGTAGCACCTTAGAGACCAGCTAAGTTTGTTCTTGGTATAAGCTTTCGTGTGCACGCACACTTCTTCAGATACGGCTACCTATGTGAAATAGAGGCACCTCAGGTGGAAAAATGACTTTGGCTGACACAGATCGCATTGTTCTGCCACTCCCAATGAACTGCAGCACAGAGAAGGAGGGGACTCACATGCATACCTTTGGGATGCTGCTGGATGGCGGCAGACTCCAGTATGTGCCATAGATTCCAACAAGCAGTGCTAACTTATGGTCAACAAGAGCCCTCTCCCCTGCTGCTGCCTCAACCACCATGTTCTGCTTTGCTCTTGTGGTTGTTCTGTGGAAGAAGCCAAGGAGAGCAGACTGCTGGTCCAGACTCCTCACTACTAACCCCAGTTAAGAGCCCCATATCCACAGTGATGGGGCCATGGAGCTCCTGGGATGTGTGTGTGTGCAGGGTTGAATGGGGTTATCCACACGACAACTGCACACTCAGCTCTTTCCTTTCCACTAAAATAAATAGCTCCTTTCAACTGTCATCCATGCGTGATGCGCAATTCTTGCCTGCCACCAAACAATCGCAAAGAGGAGGAAAGGGTGCCGGTTTTGACCTATAAAGACTTCAGACCCCAATTCCTCAAGAACAGCTGCTCCCCACATGAATCAATCCAGAGCCTGCAGTCGTCATCTGAGATCTTCCTCCACGAGAGGTCTAGAGGGTGGCAACACAAGAATGGGCCTTTTCGGTGG